>NC_081295.1:132787500-133405000 GCF_030435805.1 Mustela lutreola
TTTCAAAGCTATATCTCCAGGGTCCATTTGCTGTGCTTTTTTAAAAGCAAGGGCTCATCTTCCTATTGTTATTTGGGCTCTCTCATAATTGAGCTCACTTATTTTTAAAGTTCCAGGCTTTAAGTCTGGTTGTAAGTACTCACAAAATTCAACCCCTCTGATTTTAAAAACTGAATGCTATGGGAATTTCTCTTCTCCTTGTAGGCTCCTCAGTGTGCTAGTCCATTCCTTCTTTCTCTCCATACCTGTGGCTCCCTCTCTTTGGTGGTCAGACCAATAGGATTTGTGTTCCTACTGAACCCTCACCCTTCCTACCCCCATTGGTGTGGCCTCTTCTCTATATTTAGTTGTGGGGTTTGTTAAGTCAGTCTTTGGGCCCTCTTCTGGGTGATTTGCTCTGATGGGTGGTTTATTTAGTTGTACCTGTGGGATGAGGTGAGTTTAGGGTCCTCCGATTCCACCAACTTCCCTTGAAGTCTTCTATGAATATTTGTAAGTAAAAGCACACCTGTATTTCACAATTAAAAAAATACATTTTTAGTGAGCATCTATTAGATACCCACTGCATTACTTAGTTTGGCCTATGCCACATATAAATAAATCCCAATGTTTCTGCACCTGCTGGTACTATTGGTGGGGAGAGGAGGCTGTGGCTTCCTCATTTGGCCCCTCCTACCTTGTGACATCACCACAATCACCTGTGAAAGGAGAAAGGGATTGCACATGGGAGATCTTATGGCCAAGTCCAGAAGTGGTGTACACCATATCCTTCTATACATGCTCTGGTTTCATGTCACATAACCCCAAACAAACTAGAGGGCTGGGCAGAAGAGCCTAGCTGTGAGCCCACAACAAGAAAGGTAAGCTGGATGGGATCTGCCATACCTGTTATGTGCCCAATTGATACCAGTTGTTGAAGGGTTTATAGACATGAACCAGATGGGATTCTTATGAAGATTCATCTAGAATCAGGAGCCCCCAATTGAAAAGAGGAGTTAGGTTCTGTCTCTTGCCATAGCTTGTTTCTGACTCTGAAGCAAATTTGCTGTAATAATTTTGAAGTTCATTGTCGGGAAGATTGCAACCCATGTTGCAATGAATTGGTAATGATTCTCTTAATTCCCTGCAAATCTTAATTGTTTTTTTCATCTTAAACCATTGTGTCCCTTACTAAGCTCATGTTTTCAACTTTAAATCGACTCTTTTCCCCTGCTCTGTTAGTACTAGGGCTGGTACTACATTTCCCAGTTGTCTTGTGGCTCCTTGTTAGCTCCTAACAACAAGTGCTTAAAAGAAACTGTAAGACTAGAGGAAGACAATGGGACTTTTTCTTTTCCATGGTTATTGTTCTTTTTGTTATCACCCCCACCAGCCCTGGGAGTGATGGCCAGTTGCATCTTTTGGCATTTCTGTTTCATTCCTAGACCAGCTTCATTGTGTCTTTCAGATGTACCAGCCCCATTCAGGCAGTATTCTCTCCTTGGTCTGAGTCCCAACTCAGCAGAGATCTTTTTGAAGTACTGAGAAATCCAGGTTCTTTTCTCTGTGTCCACAGACCAGGCTGCTCCCTGTAGGGATTACTTCTGAGTTACCAAAGCACTCAATTTTTGCCTCTTGGGTCCCAATACCTATGGAACAAAGTTCCTGTATTAAATGCCCTCTGTCAAATTCATTAGAGTGATTTCAGTTTTCCTGACTGGACCCTGACTAACAGAACAACACAACAACTAAAAGTACACAGTAAATGGTGACTCTTGCATTTTATTAGGTTTTTCAAGATCATTTGAGCAACCCAGGTTGGTATTCAACCTGCAAAATGCTAATCAGTTCTAAAAACTGTTTCTAAACAAATGCATTTTCCCTTATTTCAGCATCCAAAATTGACCTATTAGAATAAGAAAACCAGAACTGATTAAGAACAATTCACTGAAATGCATATACCCATAAACTTAAGGTTAAGTACTTATTGTAGAATATATTGTCTGATGGAGGCATAATACTCCATAGTGTATATAGACCACATCTTCCTTATCTATTCATCTGTTGAAGGGCATCTTTGTTCTTTCCACAGTTTGGTGACCATGGCCATTGCTGCTATAAACATTGGGGTAAAGATGGTCCTTCTTTTCACTACATCTGTATCTTTGGGGTAAATACCTAGTAGTGCAATTGCAGGATCATAGGGACACCGTATTTTTAATTTCTTGAGGAATCTCCACACTGTTCTCCAAAGTGGCTGCACCAACTTGCATTCCCACCAACAGTGTAAGAGGGCTCCCCTTTCTCCACATCCTCTCCAACACATGTTGTTTCCTGTCTTGCTAATTTTGGCCATTCTAACTGGTGTAAGGTGGTATCTCAATGTGGTTTTAATTTGAATCTCTCTGATGGCTAGTAATGATGAACATTTTTTCATGTGTCTGATATCCATTTGTATGTCTTCATTGGAGAAGTGTCTGTTAATATCTTCTGCCCATTTTTTGATATGATTGTCTGTTTTGTGTGTGTTGAGTTTGAGGAGTTCTTTATAGATCCTGGATCTATACAGACCTTCTGTCTGTACTGTCATTTGCAAATATCTTCTCCCATTCCATGGGTTGCCTCTTTGTTTTGTTGACTGTTTCCTTTGCTGTGCAGAAGCTTTTGATCTTGATGAAGTCCCAAAAATTTATTTTAGCTTTTGTTTCCTTTGCCTTTGGAGACCCAACTTTTTTGTAACAACATGGACGGGACTGGAAGAGATGATGCTGAGTGAAATAAGTCAAGCAGAGAGAGTTAATTATCATATGGTTTCACTTATTTGTGGAGCATAACAAATAGCATGGAGGACAAGGGGAGTTAGAGAGGAGAAGGGAATTGAGGAAAATTGGAAGGGGAGGTGAACCATGAGAGACTATGGACTCTGAAAAACAATCTGAGGGTTTTGAAGGGGCAGAGGGTGGGAGGTTGGGGGAACCAGGTGGTGGGTATTAGAGAGGGCATGGACTGCATGGAGCACTGGGTGTGGTGCAAAAACAATGAATACTGTTATGCTGAAAAGAAATAAAAAATTTAAAAAAAGAAAATATTTTCTGCATAGTTCAGAAATATCAAATATAAATTTGTCTATTCTCTCTCCTCTCTTTGGTGTGAAAACTAAAATCAGATTCAGTGTAAGTAATCTTATATTAATGGCCTTTATAAACTAATGAGATCTTAATGTAAGCACAGAAGCTTTATTTTAAAATTTGAACAGATCACAATTAATGCATTTTGCATGTTAATATTTTTACTTTGCTGATAGTATCAAAATTTGATGTGGAAATGCTTCCCCTGTCCAATCTATTTGTGTATTTGTAGTTTGTCCCAAATGCATGCTCCCTTTCCCTCAGTTCTATTGGCAGCTGCTGTGCCTTTTGTATGCTCCTCCTCTCCTCTTCCTGGGCTAAAGTGTCCCTCTTATTCTCGTGAGTATGCCACACACAGACCTGTTAGGATCCTAACCAGGCTGTACTGGGATAATCTGTTAAGGAATGTCTGTCCTAATAGACCCTGAACTTCTTTGGGTCTAGATTGGCTTCAATAATTTTTGTAAATTGTATCATGTTGCCTGGCCCCTCAGATGCTCAGTGAAGGTTTGTTGAGTGATGCACTGAAGGGTCTTTAGCCCAATTTTCTCACTTAAGTGAGGAGAGCAAGGCCTCCAGCTTAGTGCTCACAAACCAAGTAGCGGCATGTGCACATCCACAATAGAGATCTGATAGGTTCTAAGTCAGCATCACCTTCCATGCCCTGAACCTCCTGTGCCAAAGCAGCAAGGCAGGAGGCAGACAATAAGACAAAAGCATTGCAGCACCTAGTATGTGAACACGAATACACCGGGGCCTTTCTGTGCTGTGTGTTGGGTGAATGCCGATGGGTGGTGTTTATACAGCCAGAATGTGTTGGATACCCCACCCCCCTTTCCATCAAACTGAAAAGATCCAGAGGGCTGCTTTATCTGCCTCCACCAATTATAGGATTCCCCTATCTGCAGATCCCTGATAGCCCATCAGGAGTCCATGTGATAGAAAGTGGAGAAAAAGGGGTGCCTGGGTGGCTCAGTGGGTTAAAGCCTCTGCTTTCGGCTCAGGTCATGAGCTCAGGGTCCTGGGATTGAGCCCTGCATCAGGCTCTCTGCTTAGCAGGGAGGCTGTTTCCTCCTCTCTCTGCCTGCCTCTCTGCCTGCTTATGATCTCTCTCTGTCAAATAAATAAATAAAATCTTAAAAAAAAAAAAGAAACTGGAGAAAAAATGCTTTTTTCTTTCTTTCCAAATAAATGACCTGTGATGCAAAGTCCAGTCCTGCCCAGCCCATTTTTAAGCCCAAGACATTTGCCTTTTCTCTGAGTCCCTCAAACCACTCCTTTTATTGCTTGAAGTTTCATTAGTAATCGAAACTGTTTTTGCAGATAGCTGCTTTGAGGGTTGCACATACTGTTTTAAGGTTGGTTGAGATTTAGACTGGCATGACATATTTTTACTAATGTTGGAATTTAATTGAAATACTTAGTTTATTGGCACTAGTTAATCCAAGTTATTTTTTCCTAGTTAGGGAACATGCCAAAAGTTTTAATTTGATCATTTTTATATGAACCAAAATAGATTTTGGCTTCAGGATGGGAGCAGGGACAAAGATTTTATTCCCTTTCAAAATTGGCCTGTTTAACTAGCAAAGTTAACAGAAATGAGAAGAAAGAAATTTCACAGGGAAAAAAAAAAGCTATGAAAATCCTGAGATATTTTCATAGAAACCTGCCTGGGGAAGGAGTCTGAAGCAGTTTGAAGCAATCTGCAACTCCCTGCATGGGATGCACTTAAGCATGTCTTTCCCTGACTGCACAACTGCCCAGCCCTTGAGTTGAAGCAGAAGTGGGAAAGTGCACTGATAAATGAGCTAACCTCAAGAGGCAGTGGAGGAGTCCCTTCTTTTTATGTCCCATGGAGAGTGTACCAAGGTTAGTGAAACCTGGCAACATCTCTTGCTCCCAGCATGTTCCAGACTGGGCAAGTGTTCTATGCCAGGGCTACCGGCTTACTAGCCCAGCTCTGCCTCCTCCGGTATGCTCCCTCGGAACTGTAGCCAGAATCATTTCTCAGTCAAAGGAATGGACTGTGCTCCATAACCAATAGGTTTTCATTCAGCATGTATTTATTGGCCACATGCAAGCCCAGTTACCAGCTAGGGGCAAGAAACAGTTAACGGTGAGAAAAATAGACACAATCTCTGTCTTCAGAATATTCACTGCTTAGTTGGACATATAATACATGTACACATTAAACTTTAGATTATGATAGAAGTTAAATAGCAATCCAAGACTTTCAGATGAAAGATATCACTAGATGATAGCTGATTAGCTGCCAGATAAATGTCACAGATACACATATGACTTTTAAGGAGGGAAAGGTAAGGGACTGCCAGGGCTACTACAAGGATCCATCATGTATCAATGGCTTCTTTATACAATTCTCTTAGGTCCTGAAAGCCAATGAAAGTGCCTCAATACCAAACAATTCTGCAGAGCCAACTTGAGATTACTTCAGGGGTAGGTGGCATCAACCCATCGTCTCCATGAGCACCATCTCCATCAATGTCTTCACCTTGAACATAATTGTTGCCACCACCATCACCCTCCTCTATTAACCAACATTTATACCTGGTGTTCCTCTGTAGGCCTGTGCAAGGTGTGAGCAGATTCCTTTGATCCTGAGGTCATCCAACAAGTCCAGGGGTCCCAACTTTCTGCTGCTGCTTTCACATGTTGGCATAGGGTTTGCTGACATTGTTTCAAGAAGGGACTTGAACATTGGAAGCATTGTTGCCTGGGTTCAAATCCTGGCTCATTCTGCAAGTCATCACATGTGGTTCTTGTACTTTAGCAGTGACAAAAATATTTTGTCCTTCCCTAATTACAGGGATATGGAAGATATTAATTATTAATAAAACAAAGTTTGTGAAGGGCTTGG
Source organism: Mustela lutreola (assembly GCF_030435805.1). Lineage (NCBI taxonomy): Eukaryota > Metazoa > Chordata > Mammalia > Carnivora > Mustelidae > Mustela > Mustela lutreola. The sequence goes on from NC_081295.1 coordinate 132,793,486, forward strand.
AAAGCACTTTATAAACGCAAAGCATACTTATCCTTGTGGATCCCAGGACTTTATAATTTTTAAAATAAGACTCAACAAAAGCTTTAATCAAAATGCCTGCTTCTAATGCTTCAAAATGCCTCTCTAATGAAAACCACTCAAAAGTGTTCAGTTTAACCAACCAAAAAAACTGCTATACTTTCCAATAAATATACCTTCATGAGTGACAGAGGGGTGGGCAGTTCTGAGCAGGTAGTCTATGTAGGTGGACAAGGGACTAGAGGGACTAGACTGCTCTGGCTGTCTGTCTGACTAGGTTTAGGTGGGAAGTTTGGAGGATACAGATAAACCACTATGTGAGATCCAGGATGGTCTTCCACTCTATGAACAGTTTGCAAAGCATAGGGTTCCTGCTTGGTGTTTAGGTACTTGGCAGGTAGCTCTATGTTCATACATAGATCTGGGGCCAATGGTAGTCTCTGGAGGGTCATGAGAATCTTGATTGTTCTCATTTTTCTCTTCATATAGTTGCTTGATGGGTAAGAAGTCTAGCAGCAAGTGTTTCTTGAAGGCCAGATTTTAAAATTTTCTGCAAAGATATTTATTTTTTTTTATTATTTTTTTTTATAATTTTTTATTTTTTATAAACATATATTTTTATCCCCAGGGGTACAGGTCTGTGAATCACCAGGTTTACACACTTCACAGCACTCACCAAATCACATACCCTCCCCAATGTCCATAATCCCACCCCCCTTCTCCCAAACCCCCTCCCCCCGGCAACCCTCAGTTTGTTTTGTGAGATTAAGAGTCACTTATGGTTTGTCTCCCTCCCAATCCCATCTTGTTTCATTTATTCTTCTTCTACCCACTTAAGCCTCCATGTTGCATCACCACTTCCTCATATCAGGGAGATCATATGATAGTTGTCTTTCTCTGCTTGACTTCAAAGATATTTAGAGGTGTTTATACTGAATTGTCTGAAGAGAGTATTTGGAAACCTGGCACTGCTTAAGTCTGGTATTATTTTGCTCTAATGTAGGTCCTGGCAAAGAACATGCTGATGTGATCTAGCCTCAGTCTACCTTATTTTGTTTCTAAACCAACAATTATTTTTCTTTCAACTTTATTTTTTTATTTGAGTATAGTTGACCCACAATGTTACATTAGTTTCAGGTGTACATCTTTGTGATTTGACCAGTTTATACATTATGTTCTATTCACAAGTGTAGTTACTATCTGTTCTGTCACAATGTCATTGACTGTATTCCTTATGCTGTGCCTTTTATTCCCATGACTTACTTATTCCATAACTGGTGATTTTTAGTTTTCAACTCATCCCCCTTCCCATACATTCTGAGTTCCAGTTGTTTTAAGGGACTCATGTCTCAGGAATGTATGCCACTTTTCCTGCCTCTGGGTTTGCTGCAGATTCTTCCCCTCATTCCTCCCCCATCCACTGTGTGCAGGGAAATGTCTTTCTTGTCCCCTAGAAGACACTGACTGGAGACCAGTGAGTCTCACACTCACTGCATAGGGGAGAAGCAAGTATATTTTTCTCCTCTACCCCTTACCTGGAGGATCTTTAACTGTGTCTTTGTCATGGCTCCACCTCTTCTCCTGCCTTGGACAGCCTTACTCTGGTTGTAGTTCTGATTGGTCTGTATTTCTGGTTTCCAGAAATGTCACCTCCTGCCACCGCCTCCAGTTGTTCCGCTAGCCCTACAACTATAAGCAAATTCCTGTTTTTGCTAATGTTTTGATAGCTCTACCCTCTCCACTGTGGCTTCCAACATTTTCATTACTCCTGTAACCAATTTCCTACTCTACTATAATGTAAGGTTCAGGCAGGTTAGGGTTTGTATCTGTTTTCTTTGCTGCAGTATCTCTTGCATTTAGCAATTCACTACACGGGAGAGTTGTAAAGTCCTCCTGCTTGGTATTTAGGGAAACATACCTAGGCTGTTAGGTAGTTCCATGCCCACATGCCTAAGGCCAGTTACCATGTCCTTTAGGTCATGAAGAATATTGATGTGTACACTCAATAAGTATCTAAATGTTGTAGGCACTTGTAAATAAGTGGAAGTTGAAAACACCTGTGATTACATCTGTGCCCCAGCTCTTGGACATTCTCCCACACATTCCCCCAAGAACTGGATAGATATTAAGCCCCAGAAGGAGAAAAATACAGAAAGGAAAATATGGCAGATTAGGCCAATCACCAAAATGTGCAGTTGTGAGACTTTCACATTTCTTTTATCCACTTTGGGCTGCAGAAAACAGGGCTCCCACCATTAGCAGCTGTTCAGAGCTGGGCATGGGACTAGTGGTCATAAGGTGGCTAGTGTACATCTGTATAATGAGGAGACCCCAAAGAGAATTGGTAAGGTCTTTCTTCTACTGAAGATACAGCTTCTCCTCTGTCTCTCTCCTTCTCCATTTTAATTTCTTTATAATTGAATGCATCCTTTTTCTAATTTAATTTAATTTTTTTCAGTGTTCCAAAATTCATTGTTTGTGCACAACACCCAGTGCCCCATGCAATACGTGCCCTCCACAACACCCACCACCATGCTTATCCCACCCCCAATCCCCTCTCTGCCCCTCCCCTCAGTTTTTCTCTCAGAGACCACAATCTCTCATGGTTTGTTTCTCCCTCCAATTTCCCCCAACTCACTTCTCCTCTCCACCTCCCAGTGTCTTCCATGTTATTCCTTATGGTAAGTGAAACCATATGAAAATGAACCATATGAAAATTGACTCTCTCTGCTTGACTTATTTCACTCAGCATAATCTCTTCCAGTCCCATCCATGTTGATACAAAAGTTGGGTATTCTTCCTTTCTGATGGAGGCATAATACTCCATTGTATATATGGACCATATCTTCTTTATCCATTTGTCCATAAAAGGGCATCTTGGGTTCTTTTCACAGTTTGGTGACTGTGGCCATTGCTGCTATGAACATTGGGGTACAGGTGGCTCTTCTTTTCACTACATCTGTATCTTTGGGGTAAATACCCAGCAGTGCAATTGCAGGGTCAGAGGGTAGCTCTATTTTTAATTTCTTAAAGAATCTCCACACTGTTTTCCAAAGTGGCTGCACCAACTTGCATTCCTACCAACAGTATATATTAATTATAAATATATTATATACATATGTACATTAATTAATGTATATAACATAGGAGTATTTTTTTTTCTAAAAAGCTATCATTAGATCAATGATGCATTTTACACTTGATGTTATTTAGAATCAAGGGAATATTTTTTTCCTGTCATCTTTAAAGCAGATGGTCAATGCCTTGAGAAGATAGCCGTAGTCTCACCTGGGCTTTCTCTGATGTCCTCTCCCATGAAGACGAACACTGAGCAGTCAGAGTCAACACACCTTATTGTATTAGGCTATGGAACATCTGGAAAAATAGTCTTGCTGTGTTCACAGGAAGCAAAGTCACATACCTCTAGAAGGTACAGTAGAGTCCTAGGGCAGGATCTTTTAGATCTCTTTCATGGCAAGGTGTGTTAGGGGTCAGTCTTAGCTGGGGTTTTTATGTTTGGATCTTGAGAATCTTATCACAGCTATGCATGTGTGAGTGTGATTTCATGGGTGTCACCAACATTAATCTTTCTTTTTTTCCCTTAGGGATTCTGGAAAGACAGTGTTATTCACTTTAGAGATATTAGACTACAGCTACAGAAATAGAGGAATGACTTCAAACAATGACAGATGATTGAAATCCTTTGTATTATGCAGGAAGCCAGATGGATGAATTAACTTAATATTATTGTGGGATGGAAAGTATAAAGTGGATCTGTGCAGGTATTTACAGAGCAGGGATAATAGTTTTTTCCAGGCTCTGTCTTTAAATGTCATCACCTTAGTTCAACATATCTGAATTCCAGTGTCATTAATGATCCTTAAGGTCCTTTTGGTAAATGGAATTCAGAAAGTATTTACTGTGTAACTTCTATCACCAGGTACTCTCCCAGGGGCTGGGGTACATCTGAAAAAAAAGATGGGACCCCTGACTTAATGGGTTTACCTTTTAGGATTGGAGGAGTGGGGAGAGAGAGAATAAACTATATCTGTAACAAATACATAAATTATATATTAATATTAGATCCTTGATTAGGTCTAAACTCTTCCTATAAAAGGCCAACTGGTAAATATTTTAGACTTCATGGGCCTTGCAGTCTGTGCAACTCTGCCTTGTGGCAGAAGCAGCTATAGATGACACATAAACAAATGGGATGGCTGTGTTGTCCCCAGTTGCAGTTTGCCAACATCCATGTTTGAAGAAAGTGTGGTTAGAAATCTAAATGTGGTGACAGACTTAACATTTTTTTCCCTCCTTAAATCTTTGCAGACCAATAATTTTGTAAAATACAATAAAGTGAGTTACTAGAAAATAAGATGAAAGGAAGACATACAAAATATAAGCCCACTGTTTTCTCATTGGTTTCAACAGGCAGGAACTGCTCGGTTAAATTACTACATAAATCAGGTCCCTGCTCCTTCCTCCTGACTCCTTGTATTCTCTCCCATGTTTGTCTTTTTGTTTCTCCTTCATTCTTCCCTTTGGTCTTCCCCTTCCTTTCTCTTAACCTTTAATATATAGATGTATATTTAATATATGTCATAGTTAGTATGTGTTTTCTTTTATTTTTTAAATTTTTAAATTTTTTATTTTTTATAAACATATAATATATTTTTATCCCCAGGGGTACAGGTCTGTGAATCGCCCAGTTTACACACTTCACAGCACTCACCAAAGCACATACCCTCCCCTATGTCCATAATCCCACCCCCTTCTCCCAACCCCCTCCCCCCAGCAACCCTCAGTTTGTTTTGTGAGATTAAGAGTCACTTATGGTTTGTCTCCCTCCCAATCCCATCTTGTTTCATTGATTCTTCTCCTACCCCTTTAAGCCCCCATGTTGCATCACCACTTCCTCCTATCAGGGAGATCCTATGACAGTTGTCTTTCTCCGCTTGATTTATTTCGCTAAGCATGATACTCTCTAGTATGTGTTTTAATGTTAATGTGGATAATATGTGGATTTAAAATATATGTATGTGTGAATACATATGTTTCCTAACTCTATCTATGCTGGAAGAGTCTGGAAACAATGGTATTCTGGAAACAATAAGCACATCTAGTATCCAGAGTGTGAATTCTAAATGCTACACTCTACTTTTTGGAGAAATGTCTGATTCCAGGTTTGGGTAGACAAAATGGAAAATAAGCCTGGAGCATTTATTTTGTGCCACAAAATAGAGAAGCAATAAGTGATGTGGACATATAGAGTTGGACATAAGAGTCCATTCAAAGGCACTCCCACTGGCCAAATGGAACATTTAAGCATCAAAATAAATAATGATAGTTTGTAACTCTTTGGGTAAAGTGAGAATTCACGAATTTATAGTGATATAAATAAATAAATGGGAGAGGAAAATAAAGGTCTAAACTTCTAGTAGAAGTCTCAAAGTTTCTCCCCACAGAATACCTATTAATTATTTATCAATTAATGAATATAAGAAACATAACTTTACATTGGAGAAATCTGGCAGATCCCATCCTAACTAGTGATAAAATTAACATCACTAGTAATAGAACAAACCAAGGTTGAGTGCCCCCAGACATGGTATACAGAGAAGAACAGAGCACCACTTCCATGGGATTCTGTGCCAAATGTATGAAAACAAGGAAACGTCAGACAAACCCAAATCAAGGAACATTTTACAAAGATCTGTACTTTTCGAAAGTCAAGATCATAAAATACAACAAAAGGCTGAGGAACCATTTCTTATTGGACAAGCCTAGAGATGTGAAACTATATGCAGGAAATGATCTGGATTGGGTCTTCCTTCTAAAAAAGAACATTGTTAGGGTGCCTGGGTGGGTTAAAGCCTCTGCCTTCAGCTCAGGTCATGATCCCAGGGTCCTGGCATTGAGCCCCACATCGGGCTCTCTGCTCAGCAGGGACCCTGCTTCCCTTCCTCTCTCTGCCTGTCTCTCTGACTACTTGTGATCTCCCTCTCTCTGTCAAATAAATTAAAAAATTTAATTAAAAAAAAAGAACATTGTTGGTGCAATCAGGGAAATTTCAAAGGTATTGGGGACTTGATGGTACTGTTAGATCAGTGCATTTCTGGATGGTTGGACTGTGGTTTTATAGAAAAATGTAGGCAATAAATACTGTAAGCAATAAATACTGGAGCATCTTGTCTGAGACTCGTATCAGGTGATTCAGGAACACACACACATATTGGATGTTAAGGCAATGTGATAAAATGTGACAATTGGGAAGTCTGGGTGAAGAATATGTGGAAGCTCTTTGTACTCTTTTTGCAGCTTTTCTGTAGATTTGCAATTATTTCAAAATAAAAGTTAAAAATTGCCTAGAAAAGTTTTAAATGTTTGCTCTGAGTTTCTGTTCTAATTTTGCTAGGGTGGGCAGCTTATGGTTTGTGAAGAGGAATTTTGAACAACAGTGATCCAGCAACACAATTGGTCAATCTACCCGTTTCTAAAACACTGGCTCATATCTAGCAAGGAGTACCATATGCTAAGGTACTTAAGTGAGAGTAAGAACAGCATTCTCTATATAATTTAAATGCTGTAGCTGGAGAAATTCCCATTAAATACTTTTATTAAGACAAATGGCATTAAAGTCATCACCATATGAAGAGTTGCTTCATCTAGCTCTTACCCGATCTTGTGTCACCCTTAAACACCAACTGGAGACGTTTTCTGCTGGGAGGACAAGCCAGGCCTCAGGTACTCCTGGTATAAGAAATCTTTTGGCAAAGAAGTAATGTATTGTTTGAGTTGCCGCCTCTCCTTTTGTTTCATTACCTGAAATCAATTTAAAATATTTTATGGTGGTAAATGCGTGATCGTTATTACATTCTTTAGAAGGCAGCTTTGCTTTATACAGACACCTGTCTACATGAAAGTCCGTAAATGCTTTTTAACAGGTCTTCAAGCAACTCTGGGCACACAGCTGGCTAAAGAGCCCTCGGTGGAAAGGGACAGCTGTTTGGCTGACAGAATTGGAACCAGTGCAGGACATGTGCAGAGACTGTAAACAGGAATGAATTTTCCTTAACCTTTATGAGTCAAATATTTATTTTTGGAATATTAACAAAATCAAAAGAATTACAGTGTTCTTTTAATTTTAAGTCAAACACACTGACATGCAGCTTTTAAGAAATTTTATTTAATGGATAATCTTAAATTGAAGCAGAAACGAATTCAGAATTACTGGAATTTCTTGCCCAGTATATACAGCAACATTTAAAAAAATCTTTAATGCTCTATAAAAGAGGTAACAAAGTCCCTCTTTCCATAAACTGTCCATCAGATATTGAGGATCACATTAAAAACTCCTAAGCATGCTGTGGCTCGAAAGTTCTTGGTGTGTGGTGTGTGTGTGTGCATGTGGCACTGCGTGTAATCTCCCTAGCTCACCTATCCTCCTCTCTCCTGTTTCCCCCCTCATAAGCACATGCACTTGGGTAGAAGGGTAAGAGGATATAGGAGTTGCTGTCCTAAAGTAGCTAGGAGCAATACACCTGGAAAAAGAACTCTTTCTCTGGGGTGGAGATGAGGATGGAAGCAAAATGTCCTTTCCCAAACTGCAAAGAAATATTTTTGCATCTGGATTACAATTAAACTAAGTTGGTGGGGGGGAGAAGAACAAACATATTGCTCACATTGTTTTAGAAACTATTTACCACTATCTTTTGGTTTTGTCGCAATTTGGTATTGTGGAGAATTTTGTAGGTAATCACACACAAAATGCCCAGAACCAGCTACATAATTTGCAGGCCCAGAGCAAAATGAAGGGTCCCTGTTCAAAGGATTAAAAATTTCAAACAGGTACATAAACAATGAACCTTGGAACACTGAAAAAATAAAATAAAATTTAAAAACATTTCAAATAAGGATATCACCATTAACACAAGCCTGGGGCACCTGCTGCTGCCCAGGTCTCACAACCCTGAAGCTATATTCTAAACACCTAATTATTCTAACAGTAAACCTCAAATTCAAAGAGTAAATTAAAAAGCTCTATGTTTCCAGAGTAAATAATGGTCAATGACTGAGTCACCTACTGACTAAAAATTTTAATTTCTGCCTGTAGCCAAGTTCAAGTAAAAGTTAATATTTTTAAACTAGTAGTTGGAAGTAAGACTTCACAGTTTGAATCAAAGGATTATGTGGTAAGAAGTTTTCAGAATCTTAATAAGTTTCACAGCTTGTCAAATATAAACCTCTCTCCTCCTTTATAAAGTAGAATTATGGTCTTTCAAAATTTCAGAGCTGGTAGGGTCCTTAAAAACCATCTAAGGTCCAACATCCTATCATGCAGCTTAAGATAATCAGACCCATTAAATAAAGTGACCAGGAATTTAAATATGCCACTTGTGACCAGTTGTGCCACTTGGATCTTTTCACTGCATTAAATTTGTATACATATTTTTCTGTCATGAGATGAGTACAAATTTCATAGGAAAAAATAAATCTGTTGAATGGTTGAGAAATTAAGTTGACAGGTGCCCTGACGGGATGTATAAATCAAATAAGTCAGGAAGCATTAATGAATGTTGAGTCCCTAGCTTTTCCAGGCTCTATTTCCCCATGGTAGGTTGTATATGGCAAAGAGAAGTAAGTATTGATGAGCATGTGGAACAATAGAAGTCACACATTGCCGGTGGGAAGCATAAATAATTTTCCAGAGACTAGTTACAACTTGGCACTTTGGCAATTACATTTGTGAATATTTACCCCAATAAAATTGTGTCTATGCACTCCAGGAGACATTTTTAATATGGTCATAATAATATTCATAAAAATCCCAAACTGGAAATAACAGTGCAAGTATGTGTAAAGAATCTGTAGATGAATTTGATTCACACCCTTGAATGCCATACAGCAGTGAAAAAGAATGAATTATAGCTATATACATTGATGTAGATGGGTTTCAGGAACACACTGGGTAAAAAAAGAAGTTATAAAAAATGCAAACATCATGATATCATCTGTATAAAATATCTGTGAAATTAAACAATATTGCTATGGATACATATGTATAAAGAATATCATGGAAATGATAAACATAAAATCCATGATTGGTTATTTGAGAAGGAGACAGAAGGCATGAGAGGTGGTAGAGGGGGCACTCAAGAACAGCTAGAGGAGTGGTAAGGTTCTATGTCTTAAGATTCTGGATGTATTAGATGTTGGATGTATTAGATGTTGGTTAATTGAACTTAAAAAAATAAAGTTGCATTCTTTTTAATTTTTTTTTAAGACTTTATTTATTTCTTTGACAGACAGAGATCGCAAGTAGGCAGAGAGGCAGGCAGAGAGAGAGGAGGAAGCAGGCTCCCTTCAGAGCAGAGAGCCCAATGTGGGACTCGATCCCAGGACCCTGGGATCATGACCTGAGCCAAAGACAAAGGCTTTAACCCACTGAGTTACCCAGGCGCCCCTAAAGTTGCATTCTAATAAAAAGATTTTGGTATTATAATTATTCGTTATTAAGCTGCTGGTTGGATTATTCTTCATGCTTTATGATTTATCTGTCATATTGTTTGTATCCACCTATTTATCTGTCCATCCATCATCTATTTAATCATATATTTTTTCCCCCAATGATATACATTTCATGAAAAGTATAAAAAAAAGTAAATGTGAAGGATATTGGCTCAAGATGTTGTCTACAATTTTATTTTGAGCCATCTCTCCCAACAATTTATATATGTGCTTTTCAGGATATATTTAATAATTATAAATAAGAAATGCACCATAAAAACATAATATTAATATTCTTATCATCTTGGTAGTTTATCCCTTACCCAATATAACTGTATTGTTTAGAAATTTTGTTTGGCTGTATTTAACTGAAAATTCTACAAGTGGTTGATAGAAGGTAGATATTTATGTTTATCTCATCTAACAAGAAGGTAGCAATTGATTACGCTGTGGACTCAAGCTCATTCTAAATGTCTATTCTGTTGCATCACCACTTCCTCATATCAGGGAGATCATATGATAGTTGTCTTTCTCTGCTTGACTTATTTCGCTAAGCATGATACGCTCTAGTTCCATCCATGTTGTCGCAAATGGCAAGATTTCATTTCTTTTGATGGCTGCATAGTATTCCAGTGCTGTGAAGTGTGTAAACCTGGTGATTCACAGACCTGTACCCCTGGGGATAAAAATATATGTTTATAAAAAATAAAAAAAGTATAAAAAAAAATAAATGTCTATTCTGCCACCCATAGGATGTGAGCTTTTTTGTCATACTCATAATACTGTTGCTGGCACTCAAGCCATCACATCCATGTTCCTGGCTCAAAGAGCAATAGAGACAAGCTAGTCAAATTCGTTCACTTTTTTAAAAAGTGAACTTTTAAACTTTTAAAGAATTTTCCCAGAATTTCACACAGGGACTTTTGCTTACACTTCATTGGCCAGAACTATGCCTATGGCTACAATGAACTGCAAAGGAGGCTGGGAAATGAGGTTGAGTAGACAGTTGCCTACTTACTAATAAGACCTCAGTTAGTAAGAAAAAATAATGGATAATGGGCAGGCAATTAGCAGCCTCTGCCAAGGCTAATTAATTGTTTCTGAGTAAGAAAACTGAAATACAGTTACAATTCTAAAATTGTAAAAAAATATTTAAGCTCTTATTGATAAATACAGTGTGGCATCATTATGGCAGTACTTGATTCTGCTCAACAAATATGGTGGGAAAATTATTTGTTTTGCTTTAAGCCTCTGACATTTGTTTTTATTTTAACTTCTTTGTTATCAGAGCATTTATTTGACTACATTTAATTTGGCTTATTTTTGCATATATTTGAGTCAAATTAATTTGATTATATTTGTCAACTTATATATTAGCGATACATTAAACTCTTATTTATGCAGAATCAACATGATCTGGTGATCATGAAAGGTGAAATGCTCATTCAAGATATATGATATTTTTATCATTTCTCATTTTTCCACTTAGTATGTATATTTTACTGCACTCTATTTTTAAAAACTCATTAACTTATATATAATTAGTGCACAGTTTTAGTAAACAGAACAATTCTTCAACTAGAATAAATTATAGAATCCTTTTTAGCACTGTACTCATCTTTTATAATGTTTTTTGATATGAGAAATACCATTTATTTCTTTCAATTGCTGGAGCCACTAAAGCTCTCCCTCTTTCAGATATATTTGAAAATATTAAAGAAAATATTCAGAAAGCAAATTATTTTTCCCTTCTGTGGAATAAAAACCTGACTTTTTGTATCAGGAAGAAAAAAAAATTTCTTTAATCCTTTGGATTATTTTACAAAATTTGTTGATGTAAAGTTCTGTGAACATGGCTGAGAATTCAACTGCAAGATAAACAAAGATCTAACACATACCCCCCACCGCTGAAAATGAATTATTTCAGACAGGAGTAGACCAATGCCCGTCACAATGACATCAGCTTATTGTAACCTCTCCACAATGTAGACAAAATAACTGATCGGTCTCTCAGATCTGCCCAAGGCAAAGCCATGAGTCACCCCTCCCTGTGCCCCTGTGACTTCCTTTGAGACACCACACAAGGGGACTGCCTTTGAATAGCATCTTTCAAACAGATTGCCATACCCCCCAAATGCAGGTTAATAATGGATGCTAACCCTGGTATGCAATAAGCAAATGGATACAAAAACACCTGCAGAGAGATCCCCATCGTGTCCACGCCAAGCACCTCATCCTGCTTCACGATTCTACCCAAACACTGGCTTAAGGCAGGATGCAAGGGCCCAAGGCATCACACAGGGCTCCCTAGCAGCCCACATCAGTGGTGAAAATAATTGTGACCATGACCGTATTTATATCATCCTCATCTTATTAAATTCATTTATTCGAGTTTGCTATTCATTAAATACTCTCACAGAGTTCTGACAACTGAAGATCAAGTTACGTTTTCCTTACAATTTAAATGTCTCTTTAAGAAGCCAGAAACAAATATAAAAACAAAACAAAACAACAAAACAACCTTCTCCCCTTCCAACATACACACATATATTGATGTTTGGGGCAGCCAAAGATGTCTCCTTGAGTTAACCAATTTTTGAAATACTCAATTAACAATAAAATCCTTACTGTTTACATAATGCTTTCTACCATAACAATCTGTTTCACACAGCTCTCACACCTCTGAAAGACAAACAGGGCAGTGGTTTTGACCATTTCCGCTGTGCACTCATTACTTCCATAGATTTGGACAGATAACTCTGCAAATGGGAAATAATATTGACCCTTCTTCTTTACTTTATCATGTTGTGTGGAACAATATTGGAATAAGAAAAAAGAAAGTCTCAAATAAATTTTGATATTAGCACAATAGGTAATACCAACACTTACAGCATGTAAGCTTCCTCCTTTTTGTGGGCGATTTTTGTGGAGCAGATTTAGAGGTGATGTGACTTCCACATCATCACTTAAGTAGGGCTGGAGTCCAGACATTCAACAAGTAATCTGACCTCTAGTTCCCACAGTCAATAAAATGCCAATAAAAGCAGCATCCTTGGTTACCTCTACTCAAGGTCCTTGTGTTACAGCTTTATGGAAAACAAGGATGGTGTTTTGTTTTCCTCTTTTTGGCCATAAAGACCCTAAAGGTCCTTATTTCCTAAAGAAAAATGCCATGTACACAGCTATTGCTGTTTATCAAGTAGTTTCTATGCACTGGACAGTGTTCTTGACACTTTATGGAAGTTAACTTAAGTATTATGACTATCCTGAGGTTTATATTATTATACTCATTTTAGGATGGAGAATATACAGGGTCACACAGCTAAATGGTGCAACTGGGATTTGGACCAGGGTCAGCTTGGCTTTTCCTTTAGAAGAGATAAACTTCTTCCTCTGATTGAGGACAGGTGCTCATGGAAGGGGATTCATATATTTTGTCCAAAAATGTCACTGGTCATCCCCATTTTGCATACACTTCTTTGCCCTGGGATCCTGGCCAAACACTTCCATGGATCATTGTCCTTTATGTTGAAAGGTTATGAATGCCCAGAGTAGCCCCAAAGGAGAAAATAAGTAATCCAACATGAAGAGCCCTGGAAAAGCCACACACTCTTTGGTCCCCAAACACTGAGCACTTCTTTTGGTTCTGTTCCCAGTAGCGCTAAGGTGGGTGGGCCAGGTGCTAGATGTTTTAGAAAACTCACAGCACATTCTAGGTGCTCTCTATCTAGCATGTATTACTTTGCTAATCAGAAAATTAAAGCAAAGAAAATATTTTGAAAGAACAGAAGGTCCCACAAGGGAGATCCTCCTCCCTTAGAGTTGAATTGCATAACAGCCAGGAGAATAGATGACTGCCCACCTGCAGGGTCCTACACAGCGTCCAGCAGGATCTGAGTGCTTCTTCCCTCTGGATTAAAAGAACTTCTTCCCTCTTTTGCTCAAAGTGGAGAATCTTTGAGATTTACTTAAGAAGGCTTCTATATAAAAGGTATTTATCCCTGGTATGTGCTGGAATTTCAACCTGCCTAAGACAGAAATGAACTCTTGGTATCTCTATGGGAAACTTCCAGCAGTGGACTTAGGTAGTAGCTGAAAAGAGTTATACTGTGATTCTTACACAGGAGCTCAGACAGGCAAGCCTTCACTGTATGAGAGAGAGAGGGAGAAAGATCTGATATTTAAAATGAAATTTCCCAAAGGATTGGGGTGTATCTGTCTGTCCAGTCCTTCAGGCACTTGGAAAGTGAGTAGCACATGATAGGTGGTAGGTGCTCAAAACATATTTGTTAATTAAAGAATGAATGACAACAGTGTGTTTTGATGCATCCCAAAAGAAGGGAGACTCAGTTAACAAAAATTGTGATTTCTCATGAAATAGCAGAATATCCTTACTGCTCTGAATGCTGGAATTTTAAAGAGGGGGGAAAGTGGGATCTAAGATGCTCAGCTCCTTGATCTAGTGGTGCTAGGAGACAAGACACACTGTGTCGCTGCCAGACACGGTGTTCACATATCATATCTGTTCTATTTACTTCAAGTGTCCAAGTGTCAGTCAAAGAACATTGTTCCATGGGGACTCCTGGTCTGGGTAATTTCTGCTCCAAAATGCTGTTGTCTTACTTTATCCATACAGCTCTTTTCTTTCCATAACCTAATTGCAGTAATACTTAACCCTGGGCATTAGGCACAGATTTCCTCTTTACTACCAGTAGCTTGGAAAAATAAGCTCAATTTCTGTTGTAGTTTTTTGAGAATTAGCAGGGTGGACCTGGAAGCTTTCGTCTCTGCCTAAGTTGATTGAAAAACCAAAAGCAGATCATCTGCCAGGCCACAAGAGGACAGCAGTGGTTTGAGATCCCAATTGCTGCTACCTACTCTGGAACAGGATTACTGTGTTACCCTCGTGATTGAAAGACTGGTTTTGTCATTTTTTTTCAGGATTCTAATATGAAGAGATGCTTATTTGTTAAAATGAGCAGGAACAATCTCAGTATGATTTCAGTGTTGCCAAGCAAAAAGTATGCTGCGTTTTCTGTTCTTATAGAATATAAGTGTTAATCTCTATTATCACAGTCTCTCTGAGAAAATATGTGAAATGAGGTACTTAAAAGGCATACCAGAAGTCATTCCTATAGTGTCTTCTGGTCTACCATGATCTGAAGCTAACACTTTTAACAGAATATGCTCACTATCACAGAATTATTTCCATGTCTAATATTATAATTTCTCATTTATGCAGTGATCCAACAAAATTTCATAAGTGTTACAAATTTTTTCACTAAATAAACATTTCACTCAAAGAGCATTTATTGGTATATACCAGGAATGCAAACATGTACATGCCACAGTTCTGGGTTGGAGCTGTTCTTAGGGTGATGTAGTCAAGAGACAGACATTTAAACTAAAATTAAAAGCTGACATGAGAAGTGTCATGCAAAGGTCTGGGGGTGGGAAAGAATTACTGCCTGTGCAGCAGAATCTGCAGGGACTAAGATGGTTAACAGATGAATAGGTCCTTTGGGAAAAAGTATTTAATGCCTTATCCTCACCTCAAAAACCTGCCCACCATCAATAACAACTAATACTTAGTGAGATTTTATCAAGGGCCAGGTATTGTGCTAACTGCCCTCCATGGATGATGATTATTAACATCGTAAATTTGGGAGGGAGGAATTAGGACCATACTGCTTCTCAGCTGGAACAGCAGAGGTTTGGAAAAGTAAATTAAACTGCCCAAAGTATCATGACTAGTGAGAGGGTATGCTGAGGTCTGGAGAGTTAAGAACGCAGAGTTAACTGTTATTCTCTACCATCTTCCATTTCTGTTGCTGGGCTCCCGCTCTGGACTCCCTGATCCTTGTAATTACCTCTGGCCATCTTCCAGGCCCGGGGGGTCACTCCATATGGGCTTTTCCCAAGTGAAACAGCAGGAGCTTCCTGCTGATTCACTGAACTAAACAGACAATCCTTTCTGCAGTGATGAATGCTGGCACCCTGGATTTGGGGAGCTTGAACTAGCTGTTCATCCATGGCTGGTGATTTCTTTGGTCTTACCTGCCATAGCAGTTTTTGTCACAGTGATTCTAAGCTGAGGCAAAGATGATGTGTCATCCATTGTAACATTTCTTTTGCTAGGCACAGGGCTTGACACATTCCTAAAAATTCAATCCATTCAAAAGAAATGGGTGAATATAAGAACACAAATTCTGCTCATTTAGGAGCAAAAATTTCTGGCCCTACTTATAACCCCCCAAATATCTCTCTGAGGGTAACTCTTGGCAGTTGAGCAATCTCTAATCTCTTAATTGCCATTCTACAGATTGAACATTTTAGGTTTACATCATTTAAAGCTTTTTGGTTACCCATCTTTTATACATCCATGACAATGTTGCATATTTCTTGGGCAGCATTTGTTCTTTATTCTTTATGTTTCGTTATCTCTCTGAACAGGTTTTTAATTAAATTCAACAAAACCAAATTTATAAGATGTGGGTACTGTTTTATTGAAGGCTCTTTGAAACCATTCTTCTTCATGTTCACTCTTGTATTAAAACAAAAACAAAAACAAAAACACAAAAACCATTCTATGTTCAAATGCTCAGTATTTAAAAATGTCCAGTAGTCTCTGAATACAAGTGAGTAGAAAGAGAACACGTCTGGACACCTTCAGAACAGCACTACCTCATGTTCATGCAACACATCTGAGACATCTGTGTATTTAATGTCTTTTTAATATTTACTTTCCATCCATGCAATATACTAAAATGTACTGCAGTTAAACACACGTCCTTAGTTCCAAGACATCTGGAAGAGGTTTTGATGGTGCCAAAGCTCTTACTGTTGGATTATGTCATTTTACCCTGACAGAAAAGAAATTCTATGAAGCAAGAAGGTTGGGGAGTGGCCCAGATAGTTTGGGCTCTAATGTCCACACAATGCTCTTGTACAATCAACTTGACCTCACAGGATTTTTCTCTGTGAGCGCCCCCTCAAGGAGATAACAACACAACTAGGTGAATGAGTGACAATTAAGTTACGAGAAATCTCTGATTTAATGTAACTTGCCCTCCTCACTCCCTTACCCCTATCCCATCCACATCCCTCCTGTGTCCATTTGTTCTACCACCTGAACTCCCTGAATCTGACCAGGTTTGAGTACCTCAGGCCAAGCTGTCACTTTTCTAGATTAAGGTTGCAGTTGGGATAATATCACAGAGTTTTAGAGGTATGAATAATTTGTGAAACAAAGACATTCTTAAACCCCCTAGGAAAATTTCTTTTTTGCCTGGCTTTTTCTGTGGTATAAAGATGAACACTTCTAGTAGGAAGCATGTCAGGTTACTCTGTATTAGTGAGTAAAAATTTATCACTTCTGGTACTTTTTCTCTTTTCCCTTCAAATTACTCAGGAAAAAAAAAAAAAAAAGTTGCCTCTAAGGTATTATGGAGAAAGAACCAGATCACAGTTAAGAACCTGTGTTCTTTATCTACCTCTAAGCTGTGTATATTGTATAATCTCCTGTCACTCACTTAAACAGCCAGAACCATAGTGTCTACACTGTTCAGTGCACTTAAACAGCCAGAACCATAGTGTCTACACTGTTTAGTGTGTGCCTTGTCTACCTTTTGGTCCCTGTGAGGATGAGGTAGGAAATGCTTATTTTAACTACGTAGTCCTTTGGAACTATTCTTTCTGAAAATGAAGATCTGCTCCCCTCACCAGTGGTCTTCATTCCCAGGCTTGCATAGTTTATAAATATTTTCCAAGAGCCTAGAATGCGCCTGGAATTCACTCTGCCCATCATTGCCAAGAATCAATTCCTGTGTTCTGTCCTCTCCAGTTCTTTTCTTTGGCAAATACTTTGGTGTCTACCTTGTGTCAAAAGCTCTGGCAGCCACAAGGGTATCAAGGATGACTGCAACACAGCCCCTGTCAACAGGGGCAACAGACAATTGCTGATATCATGATCACTGGGATTCAGTGATAAAATGTGTCACAGGGGCACTTACCACAGACTAGTGAGAACAACATGGGGGCTTCAGAGGCTGAGCAAGGGTAATCAGTTCAGGACCTGATGCTTAAAGATGAGTAGAATATCTAAGTAAAATGAGGGGAAGATGCATTCAGGTAGAGGGAGAGCATGATTAAAGATAGGCCTGAAAATGAGGGAGCCCAGTGGAAAAGTCTGAGGACCTAGGCCTAAACCTTGAGGAATGCCAACATTTAATGGCCACATGAAAGGTATGGGGTTTGCAAAAGAAACAGAGGAAAACCAGGTGTGGGCAGCAGCAGGCTGTGGTGGGGTGGGGCAGAAAAAATATAAGAATAACTGGATTTATGGTATGTCAGAAGTGAGAGAGAGAGTTTAATGAAGGACGTTTCTAACAGCATGGAAAGGTTAAGACAATGAGGACTCAGCTTTTTGGCTTTAAGTTATTCATACCTGAGTGGACTCCTTTAATCAGAATGCTTTCCTTTCAACTTTCAACAGAGGTTACAATTTAAAGGTAAGAATCTTAAAGAAGATTAGGGGAAAATATCTTGTAATATGGTAAATTATGAGAAATGATATGCTTTTGTAAGTTTTTTAGGTGGGCTTGGAGAGCTAGGAGACAGACTCAGGAAAGTGAAGTGGTAGACACACAATCAAATTTACCAACCTCATAATAAGAATGTAGGGCTGCCCCTTCTCAAGGCTCTATAGGTCTGTGGGTATATACCTAGATTAATCATGGGCCTGATGCTACAAGTTAAAAATAAGTAAATTATGTAGTTTTAAAAGTTTCTTAGTCATGAAATTTTACACTGTCTTTTAAACCTTAAGGCTAAACAAAATTAACTGTCTGCCCAATTTCTAATTAAATACTTCACTTGTTACTCACTTTACGCAGGCTATATTTTACATTGTTTCTAGACTGTGTTGCTCTGCGAGTCATTATTGTGGTTAAGGCAGTTGTGAGTGGAAATATCTTCTGTGGCTATATATGTACAAATTTTATTGTATGCATATTATTTTTATTATATGGCTACGATATTATTAAATTGTGCACCTGGAATGGGTAGAATTTGCATCTCTCTCTCTCTCTCTCTCTCTCTCTCTCGTGTGTGTGTGTGTGTGTGTGTGTGTGGTGTGTGTATGTGGCTCACCTTAATAAGTCATCTAAGACAGCACTGATCACCTCAGGAAGAGCTACCTCACTCATCAGGGGTCCTCACAAAGGGAAAATAGATACATTGTAAGTTTTTGTTTTTGTTTTTGTTTTTGTTTCCGTAAGAGAAATTGGAACAAATGCCAAGTTGAGTTCCTAGCTCAGACACAGGAAAAGACCCTGTTTTGGAAGAATCAGAATATTTCCTTGAATAAATTAAGAAATGCAGGTAAACCAGTTCCCTGGTGCCTGGGAAACAAGATAGTGCCTGGGAAAAAAGAAATCGGGCAAGGGGCAGGGGAGCATTCAAGTTGATATTTTAAGGATAACAAGAATAAAAGTGGAGAGTGTGTGGAGTTCCAATACTTTTTTTCTAAAAGAATTATTGATTTACTTAAAATCGGAAAACATGGACACCACTTTGTAAGTTTTTTTTCTTCCATTTTAAACATTACATTTCATTTATGAAATGCCAGACTAATTCAGGCTCAAGGAAACTGTTTAGGTCCATGAGTGGATAAGATATAAAGTGGGTTTATGTTCTACCAGGGCCTTCATCAACCTGCCACATGCCTTAGTACTTCTGTTTTGAATAGGATGATCGTGTTGGGTTATTTTGCAAGGACAAGAATAGAAATTATCATGATTAGAAACAATCTTTAAGCTTTTGTTAAATGGAAGAATGCTAGCAATAGTTTTCAATGATAATAAAAGAACAACAAAGGATTAAAATGCTGAAAATATAAACTAATTTTTGGATAGGAATAAACATGGAGGAACATTACTTGAACATTTCTTGTAACACATTTCTGTAACTTAATGAGCAGAGGACCATTATGGGTTATAGAATTACTTTCAGGGCCTCTGGCTGGACTTTTTAAAATGCATGACCATGAAGCAAATTTCACTATGATGAGGTTATTTAAATGTGATCAGTTGCTTTAAGGGTACAAATCCCAATGGAAATTTTCCAGGTATTTAGTAATTATTTCCAGTTCTAATTTCCCTCATAGAAGGGTCAAGGAGAAGCAGATATTTTAAGCTATTTAGGGAACCCATTAAAGATGATGAGTAGTTGGAAAAAAAAAAAAAAAACAACAACAAATGGAGAGTTATTTTCAAGATGGAGTTATAGAAATTTTAAATACTTGCCAGCAATATTCCAGCAACATTCTATGACCCAGTATGATGTGGCATACTTAAATGAAATCCTATTAATTTTTACCTTTGCCTCTTTTTCTTATATTTAACAGCAGCTGCCTGGAATTGGCATCAGGTTAGATTCAGAGCTAGAAATAGTCACTGACAGATGTCATCTGGAACCTGGGGGTAAGAAAGGAGTTTCATAAATTCTCACTCAGTAGACATTAGATAGCAGGACCGCTGTCTTTGATAGCAGTTCATTATAAGACAGATGTCAATTACAGCTTATCTCTTCCTTTTTTATAGAATGGAGTTGCCCCACTGTATCTGTATTCTTATTAATTAGCACAAAAGGTATCAGGTGATCAAGGTCAACATTAATAGTGTAAGTCATGTTAATAGTATGTAATTTTGATATAAGAATGACACTTTGCCTCTGTAGTTTCTTCCCTAAACCTCATTACCCGAGTCTGATCATGAGGAAAACATCAGACAAAACCAACTGAAGGACATTCCACAAAATACCTGACCTCAAAAATACCTCCTCAAAACTGTGAAGGTCATCAAAAACAAGGAAAGTCTGAGAGAGAGTCACAGCCAAGGGGAGCCTAAGGAGACATGACTAAAAGTAATGCAACATCTTGGATAGGATCCTGGAACAGACAAAGGACATTCAGCAAGAACTAAGGAAATCTGACTAAAGTATGGACTTAATAATAAAGTACCAATCAATATTGGTTAATTATAACAAATAAACTATACTAATGTAATATCTCTGTAGAGAATTCCCTGTACTATTTTCAGTTTTTTGGTAAGTCAAACTATTCTAAAATCAATAAAAAAAAAACTGAAATAAAAACAGATATTTGGACAACAGTGTAAGGTAACATAAATGGTAAACATTTATCATTAATTAATAGGGTTCTCTGTACCTGGCACTGTGCTAAGTATTTTACAAAAATTAATCTGTTTAATGTCAACAACAATCCTGTGAGTTAAATGTTATTACTATCTTCATTTCACAACCCAAGAAACTGAGACGCAGAACAATGCAATAATCAAGTAAGACCTCAAAGACATTGCAGGAAGGCTTAAAACCCAGGCACGTGTACTCAGTACGTTGCTCTGTTTCTCAGCATGTGATCAAGTGCTAGATGAGGTTCCTGGACAAGCAATGGTGGGTGGTTAGAAGATGAGCAGTGCTGCAGACTTGGATAATGAGTAAAACCCTCATGGAGACAGTGACGCTTGAGCTGAGCTTTAAAGTATGGTTGGAGGGAAGGGAAGCAGAAGAGTTGTTCCCAACAGGAACAGAGAGAGTAAATTCATCTGACTGTAAGGGAGAAGTGTGGTCTGGTGGTTAAAAACTCAGGTCTGGCACTTTCAGTCTTGACCCAGTTACTGTTACCAGCTAGGCATGCAGTTAGAAACTGTAAAACTGGACAAAATACATGAGCAGGCAGTGCAGGGCTGTGCCTCTTAAAAGAAGGGGAACATGCAACGAGCACACTCACACCCTGACTGTCTACCTGGAGATATTTTCTGAGTTGCAGCACAGAGAGATGAGCAAGAGAATATAGCTTCCTGCTGCCCTGAGGAGGTAGAATGAGAGCTGGTAAATGGCCTGGGATACATGGGACAGGCTGAGGATGGGCCCCGAGGTCCAGGTAGAATGCGGACTGTATCAGAGCTGGAGTCTGCTTCACATAGGATGATTTCATGAGGCCACAAGCAAGTGTGAACAGCTGCTATGGGGCTAAGGGGCCGATGGGGCAACCAGGGCTGGGAGATGCAGGAGTTGGGACCCAGCGAGAGAGCAGAGACCACATTGAGCATGCAGAGCAACAGAGAAAGCCTCTGGAGCAGGGATGTCTGGGTGGCTCAGTGGGTTAAAGCCTCTGCCTTTGGCTCAGGTCATGATCCCAGGGTCGAGGGATGGAGCCTCACATTGGGCTCTCTGCTCTGCGGGGAGCCTGCTTCCTCCTCTCTCTCTGCCTGCCTCTCTGCCTATTTGTGATCTCTGTCAAATAAATAAATAAATAAATAAATAAAAATAAAAATAAAAATAAAAATTAAAAAAAGCTCTGGAGCAAGGACGGGGCTTCAGGCAAGATTAAGGACAAAACTGAATCATGCAACTCTAGGAAAGAAAAAATGAAGTCTGACAAAATCATGATAGACAACCAGAAATCTAACTAACAGCCAGAATAAAGTTTAACTAATTGCCAGAATAAAGTTATAGTAAAGGAAATAACATAATCAAGAATTCAAGAATTTTGGCTATGTATATCTGCAAAATCCACCATTAAATAAACACACATACAACTCAAGGTGAGAACTCGAAAGCAGGTACTGCAAATGTTTTCAAGGACTTAAAGCAGACAAAGGGAAATTATTTTTTTTAAAGGAAATTCTAGAACTCAAAAGTACAATATCTGAAATTTGAAAAGTCATTGACTGTCCTAATAGCACACCAGAAAGAATAGAAGAATAGGTTACTATACTTGAACACAATTAATACAAATGATCTCATCTGAGGAACAAGGTGAAAGGAAGATTAAAAAAATTAACAAGCCTCAGTGATGCTGGAGACCTACCATGTAGTATAACATATGTGGGAAGGACAAGGGACGTAAAGGGTAAAAAAGTATTTGAAGAAATAATGACTGAAATTACCCTAAATTTATTTAACAAACATCAACTTTTCTAGGTCTCAGGGGTTCTTCAAACACAAAGAAGGATAAATATGAGAAAATCCCACCTACATACATAAATAGTCAAATTCCGAAAATGTAATATAAAGAGAAAATATTGAAAGCAGCCAAAGAAAAACAAATTTCCTACACAGAAACAGTGATCCAAATGATGAATGATTTCTCACCAGCATCAATGGAGTTCAGAAAATAGTGAAACCATACCTTTAAAGTGTTAAAAGGAAAAACAAAACTGTAAACTTGGAATCAAATCCAGCAACATATATTTTAAAAAGATAATCAACATGATCAGGTTGAGTTAATCTATGAATATAAATCTAAGTTTAATATTAAAAAAAATCTATCAACATAACTCAAGACATTAACAGAACAAAGGTGAAAACCATTTGATCACCTATGGTTAGATGGAGAGAAAAAGCATTTGATAGAATTGAAAACTTGCCCATATTACACACTTTCAGCAAACCTAGATGTAAGGTTACTTCTACTGCTCAAATAATTTACTATATATTTAAATGCTTTCTCCCTGAGATTGGAAGAAATCAAGTATGTCCATCATCTTTATTTCTAAGGCAGAAAAAGGATATAAAAGAAATAAATATTAGAAGAACTAAAACTGCATTTTAACAGAAAATGAAATTATGTACATAAAAGAGCATAAAGGATTTACAAAAAGCTTCTGGTGGAATACATTCATTTAGCAAACTCACAGGAAAACCAGTATATAATACTCATGTGCATTTCTATGCTCTAGCAACAAACAATAGGAAAATTAAATTCAAAAAGTAAATTTTACAAGAGCATCAAATATATAGGAAAAAATCTAAGAAAAGATGTGTACAACTGAAAAAATACAAAACACTGCTGAGAAATGAAACAGGACCTGCATAAGTGCATAATATACCACATTTGCTTTGAAAAATTCACTATTATTAAGATGTCAAATCTGCAAACTTGATATCCATGTCTAATCAAATGCCCAGCTGCTTTTTTGATACTGAAAGTAGATTCTCAAATTCATATGGAAGTGCAAAAGAACAGACCAAAACTAACACTTTTTGTAAGTGTGTATGTTGTGATGAGCACTGGATGTTATATGCAGCTAATGAATCATTGAACACTACCTTAAAAACTAATGAGGCACTGTATGTTGGCTAACTGAAAATAATAAAAAAAAAAAAAAACCCAACCTAATATTTTTCAGTAGGAACTAAAATGGTAGATTCCTCAGGAGGCAGGGACATTGGTATGGATGATGCATGAAGAAAACTTCTAAAGCCCTGGAAACTGTGTATCCAACCTCATATGCATAAATAAAAGCATATGCTTAAATAAAACTTATAAAATGAATAAAATAAATAAAATTCACCAAGCTGTGCATTTTTGAATTAATGGAACTTGAGAAATTTATATATATAAAACTCAATACAAAAAAGAAATGTAAGAATAAATAAAATATGCCACAATGAATTTTAAAGTATTTAACATTGATACATAATGACTACATTACATAACATACGTGTGATAAGAAGCTAAAACAATGCTTAAAGGAGTATTTATAATCTTCAATAATTATATCTGAAAAAATAATTAAGGAAATCAGGACAAGAACAACTCAGCAAATCCAAAAAACTGGAAAGGAAAGCAGTCATAATAACACAGGAATCATTGAAATAGAAGCAGAAAGAATAATATAAAACATTTAACAGGTGAAGAGCTGTTGTGAACAGTCTCCTGATATAAACAAACCATTAGCCGGTCAAGATGAAATAGCAAATGTCTATATGAAAATACTAGGATTAATAAGAACAAGAGAAGTACAAAAACAGCTGAAATTAAAATTATAGGTATATATATATAGATCTTTAAGGATTTATTTATTTATTTTAGGAACAGAGCGAGAGTGAGCAGGGTAGAGGCAGAAGAAGAGACAGAATCTCAAGCAGAGATTGCTTCTACAGGGAGCAGGGAGCCTGACACAGGACTCAGTCTCATAACCATCAGATCATGACCTGAGCTCAAATCAAGAGTCAGATGCTTATGCAACTGAGCTACCCAGGGGCTCTGAAAATATAAGCAAATGTAAACAAATATTATGCAGGTTATTGTGATAACAAAAAAAAAAAAAGAAAAAGAAAAAATTCCTAGGAAAAAAACAATAGGCACCAAATTTTGTAAAGTGAACTAGAAAGTGGTCTTTGTCAGAAGTGTAGCAAATGGTATTTAGTGGTGAAATTTTAGAACCATCTCTGTTAAAATCAAGAATGGGACAAGGCTGTCTACAGTTGCAACTCATATGCCATATTAAATTGAAGTCCCTGTTAAAATGTGTAAGACAAGAACAAGAAACAAGAGTTATAACAACTGAAAAGAAATATAAAAGATATTGTTCCCCAAGTTCACTAAATTTGCTAAAGAACATAAGAGTGATTAATATTTAAACTTGGAAGACTTGTAACTTTCATTTGAAGAAATGGCATTTTATAAACATAGCAGGCAATAAACCTCTAGTTAGAATCAGCTCTGCAGAAATTAAATTCTGGTACTTTGAAGAAAAAGGATGTTCAAACCATTTTTTTCCCAAATAGGTAAAGAATATTTGAAACTACTTTTGTGTCTACTACTTTTGTGTCTAAATACATTTTGCACAAGAAATAATCCACATTTGTGCAAACAGAAGGCTCAAATTATAGTGTAAGATGGCCAGTTAAGACCCCCATTTTACAGATAGGGAAACAGAGAGAAGCTAACTCTTTCCTGAGGTTGTAGATCTAACATTACTACAGACCTGTCACCAGAGCCATATCTCCTCAGTCCCGGCCAGCACTCTTTCTACTATATTGTTTCCCTGTTTTTTTAAGGAGAAATTGTTAATGATTGTTAATGTCTATTCTCAAAGCAGCCATGAAACAATGTGTGTGGTTCACAGCACATGGCCTCCAGCTTACTGGCTTCCTTTTTCTATCTTTAGCAAAAGAAACGCAAAGTGGGTGAAATAGCAAATATTATATGAACTGCCATTCCATAGAAGATACAGGCAACTTATTAGGCGTGTTCTGGCCATTCCCATGCAAAGTTGCTTCTATGTCACATGGGACTGGACAAGCGGACCTTTTCAGAGTGAACATTCTTGGATCTGTGATGCCTTCCCCCACATACAAGATGCCAGGTCCCCAGAGGGAATGTACCTCACCCAGGCTTTGCCTTTTCCTGAAGAAGTTATCTACTTTCAACAGACTATAACTTCATGATTCCCCTAAGCAGCATTTACCTCTACCATGGACACCGTATTCTAATGCCAAAGTGTATTAACAATATCTTTCATCATCTATATTTGATGGTTTGCTCTCTGGGGCCTTGTTGACCCTGGAGGTCCCTGTCCCTCTCAGGGGTAGTCATGTCCTAGAGATAGCAAACCCATGAATGCACTCTTTGAGTGCAAAACAGCCAATCCAGAGCCCATACTCCCAATCATCTCCTTTGTCAGGATCTTATACTCTAGGTCACTCTGTACCTGCTCCCCTAACTCTAGGACCAGGGACTGAACAACCAAGGCTGTCCCCCTGGTTCAGGGCCTACTGAAATGATTCAAACGAGCTAATCATAAATCTGCTTACCCTGCCTTACCTGTTCCTTCCTTCAGAAGCTACAATAAAACATGTTTCCCTCTTGCTTCCTGTACCTCCTGACCAAGCCTGGTGCTTTCCCGTGCAGCCCTGCATGACATGGCATGCCCCTCCTCTTGAGATCTGCGAGTGACAAACTATCTTTTCAATGGAAATCATACCCTGATTTGTTAGCCTTATTATACCCAAATTTTCTATGAATACACTATATTTAAGAACACAGAGATGCCAACACCCAAATTAGCAAATATTTTGTCCCCATACTTATGTAGTTTATGTGCCAAACCAGGCTCCACCTGGGGCATTTTATGGCTTCCAGGCACATTTAATGGTGACCTGATCCACCCAGAGCTGCTTTCTCAGAAGGAAGGCATTTACACATCAGCCATGTTCTGGTGCAAGGAAAAAAAAAATCACTTCAAAATCTACTCTAGCTGGCGTTTTCCACCTTTAATCTCCTGGACTCTTAATTTAAATTCCTTTCTATTAATGTGAGCTGGGTGGGGGCAGAAATCCTGAACCTGAGTCATCCAGTCTCCACCCTGGACTCCATTACCTTGAAAATGTAGCTGCCAAGTTGTGAGCACAGCCAAGCTGTAACAGAACTAACCTAGGTTCAAATGAAACTGAAGCTGTTGTTTATTCTTTGCAACTGGACAAATGAGTGGATAAAGAGAAGGCATGGGTTACATGGAATGATCAAGTTAATGGAGACCACATGCAATGGGCCAGACAAACCTGGTCTCAAATCCTCACTCTTGCTCTTAGCTGTGTGATCTCAGGCAAATTACTTAATCTCTCTGAGCCTCAGCTTCTTTGTCTGTAAGATGAAAAGGAAAAAATAAGTAATATTTATTGAGCAGTTTCAACGTACCATTGTTTTCAATGTTCTGTATTCACTAATTTAATGATAGTTAATTGTGATGTAGGTCCTATTACATGGATGAAGAAACTAGGTGAAGAGGTTAGGATGTATATCTAGGCAGCCTGTTGTGTTCAGGTGTTCAGGGCCTATCTGATGACCATGGCAGCGTGTATGTAGAACAATGCCAGACCATGGTCAACATACATTGCTATCATGGACTGGTAGGGAGTGGGAGCTATTCTTATTCATAAGCAACAGCTGCTAGTGCTTTTCGGGAGCAAAGATGCTCTCGATGTTGTGGTCACACTCAATGTGCCAATTCCTCCTCTTCATAGTTTCTTTCCAGGCTTCCTACCAACCATGCAGAGGGGAAGGAGGCTGGTTCAGGTAACTGCTTCTACTATGAGCTCACTGAGAGAGAGGAGTTCAGGCCTGGCGGAATGGGGCAGGGGTTCTCACACCCTGGCCCTAGGAGAGGTCTAGAAAATGACAAGTGTTACTATCAGCCGTCACCTGTCCCAAAGCTGCTCCATTGTCCCATAGCCATGATCTCATCACAGAAGTTGTCTCAATGGTTCTCAAACTCTTCCATGCCCTCATTCAATCTTGAGTCTACCCTGGCCTACTCAGTCAGGTCTCATTTGAGAAGCTATTCTCATGAGGAGGGATGGGGCAAGGATAGCCAAATCTCAGAAGAGAGGAAGGTAGAGGAGAGTGTTTTAACATCAGTCCCATCCCCAGCCCAGGGTGAGTGGTGGTGGTATTAAGTTTCCTAAGTTGCTCAGCCCCATTCTTCCAAAGTGGTGGATAGTGTAGGGATGTGGTAACAAGTACATAAAATTAAGATTCTCTACACGCTATATTGAGTTGAGATGGTGTTGGATGTTGAAAGCATAGGAGGAAGAGATTTAATTTGACTTCAACAGTACCACCTCATCTGCACTTGGTGAGATCCATCCTAATGGTCCCTTTGAGGCTTGTGTCTGTGACTAGGCTAGATTCATGACAGAAGGTACACTTGAATTATCAAGGGCACTGGACCTTCACCCATTGCTTCAGAAGGAGGTGGTTAGATTGGCAGCGCCTGGGCACAAATACCAATGCTCTAAGCCTGTGTTTTTCTAGCTGCATGCTGTCAGCCACGGTGCCCACAGGGCCTGTTTCTCACCTTGAAAATCAAGAAACACAATTGCCACTGATTGGTATGGATTCCTTATCAGATATAACACTGGAGAGGTATGTGAGGAAATCATATTTTTTGGAAGTTGAATCATATTTCAAATGCATTTGGTAAGCCTTCTGTTTAAAGGATGCCTTCTAGAAAATTCTCTTATAAGGCAAGGGATCATTTCACAGTGCAAGTAGGAGCTCACTCTTAAAGACAAAACTTACTGCCATCATTATATTTTCCCAAATCTTTAAGAGTTTCCAGATGTGACTGTATATAAGCTTCTCAAAAACCACCCATCGAGTAAAAAAATAAAAACAAATAAAATGAGATTAAGAGTCACGGGGAGGGGGTTGGGGAGAAGGGGGTGGGATTATGGACATTGGGGAGGGTATGTGATTTGGTGAGTGCTGTGAAGTGTGTAAACCTGGTGATTCACAGACCTGGGGATAAAAATATATGTATATAAAAAATATATGTTTATAAAAAATAAAAAATAAAAAAATAAATAAATAAATAAATAAACTGGGAAAAAAAAATAAAAAAAAAAAAACAAATAAAATAAAAAGAATTTCAAAAACAGAAAAAATTCTCATTTCTCCTTTTCTTGTTAATAGAGTAAATCATAAACTTATCTCACCTGAATGAGTAAAAGATGATGCCCTGTTACCTCTGAAATTATCCTGAATGGAATGGCAGGATACATTAAGGGAAATACATCTCTTTGTAAAGGGCAAAGCTGTGGCAGACAAAATGTTTGGAGTCAACAAATATGACTTTGATGAGCCTGACTCCCAACTCCACCCTAAATAGCAAGCCGATATTGGACAAGTTTTTGTAACCCTGTGAGCCTCAGTTTCTTCATCTGTAAAATGAAACTAGAATTTCTCTTATAGGCTTACTTTGAAGATTTTAATTAATGACCAACAAGAAGCGGCTAATTAATATTAGTTTTCCCCTCCTCCTTACTGAACATGATTTAGATGAAACACCAGAAAGGGGCACCAGGGTCATCTAAACACATCTCCGCTGCCCTGTGGTCAGGAAGGGTGTAGGCAGTCAGTACAGGATGCTCTCCCCTGCACCTCTTGCATATTTTTATTCTCTTCTTCCCTATCTTTTGCAGACCAGATTAAAGGAATATCCTACTTAGTAAATGCTTCTAAAGTATACAAAAAGAGACTGAAAGAAAAACTTCAGCTAGAAAAGGATCAAAAGTTCCTAGTGTTTCTCATTTTTCTTCCTGACGTGAACCCTGGGCTTGTTTACTCCCTGACCCTTGCATCCTGTAGCCTCTGAGATGACTTTCATTTGGAGATTTCAGTGGTCCTTTCTCATGTGCTCTCTTGCCTGAGTGCCGTTCTAAGTCTATTAGCTCCTTAACTCATTTATCCTGATAACAACCCAGGAGGTAGTCACTATTGTTTTCCCTTTCACAGATCAGGAAACTAGGTTGAGTAATATACTCAAGATCACAGAGCGAGCAAGATGCAGAGTGAGACCCTGACCACACAGCCTAGATCCAGAGTTTATGCACATTCTGCTATGTGCCTCTCCACATTAATCACTTAACTAAACTTAAAATGAGAAAACTGAAGTTGGAAAGGACTGGCTTCATGATATTGCCCTAAATAAAGTATTTCATCCACAGTTTCTCTTGAAGAAGACATGTGGCCATGAGCTTCTTTAGAAATCACTCCTTTCCTTATTTTTCTTCCTCCAGAGAAGGATTTGGAACAGAAATTCTATCACATGTGATAGAACAAATTAATATGAGAAGAGGGAAGAACCACATGGTCCTCTCAATTGATGCAGTAAAATGCTTCAAAGTATAGGGATAGAGGGAACATTCCTGAACTTCATAAAATCTATCTATGAAAGACCCACAGCAAATATCATCCTCAATGGGAAAAAGCTTGCAGTCTTCCTGTTGAGATTAGAAACATGACAAGGATGTCCACTTTCACCATTCTTGTTCAACATAGTATTAGAAGTCCTAGCAACTGCAATCAGACAACAAAGAGAAATAAAAGGTATCCACATTGGCAATGAAGAAGTCAAACTCTCTCTCTTCACAGATGACATGATTCTTTATATAGAAAACTGAAAGGACTCCACCCCCAAACTACTAGAACTCATACAGCAATTCAGTAACGTGGCAGGATACAAAGTCAATGTACAAAAATCAGTGGCTTTCTTATACACTAACAATGAAAATACAAAAAGGGAAATTAGAGAATCGATTCCATTTACTATAGCACCAAGAACCATAGATACCTGGGAATAAACTTAACTGAAGAGGTAAAGGATCTGTGTTTGAGGAACTACAGAACAGTCATGAAATAAATTGAAGAAGACACAAAAATATGAAAGACCATTCCATGCTCTTGGATCGGGAGAATAAACATTGTTAAAATGTCTATACTGCCTAGAGCAATCTGTACTTTTAATGCTATTCTGATCAAAACTCCACTGGTATTTTTCAAAGAGCTGGAGCAAATAATCCAGAAATTTGTATGGAACCAGAAGAGACCCTGAATCGCTAAGGAAATGTTGAAAAACAAAAATAAAATGGGGGGCATCACATTACCTGATTTTAAGCTTTACTACAAAGCCGTGATCACCAAGACAGCATGGTACTGGCATAAAAAGAGACACACAGACCAGTGGAACAAAGTAGAGAGCCCAGATATGGACCTTCAACTCTATGGTCAAATAATATTTGAAAAAACAGGAAAAAATATACAGTGGCAAAAAGACAGTCTCTTCAATAAATGGTGCTGGGAAAACTGGGCAGCTATATGTAGAAGAATGAAACTCGACCATTCTCTTACACTGTACACAAAGATAAACTCAAAATGTATAAAAGACCTCAACATGGGACAGGAATCCATCAGAATCCTAGAGGAGAACATAGGCAATAATCTCTTCGTTATCAGCCATAACAACTTCTTTCAAGATATGTCTCCAAAGGCAAAGGAAACAAAAGCGAAAATAAACTTTTGGTACTTCATCAAAATCAAAAGCTTCTGCACAGCAAGGGAAACAGTCAAGAAAACAAAGAGGCAACCCACAGAATGGGAGAAGATATTTGCAAATGACAGTACAGACAAAAGGTTGATATCCAGGGTCTACAAAGAACTCCTCAAACTCAACACACACAGAACATGCAATCATATCAAAAAATGGGCAGAAGATATGAACAGACACTTCTCCAATCAAGACATACAAATGGCTATCAGACATATGAAAAAATGTTCATCATCACTAGCCATCAGGGAGATTAAAATTAAAACCACATTGAGATATCACCTTACACCAGTTAGAATGACCAAAATTAGCAAGACAGGAAACAACATGTGTTGGAGGGGATGTGGAGAAAGGGGAACCCTCTTCCACTGTTGGTGGTAATGCAAGTTGGTGCAACCTCTTTGGGGAACACTGTGGAGATTCCTCAAGAAATAAAAAATAGAACTTCCCTATGACCCTGCAATTGCACTACTGGGTATTTACCCCAAAGATACAGATGTAGTGAAAAGAAGAGCCATCTGTACCCCAATGTTTATAGCAGCAATGGCCATGGTCACCAAACTGTGGAAAGGACCAAGATGCCCTTCAGCAGACGAATGGATAAGGAAAATGTGGTCCATATACACTATGGAGTATTATGCCTCCATCAGAAAGGATGAATACCCAACTTTTGTAGCAACATGGACGGGACTGGAAGAGATGATGCTGAGTGAAATAAGTCAAGCAGAGAGAGTCAATTATCATATGGTTTCACTTATTTGTGGAGCATAACAAATAGCTTGGAGGACAAGGGGAGTTAGAGAGGAGAAAGGAGTTTGGGGAAATAGGAAGGGGAGGTGAACCATGAGAGACTATGGACTCTGAAAAACAATCTGAGGGGATTGAACGGGCGGAGGATGGGAGGTTGGGGGAACCAGGTGGTGGGTATTAGAGAGGCACGGATTGCATGGAGCACTGGGTGTGGTGCAAAAAACAAGGAATACTGTTATGCTGAAAATATAAATAATATATATAAATATATATATAATGAAAAAAAAAAGAAATTTTATCACTAACCCCTTGTCTTGTGACTGTGCTTATGGCTTGAGACCCTGCAACACTAATTCTGTGGGAGCAGGGCAAAGTTGGGAAGGACATAATCCACACCTGGGGCTTTGTAGGGAGCCCAGGGACAGCACAAATCACAGAGCACAGAGGGTTTTGTCAGGCAAGGCCACAGCTCAAAGTGGTCAGATGTAGTAGAATGTGGCTGCTCAGGACTCAAGGAAGCAGTCTACATGGGAACCTAGCCTGAGTGGCAGTGAGTCCCAATAAGTCTACATTCTGACCAGTAGCTGGGTACCATGAGAGAAACCATTGTGGGAGGGTCTTGTTCTTCACTCCATGGCCAGTGCAGCACAATGCCTGAAACATGCTGAGAACCAAGTAACAGGAGGTCTGGCAGGTCTTAACTGGGCTCCTAGCTCCTCTTTGGGATCCCAGACTAGACCCAAGTTCTAAAGAACAGAGGATCAAAGAAGGTACTGAGGCAGGATTCTGTGGACATTTGCAACAAACGACTATTTGGGCACAGAGGACATGGGAGGGATGAGACCAGGCCTCTTATTCTGGGGTCTAAGGTTGGTGATTCAGTCTCCAATTCTACTGAATGGTGGGGCTAAAGTTTGTGTTCATTTCTTCTTCAGAATTGGCACCAGGATCTGCAGCAAGCAAGTTCAAGGGCCTAAATTGGTGGTAATACTAGAGGACAGGGGAGAGTAAACAATGCAAAGCCTGACACTGCCAAGCCTTCTTAAGTGGGCAATTGGTTTGTAGGAAGTTGATGGAATATTCACAGTAATAATTTTTACCTATCAGCAGTAACCATAACAGATTCCAGGACTATTTTTGTGTTACATCAATCCTAAATAAGTCAATTAACTGATCATGAGCATTTGGGTAACTTCTATAATTTTAAAATATGGTTAATAAGTTTGAAATCAATTTAATAGTCTTGACTAATATTTATAAAATATGAAAAAATACACTAGGAAATATCTGTGCATGGTAAATAGCAAGATGAACTATTTTTTTCCACAAAACTTTTTCTCCAATTTATATAGAGTCATCTCTGTGTGTCTACTGTGTTGTACTCAAAATGTATTTTTGACTGTGGATTTCAGTCAAATTGTGGAAAGAACCAAGATGCTCTTCAATGGACAAATGGATAAGGAAGATGTGGTCCATATACACTATGGAGTATTATGCCTCCATCAGAAAGGATGAATACCCAATTTTTGTAGCAACATGGACGGGACTGGAAGAGATGATGCTGAGTGAAATAAGTCAAGCAGAGAGAGTCAATTATCATATGGTTTCACTTATTTGTGGAGCATAACAAATAGCATGGAGGACAAGGGGAGATGGAGAGAAGAAGGGGTTGAGGGAAATTGGAAGGGAAGGTGAACCATGAGAGACCATGGCCTCTGAAAAACAATCTGAGGGGTTTGAAGGGGCAAAGGGGGTGGGATGTTGGGGGAACCAGGTGGTGGGTATTAGAGAGGGCACGGATTGCATGGAGGACTGGGTGCAGTGCAAAAACAATGAATACTGTTACACTGAAAAAAAATAAATTAAAAAAAGAACAACAAAAAACAGGTTGATAGTCAGTTCTATAAACATTTGCTTAGAACCTATGCTGAGTCAGGTCTGTGCAAAGGTTTAGGGCTTTAAATGCTCAGCTCTGCTCTAGGGCAAGCTTGGAGGGCAGAAGGAACTAATGGGTCCAAGTGTCCTCTCAAGGGAAAAAGGAAAGCATCACAGAGACCCAAGGAACAGAAAATATGGGCACTTCAGAATGGATAGGAGTACTGGGGCAGCCCTAGCAAAATTTTGACATTGTATATTGAACATGAAATTTACATGTTTACTAACTTCCAAACATTCTGTTTACATTTGAACTTCCTTTAAGGCATCAGATCTTATCCCATTTCCTTTGAGTGGGCTTCTAATGTGATCTCATGAATACCCAAGAGCTGGAACTGTCTGGGAATTAAATTGATGACTATGATATCACAAAGACATATTTTGGGGGCTACATTAAATTTCTATTATTAAAGAACGTGAAATATCTGAATGGCCTTGAAGAAATTTAAACAAATATAAGGATGCAGTATTCTCTTTTGCCATTTTACATTTGCAGTGGTGTTGAGAGTCTTTCCCTGAGTCAGAGAATGTAGTAATATCATATCTGTGCTCCCAAATAAATATGCTACAAAAAAAAAAAAATGACTTCTGTTTCACAACTAATGTTACTCAATCTCTAAACTTGCCAAACACAGTGTCAGTAGTCTTTACTGTATAAGTCTTGTTTTGCGTGTCATCCTAATAACCCTCCCAAAGAAACCCTCAGGACATTTAAGACTAGCTCATCAGTTATGTTTTCTGGAAGTAGGTGTGGTTGTGAAGATTGGAGCTGTCAATCAAATTGAGAAAGGTTGCCACAATGGGAATGTAGGCCACAGGTGTGGTTCCAAAGATTATATATATATATGATAGCAAAGGCATGGACTAAGGGTCACCATCCATGGAAGTTGAAATCTCACCCACCTATTCTCGAGGACAGATAACCATTTCTAAATGGTAAAGTGTTGTCTTGGATTTAGAATATTCCTTAATGGGCTGCTTCTTCAAAGCAAAGAGAGCAAAGGACTTCAAGGGAGTTTTTATTAGAGATTTAGAGATTGGAGATAAATTTATTAGAAATAAATTTGTAAGGTTAAGGAGAACACATATTTCATGGAGCACTGGGTGTGGTGCATAAACAATGAATCTTGGAACACTGAAAAAAATAAAATTACATTTCAAAAGATTTGTAAGCTTTTATAAATGTATGCATTATTTTATAATAGTCATTTATAGTCTGATTCTCTGAATTGTGACTTTTTTTCAGGCTGTCTTCCAAGTGGTTGTGGCTCTGGTATAATTTTGTCATTTGGTTTTAGTCAAAAGATTTTTTTCAAGGGGGGGTCATAAACATTTTATCAACATTTTATTAGGAAAAATTCTAACTTTTAGAATGGCTATTAAAAGGATTGTATAATAAAAACTATTTTAATTCTGTCTAGATTCAAGAATTGGTACTATTTTGGTATTTATGTATACACACAGAAATGTATATACATATTGGTAGAGCAAATATGTAAATATAAAATATATAAATACAGTACTTATGAGTTAAATAAATATATAATTTTTTTTAATTTTATATAAATATATAATTTTATGTAATATAAATAAGATATACATATCATAATGATAAAATATTAAATTATAAACATATGTGTCGCTAAATATTTGAAAATAAGTTAGTTATCCAAATACTACAAGATGTTTGTCCTAAAAGTAAAAAATCTATTATATAACTATAATACCAGTACCACATCTAAGAAATTCAACAATTTTATATACAGTAACCAGTCCATATTCAAATTTCTCCAATTGTTTCAAAAGTGTTTTTATTATTTTTTTAAACAAAGATTCAATCTAGGATCATCACAATTTGTTATGTCTCTTTAATCTTTTAAAATATAAACAAGCAGTGTCTACATATCTGATTTTAAATATTCTAGTAGCTGCATTAAAAAGTAAAAAGAAACAGTTGAAATTAATTTTAATCATGTATTTATTTATCTAATCATGATGATGTCAACATGTAATAGATAACATATTAATAAATTTTATCTATTTTCATGCTAAATCTTCAAACTTTTGTCTGTATTTAACATTTGCTGAAGATCTCAATTACTTACCAGCTGCATGTGGCAAAAAGCAGCTGATATGAACTGTGTAAGTCTTCCCAGCACAGTACATCCTTGGATTTTTAAATAGTGTTGGTTTTATGCATTTTACTTTTGAAAGCAAAGTCAACATTCCCTTTAGTCAGATAACTGAAAATCATATTTGAATTTCAAGATTTGAGAAAGCTTCTGTTGGCTCTAGGCTATTAATAATAGAACGTTCCTGTGTGCATGATTTTCTATTTTAGTACTACCAGATCTTCACTACACATTTACTGTTTTAGATTGCTATCAGAGATCGCAGCAAACAATGAAAAATGGTCCTGCTGCTTTTCAAAATCTGAGCCTTAAGCAGGAACCGTAAACAAATAGCAGTTTTATTAAGTAACCGACAGTTTTAAAAGAAATACAAATTAGGAAATTAGAGGTATCTTTAAAAATTTACTGAGTAAGCAGTTTTTCTAAAATGAGACCACTCTGACTTGGTGATGTTATAATGAAACTGGCACATTTATACATTATTCTAAGCAGCCATTCACTCATTCTTTCATTTATTCCACATATATTTATTGAGAAAATATTATAATAGAAACTATTCAAGGCACTGGAGAGAAATCAGTGGACATACAAAAAAAAATCCCTGTTCTCATTTAGTTTATACTGCAGTGGAGTCAGGTAA
The DNA here is from genome assembly GCF_030435805.1 of Mustela lutreola. Lineage (NCBI taxonomy): Eukaryota > Metazoa > Chordata > Mammalia > Carnivora > Mustelidae > Mustela > Mustela lutreola. Next base: position 132,830,166 of record NC_081295.1, read on the forward strand.
GGGATAGAATATAAACTAAATAATAAAAAATCTGTGTGATAAGAAATATGGTAAAAATTAAAGCAGGAAGGGAGAGATGGTGAGTAAGGAGTGCCAAGAAGTGGGATGGAGTGGGGTTGTAATTCTAAACAGGGCATTCAGGAAGAACTCATTGGAGGATGGCATTTGGAAGACAAGCTTATTTTTCAAGTCATGAGATTATAGGAGAGCACCAAAAGAGTGAATGTAGATTAAGAAGTGAAGAAGTCCAAAGACAGAGACACTCGGATCTTAAGTATCACGGAAATAGGAAGATAAAGACCTAATAAAAGAGACTAATAAAGATGTCCAGGGGCAGGAAGATCCCAGGAAACAGTGGCGTTCCAGAAGCCGCATGAAGAATGCGTTTCAGAAAGAAATGAATGGTCAACTAGTTTTAGCACTATTAATAGGCAAGTTTAACACTAATATGTGAATTGACCATCTGATCGGCATGGTCAGGTCTTTTTAGACCTGGCTTTAGTGAAGGCAAAAGCTTGATGGATGCGAGTTAAAGCTAATGGGAAGAGAGGAATTTGAGACTGAGTATAACGAAGTATGGAGAAGTTTTGCTCCAAAGGAGAAAAATAAGGAGATGGTAGTGAGAGGGAATTGAGTTTTTGTTGTTGAATGCCGTTTGTTGCTGTTGTTGTTGTTTTGTTTTTTGTTTTTATCATTGTGTATTGAGAGGAATCTTTAATGGAGATATCTTTAGTAGAGTTAGGGGAACCATTGCTCTAGGCAGAAAAGGGGAGATTTACTGAAATAATATCCTTGAGTATATGAGAAAGTCTGGAATTGGGCATATAATAGAGCAGTTGGCTCTGGACAGGAGAAGAGACAGTCCATCTATTCTATAGCACTACAAGGGAAGACAGAATATACCACAGGCACCAATACTGGTCAGGGTGTAGATGAAGTGGTAGGTGCTTTTAAAACTTCTCTTCTAGTGAGAAGAGTGGGTTGGTACTTTTAAAACTTCTCTTCTATGTTCTCCTCTAGGATTCTGATGGATTCCTGTCACACATTGAGGTCTTTTATCCATTTTGAGTTTATCTTTGTGTACGGTGTAAGAGAATGGTCGAGTTTCATTCTTCTACATGTTTTCCCAGCACCATATATTGAAGAGACTGTCTTCTTTCCACTGTATATTTTTTCCTGTTTTGTCAAAGATTATTTGACCATAGAGGTGAGGGTCCATATCTGGGCTCTCTACTTTGTTCCACTGGTCTGTGTGTCTGATTTTATGCCAGTACCATGCTGTCTTGGTGATCACAGCTTTGTAGTAAAGCTTGAAGTCAGGTAACGTGATGCCCCCCATTTTATTTTTGTTTTTCAACATTTCCTTAGCGATTCGGGGTCTCTTCTGATTCCATACAGATTTTTGGATTATTTGCTCTAGCTCTTTGAAGAATACCAGTGAAATTTTGATCAGAATGGCATTAAAAGTATAGATTGCTCTAGGCAGTATAGACATTTTAACAATGTTTATTCTTTGGATCCAAGAGCATGGAATGGTCTTCCATCTTTTTGTGTCTTCTTCAATTTCTTTCATGAATGTTCTGTAGTTCCTCAAGTACAGATCCTTTACCTCTTTGCTTTGATATCAGCCACAGCAACTTCTTTCAAGATATGTCTCCAAAGGCAAAGGAAACAAAAGCAAAAATGAACTTTTGGGACTTCATCAAAATCAAAAGCTTCTGCACAGCAAAGGAAACAGTCAACAAAACAAAGAGGCAACCCACGGAATGGGAGAAGATATTTGCAATTGACAGTACAGACAGAAGGTCTGTATAGATCCAGGATCTATAAAGAACTCTTCAAACTCAACACACACAAAACAGACAATCATATCAAAAAAATGGGCAGAAGATATGAACAGACACTTCTCCAATCAAGACATACAAATGGCTATCAGACACATAAAAAAAATGTTCATCATCACTAGCCCTCAGAGAGATTCAAATTAAAACCACATTGAGATATCACCTTACACCAGTTAGAATGGCCAAAATTAGCAAGGCAGGAAACAACATGTGTTGGAGGGGATGTGGAGAAAGGGGAACCCTCTTCCACTGTTAGTGGTAATGCAAGTTGGTGCAACCTCTTTGGGGAACACTGTGGAGATTCCTCAAGAAATAAAAAATAGAACTTCCCTATGACCCTGCAATTGCACTCCTGGGTATTTACCCCAAAGATACAGATGTCGCGAAAAGAAGGGCCATCTGTACCCCAATGTTTATAGCAGCAATGGCCACAGTCGCCAAACTGTGGAAAGAACCAAGATGCCCTTCAGCAGATGAATGGATAAGGAAGATGTGGTCCATATAAACTATGGAGTATTATGCCTCCATCAGAAAGGATGAATACCCAACTTTTGTAGCAACATGGACGGGACTGGAAGAGATGATGCTGAGTGAAATAATTCAAGCAGAGAGAGTCAATTATCATATGGTTTCACTTATTTGTGGAGCATAACAAATAGCATGGAGGACATGGGGAGTTAGAGAGAAGAAAGGAATTGGGGGAAATTTGAAGGGGAGATGAATCACGAGAGACTATGGACTCTGAAAAACAATCTAAGGGTTTTGAAGGGGCAGGTGGTGGGAGGTCGGGACACCAGGTGGTAGGTATTATAGAGGGCATGGATTGCATGGAGCACTGGGTATGCTGCAAAAATAATGAATAGTTATGCTGAAAATAAATAAGAAATGATTAAAAAAACTTCTCTTCTAGTCAGAACACCTTTTCCTAGGTGTTCTATTTTTTCAGTGAAATTACAAAGTCATCATCAGTCTAGGAAAGGATAGGAGACACAAAGTACAAAGCAGATAGTGAACTGAATTAAAGTGAATTGTAGTTTTTCTAAGGATGATGAAAAGAAACAAAGAAATTAAGAAACTAAGGCAATTCTTTGTAATTCTTATAATGTGAGAAACATGGCATTTATAATGGGGAAAAAAGAGGATGGAAGGCACAGATGATAAGAGGTAGAGAAGGAGGAAAGCTCTCTCTTTTTTTTTTTCAGTGAGGTTGAAAATCACTGGATTCATGGGTTCTGGAGGGAGTTAGGGAATTGGTCCGGTTTGAAGGGTGGAATGCTTGAACTTGAAATTATGGGTGAATAACAGCTATTGACATGAAAGGTCTAGGGCACAATTAGGAGATAAGTTGAGAACATAATTATTAGGTGAGAATATTGAGAGAGCAAGGCATTAGAAGGATCTTCTATGTGGATGTAGACATCACAGAGTAAGGACAGAAGTAGTGTTGAAGAAAGTGATGATAACTTATTTTTGTTTGTTGGTTTGCTTTGTTTTGTTTTTAAGAAAGAGGGAGAAAATACTAGAATGGAGTGAGAAACAGAGAGAACATATATATGTAGTCCCAATGTTATTAGAGGTAATGGAAGAGAAAAAAAAAAAAAAAAGCCACCTCTAAGAGGGCCATGAAGAGATATTGTGGAAGGGACGGTCTTCCATGGGAACAAGGCAAAAAGAGTGTTCAGCAGAGCTTAGGAAATCACTTTTGGGGAAGCAATATAGTTTTTTGTTTGTTTTCTTTTACAATTCAACGGTTTTAATATACCCACAGAATTCTGTAATCATATCCCCAAAAAGAAACCTTATACTCATCAGGAGACTTTTCTCCTACTAGCCCCCAGCTCCAGGCAACCATTAATCTACTTCTATAACAATGGATTTGTCCATTGTGGACATTTCACAGAAATGGAATCATACAGTGTATGGTCTTTTGTGACTGTTTTCTTTTTTTTCTCTTAAGGAATATTTTTTTAACACAATTTCAGATCATCTATTAAATTTAAATATCTTCTTACCTTTTAATACAGCTTCTGTGAGTTCTCCCTTAAACACTCACATATGCATGTGTGGACACACACATTTATTATAACATTATTTCTAGTGGCAAAGAATTTCAAACAATTATCCATCAAGAGGGGAATGGATAAGTAAATTATGGCAGAGATATCCTATGCGTCCATTAAGAAAAAATAAAAGATTGATTATGATAAAAATTTCATATAAATTAATATTATATATTAGTACATGTATTGAGAAGAAAAATAATTTGGAAGACAAGTACAAGTTTTGACAGTGATTACTTTTGGGAGTCAAGATGGTACAGAATATGTTTTACTCCCTTATATAGTGCTAGAAAGTTTATTTTAATAAAGTACATGTAACTATTTCATGAATAGAAAAAAAATTAAAAAGCAGCATGGAAATCAAGAATTACAGGTTGTTTATATCATTTGATTTGATATCCAGGCAACTTATCATGAATGCTAATTAAATTGAAAAAATGATATATGTATAAAGATGTTTAATGTGGCATTATCTTCTATGGTGGAGAAAAATTAAACATAGATATTTGACAACTATTAAACAGAGTTGTTGAGATGCAACAACTTGATGGAATATCATGCAGCTAATTTTTTTGTGAAGACTACAGAATTATGAGGAACTGTTTGAGAGAACATAAAGAAAAAAATCTGGAATACAAAATTCTACATAATATTCCATACAATAGTTATTGTAACCATAAACACATGAATACACATAATCAAAGAGTAAAGTGAAATATGAAAAAATATATGTATTTTTTGCATGGTGGAGTTATCATCTCTGAAAATGAAATGTCTACCAATTTTACATTCTCAACCCTGACCATGCATACTCCAGAACCATATTATCAATAGCCTGCTGGATATAACTGAATATCCATGTTCTCATCTCAGCTCATTATGCCTCAGACCCAGTTAACTTATGCCATACATGCTCCTCTGGGAGTTTACAGCATCTCTTAAAACTGAAAAGAATTAATGACCCCTTCCTCCCCACTTTCCATATGCAATTCAAAACAATTTAAATACTAAAGCATAAAGTTAGCATAAGAAAGTCTAAGTTCTAATATTTTCCAGCTTAGCACCTTGGGTGTTTCCTTCTAAACTGTGAAATATTGTTGCTTTCACTTTGTTGGTACCCTTGACTCTTGATCAGTCTGTGATGGCTTTTATGCAACTTCTTCACTCAGTAAATCATAATTGTTTTGGAAACCACACTTGAAAATTGAAGGTATTTTCTCTATTGTCTTTTTATTCCATATATCCACATAAGTAAATCAGCTCATTCTTCTTTTAAAACATCTCCTGGTGTTTTGCCTTGTTTTTATTCACATATATACCACCCTAGCCTGTGCTCATCTCTGCCCCAGGTAAGGGACTTAAATCTTCTGACTCTCTTCTCTATCTTCCACTTTTTTGGCTCCAATTCAATCTACCTTCTCCAAATGCTGCCTTTAGCATCTTATTTTGTTGGTCAAGAGATTCCAGGGTCTTTCCAGTAGCCTATTTCTCAACTCCAAAGTCCTAGCCTTCCAGTCTAGATTACCTTTAAAGAAGAACTAGTTCATTTAGTCAAGGTCATCTTTCCTGCTCTTCATATGTCACTGTCCCAGGGAGTCTCCTCAATACCTGCCTCTGAACTTTGCTCAACACTGCTTCCTTACCTAGCATGACTTCTTGCTTTTGCATATCCTGCCCTTGCCTTCCATTTCTCCTTTAGCCTCGATTTCTACCCCTCTTCTCTAATTTAGTATACACAATACCTATTATAGTATTACTTTTGTTCATTTCTTCAGTAAATGAAGATCATGTCATCTGTAGAAGATTTTTCTAAGCACTCTGTTAATTTTGTTTTGCATAGTCCCCCAATTATTCAGTATCCACATCTTGCCTCTTTAACTGGTTTATACATTCTTATAATACATGTTAATTAGTTATTACTTGTTGGATTATAGAAGATAATAAAATCTAATAGGGAAGCAATTGCATATGAAATATTAAAAAAGAGATACAAATCAAAAGGATTCTTGGACATAAGACTATGAAACATAAGAAAGCTCTCAGAGAAAATAAATCACTTTCTTCACTATATTGGCTCAGCTCCTTCTAATGTAGCCTGGTGCCACTGATAATAAAAGTAATCAGATATTTTTTTAAGGTAGGAAGGGTAAAACTTTATCTAAATCTTAATGCTAAATTTCCACAGATCATTTTGTTTTATGATATTTAGGCCTTGGGATATTCTCAATTGATTTAGCAAATAGTGAATGGGAATTTGCCAATATATAGTCAGCAAATATTCACTACTCTTGCAATCAGTGTTGATTAACTATCACGAAAGGATATTAAATTTAGTCAGGAATCTGAGAGTGGTGGCTTTAATTATCTTGGCTTTACCATCTTTTTCTTTCCTTTTTAAAAAAAATTTCAAAATAGAAACTGTAATTATATAGTATAAAATAACTGCCTCAGGTGTTGTAGGGAGAATCAATATATCCTCTTCCTATGGTAAGTTACATTGGAATAGCTGTCTTTATTCAACAATAAAATGTGAATTTTTTTTTAAATTTGAGAAGTCTAAAGGAAAAAAAATTAGACCCCCATCTGGTTGTTGACCCAATTAAATTTTGTTGCCTTTTTTTGTGCTTGTTCATTAGGTTGTCCTTCAGAATCTTCACATTTCTTTCAAATTCATTTACTTCATTTTTCCTCTTCCTCCTCCTCATATTGTATAACTACATATATATATATTTTTTCTATTTATTTAAAAATTATTTTCCTATTCATGAAAGGAATTGTGGTTTTGATATAAGATGTAGTCAATAAAATGTAAAGAAGGAAATGAAAATTACCCATAATTCTCTTACCTTATAAAGATTTTTCTAGACTTGAATAATATTACATAATGAGTCAGCTATCTCATGTCACACATTTATCATAATGAGGTCTTACATATTACTAAATATTAAATATTACTAAAAAACTTGATTTTTAGCTATGGTATAGTGTTTAACTGTGCATAAAGTTTAGCCATTCATTTGTTTAGCTTTTGAAATATTTGTAATGGTCTTTTATGAAAATAAAGTCCTAATCATATTTTTTGGTTATTCTTTAGGATAAATACCTAGAAGTGAAATTCCTAGAAGATTCTTGATACATCTTGAAAATCTGATTTTCAGAAATTTGTAATTAAGTATTCCCAGTAGATATTTCTGTAGGAGTTCTAGGATGATATATTTTTCACTACACTATGTTCCCTCCAAGTATAAGGTAAATAATTGTGAAATTCAACAGTTATTTCTTTCATCCGTTCTCATTTGCTCCCATGGCTTTAGCTACTTCTGGCTAACATAACCAGGTCCACACCTTCTGCCCCCCAGCTAAGTCTCTTCTCTGTTTTTTTCCATTTGCCTTCCTTACTCTGGCCATTAGAGCTTCAATCTACCTGGTTTTCCTAAGCAGGCACTTCAGAATCATCCTCGAAAACTATTCTTCTTTCATCCACCTTTGGTTACTCTACCCACAAAGTATCTTTTGCATCACAGTGTTTCCACTGCCATTTCCATAGTCTAACTTGTCTTGACTATGTTCCTAACTTCCTTTTCCACCACCAATCTGCCTGCCTTCAAACTTTCTTTCTTAGACTCCCCTAGATATATTTGAAAAAATAGATACAATTATGAAATTTTCCTGCTTTATATTCATTCTAAATATAAATTATCCTAAGAATTATTCTCAGGTTGTTTAATATGGCACAAAAGTCTTACCACACTTCCCATGAAGTGATGTCCCAGTTTACCAATGTACAGTTATTACCACCCATCTCTCATGCCTATGCCACACAAACCTCATACTATTTCTTCCATGATCGCTCTTTGTTCATTCCTTTTCCCTTGATGGAATTCCCTTTCCTTTTTCTCATTGAAAACTCATCTTTCAATACTCAGTTGTATGTCACTGCTTTCTTCAGCTGATCTCTTTAGACCACAAAAATTCTTAACTTAAATTTCCCTTTTGCTATAGTATACATCATATTGCATTTTATCTACTTATCAATGTGATTATCTTTTCCTTTGAGCTCTTTAAAGTCAACATTTATGAACAGATTATCTTTATGTCCCTTGTGCCAATCAAAAGATAGTGAAACCCGATTTTTGGGAGGGGGAGACAAGATGGCGGGGAAGTAGGAGGAGGCACCCTTTCAACCTGTACCCTAAAGTGAGCTGATTACCTTCCAAAGAACTCTGATCGCCCAGGAAATCAGCCTGAGATCAGAATTATACACATCTGGATCTCTACTGGAGCAGAAGACGCCAGTGGGCAGGTAAAGCGGAGTGGGAAAGTCGGACTGATATCAGAAGATAAACAAAAGGGGGAGGGAGCCACCAGAGGTGACCCATTGGAAAGTAATATACCAATACGAGAGTGCCCTGCATCTGGGAACCAGCATTAACTCGGGAGTCTGGTCGAAAGCACTCAAAAAGAGCAAAGGATCACTGGGGGAAATTGCAGGAATTGGGGTGTTAGGGTCAGGGGCTTAAGTCCCCAGACCCAGGACAGCCACCCCTGGTGCAGAGCCAGAGAGTGAAGCAGAGAAACCAGGTCTTGGTCCCTGAACTACCAGCTCACCTGAGAGTGCTTGGCGCCTGGCATCCGTGAAGGGATGGGAGCCTAGCCAGCCAGAAGAAGCATAGCCTTTTTGCAGTCCCAATGCGAGTGCCCTGCCCTGCCATCAGAGTCTGAGTCGTGCCCCGCGCCCTCCCCTGAGAGAGGTGCGCACAGGCGCCAGCCCTGTGCTCTCGGATCCGGAAAGACCAGGCACTCCCAGCCCTTGCCAGCTGGAAAATCTCAGTGTGCGATCACTGCTTGGAATTTCTCTGGCAGTCTGGAGCTGCCCTGGCATTCTGGAGCTGCCCAGACAGCCGCCGCTGCCATGGTTTTAGGTACAAGCAAAAAATCCCAAGTTCCCAGGGACCGCGACTGGGAACTTGCTCTGCCAGTGGCCAAGAGGGGATTTATTTGGGCTCTGCAGCCAGACTGAGGCTTCTCTCTGAGAGGGAGGTCAGGGTGCAGTTTGCTTTCCTCTAAATCTACAAAAACCATCAAAAGCGGTCAAGGCGAGAGAGAAAAACAAAAGTGAACAAATATAAAAACCTCCAGAGAACAAAAGCCTGAAAAAAAGTTTCCTCAGAGCCCACCCCCTTGAGGAGGGACTGAGGACTTAACTCAGAGAACATCATTGACTGAAAACCCACGTGGCAGGGCCCTCCCCCAGAAAACCAACCAGGAAAGGAAAAAAAAAAAAAAAAAAGACGAGAAAAGCCTCCACTACTTCATAGGACAATTTTTATTATTAATTCGTTTCCACTATTCTGGCTCATTTTTTAAATATAGATAATATTTTATTATTATATAGATAATTTTTTAACCTATTTACCATCACAGTGAGATGTCCAGTACATCAAATTCCATAATAACCTTCTAACCTGAACTTTTTGATGCATACACCTGTGTTTTCCTTTTGCATTTCTATTTTTTAAATTTCTTTTTTTAAATCTAGGTTTAGTTTAGTCTACTTTATTCCTTTTTTTAATTTTTATTTTCTAATATTCATATAGAGTTAAACTTCAAGGTAATCCCCTTTCCCCTGTCAATGCCACCCCTATAGGTAAACCAATTCCTAATCCCCCTTTATCTTAGGAAAGTTGAGTCCTTTAACAAAGATATTAAGATACATCCAGGAAGAATCAAAACAACCTTCCTCACCCACACTGAGAATTTACAACCACTTTCCCATCTTTTTCTTCCACCAGTGTTTCTGTGTTTGTCCTGATAGTATATAAATCTTACACTCGGGGTTCTTTTTGACAAGGTTCTTCCCTTATTTGTGTATATATATATATATATATATATATATATATATATATATATATACAGTCTTATCAGTCTTTTTATTGTCTGTTTTTGTTTCTATACTTCATAAATCTTACCTTGGGGCCCATTTGGGCTGAACCTTCTCTTTTATCTCACCTTTCGTTCCTGTCTCTCTCCCTCTTTTTATTTTCCTTTTCTTTTTCCTCTTATTTCGGTGGGGAACCCTGATTGCTCAGAAGTGTTCCAGGGTGCACCTTGACTGCACCACGGTCGATACATCCAGCTACACCTGTTCAGCCATCTCTCACCAAAATGACTAGGAGGAGGAATGCCCAACAGAAGAAAAATACAGAGGATGGGCCTTCTGCAACAGAGCTAACGGCTATTAACATAGACAATATGTCAGAAAGAGAATTAAGGCGAATAATTATCCAAGCAATAGCTAGGTTGGAGAAAGCCATGGGTGACCAAACTTCGAATTGATTAGGGCCGAACTGAAAACGACCAGAGATCATGTTTTCAATGTTAGGGAAGAGCTGAAAACTACCAGGGATGAGCTTCACAATGCTCTCAATGAGTTCCAATCTAATCTAAATTCTCTCAACACTAGAGTAACTGAGACAGAAGATAGAATTAGCGATCTGGAGGACAAACAGACAGAGAGAAAGGATCAGAAGGAAGCCTGGAACAAACAGCTTAGAAACCACAAAAACAGAATCAGGGAAATAAATGATGCCATGAAACGTTCCAACGTCAGAATTATTCGAATCCCCGAAGGGGAGGAGAAAGAAAGAAGTCTAGAAGATATAGTGGAACAAGTTCTTCATGAAAATTTTCCGAATCTCATGAATGGAACCAGCCTTCATGTACTAGAGGCTGAAAGGTTTCCCCCCAAGATTACAGATTCTCGAAAGTCCTTGAGACACCTAATAGTAAGAATGAAGAATTATAACTGTAGGCAGAACCTCTTGAAAGCAGCTAGGACAAAGAAGATCCTTATGTACATAGGAAAGCCAATCAGAATAACGTCAGACCTGTCCACAGAGACCTGGCAAGCCAGAAAGGGTTGGCAAGATATATTCAGGGCACTAAATGAGAAGAACATGCAGCCAAGAATACTTTATCTAGCAAGACTGACATTCAAAATGGATGGAGAGATAAAGAGTTTTCAAGACCGGCAAGGCTTAAAGGACTATACAACCACCAAGCCAACACTGCAGGAAATAGTAAGGGGGGGTTATAAAAGAGGAAAAATCCTAAGAATAGCATTGAACAGAAATATAGAGACAATCTACAGAAAGAAAGACTTCAAAGGTAACACGATGTCAATAAAAACGTATCTATCAATAATCACCCTCAATGTGAATGGCCTAAATGTGCCCATAAAATGACACAGGGTTGCAGACTGGATAAAACGACAGGACCCGTCCATATGTTGTCTACAAGAGACCCATTTTGAACCTAAAGATACACCCAGACTGAAAGTGAAGGGATGGAGAAGCTTCTTTAATGCCAATGGGCCTCAAAAGAAGGCCGGGGTAGTGATTATCATATTAGACAAATTAGATTTTAAACTAAAGACTGTAGTCAGAGATACAGAAGGACACTACATCATTCTTAAAGGGACTATCCACCAAGATGATCTAACAATTGTAAATATCTATGCCCCCAATAGGGGAGCAGCCAATTACATAAGGAAACTGTTAATCAAGATAAAGAGTCATATTGATATGAATACACTAATCGTTGGAGATCTTAACACGCCTCTCTCAGAAATAGACAGATCATCAAAGCAGAAAATCAATAAAGAAACAAGAACATTGAATGACACATTGGACCAGATGGACCTCATAGATATATACAGAACATTCCACCCTAAAACAACAGAATACTCATTCTTCTCAAGTGCACATGGAACCTTCTCCAGAATAGACCACATACTGTGTCACAAATCAGGACTCAACCAATACCAAAAGACTGGGATTATTCCCTGCACATTCTCAGATCACAATGCTTTGAAACTGGAGCTCAATCACAAGGAAAAGTTCAGAAGGAGCTCAAACACCTGGAAGCTAAAGACCACCTGCCTTAAGAATGCTTGGATCAACCAGGAGATCAAAGAAGAACTGAAACAATTCATGGAAACCAATGAGAATGAAGACACTTCGGTTCCAAACTTATGGGATACAGCAAAGACGGTCCTAAGGGGGAAATACATAGCCATCCAATCATCCCTCAAAAAATTGAAAAATCCAGAACACAGCAGCTGTCTCTACACATTAAAGAACTGGAGAATCAACAACAATCAAACCAACTCCATACATAAGAAGGGATATAATCAAGATTAGAGCTGAGACCAATGAGGTAGAAACCAGAGATACAGTAGAACGTATCAATGATACTAGAAGCTGTTTTTTTGAAAGAATCAATAGGATCTATAAACCATTTGCCACATTAATCCAAAAGAAAAGAGAGAAAGCTCCAATTAATACAATTATGAATGAAAAGAGAGAGATCACAACTAACACCAAGGAAGTAGAAACAATCATCAGAAGTTATTTTCAACAGTTATATGCCAATAAGCTAAGCAAACTAGATGAAATGGATGCATTCCTAGAAAACCATAAACTCCCAAAATTGAACCAAGAAGAAATTGACAACTTGAATAGACCAATATCTAGTAACGATATTGAAGCAGTGATCAAAAACCTCCCAAAAAACAGGAGCCCAGGACCTGATGGAATTCCTAGGGAATTCTATCAAACTTTCAATGAAGAAATAATACCTATTCTCCTGAAGCTGTTTCAAAAAATTGAAGCAGAAGGAAAACTTCCAGACTCATTCTATGAAGCGAGCATTACCTTGATCCCCAAGCTAGGCAAAGACCTTACCAAAAAGGAGAATTTCAAACCAATATCACTGATGAATATGGATGCTACGATTCTCAACAAGATCCTAGCAAACAGGATCCCACAGCACATTAAAAAGTTTATCCACCATGACCAGGTGGGATTCATCCCTGGGCTACAAGGATGGTTCAGCATTCGCAAATCAATCAATGGTGATAGAACAAATTAATAAGAGAAGAGAGAAGAACCACAAGGTCCTCTCAATTGATGCAGAAAATACATTTGACAAAATCCAGCATCCGTTCCTGATTAAAACGCTTCAAATTATAGGGATAGAGGGAACATTCCTGAACATAATTAAATCTATCTATGAAAAACCCACAGCAAATATCATCCTCAATAGGAAAAAGCTTGCAGCCTTCCTGTTGAGATCAGGAACACGACAAGGATGCCACTCTAACCATTCTTGTTCAACATAGTATTAGAAGTCCTAGCAACTGCAATCAGACAACAAAGAGAAATAAAAGGTATCCAAATTGGTAATGAAGAAGTCAAACTCTCTCTCTTTGCAGATGACATAATTCTTTATATGGGAAGCCCAAAAGACTCCACCCCCAAACTACTAAAACTCATACTGCAATTCAACAACGTGGCAGGATACAAAATCAATGTACAAAAATCAGTGGCTTTCTTATACACTAACAATGAAAATACAGAAAGGGAAATTAGAGAATCGATTCCATTTACTATAGCACCAAGAACCATAAGATACCTGGGAATAAACCTAACCAAAGAGGTAAAGGATCTGTATTTGAGTAACTACAGAATAGTCATGAAAGAAATTGAAGAAGACACAAAAAGATGAAAGACCATTCCATGCTCTTGGATCAGAAGAATAAACATTGTTAAAATGTCTCTACTGCCTAGAGCAATCTATACTTTTAATGCCATTCTGATCAAAATTTCACTGGTATTCTTCAAAGAGCTGGAGCAAATAATCCAAATATTTATATGGAATCAGAAGAGACCCCGAATCACTAAGGAAATGTTTAAAAACAAAAATAAACCGGGGGGGGGGGGGGTGATCACGTTATGATTTCAAGCTTTATTACAAAGCTGTGATCACCAAGACAGCATGGTACTGGCATAAAAACAGACACATAGACCAATGTAACAGAGTAGAGAGCCCAGATATGCACCCTCAACTCTATGGGCAAATCATCTTTGACAAAACAGGAAAAAATATACTGTGGAAAAAAGTCGCTTCAATAAGTGGTGCTGGGAAAACTGGGCAGCTATATGTAGAAGAATGAAACTTGACCATTCTCTTACACTGTAAACAAAGATAAACTCAAAATGGATAAAAGACCTCAGTGTGAGACAGGAATCCATCAGAATCCTAGAGGACTCTTCAATAAATGGTGCTGGGAAAATTGGACAGCCACATGCAGAAAAATGAAATTGGACCATTTCCTTACACCACACACAAAAATAGAGTCAAAATGGAAGAAGGACCTCAATGTGCGAAAGGAATCCATCAAAATCCTTGAGGAGAACACAGGCAGCAACCTCTTCGACCTCAGCCACAGCAACATCTTCCTAGGAACATCGCCAAAGGCAAGGGAAGCAAGGGCAAAAATGAACTTTTGGGATTTCATCAAGATCAAAACTTTTGCACAGCAAAGGTAACAGTTAACAAAATCAAAAGACAACTGACAGAATGGGAGAAGATATTTGCAAACGACATATCAGATAAAGGACTAGTGTCCAGAATCTATAAAGAACTTAGCAAACTCAACACCCAAACAACAAATAATCCAATCAAGAAATGGGCAGAGGACATGAACAGTCATTTCTGCAAAGAAGACATCCAGATGGCCAACAGACACATGAAAAAGTGCTCCATATCACTCGGCATCAGGGAAATACAAATCAAAAGCACAAAGTGATATCACCTCAAACCAGTCAGAATGGCTAAAATCAACAAGTCAGGAAATGACAGATGCTGGTGAGGATCCGGAGAAAGCAGAACCCTCCTACACTGTTGGTGGGAATGCAAGCTGGTGCAGCCTCTCTGGAAAACAGCATGGAGGTTCCTCAAAATGTTGAAAATAGAACTGCCCTATGACCCAGCAATTGCACTATTGGGTATTTACCCTAAAGATACAAACGTAGTGATCCAAAGGGGCACGTGCACCCGAATGTTTATAGCAGCAATGTCCACAATAGCCAAACTATGGAAAGAACCTAGATGTCCATCAACAGATGAATGGATCAAGAAGATGTGGTATATATACACAATGGAATACTATGCAGCCATCAAAAGAAATGAAATCTTGCCATTTGCGACAACATGGATGGAACTAGAGCATATCATGCTTAGCGAAATAAGTCAAGCAGAGAAAGACAACTATCATATGACCTCCCTGATATGAGGAAGTGGTGATGCAACATGGGGGCTTAAGCGGGTACGAGAAGAATAAATGAAAGAAGATCGGATTAGGAGGGAGACAAACCATAAGTGACTCTTATACTCATAAAACAAACTGAGGGTTGCTGGGGGGAGGGGGTTTAGGAGAAGGGGTTGGGATTATGGACATTGGGGAGGGTATGTGCTTTGGTGAGTGCTGTGAAGTGTGTAAACCTGGTGATTCACAGACATGTATCCCTGGGGATAAAAATATATGTTTATAAAAAATAAAAAATTATATAAAAAAAATAATCCTAGAGGAGAACATAAGCAGTAATCTCTTCAATATTAGCCACAGCAACTTCTTTCAAGATATGTCTCCAAAGGCAAAGGGAACAAAAGCAAAAATGAAGTTTTGGGACTTCATCAAAATCAAAAGCTTCTGCACAGCAAGGGAAACAGTCAACAAAACAAAGAAGTAACCCACGGAATGGGAGAAGATATTTGCAAATGACAGTACAGACAAAAGGTTGATATCCAGGATCTATAAAGAACTCTTCAAACTCAACACACACAAAACAGACAATCATATCAAAAAAATGGGCAGAAGATATGAACAGACACTTCTCCAATCAAGACATACAAATGGCTATCAGACACATGAAAAAATGTTCATCATCACTAGCCATCAGGGAGATTGAAATTAAAACCACATTGAGATATCACCTTACACCAGTTAGATTGGCCAAAATTAGCAAGACAGGAAAAACACGTGTTAGAGAGGATGTGGAGAAAGGGGAACCCTCTTCCACTGTTGGTGGGAATGCAAGTTGGTGCAGCCTCTTTAGGGAACAGTGTGGAGATTCCTCAAGAAATAAAAAATAGAACTTCCCTATGACCCTGCAATTGCACTCCTGGGTATTTACCCCAAAGAGAGAGATGTAGTGAAAAGAAGGGCCATCTGTACCCCAATGTTTATAGCAGCAATGGCCACAGTCACCAAACTGTGGAAAGAACCAAGATGCCCTTCAGCAGACGAATGGATAAGGAAGATGTGGTCCATATAAACTATGGATTATTATGCCTCCATCAGAAAGATGAATACCCAACTTTTGTAGCAACATTGATGGAACTCGAAGAGATGATGCTGAGTGAAATAATTCAAGCAGAGAGAGTCAATTATATGGTTTCACTTATTTGTGGAGCATAACAAATATCATGGAGGACATGAGGAGATAGAGAGGAGAAGGGACTTGGGGGAAATTGGAAGGGGAGATGAACCATGAGAGACTATGGACTCTGAAAAACAACCTGAGGGTTTTGATGGGGCGGGGGGGGTGGGAGGTCAGGGTACCAGATGGTGGGTATTATAGAGGCCACGGATTGCATGTAGCACTGGGTGTGGTGCAAAAATAATGAATCCTGTTATGCTGAAAATAAATTTAAAAAATTATTAAAAAAAGAGTGAAACCCAATTTTTCAACATGCAGTATATGCTTCAAAATGTTTGTTGTGTTTTTCTATATACTCATGGGTTGCTTTCAGTCTACACAGTGTTTTCTTTGCCTGGCTCAGTATGTGACAATTTGTATCGGGTTTTCTGCGCATTCTTTGGTGATATTTTAAAGCTATTCATAAAATTAATCTGTAGCAGAATATTTACATTGTCTTAAGAATCATATCAATCCCATTTCTGATCCATTGTTTAGATGTAAAGCATTTTAGAAGCCAGGCAAAGCAGGTGTTTGAAATTGTTCCGTTTAAAGGATCCAAGAAGAAAACAAAGGTGGGTTATTTTTCATGGTCAATTGATTGTTTATTTTGCTTTAAACTAAAAAATGGTCAAAACTTATGAACAAACAATTAAGTTATGAGTCCCTTTGAAAAACTGGGAATATCAGAAGGTAGAAAAAGACAGTGACTTCTGGGGTAGTAATGAAGAATTGTTTTCATTTTAGTGGTAGGATATAATGTGGTTTTTGTAGTAAGATCATTCATGGTAAATTTTAAACTGTCATCCTTACATTGGCGGCAGTGGTTTTTGGAATTGAACTTGTTTTTCAAATGCTGAGTATAACATTTTTTTTTGGTACTCTTTTTGATCATAACCATAAGTGTTCTAGAATAGATATGCTAATATGAAAGGTTTAATGGGTTCTGCAAGAGGAAAATCAATTTAAAATATTCCCTTTGGTCAGAATTTTTTCCCTTAGTTGCAACAAGCTTTCAGATTACAACGTGGAGTTTAATGTGCAGACAGGAAAGGGTTTTTATCAACTCTAATTCTGACGAAAAAATCAATGACTTCCTGGATACTAGTATTGTTTTCTAGATTAAGACTCTAAATGTTTGAACCTGTCATATCAGATGACTTAAACAAACATTCTGTCTGTGCATTAATTGCTATTGAAGGTTAATGTTATTTATAAAATGAAATCAATATGATCTTTACTGCTCATTAACTGAGATGTTCTGGGCTCAATTCTGTTTTATTTTTCAATTAAATTCTATTACTTTTCCTTATTGAAAAATAGCTGTGGAAACAAAGTTAATTGTTCTGAAAATGTCAGAGTCAACAAAATGCCCTAATGGAAGGTCCTATATACTTGAACACAAAAAAGAATCTAGCATTCAATCATTGGAAATTACAGATAATTTATATAACTATCCTTTATTCTGCATTGCTTCTTTTTAAATTTTTTTATTTTTTATAAACATATATTTTTATCCCTAGGGGTACAGGTCTGTGAATCGCCAGATTTACACACTTCAAGGCACTCATCAAAGCACATACCCTCCCCAGTGTCCATAAACACACTTCCCTTCTCACAACCCCCCTCCCCCCCCAGCAACCCTCAGTTTTTTTTTTGTGAGATTGAGTCACTTATGGTTTGTCTCCCTCCCAATCCCATCTTGTTTCATTTATTCTTCATTTATTCTTCTCCTACCCATGTTGCATCACCACTTCCTCATATCAGGGAGATCATATGATAGTTGTCTTTCTCTGCTTGACTTATTTCGCTAAGCATGATACGCTCTAGTTCCATCCATGTTGTCGCAAATGGCAAGATTTCATTTCTTTTGATGGCTGCATAGTATTCCATTGTGTATATATACCACATCTTCTTGATCCATTCATCTGTTGATGGACATCTAGGTTCTTTCCATAGTTTGGCTATTGTGGACATTGCTGCTATAAACATTCGGGTGCACGTGCCCCTTTGGATCACTACGTTTGTATCTTTAGGGTAAATACCCAATAGTGCAATTGCTGGGTCATAGGGCAGTTCTATTTTCAACATTTTGAGGAACCTCCATGCTGTTTTCCAGAGTGGTTGCACCAGGTTGCATTCTCACCAACAGTGTAGGAGGGTTCCGCTTTCTCCGGATCCTCGCCAGCATCTGTCATTTCCTGACTTGTTGATTTTAGCCATTCTGACTGATGTGAGGTGATATCTCATTGTGCTTTTGATTTGTATTTCCCTGATGCCAAATGATAAGGAGTACTTTTTCATGTGTCTTTTGGCCATCTGGATGTCTTCTTTGCAGAAATGTCTGTTCATGTCCTCTGACCATTTCTTGATTGGATTATTTGCTCTTTGGGTGTTGAGTTTGCTAAGTTCTTTATAGATTTTGGACATTAGTCCTTTATCTGATATGTCGTTTGCAAATATCTTCTCCCATTCTGTCAGTTGTCTTTTGATTTTGTTAACTGTTACCTTTGCTGTGCAAAAGCTTTGATGAAATCCCAAAAGTTCATTTTTGCCCTTGCTTCCCTTGCCTTTGGCGATGTTCCTAGGAAGATGTTGCTGTGGCTGAGGTCGAAGAGGTTGCTGCCTGTGTTCTCCTCAAGGATTTTGATGGATTCCTTTCTCACATTGAGGTCCTTCATCCATTTTGAGTCTATTTTTGTGTGTGGTGTAAGGAAATGGTCCAATTTCATTTTTCTACATGTGGCTGTCCAATTTTCCCAACACCATTTATTGAAGAGGCTGTCTTTTTTCCATTAGACATTCTTTCCTGCTTTGTCGAAGATTAGTTGGCCATAGAGTTGAGGGTCTATTTCTGGGCTCTCTATTCTGTTCCATTGATCTATGTGTCTGTTTTTGTGTCAATACCATGCTGTCTTATATGACAGCTTTGTAATAGAGCTTTTCAATATCCCTTTGGCTATTCGAGGTCTTTTCTGGTTCCATATAAATTTTAGAATTATTTGTTCCATTTCTTTGAAAAAGATGGATGGTACTTTGATAGGAATTGCATTAAATGTGTAGATTGCTTTAGGTATCATAGACATTTTCACAATATTTATTCTTCCAATCCAGGAGCATGGAACATTTTTCCATTTCTTGGAGTCTTCCTCAATTTCTTTCATGAGTACTTTATTGTTTTCTGAGTATAGATTCTTAGCCTCTTTGGTTAGGTTTATTCCTAGGTATCTTATGGCTTGGGGTGCAATTGTAAATGGGATTGACTCCTTAATTTCTCTTTCTTTTGTCTTGTTGTTGGTGTAGAGAAATGCAACTGATTTCTGTGCATTGATTTTATATCCTGACACTTTACTGAATTCCTGTACAAGTTCGAGCAGTTTTGGAGTCGAGTCTTTTGGGTTTTCCACATATAGTATCATATCATCTGCGAAGCGTGATGATTTGACTTCTTCTTTGCCGATTAATTTCTTCTTCTTTGCCTTTAATTTCTTTTTGTTGTCTGATTCCTGGGCTAGGACTTCTAGTACTATGTTGAATAGCAGTGGTGATAATGGACATCCCTGCCGTGTTCCTAACCTTAGCAGAAAAGCTTTCAGTTTTTCTCTATTGAGAATGATGGGTTTTTCATAGATGGCTTTGAAGATATTGAGGTATATGCCCTCTATCCCTACACTTTGAAGAGTTTTGATCAGGAAGGGATGCTGTACTTTGTCAAATGCTTTTTCAGCATCTATTGAGAGTATCATATGGTTCTTGTTCTTTCTTTTATTGATGTGTTGTATCACATTGACTGATTTGCGGATGTTGACCAAGCTTGCAGCCCTGGAATAAATCCCATTTGGTCGTAGTGAATAATCCTTTTAATGTACTGTGGAATCCTATTGGCTAGTATTTTGGTGAGAATTTTCGCATCTGTGTTCATCAAGGTTATTTGTCTATAGCTCTCTTTTTTGATGGGATCCTTGTCTGGTTATGGGATCAAGGTGATGCTGGCCTCATAAAATGAGTTTGGAAGTTTTCCTTCCATTTCTATTTTTTGGAACAGTTTCAGGAAAATAGGAAAATAGGAATTAGTTCTTCTTTAAATTTTGGTAGAATTCCCCCAGGAAGCCGTCTGGCCCTGGGCTTTTGTTTGGAGATTTTTAATGACTGTTTCAATCTCCTTACTGGATATGGGTCTGTTCTGGCTTTCTATTTCTTCCTGGTTCAGTTGTGGTAGTTTATATGTTTCTAGGAATGCATCCATTTCTTCCAGATTGTCAAATTTATTGGCGTAGAGTTGCTCATAGTATGTTCTTATAATAGTTTGTATTTCTTTGGTGTTAGTTGTGATCTCTCCTCTTTCATTCATGATTTTATTTATTTGGGTCCTTTCTCCTTTCTTTTTTATAAGAATGGCCAGGGGTTTATCAATTTTATTAATTCTTTCAAAGAACCAGGTCCTGGTTTCATTTATTTGCTCTATTGTTTTTTTGGTTTTTATTTCATTGATTTCTGCTCTGATTTTTATGATTTCTCTTCTCTTGCTGGTCTTAGGGTTTCTTTCTTGTTCTTTATCCAGCTCCTTTAGGTGTAGGGTTAGGTTGTGTACCTGAGACCTTTCTTGTTTCTTGAGAAAGGTTTGTACCGCTATATATTTTCCTCTCAGGACTGCCTTTGTTGTGTCCCACAGAGTTTGAACCGTTGTATTTTCATTATCATTTGTTTCCATGATTTTTTTCAATTCTTCTTTAATTTCCTGGTTGACCCAGTCATTCTTTAGAAGGATGCTGTTTAGTCTCCATGTATTTGGGTTCTTTCCAAACTTCCTCTTATGGTTGAGTTGTAGCTTCAGAGCATTGTGGTCTGAAAATATGCAGGGAATGATCCCAATCTTTTGATACCGGTTGAGTCCTGATTTAGGACCAAGGATGTGATCTATTCTGGAGAATGTTCCATGTGCACTAGAGAAGAATGTGTATTCTGTTGCTTTGGGATGAAATGTTCTGAATATATCTGTGATGTCCATCTGGTCCAGTGTGTCATTTAAGGCCTTTATTTCCTTGCTGATCTTTTGCTTGGATGATCTGTCCATTTCAGTGAGGGGAGTGTTAAAGTCCCCTACTATTATTGTATTAGTGTTGATGTGTTTCTTTGATTTTGTTATTATTTGGTTTATATAGTTGGCTGCTCCCACGTTGGGGGCATAGATATTTAAAATTGTTAGATCTTCTTGTTGGACAAACCCTTTGAGTATGATATAGTGTCCTTCCTCATCTCTTATTATAGTCTTTGGCTTAAAATCTAATTGATCTGTTAGAAGGATTGCCACTCCTGCTTTCTTCTGATGTCCATTAGAATGGTAAATTCTTTTCCACCCCCTCACTTTAAATCTGGAGGTGTCTTCGGGCTTAAAATGAGTTTCTTGTAGGCATCATATCGATGGGTTCTGTTTTTCTATCCATTCTGATACCCTGTGTCTTTTTATTGTGGCATTTAGCTTGTTAACATTCAGGGTAACTATTGAAAGATATGAATTTAGTGCCATTGTATTGCCTGTAAGGTGACTGTTACTGTATATTGTCTCTGTTCCTTATTATCTACCACTTGTAGGCTCTCTCTTTGCTTAGAGGACCCCTTTCAATATTTCCTGTAGAGCTGGTTTGGTGTTTGCAAATTCTTTCAGTTGTTGTTTGTCCTGGAAGCTTTTAATCTCTCCTTCTATTTTCAGTGATAGCCTAGCTGGATATAGTATTCTTGGCTGCATATTTTTCTCGTTTAGTGCTCTGAAAATATCATGCCAGCTCTTTCTGGCCTGCCAGGTCTCTGTGGATAAGTCAGCTGCTAATCTAATATTTTTACCATTGTATGTTACAGACTTCTTTTCCCGGGCTGCTTTCAGGATTTTCTCTTTGTCATTTAGACTTGTAAATTTTACTATTAGGTGACGGGGTGTGGGCCTATTCTTATTGATTTTGAGGGGCATTCTCTGGACCTCCTGAATTTTGATGCTCATTCCCTTTCCCATATTGGGGAAATTCTCCCCAATAATTCTCTACAGTATACCTTCTGCTCCCCTCTCTCTTTCTTCTTCTTCTGGAATTTCAATTATTCTAATGTTGTTTCGTCTTATGGTGTCACTTATCTCTCGAATTCTCCCCTCGTGGTCCAGTAGCTGTTTGTCCCTTTTTTGCTCAGCTTCTTTATTCTCTGTCATGTGGTCTTCTATATCGCTAATTGTTTCTTCTGTCTCATTTATCCTAGCAGTGAGAGCCTCCATTTTTGATTGCACCTCATTAATAGCTTTTTTGATTTCAACTTGGTTATATTTTAGTTCTTTTATTTCTCTTGAAAGGGCTTTTATCTCTCCAGGGAGGGTTTCTCTAATATCCTCCAAGCCTTTTTCGAGCCTGGCTAGAACCTTGAGTCATATTACCAACCTCTGACATATTACCAATGTCAGTACTGATTAGGTCCCTAACCTTCTGTACTGCCTCTTCTTCTTTTTTTTGTGGTGAATTTTTCCACCTTGTCATTTTGTCCAGATAAGAGTATATGAAGGAGCAAGTAAAATACTAAAAGGATGGCAACAACCCCAGGAAAATATGCTTTAACAAAATCAGAAGAGATCCCAAATCATGAGCGGGGAGAAAAGGGATAAAAAGAGGTTCAAAAAGAAAGAAAAAGAAAAGAAAAGAAAAGAATTTTAAAAAAAGAAAACAAATAGAAAATATATAAATATATATAAATATATAAAGATATATATAAATATATATATATATATATTAGATAATCTAGTAAAAAATACTATTATATATATTAGATAATCTAGTTAAAAAACGTTAAAAAAGAAAAGGTAAAAGTAAAAAAAAATTTTAGTAGAAGAAGAGAAAAAAAATGAAAAAGAAAAATAATTAAATTAACTGCAAGACTAAAAAAATCACAGGGAGAAAGCCATGAGTTCCGTGCTTTGCTTTCTTCTCCTCTGGAATTCTGCTGCTCTCCTTGGTTTTGAAACCACACTCCTTGGTAGGTGAACTTGGTCTTGGCTGGATTTCTTGTTGATCTTCTGGGGGAGGGGACTGGTGTATTGATTCTCAAGTGTCTTTGCCCCAGGTGGAACTGCACCACCCTTACCAGGGGGCCGGGCTGAGTAATCCGCTGGGGTTTGCTTTCAGGAGCTTTGTTCCCTGAGCACTTTTTGTAGAGTTCTGGAGGATGGGAATACAAAGGGCAGCCTCCTGGTCTCTGGCCCGGAGGAGCTGAGAGCCTGGGGCCCCACCCCTCAGTGCGCCCTCAGAGAACAGCGCCCAGTAACTCCTTGGGCGTGTGCCTTACCTCCGGCCACGCTCCAAGCTTACCCAGCCTGTGACCCGTTCAAGGTAACCCCGAGCTGTGAGCTTACTGTCAGCTCTGTCTCTGTAGCTGGCTTTCCTTTCCAATACCCACAAGCTCTGTGACACTCAGACACCCCCGATCCTTCTGTGACCCTGCGGGACCTGAGGCCACGCTGACCCCGCGTGGGCTTCACCTTGGTTTAGCCTCTGGAGCGATGTCCCTCAGCAGAACAGACTTTTAAAAGTCCTGATTTTGTGCTCTGTTGCTCTGCCGCTTGCCGGGAGCCGGCCCCTCCCCCGGGGTCTATCTTCCTGTGGCTTTGGATTCACTTCTCCGCCAGTCCTACCTTTCAGAAAGTGGTTGTTTTTCTGTTTCCAGAATTGCTGTTCTTCTTCTCTTCAATCTGCCGATGGATTTTCAGGTGTTTGCAATCTTTAGATAAGCTATCTAGCTGATCTCCTCCTACTAGATGAAGTAGTCTCAGCCTGCTACTTCTCCGCCATCTTGACTCCTCCCCCCTATTCAGCATTGCTTTTTAAAGTGAGTGAATTTCTCTCAGTTGTTCATTTTATTCTTTGCATAAAATCGAGAGCTCATGGTGCTTTTGTTATTGCTGGTAAATGCAGGACTACCCAAAAGGCAAATACTGCAAGGTGGGGTAAGGTACACTTCCAGAAAGATCTCATTTTTACCTGAAGCCTGCTATTCAGCAGGTCTGCTCTAGATCCAATCTTGGTCCCTCTCCTTCAGGATCTATAGTTGGCTGAGTAATGGTCTTCAAAAATGTTCACATTCTAATCCTTAGAAACTGTGCCTCATCACTTTTCCTAGCAAATCATCTTACACCACAGGCAGATGTGATTAAGTTTTTTTTTTTGAGATGGAAAGATTATCCTGGATTGTCCAGGTGGGATCTCAATGTAATCACAGATGTCCTCATAAGAAGGAAGCAGAGGGTGAGATAGAGATGATGTGACAGCAAAACAGACCAAAATAAAGGCTGGGCATCCAAGAAATGCAAGCAGTTTCCAAGTACTAGAAAAGGCAAGTAAATGAATTCTCCCCAAGAGCCTTCAGAAGGAGCCAGCCAGGGCAACACTGATTTTAACCCACTGAAACCCACTTTGGATTTTGGACTTCCAGAACTGTTAGAAAATAAATGTGGGCTGTTTTTAAACCATCAAGTCTGTGATGATTTATTACAGCACCAACAGAAACCAATACAGAGTCTAAAGGGCTCTAGACTTACTGTGTTTCTGAGCTGATCACTACAGCTGGTCAATGAAGGAACCTTTTCTGGGCATTAAGGTACTGCCCATTCAATGCTTTTAAAGAAATAATTTACCTGAGAAGGGTAGAAATTTAATTCTAAGGACACTTTTAATAACCTGAATGACAGCTTCTGAAACACATGGGTGAAAGCACTATTCCTGGTCTGTCCCAGCTGAACACTGTAGAGATTGCCTTTTCTGCCTCAAAAGCTGTCCACTGATAATAGGTAAGTATGATGAAATTTTAGAATCAGGTTTTTCTGCTCTCTAACTAGGTTTGCTTGGTCTCTTCTAAGAAATGTTTTGGTCTTTAGGAGGTTTCTAGGTAAGCGGGAATGGTGAGATCATTTTTTACTCACCATTTTAATTTTTCTTAGGCTAGTAAGTTTTGTTTTCTCTATAAACTAATAAAGCTTGCTTCTTTGAGGGATAGGAGCACCTATTACCCTAATAGTAATCATACTGTGAAGCAAAGAAGTTGCATCTATTGCAGTGTTTCTATTTATACATTAAAGCTCCTTGGCTGAAAAGTCCTCAAGGAGAGAACTTTTTGGATCCTTTTATCAAAAAGACAATCAAAATATAGCAAGATTTAGCTCTCATTTAAATATTTAGATAAAATGGTGGTCAGTGCTTTTCAGGTCATGTCCTTTTAGCCACATCTGTTGGTTTTCTTTAGGAGAAAGATCAATGTCATAAGGAGGAACCATTTAAAAAAAAAAAAAAAAAGATGGGTTTTGGAGTCAGCCTCAGCTGAAACATCTACTTTCAACACCACCATATACTAAGCCTCAGTTTCCTCAGCTACAGGGGGATAACATTCCCATCATGGTTGGGTTAACATTAAATAGATGTAACTGCTTAATGCCCGAGTCCCAACCTTGGCTGTGTCATGAACTAGGAGTGTGAGTTTGGACTAATTTCTAAGTTCTTTTTTAAGGAACTTGAGTAATAAGAACTAAAAAATGGCAGCTATTATTATTACCTTGTTAAGCTCCAATTAGAGATTTGAAAAAAAAATTGTTTTATCCCTCTAGCTCACAGAATATATAGCTCACAGAAAATGCTTGTTGGTTGTATGGCAGGTATTATTATAAACCTTTTATAATTTTCCACAACAGTGATAGGTTTGTTCTTTTGTTTATCCATTTTGTAGTTCTAAAAGGGAATGTTAAGGAAGGTTAAGGGATTTGTCAGAAGTTGTTTGCCTAGTTGGTGGTACAGCCAAGAATTAAATATGACAGAGAGCCTCTTCATGCAAGCTCTTAACCATCTCTCTAAACCATATGCAACAGGGGCTGGAGTTACCAATATGAAATGAATTGGCACAAGTAAAACATGACTTAATGATGTACATCTCCCTAAACAAAACTTAGCCTGGTTTCGCCTCCTCACCTGAGGGTATACATAATCATAATCATCAATAAGTTGTATCCCATTTCTAAAACATAAATCTTGCTATTTTTTTCAAGTCAGTCTAAGAAAGAAAATGGAAGGAGAGGGTGGCACAGTCCTTCAGTCACTGCTGCATTCAAACTGCCCCCCAACAATACCTTGTTTTCTTTTTAATAAAACAAGACAACTTGATGACTTTTGCTTCTGTGGTTATTTGGGGTGAAGGAATTGCATAAAAGGTCTTATAATGCTGAAAAGGGCGAGGTTACAGAACATGCCATCTTCTCTTTGAATGTGTTGGTTTAGTGGAATGCATATCCAATGCCTATCAGTGCATCTGTCCTTAATAGATGTCAATTTGCTTTTTATGTAATAACCCCTAGAAACAAGAACCCACTTTCCAAATATCTAAAGTGTTAGGAAATATCTGCATATATCCTCCCCAGGCACTAAGATTAGATTACCTGAAATTCCCACAGAGTAAATGTGGGAATGGCATCATAATGCACAGAGTGTAGGTACTTGGTAAACTTAAACACTAACACTAGATGAACCATAAAATTGAATATGGATGCTAACAATAAAGTGAATATAGATGCTGGCAAAGTTGATTGTTCTGACTGGCTTTTTCAGAGAGAAACTGGATTTTATCTTTTGCTATATAGTTTTACTGTGCTTTTTCTTTTTTTAGTATGAAAATAACTTTGTAAGTTTCACTGGGTTCATTAATGTGTGATTAATAGTTGCCACCATTTATTGGATGTTTACTGTGTACCGAGTGGTATATTGGATGCTTTCTCTGTGTCATCTCATTTAATCCTTCTAAATGTTCCATGACATCATTGCTATTTCTGTTATATGGCTTGCAAAACTGAGAGTCAGATCACATTAAAGTTAAAAGTTACACAATTTGTGAATAACAAATGTAGGATGTGAACCCAAGTCTGTTTAAATTACAAAGATATGCTAGTCCCACTGTGACAGTGCCTCTTATAAATGAGTCATTTTGTTCTTTGAAATCCTGAGGGTTGGGATTTTTGTGGAGCCTAAAGCAATAGTTTCCTAAGCTTACTTGTTCTTTGGAATATCAAACTGGTCATATAATTGATTGGATTTTTCTTCTAGATCTAGTGATCTCCAGAAACTTAAGAATTTAAAATGTATACAAATATTCAGAGATATTTGGTCACTCTTTCTTCATACTACAAGGACATTTAACAACATGGGCAGTGGACTCAGGACCAGTTTTTAGAGTATCATATGGAAGACTTTCTATAGGAAACAGATGGGAGGGATGAATAAGAACTGAGTCAACCTTACAGGGGCTGAATATTTGGCTATAACTTATTAAAACATCCTCTTAAGAGATTATAAACCAGATAGAGTAAAAGTGTCTCTCTATGAATCAATGGCTGATGTGTTCTCCATTAGACAACTGCTGTATTTAGTAGAGCCCTAGGAATAAAACCCTTCCAATTTACCATTTAATATGGTAAAATATAAGTGAGGGACCATATTGCACAGAACTTATTCCTAAGATTATGTTTCATTCATTTATTATTTAGTTTTTGTCATAGTCTAGTTTTATTTTTTCATGTAGATATAATAAACCTAGCACTTCTCAAGATAGTATCTTAAGGCATGAATGGGAAGCATCTTGCTGATATTTACAAATCTAGAAATTATTTTCCACAAAATTACAGCTACCCTAAAAATTGGTTAAATTGAAATTTTAAAAGAATATTGCATACAAATCATTCTGATCAGATGCTTCCTTATATTGTTCATCTATTTTTATATGAAAGCCAAGTAATGACAAACATTATTTTCAACAATCTATTTCTATTATTAGAAATTTAACACTATGTTGTATTCTTAAGTATGGCCTTCCTGTAATATAATAATTAAATAAAGTACTTAAAATATATTTAATCTTATCACTCTATTCTTTTTGTTTTCCCAGAATAAATTTTAAAAAATAATAAACAATAGTTTTAGCAATTGTTTTTTTTAATTTTATGTCTATTCTTGAGAACAGATTGGTTGATCAATTGATAATGATAATGCTGAAATGGTAGGATTTTGGATATATCTGGTTAAATAAAACATACTATTGAAGCTAATTTTACTTTTTTCCTTTATTTTTTAAAAATGTGGCAACTAGTAAATTTGAAATTACACATGTAGCTTGCAGTTTCACTCTTGTCCAATTTCTATTTAACAGTACTGATCTAGAATCTCTTTCTTTTCAATTTTCTATGGGAAATCCATTTTATTTTAATTTTTAAAATTTTATTTAACTTTAATTTTTTTCAGTGTTCCAAAATTCATTTTTTATGCACCATATCCAGTGCTCCATGCAATACATGCCCTCCATAATACCCATCACCAGCCTCACCCAGATCCCCCTCCCTGCCGAAACCCTCATTTTGTTTCTCAGAGTCCATAATCTCTCATGGTTTGTCTCCCCCTTGATTTCTCCCAACTCACTTCTCCTCTCCATCTCCCAATGTCCTCTGCATTATCACTTATTCTCCACAACTAAGTGAAACCATATGTAATTGATTCTCTCTGTTTGACTTATTTCACTCAGCATAATCTCTTCCAGTCCTGTCCATATTGATATAAAAGTTGGGTATTATCCTTTTTGATGGAGGCATAATACTCCATTGTATATATGGACCATATCTTCTTTATCTTCTGTTGAAGGGCATCTTGGCTCTTTCCACAGTTTGGCGACTGTGGCCATTGCTGCTATGAACATTGGGGTACAGATGGTCCTTCTTTTCACTACATTTGTATCTTTGGGGTAAATACCCACTAGTGCAATTGCAGGGTCATAGAGAAGCTCTATTTTTAATTTTTTAAGGAATCTCCACACTGTTTCCCAAAGTGGCTGCACCAACTTGCATTCCCACCAAGAGTGTAAGAGGGTTCCCCTTTCTCCACATCCTCTCCAATACTTGTTGTTTACTGTCTTGTTGATTTTGGCCATTCTAAGTGGTGTAAGGTGGTATCTCAATGTGGTTTTGATTTGAATCTCCATGATGGCTAATGATGATGAACATTTTTTTATGTGTCTATTAGCCATTTGTATGTCTTCACTGGAGAAATGTCTGTTCATGTCTTCTGCCCATTTTTTGTTGTGATTATCTGTTTTGTGTGTGTTGAGCTTGAGGAGTTCTCTATAGATCTTGGATATCAGCCCTTTGTCTATAGTGTTATTTGTGAATATTTTCTCCCATTCCGTGGGTTGCCTTTTTGTTTTGTTGACTGTTTCCTTTGCTGTGCAGGAACTTCAACATCGGCCACAGCAAATTCTTTCAAGACATG
Source organism: Mustela lutreola (assembly GCF_030435805.1). Lineage (NCBI taxonomy): Eukaryota > Metazoa > Chordata > Mammalia > Carnivora > Mustelidae > Mustela > Mustela lutreola. The sequence goes on from NC_081295.1 coordinate 132,859,709, forward strand.
TCCCCAAAGGCACAAGAAACAAAAACAAAAATGAAGTTTGGGACTTAATCATAATCTAGAATCTCTCAGTAAATAAAATTACCCTTTCTGTTTTTTTTCAGCCATCTGAAAAAGTCAGAGTGATTCTTTCAACCCCGTTTGACTCTCAAGAATTCAGTGTAATCATCACTTACTAAATTGTACCACTTACTTGTAAATTGTACTTGAGTGGCAAAAAGCCTTTAATTAGCCTTCCAAATGGGTTCTCTTTACAAGCAGATAGTTACTTCCTTTGGAAAAATTTGGTTAATAAATTTTAATTGATAGTAATACTAATAAACTAAAGGAGAATTAATTTATAATTATGGTTCATAAGGAAAGAGTAATAGAAAACTCTGAGAATGTATCATAATATATTCTGCATATAACTTAATACTATACTATCATTATATAAAAATATATGATTATATATCTGTCTTCATGCTCAGCTTCCTTAGCTACTGGTGAATTGGCAGAGGTTTAAAATATAAAAATAAGCTTCTTAAGAGTTAGGCATAATTAGTTATAAAATTCTTCTCCTATCAAATTATTAAACATGCTCACATGCAATGACTTGTAAAAATAATCCACTCTTGTTTGTATGCTGGTAGGTATCTTTTTTCTTCATCAGTGTCCCAGTTTAGAATAGCAAGAGTTCTTTGAGCTGAAGTGAGGCTGGATTTTTCATTCTGACAACTACCCGTGACAGAGTGATATAGATACTTAAAGACCATGTTCTTGAGCCCATAAAGATGATTGGAGGGCCAAGTTTATTTATTTATTTATTTATTTTGGCTTTTCCATTTACATATGATGCTATTTTTGTTACAGCACTAATGGTTTGTTTTCATGCTTATACAGACCAACAAGTCATCTTTCCATGGAGTTGCTTTGATCTTTTTGAGTTGTGCTATTATTCATCTCTGTCCTCTATAGAATGCTCCTGCTTAACTTCTTTTCCTCTATTAAAGACAAACTTGAAGGATGTTCTAAGTCCTTCCAGACAGCATTAAGTTGAAAGAGAAGAGGAGGGAAAAGCTAGATCAGTTTAGTAAACATGATTAGTTAAAAAAAAAAAAAAAAGAAAAAAAAAAGAATATCAAGTGTAAAATATCCAGCAGTGGGTTGTTAAAAAGCAGTTTCATGAAATGACATACTTTAATGGTTAAAACAACCATAAATGCTGCATTAAACAGTAGTTATTCTCATTATACACTAGACACATTATGGCAACAGATTAGTTTTACTGACAAACAAATATTTTTCCTTGGTTCATTAAAAAATTAATGTTTGAAGTAACTGGAATATTGGTCATGTGGCTTACATGCCAGAGTGGTTACATGAGATGACACAGCGGTTTAGGGCAGCACGATTTAGCTGACCAAGTGGTATTTCACTGTTTGCACTGGAAACAGACAGCTATAGTCCCATAGCTTTTCCAGATATGGAATCAAAGTGACAGCATTCTAAGAAGGCTGTTGACCTGGGTTCAAGTTCTTTTGAAGTATTCTGCAGGATTGTAGCTCCAGAGGCTTCACCAAAAAACTACAGCCCAGGAAGAACCTCTGGACTCATTTCAGTGAGTAAAAAGCAACAACTTTGAACACAAGTGATCTTAGTAGATTTATTCCTTCCTTCTCCTACAAAGTTTGATATATAAGGCTTGAAGCTGGGTCATGACACTTTATCCTGTCTCCCCTTTTTGGCTTACTCTGTTTGCAGAGACGATAGTACATTCATGGGGAGAAGCTTCCCATGTAGCTTGACTAGGAAGTTCAGGCACCTGGACTTCAGCAGTTCCCACAGAACACCAGGTGGCAGAGATCATGACACATCTCTACGATACCTTAACCTCAAATCAGAGCTGAAGCCAGACTATGTGGTTTTTCCAAGGACCCTCTTTCTTAGGCTAGTTTGGGTACTCCAGATACAAATGGACCTTCTAGCAGAAAATCTTCAGATGGTTCATTCCAGAAGGGAGAGGCTATGAAGACATGCTATGATCTTTGGCCCTGACATATTTTTCTGATTTTCTTCCTGACTTTTATTTCTTACTTTTCAAACTTTGCTGTGTATATTTGGTATACAAGCAGTGCCTTATTCATCAACCTTCTTTACCAACTGCACCCCTCTCTTATCCCTATATTTCTAATCATAGTATTGTCACTTTTCATCACCCAGGCTGATCTTTGACACTTTCTTTACTTTTTATCTAGCCAACTTCACAACTAACCAATTGCCAAATATCACTAATTTTCCTTTTATATTTTCTGTTTCCTCTGCCATCACTCACTTGGATCCAGGCCCTCCTCATCTCATGCCTGGATCTTTATAATTGCCTCCCAACTCACCTCCCACCTTGCAAAAGGTCCCTGCTTGTATTCATTCTGCACCCCTCTGCCAGGCTAACCTTCTTAAGGTTCTATGGTCATTTTGATATTCCACTGTGTAAGAACTTTGTACATCCTATAGGATAAGCTCCAGGTTGACATTCAAGATACTCCAGTGCAGAATTGACCTCTCACATCTCCCTAGGTGAAGCCTATACCTAAAATTCTCTCCTCACACATTTTTAGTCCCAGGCTTTCCCTGGGTGTGTGATTTCTCTCACATCATGCTTCCTAACAGAATTGCTTCTCCCTGATTTTTATTTGCTGCTTACTCATGAACTGTTTACACCTACTTCTTCCATGAAACTTTCTACATGATCCCCTTTCAAAATGATCTCCTCATACTCCTGACTCATGGCTCTTAGATAAATCATTAGGTACTGCTTTTTGATACCTCTTACATTTCTGCCTTGAAAAATATATTTCACACATGTTTTTTTCATTTACTTTCACCTATGTATATCTTTTTTCCTCACAAGAATATACATTTGTAAACAAAATTCCTTGAGATTCTTAGATTCTGGGATCTTTGTTTCAAATAGTCAAGTCTCATCTTGTGATTAGTCATGAGTCTTTCCTTTAATGCCATTGTTTGTGTTATTTGATTATTTTATTCATCCTTTGGACATCAGTAAGTGTTTGTTTAATAAGCAGTTAATTTGTGTAATGCTCTGATAAGATTTAAAATTTCCAGTGTTTTTTTTTTAATTTTTTAAATTAACATATAATTATTTGCCCCAGGGGTACAGGTCTGTAAATCATCAGGCTTCAGTGTTTTGTTTTTTATGTAAAATGTTTTCTTTTAATTTATTTCTTATTAGTTATTAGTTTTTGCTTCATTACCACAATTGCTTCCTAAAGAGAGCTCAACCCATTAATAGGAATGTGTGGTATTCCAGAGCATCTTGAAGTGATTCAGTATTTAATCCTGGGGGCAGCAACTGAGAAAGCTGAATTGCTCTAGGTGATACAGGGCAAGGAGGAGGGGAAAAGAGCCAGGGAAGACCATGTAGGACAGGCAATGAGGGAAGAAGAGGGAAGGAGCAAACTGAGCAGTGAGACAAAACTCCATGACAGAAGTACTGCAATGGGGTTTATTAGACTCTTTGATGTGAGGTAGATTACTCACCATCTTCACATCAAGGATCATCAATAGAGGTGACATGGTTTACTGATACTCTTGTAATAAAGGGTCGGTCAGAGGAATTCAAAATGATGTTGAGTTTCATGTCTGGGCAACAAAGTGCGAAGACTGAAAGAGCTAACTGTTCTCTGGATCACATCCAAAGCCTTTTAGTATTGGTAACTCCCAAAGATCTCCTTGGTCCTCAGATGAGAGACATGAAAAGAGTTTACATTAATCTGGAACTAAAATCCCTACAAAACACTATCATCCTAACAGAAACCCTATGAGGCAAATGGGGTAGATTTTGGTAATTCCACATTATAGGCTTAAAGTTGGAGGTTCAGAAAAATTATGTATCAAAAAAGAATTGAAGGCTGTGATCTTGTTCTTTTTATTTAAAATCTAGTCCCTGGGTGTGATATGCAAACAATGAATCATGGAACACTATAACCAAAAACAAAAACAAAACAAAAACTAATGATGCACTGAATGGTGACTAACATAACATAATAATAAAAAAAAAAATGTAGGGGCACCTCGATGGCTCAGTTGTTAAGTGTCTGCTGGGATAAAGCCTGGCGTCAGACTCCCTGCTCAGTCAAAGTCTGCTTCTCCCTCTCCTGCTCTTGTATTCCCTCTCTCACTATCTCTCTGTCAAGTAAATAAATAAAATCTTAAAAAAAAAAAAAAATCTAGTGCTATCTCCATAATGTCCATTCTTTCCCTTTGCTGTTATGTAGCTGGAATCTGTAGGCAGAATTGCTCTTCTATAATTCTCATTACCCTTTTTACCCTTTGTGTTTGTCAGTTTGCTTTCAGAAAATCAATCACCTTGCCTTTCTCTTGTGTATGAACCTCTGTCCCGAATCTTCAGTCATTAAAATGTTTAGCCACCGTATTACCCTCTAGATTTCAGGATATATGTCATAAAAATCTGAATTTTAGATCCAAAATTACTTATACATAATAGCTCATATTCTGATTTTTGTTAAGTCTTGTTCTATAGTCTTTTTTTACTTTGTCATTTTCTATCATCATTTTCTTTATTTTTTGTCAAATATACATTTTATGAACAACTATGACATTATTGCTATTGTTAGTATAAGTATTTTTATTTTTTTATTTTTTTTAAAGATTTTATTTGACAGAGATCACAAGTAGGTAGAGAGACAGGTAGAGAGAGAGAGGAAGGGAAGCAGGCACCTCGCTGAGTGGAGAGCCTGATGCAGGGCTCAATCCCAGGACCCTAAAATCATGACCTGAGCCGAAGGCAGAGGCTTTAATCCACTGAGCCACCCAGGTGCCCCTGTTAGTAGTAGTATTTTTTTTTAATTGCATTCTACTATCTTTATGGATTGCTTCTTTTCTTTATGTCATTTGTCTCTATGTAATTATAAACTTTTTATTTCTCACAAGACTTTCTGAATCTTAAGTCTGTTATTCTGAGCTTCCTGTTTCTAATTCCATCTTAAAATATATTATTAGAGAAAGACATTAAAATTTTTTTTCCAGGAATGATTTAATTTTTGTGGCCTAGTCACAGGGTTAATTCTTCACTGGGATCATTAATTACCTTTTTAAATGCAAACAATTATTTCCTTTTAATTTTTCCTTTAATATGCTAGAGAGAATCAGAAAGACATTATTTCATGCTGATCACTGATTAAAATAAATGTACTTTAAAACTAGTTCTTGTTATTTGCAGTAGGATAAATTCACAAGAACTTAAATGTCTAATTTCTACGGAAAATTTTAAGTAAATTATTGTAAAAGTTTTAAGCAATTTGGTAATATTTAAACTTTTTATCCCAGGAATCCCAGTTCTAAGAATCTATTCCCTGGAAATTATCAGAAATATGGCAAAGGATTTATATACATAAATTCTTCCAGAGGAAAAAAATTATAAAAATAAAAAAATTGGAAACAGTTAAAAGGATAATTATGTAATTAAATAGTGTGGAGTTATAAAATCCTGTTTTTGAAGATTAAGTTTAATAAAAGTGTTCATGATACATTTAATAAAGAAAATTCACTGTATAAAAATATACATACATTTTGACCCCAAGTCCCTTCTATACTTAATAAATGGTATTAACTTTTTGGAAAACAAAGTTTCCACTTATTTTGCTTAAAATGAAAATTGGACTATCATTATCTTCTTCTGTTTTTAATTATTAACATAATAATAATAAATGACATCTATTTTGTAGCATTTATTCAAACACAGAAAAGTACATAAGAAAGAAACGCTGTCTGTGCTATCCTGAAATAAAACCCCTAAGCAACAGAGTAGGTTAAGCATGGAAAAAGAAGTAGGTAATCTGGGCCCAGTGACTCATTCATTCTAAAAGGGTTCTGGCCCTCCTGGACTCATCTACCAATTAGCATTTCAAGCATTTCACTGGTGAGCAGGTATGTGATGTGAGTAGAAATGAGGAAGACATTTAGTCAAAATGATGTTCAAAAAAGAACTTGATTCTGCAGACCTTTTTATTATGAAGTGCTTCAGAGAAGGGCGTAGAAGTCTTAAGCAGAGATTCAAAAGACTTGCACTTAGTTCTTACCAAAGAGATTCTGAACAGCAAAGCCAATGAAACAGAAACAGATGGCTCAAATTTTCTTTGAAATGTAGACAGATTGAAGAGGAAGAAGTTTGGCAAAAATACATTTGGGGTTTGGCCAAACTGAAAACATTTGAGAAATGGTATGAAACACTGGAAAAACATTAAAGCACTCGAACACTCACACTAAGTGTAATGTGATGGATATACAGAGAGAAATGGAGCTTAAAGATTGGGCCACAGTTTCTGGTCAACCTTCACAGCAACTGTTCTTTCTGGGGCAGGATGGACACTGATGGCTGGTAGTTCTACCTATGCAATGCAAATTATCTGCAAAATTGAGGGAACTCATGCAACTGAAAGATGCATGTGGCTGAAGCTACTTGAGGAACTGAAACACCCTAAGCAACTGAATCTATTGAGACATTTTTCTCAAGTACCCATGACATTCTCCAGGATAGATTGTAACTTAGGCCACAAATTAAGTTTGAATAATTTTGAAAGATATGTCTCATACAAAGTATCTTCTCTGGTCACATTAGATGAACTTAGGAATTAATAATAGAGGGAAAACTGGAAAAAGCACAGACTTGTGGAAATTCATCAGTACACTCAAACAATTAGTAGATCAAAGAAAAAGTCATAAGGGAAATTAGATAATTCTTAAGGAAGAATGAAAATGGAATCATAACACATCAAAAGTTATGGGATGCTGTGAAAGCAGTGCTGAGAGGGAGATTTATAGCAATAAAGGCTGATATTTTAAAATTAATAAGATAAATTGACAATTAAAAATTTATTTTTTAATTTTTTATTTTTTATAAACATATATTTTTATCCCCAGGGGTACAAGGAACTAGAATTACCACTATGAAAAAAAAATCAGAAAATAACAAATACTAATGAGGATGTAGAGAAATTAGTATCATCACACACTGTTGAGAGAACAGTTTAGCCACTGTTGAAACTATGGATGTGCCTCAAAAAATTTTAAAAATATAACTACCATATCATTAAGCAATTCTACTTTTGGGTATATACCCAAAAGAAATGAGAGCAGAGTATTGAAGAGATATTTGTATACGTGTGTCCATAACTGCATTATTTATAATGGCCAAAAGGTGGAAGCAACTCAAGTATCCATTGATAGATGATGGATAAACAAAATGTGATATATATATATATATATATATATATATATATATATATATATAATTATTTAGCCTTACAGGAAAAGGAAATTCTGACACGTGCTCTAACAGATGAAACTTGAGCACAGCATGCTCAGTGAAATAAGCTGGTCACAAAAGGGCAAATACTGTATGATTGCACTTACATGAAGTGCTTAGAGTAGTCAAATTCATAGAGATAAAAAGTTTCCAGGGGGTAGAAGGAAGAAGAAATATAGAGTTCATATTAAATAAATACAGAATTTCTGTTTTTCCTAACAAAAAGAGCTCTGGAGATGGATGGTGATGATAGTTGCAAAACAAGATGAATATACGTAATACCACTTAAAAATGGATATGATGACAAAATTTATGTTGCATGTATGCTATAATTTTAAAAATTATAATAAAATAACAAAATTTTAAAAAGAATACAAAGCTTAACAAAATGTAGAGTAAAATGTATGAAAGTAGAGCAGAGTGACAAAGAGATATAAAATGATGAAAACAAAATTAGGGAAATTATATGTCTAACATTCAAATAACAGAATTTCCAAAAAGCAGGGAAAAAATAGAGGGGAGGAAACATCAGTGAAGGAATTTTGATAATTCCCTAAACTGAAGTATACAAGTTTCTAGATGAAGAAGACACTGGGGCCAAAACAATTAATGAAAACTGATCCACATCAAGCCAAATCATTTTGAAATTTCAAAACAATGAGGAAAAAATATCTTAAAACCCTTCAGAAAGGAAACCAAAATAATATCCGAAAGACCACCAATAGGTCACAAGAAAGGAATAGGAATTAGATTCCTATTCCTAATAGAAATTCCTATAGAATAGGAATAGGAAATCAGCTTAATTTTTTACTCAATAGCAATGTTGGGTGATAGAGTTTGGAAAATGATTTTCAGTCTAAAATTTTATTTCCAAACTCTGTTTAGTTGGAGAGGAAAGATATCTTTTTCAGGCCCCTTTTTAAAAAGGTAATTGAAATATGCCTTTCCCCAAATAAAGCCAATAAATAAATAAACAAAAAGAAATATATGGGACTCAAAAAACTGATGATCTATTTCTAGAGTGTGGTGAAAGGAATCTTGAGGATGGTGAATGTTTATCTAATAATGACTTCTGTACATCAGGAATGGAGAGCAATCAATCTACATGAGGGCAGTTCTAATATTTGTGGCCAAAGAACATGCAAGAATCTATAACCTTGGCCACTCTGCAGGATGAAAATGAGGCATGAAGAAAGTTAGTGGAATCATCTGTTTTATTGGTGATGTTTACAAGGCTGATGGTGCATGCCTGAGACCAAATGGTAAGATGAAAACTGTGTTCTTATTATGAACAGTCACACTGTCACCTAATGCCTCATGTTGGTAAGAGTTTTCTGATTCCTGTAGACAACGATGAAGATGAAAATTCCAGTTCTATCAAAATAATATCTCTGGAAGAATATACAAGAAGCCAGGTGCTTTAGGAGAAGAATAGCAGTGCTGTTCTGGAAAGTTGTGTATTAGAGGCATATTTTTCACATATTTATTCCCTTAGAAGGTTGTACTAGGTAATGTATCAAATGTATAAAAATAATGTATCAAAAAAGAAATAAAATAAAATTCACTTTCTACAATGATAAAGATAAAGAATAAGAAGTGAGAGAAAGAGACCTGGAACATCCAGAGCAAAGGACCAAGTTGATCAGAATCTTTCTCTGGAAAGGCCGACTTAATTTACACATCCTGCAGAACAAAGAGGGTCAGAGCCTAGGAAGTTGAGTGGAAGACTCCAGAGTCCTAGGGGTGGAGATGGGATGAGAGAAGGGCAAACTGTGGGGAATTGTTGAGAAAAGATTCGCTGTTTTAAACTATGACAAGCAAAGAAACTAATTGGAAACTGTGCACCTGAAATTCACCTTAAATAAATGTAGTTTGTATTCTGAAGATCTCTTCTTTTTAAAAACTCGATATCCTTGAACCAACTGAGCACACCTTCTAAAACAATAGAAAATATTGGAAATGAAACTGGTAAACAAGAAAAGGCAGAATCCTTTTAACAGAAGGAAGAGTAAGCAGAGGTCTTTAAATGATTCGTGGTTTTATTTTGTTTTTGGTGTGGCAGCAGCAAGCAATAATCAGAGACAATACTGAAGAGGTTGAAGTGGGAATTAATTTCAGAACTGGGCTTTGAATATGCCTACTTCATTATATGGATCACTTCATTCTCAGCTCACCCTCCATGAAAACAACCAAAACTACAGAAAATGGGGTTAACTAAGTGACAAAATATTTTCAGACCTTTTTTTGGTCCTGCTTTGCAGCATAGGTGCCCTGGGCTCCTTTCAGGTCACCGGATGCAGTTCAGTGTCCCCCTCACTCCCCACGCTGGTCCTAGGATGAGGCAGGAATCTATAAGAAGGTGGAATTAGTTGGAGTGGCTGGGTACCTCAGTCATTTGAGGGTCTGACTGTTGATCTTGGCTCTGGTCATGATCTTGGGATACTGGGATTGAGCCCCATGTCAGGCTCCCCACTCAGTGGGGAGAGTGTGCTTGTCTCCTTTTCCCTGTGTCCTTCCCCACACTCATGCTCTCTCTTTCTCTAAAATAAATAAATCTTTAAAAAGAAAAGGCAGGAGAAATTTAAAAGAAAGAGTGCTCATGGTGGTCAACCAGTACAGGGCAAAAAAAAAAAAAAAAAAAAAAAAAAAGAAGGAAAGGAAAGAAAAGAAAAAAGAGAAGAGAAGGAAAGAAAGAAAGAACAAAAGAAAGAGAGAGAGAAAGAAAGATTGGGGAAAGAAGGCTCCAGGTGGTCCTCAGGATAAGCCTGGGTGCTGTCTTCAGTTCCTGCAAGGGGAGAAGAAAATCCTTCACAGGGCAAACGTTCAGCTTGGTGTTTGCAGAGTTTAGTGTCTCTTTTCTCTTCAAAATGGTTCCAAAGATAGCAAAGAGTGGATCTACAGGGGGATACGGGCAGAACAGCCAGGATTATTTAAAAAAAAAAATGTCAAAACAGAAAAGGAAAAGCTAACACTTCTTGTGCAACACTGATTAAAAATATTTCTCTAAGTATAAAGCTATCTATAACTGGAAATAATATATCTGAGCTGGGTGACTTAATTATGAGATATGAGACAGAATAAGGCCAAACTGGTTATGTATAAGAAGAATACCTGAGAGCCAAGAGTTTTAAAACAACTGAAATTTATTAAATGTCTAATTGAAGAAAATTACTAAGGACTATATGTATTCATAACCAGAAAATATTCTCAAATGAAATCATCACACATGAAGAATTCTTTCATATTTCAAAGTTTATAAAAATGATTCACTTCCATTGTGAAGTAATTTTAAGATACAGAGGAATACAATAAATTTTAAAATATTTTACAGATAATTATTTTATCATATGAATGTTTTATCAGTTTGGATGCTTGATTGTTTGAATAACAGATCCGTTTCTGTTAAAATAATACAAACTCAACCTAGAACACCCAGATAAAATTATTTGAGATTGTTCTTCAGGTGAGATTTAGTCTAGTAGCAAAATGAAATATGATTTCTATTTAGGAAAGTATGTTCCAGAAATTATGTCCTCCAGAGTAACAAGAAATGTTACTTATGAGTACGAACTGTGCTAATTTAGTAGGTGATTGTTTAACATTTTTCTTAAGGGATATATATGAGTTTGCTAGGGCTGCCATAGCAAGCATCACAGAGTGGGTGACAAAAACAGCAGAAACCTATTTCCTCATGGTTCTGGAGATTAGAAGTCCAAGATCAGTGTTGATTTCTTCTGAGGTTTGTCTCCTTGTGTTGTTGATGGCTGTCTCTTTTCTCTACCTTCACACGGTCTTTCCTTTGTATGTATTGGCATCCTTATTTCCTCTTCCTATAAGGAGACCAGTCATATTGGAGTAGGGCCCACTTTAATGATCTCTGACTGAACCACCTCTTCAAAGACCTTCTAACCATATCTCCAGATACAATTACACTCTGAATTAGTGGGGTTTAGGGCTTCAACAATGTGTTTGAGAGTGGGGCACAAGTCAGCCCAGAATAGAATGAGTAAATTATGGAACCATTGGAAAAGAGATGAGGAAGAAAGTTTCTAGGAAGCTATTAACAAATTTAGCATTTTTTATAAGAGAGATTTGAAGTCTATGGTTTGATGAAAATAAGGCAAATAAACTCAGGATGGATGGCTAGGATCACCTTGGTTTTCCTGAACAAAACAAGCCTGGGGAAAAGTCTTTGTGACATTCCTTAACCCTCAGGTATGTGTGTGAAAGGCTTACCTGGCCACGTGGACCACAAAGCCATGACTCCCAGGCTCCTCTCAGCTGGGGACATTATGCCCAGACCAAGCAAAATTCAATAGCCTTATATGTCCTGCCTCTGCAAGCCGTATTGTATATTTAGGTGACAGCAAAATGTCTTTCTTGTCATGTAGCCATTGTGAAACATGAAAAAAGTGCTTATATGGATTTTATCCATTCTGTTACATTCAGCTAATAGGGGCAGTTTTCTCTGACCCAATGCCGCTATTCTTTAACTTGGTTATGCCTTAGAATCACCTGTTTAAAAATTCCTGCCACCTGGAACCACCCCCAGACATTCTTTTCCTGGATTGTGATCTGGACACTGGGTTTTTCTAAAAAAGATCCTTGGATGATTCTAATGATTTTGAGTACCACTGCCCTTAACCAGCCAACATAAAATTCTCTGCCAACTATTCTAGAGCACTTAACTTCGAACAACCACTATGTATGTAGACTGGCTTTGTGACTTTCTTCCCCACTATATTGTAAAGTCTTTTATAACAGGGATTGAGCTAATGCTCTCCAATTTTGGGTGCCTGGTATCTAACAGCATCCTTCATATACTAGATATGAAGTTAAGATAAAGACTTTTGTCCAGTGTTATTGTTTATAGATGGTAGAGATAGGTCTGAATTCCAGGTGATGTGCCTGACTTCAAAGCCCAAAATCTTCATGCTGTTCCATCACACTTTAAAAAAAAGTTTAACCGGAGGCTTCTGGGTGGCTAAGTTGGTTAAACACCGGCCTTTGGCTTAAGTAATGATCTTGGAGTCCTGGGATTGAGCCCTGCATTGGGCTCCCTGCTCAGTGGGACATCTGTTTCTCCCTCTCCCTTTCCCCCATCCCATTCTCCTCTCTTGTGCCCTCTTGCTCTCATAAATAAATAAATAAATAAATAAGTAAAATCTTTCAAAATAAATAAATACACAAATAAATACATAAATGAGTAAAATTTTAAAAGTTTAATCTTTTAAAGTTGGATCATTGGCATTTTGGTAATTTTAGTGGGAAGAAAATTATATGAAATTGGGGAATTTTTAGATGGTTGGATATTTGGTGAAAATCTAAATCATTCTGGAATGTGGAACACAACCCTAGTGTGTATTTTTAGAATGACATCTGCATTCTACTTCAAAACCATGACCAAAATGTAAGCAAAATTAAGATCTTCCTTGCTAGAATATTCCTCTGGGTTTCTTTCATGCAATAAACCTATTTAAAAAAGTATTTTCTTCTTAAAAATCTCTGTCCTTACAATTTTGAAAATGAAATATTACTGTTACCCTATGAATGAATATTGTCATTCATCCCATGGCCAGGCCATGATCAACTTGGGAACAGACTTGTTTCTTCAATAAGCCTGCTAGAACTTAAGGTTTGTGATATTTCCCCCTCTTTATTTACTTTATAACACAAGGCTATGGTTTACTTTTACACAAACAATATTAAATAAACTGAAACATATGAACTTTGTGTACAAGAAATAGCTTAATAGTGTGAGTTAAATTGAATTGATTTTATTGAATAGAGTGTTATATTATTGTTGAATTAAAAAATGTTCTCATACCTTACTATCATACATATTCACAATGTGTGTTAAGTTGCTTAACATAATAAAATATGATTAAAATATCAGGTCTACCTAGAATCCCTGCCTGAGGCTTCTAATTATATAAGATGTGATCAAACTGTGCTCGCTTCACTCTCTAAGTCTTTAAGGGACTAATACTTAAAATTGATGTGCAGTTTTAGGGTTCAAGAGTGAAAAATCAAGAAATAATTCTTGAAACACCTTCAGTGCAAAAAGGTACATAGGAACAGGACCCGAGGGCAGAAAAGAGCTGCATTGGGATTGTGAGGAATGATTGATCATATATATATTTTTTCAAGTGGGAAGGGAGTTAGATATAGAATAGGTCTCTAAGGAATTTGGAAGTTTCTAAGATTGGTTTCCAGGACCTTGAGGGGTCCTACTATTTATAGTTTACTACTGTCTAGTAAACCCATAGTCATGAATGAGATCCTTCAGATGTATAAGGGTAGGCCTATATGTTTAGACAGTGATTGCTAACATATGTCTTGGGGGGTAGAGAAAAAGGAAATTTCCAAAGATTTTCATATAAAGAAGACCTACAGGGTCCTGGAAGTCAAGTTAATGTCAATGTACTTAGGTTGCCTTTTGCCTCTAGCAAAATATTAATGTGAAAGCAGTTGAGCTTCTGGAAGAAGGCCATTCTACCTGTCTCAAGTACTTGTCAATAGGCTGTAAGTAGTAAGGAAATTTTATTTTTTTCTATATTTCTTTTACTTTTGTTCTCCACATCAAAATGACAGACTTTTTTTTGAGGACTTTTTTTTGCTAAAATTTTTGATTTTGCAAAAGCAAAAGATTTTACTCATTCTAAATTCCCCTAATTACTCAAAGAGAATGTACATTTTTTTCTCAGAGTTTATTTACCTTTTTTAGAGAGAATGAAGAGGGGGAAAAATAGAGGGAGAGGGAAAGGGAAAGAGAGATAATCTCCCACAGACTCTGCTATGCATGTAAAGTCCCATGTGGGGCTTGATTCTAGAACCTGAGTCAAAACCAAGAGTTGGACACTTAACCAACTGAGCCAGCCAGGTGTCCCTATATTTGCTGTTTTTTTTTTTTAAGTATTTTTCTCTTTAATAATATCTGTGTCTACAATTTTGAGGATAATGTATAATTGTCTCCTTGTGAATGAATATTTTCACTTATCCTATTTCATGATCAGCAACAGGCAAAAACTAAAATTTAAATGAATTCTTAAAATTAAGTTAGCTACCCACTTTAAGACTTACTATAAAACTACAATAATCAAGACAGTGTTATATTGATGAAAGAATAGACAAATAGATCAATGGAACAAAACAGAGAGCCTAGAAATAAACTCACACAAATATAGTCAACTGATCTTTGACAAAAAAAGCAAAGGTGATATGATGGAAAAAAGACAGTCTTTCATCAAACAGTGCTAGAACAACTGGATATCCACATGCAAAAAAAACAAAACAAAACACAAAAGCAAAGAATCTAAACACCAACCTCATTCCTTTTGCAAAAATTAAAAAAATTATATACCTGAATTTTAAATGCAAAAGTACAAAAATCTTAGAAGATGAAAGAGGAGAAAATCCAGGTAACACAAGTTTGCAGTAATATCTAAGAAGATATCACATCAAAAGCTTGACCCATGAAAGAAAAAGTTGATTAGTGGAACTTCATTAAAATGAAAAGTTTCTGCTGTGTAAAAGAGTCTATTAGAAGCATAGAAATTCACAATATGCAAAGAATTCTTAAAGCTCAGCAATAAGAAAAAACAAAACAAAACAAAAAAAAAAAAACAACCTGGTTAAAAAGTGGGCAAAAGATCTGAACAGACAATTCCACTAAAGAGGATATACACATGGCAAATAATTATAAGAAAAGATGCTCAACATCATAGTCACTAGGAAAATGCAAATTAAAACAACAATGAGATACAACTATACACTCATTAGAACGACTAAAATCAAAATGCTGTGAAAGATGTGCAGGAAAAGGAACTCTCATTCTTTGCTGGTGCAAATACAAAATGTACAGTAAAGTAGCTAAATGATTTTACCATACAGTCCAGCAATCTCATTCTATATTGTAAATGCCTAGAATTGAGTTTTTTATTGTAATGAAAGCATCTCAGATTAAGTTTCTGATTTCTGAGCCATTCATTTCAATGATAACCTTCTCAAACAAATGCATTGCCAGCTGTAAACACAGCTACCAGCAAAACAACTAGGTAAGATGTAAGGCCACCTTCACCCATGAAGTTTCCTTCTTAGAAAACCAACCTAGATAACTGACGACTTGCTTTTCCCTTTCTATATTCCAATTCCCATTCTTATGTTTTAAATTCATCAACAGTGAGCCTGAGAAACCCTAGGTACTCCATCCTTGGACCCTAATAAAGAGAGATCCCCAGTCTGTGCTCCATCCCTCTCTCTTTACCAGAAACCCCTCTGTGGGGCCCTATGGTGTGCCATGTATTCCCTATGACTTGTAAGTGATAAATCTTATTCCCCAAAGTTCCTTAAGGGTTACTGTTAAAGTTCATCCTGCCATCTTTTAAAGAACCACAGGGACTATCTAGTCACAACACTGGGTCTGGTCGAGGAAATGTCTGTGGGGCATTCCTAGTCAATAGCATCATTACCAATAAGCTGAGACTGACACAACACACTCCTTGGTATCTATCCAAATGAGTTGAGAACATGTCCACATAAAAACTTGCACACAGATGTTTATAGCAGCTTTATTCATAATTGCAAAATCTGGAAGCAATCAGGATGTCCTTCAGTAGGTGAATGGATAAACAAACTGAGGTACATGCAGACAATGAACTACAATTCAAGAATAAAAAGAAACAAGCTACCAAGCTATGAAAAGACAGGGGGAAATTTAAATGCATATTACTAAGTGAAAGAAGCTGGTTTTAAAGGGCTATATATTGTATGATTCCAAATTTATAGCATTCTGGGAAAGGCAGAACTATGGGCAAAAAGATCAGAGGTTTGGGAAAAGGAGAAGATGGGATAGAAGAGATTTTTAGGGCAGTGAAATCTTTCTGTATGATACCATAATAATGACTACATGATACTATAATTTGTCAAGTTCATAGAGTGTATAATACAGAGTGAGCCTTCACATAATAATGTATAAATATTGCTTCATGACATAAATATACAAGACTGATGAAAGATGTTGATAACAGCAGAAACTATGAGTGTAGTGGTTATATGTGAACTATCTGTATTTTCTTCTCAAGTTTTAAGCCTAAAACTTCTCTAAAAATAAGTCTGCTAATTTAAAACAAAAAACAAAAACAAAAACAAAAGCCTTGTTTATTTTTTAAAGCATCAAGATAAATTTAAATAAAATGTATTGCTGATTATTTCAGCTGTAAAATTAGAGTAAATTTTAACTCAATATCTCTAGCATAAGTAGTTTGCTTCACACTGTTTCAACTTCAAGTCCAAGAAACATATCTACTTTTTCAACCCGCATCTTATTTTTGGCATATAAATCAATTTTCCAGTAGAAATGTATGTATATATCATAATACTTCTATGATAAACGTCTACCAGAAGGTAAATAGTTGACAGATTTTAGCTGAGATTACTATAGTTAACTCTTAAGAGTCTTGTGTGGATTAAAAGACAATGTGTATGATCTTCTTCTTTTTTTTTTTTCTTTTAAGATTTTATCTATTCGACAGACAGAAATCACAAGTAGACGGAGAGGCAGGCAGAGAGAGAGAGGAGGAAGCAGGCTCGCTGCTGAGCAGAGAGCCCGATGCGGGCCTCGATCCCAGGACCCTGAGATCATGACCTGAGCCGAAGGCAGCGGCTTAACCCACTGAGCCACCCAGGCGCCCTGTGTATGATCTTCTTAACACAGTGCCTGGTTATATGGGAGGAGTAAAAAGAAAACCAGCTGACTGGCTAGATTATATGTGTAAAAGAAACTCTTCAGGTCCAAAGAGGTTTTTGTGAAAATTATTCCTCCCTTCTCTGTCTACAACCACCAGATCCCCCTCCTCACAGGGTTTAGCAGTGACTTCTGTATTAGTCAGAGACATTATGTGTCTCTTTTTGTTACTCTATGTTAACAAAGTATACACAGTTTTCCGCATTCTTCTGTAAATGGGCTTACTGCTCTTATGAGGATTAATTCTCTGTTTTGTGGCCTATTTAGAGTTTCTACTCATCTGAGGTCAGTTTTGGTATTTTATATATTTCCAAAAAATCCACATCTATTTCATTCTCTTAAGTTTTACAACTTTATTAGCATAAAGTTGAACAAAGTCATATATTATTTTTTGAAAAATATTTCATTTATTTTTAAGAAGATAATTAGTAGACACTGTAGAAAGTAAGTCTCTCTTATATTTGTCTCAACAACTTAATGGAGTTTTCAGGGTCATCACTATAAGCAACTTATTTTGTTAACCTTACAAAAATATTCTATATGGTTGGCTTGCAGTTTTCCTATAAACATAGCTGTGACGTCAAATCGTATGTCACAAATTTGAGTTCAGAAAATGTATTCTTCATTTTTACTCTTAGAGAAGCTGCTAAACCACAGAGCAATTGCATGCCTCCTTTGCCCTGTAGTACATTAAGTTTTACACTAATTCCTTGATATTTCTCAGTCCTTTACCCAAAGATAATCAGCTCCTCAGAGGGATTCTGACTTAAAGACTAAATCCCAGGTGGCAACTCAGAGAAATTAAGAAAGTAGAGACCCTGGGTTCTTAAAATATAGGTTATCTGTTAGAATTCATCTGGTACGAAAGTTCAGAAAAACTGAAGCACTTCCATATTGAGTTACATTTTGGAGTTGCAATCTAAATCCCTTGAATGTTTTTGCTTAGTTAGGCAGATGGCTGACATAGGTATGAACAGGTACCCTGGGAGGTGGCTAGTTTATCTTTTAGTTTTTATAAAAAATACACAGGTGGTACTTAATGTACACAATATAGTCAAAAATATTTTTTTAGAAAAAGGTTTATATTAGCAACATGGTGGCATTATTTGTTTTTGTTAATTTTTTGGTCAAACAAATATTTAACAAAAGATACTGACAAAAGAAGAAGAGAAAAAGCAAGCAGAAGAAAATGATGTGTTAAAAAGATGTTCCCCAGCATTAGTGAAAATAAGGATGTAATATTTTCTACCTAAGCACTTTTAGCAGACACTATTGTATAATAAATTCATCAGAACTAGCAGTCTCCAATAGAAGATCTGAAATTTAAAGAGTCAAATAATTGGTTAAAATTTAACACACTATACTGAATTCAAACTGAAGTAGAGAAATGGGAAAATTGAAGAATAAAATCTGCCCAAAGAGACTAGGGGGAAAAAAAAACCCTCATTATTTCTCTAATTTTTTAGAAGATTTTATTTTATTTAATTTTTTAATTTTTTATTTTTTATAAACATATATTTTTATCCCCAGGGGTACAGGTCTGTGAATCACCAGGTTTACACACTTCACAGCACTCACCAAAGCACATACCCTCCCCAGTGTCCATAATCCCACCGCCTTCTCCCAACCCCCCTCCCCCCAGCAACCCTCAGTTTGTTTTGTGAGATTAAGAGTCACTTATGGTTTGCCTTCCTCCCAATTCCATCTTATTTCATTGATTCTTCTTCTACCCACTTAAGCCCCCAAGTTGCATCACCACTTCCTCATATCAGGGAGATCATATGATAGTTGTCTTTTGCTGCTTGACTTATTTCGCTAAGCATGATACGCTCTAGTTCCATCCATATTGTCGCAAATGGCAAGATTTCATTTCTTTTGATGGCTGCATAGTATTCCATTGTGTATATATACCACATCTTCTTGATCCATTCATCTATTGGTGGACATCTAGGTTCTTTCCATAGTTTGGCTATTGTGGACATTGCTGCTATAAACATTTGGGTGCACGTGCCCCTTTGGATCACTACGTTTGTATCTTTGGGGTAAATACCCAGTAGTGCAATTGCTGGGTCATAGGGCAGTTCTATTTTCAACATTTTGAGGAACCTCCATGCTGTTTCCAGAGTGGCTGCACCAGCTTGCATTCCCAACAACAGTGGAGGAGGATTCCCCTTTCTCTGCATCCTTGCCAGCATCTGTCATTTCCTGACTTGTTGATTTTAGCCATTCTGACTGATGTGAGGTGATATCTCATTGTGCTTTTGATTTGTATTTCCCTGATGCCGAGTGATATGGAGCACTTTTTCATGTGTCTGTTGGCCATCTGGATGTCTTCTTTACAGAAATGTCTGTTCATGTCCTCTGCCCATTTCTTGATTGGATTATTTGTTCTTTGGGTGTTAAGTTCTTTATAGATTTTGGACACTAGTCCAAAGCTTTTGATCTTGATGAAATCCCAATAGTTCATTTTTGCCCTTGCTTCCCTTGCCTTTGGCGATGTTCCTAGGAAGATGTTGCTGTGGCTGAGGTCGAAGAGGTTGCTGCCTGTGTTCTCCTCAAGGATTTTGATGGATTCCTTTCTCACATTGAGGTCCTTCATCCATTTGGAGTCTATTTTCGTGTGTGGTGTAAGGAAATGGTCCAATTTCATTTTTCTACATGTGGCTGTCCAATTTTCCCAGCACCATTTATTGAAGAGGCTGTCTTTTTTCCATTGGACATTCTTTCCTGCTTTGTCGAAGATTAGTTGACCATAGAGTTGAGGGTCTATTTCTGGGCTCTCTATTCTGTTCCATTGATCTATGTGTCTGTTTTTGTGTCAATACCATGCTGTCTTGATGATGACAGCTTTGTAATAGAGCTTGAAGTCCGGAATTGTGATGCCACCAACGTTGGCTTTCTTTTTCAATATCCCTTTGGCTATTCGAGGTCTTTTCTGGTTCCATATAAATTTTAGAATTATTTGTTCCATTTCTTTGAAAAAGATGGATGGTACTTTGATAGGAATTGCATTAAATGTATAGATTGCTTTGGGTAGCATAGACATTTTCACAATATTTATTCTTCCAATCCAGGAGCATGGAACATTTTTCCATTTCTTTGTGTCTTCCTCAACTTCTTTCATGAGTACTTTATAGTTTTCTGGGTATAGATTCTGTGCCTCTTTGGTTAGGTTTATTCCTAGGTATCTTATGGTTTGGGGTGCAATTGTAAATGGGATTTACTCCTAGAAGAATTTATTTATTTGAGAGAGAAAGAGAGAGAGTGAACGGGAATGGGCGGTTGGGGAGAGGTGGGGGAGGAAGACGGAGAAGCAGACTCCTTGCTTCCCTGCTGAGCAGGGATCCTGATGCAGGGCTCAATTCCAGGACACCGAGGTCATGACCTAAGCTGAAGGTAATTACTTAACTGATTGAGCCACCCAGGTACCCCAAAACAAAATTGTTTCTGACCAGATACAGATATGAGTTCTTTTATTTTGGCAATGTAGAAATGTAGACAGTAATTCAAACAATTACAGAAGTGTCTTTCAAATTCTTACAGGTTTTTTCAGTCTTTAGTTGATTGTTTTATAACTTGCTTAATTTTTACTGAATGTGTGCTGTGACAATTTGGGAAATATATCACATTGGTTCTTCTCTATGCTTCTTAGAAAAGTTTTTAGTGGGTACAGTTTTAGAGACACCAGGGAGAACAAAGAGTTCCAGTTTGTTCTTTGAGATAAAATTTGTATTATTGGCAAGATCCTGGTCAGCATTCTTCCACATGACCCTATAAAACATGACACCTGTGAACACACTGAGGGTGGAGGGCTTGATACTTCAAATGTAACACATGGTCTATACCATTTTAGCCTGTACATTTATAGGATATTTGACACTGTCATGCAATGTTTTTCAACCCTACCTCTGTATGATATGACAATCCTGTTTCAACCTATGCAGTGGAGCCTGTTATCTCCATTTATAAAGCTGTACAGGTGTTTCTGATGTGCAATCTGAGCAAGAAATCATGGCTGTAAGAATACCATACTACCCAGGATCTTACTCAATCTTCCAAAGCCATGCTGGGTGACTTTACGGGATCCAAGTGGCAATGGTAGATCTCATACATAGAAGGGACTTGCCGGAAGGGAAGAGGTAGGAGGTAGATTTTTCCATTGCACACTCCTCTGCAACATTTTAAATTATATAATGAACTTTCAAAAAGGATGATTAAAATTTAAGAATAATTATTTTAAACACGGGGCTTTGGATAATTTTGTTAGAGGACAAAGAGCTATAGGGAACACCAAAAATTATGAATTTATCATATGTGGAGCTGGCCTCCAGGCAACTTTCTAAATTTGAGATGTTCAAGAGTTTCTGATTCATTTTGCAGAATTATATTCATATGGGACTTAAACATATGGAAAATCCTTTATATACTTTTTGTGTAAGAAACAGAATAGTTTGCTCCTTCAGGGGCTGTACAGAAGTCTATTTAACTTCTCATTCCGTTGGTAGAGTATTCAAAGGCAGTTCTTGGCACTAAAAATGCTTATAGCAAAGGACTGTAAAGAGCTTTCAAGAAAAGAAAAGGCGTCAAGAGGCTGATTGCTGAAATTGGCATAATGGGAGAGTATCCTCACTGTTATCTCTAAAAATGTACCTTCTAAAAAATATTTACAGGCTAAGAGAGATAAAGTCTCTTGGTCAATTTCAGACAGCCTAGAAATGGTAGACCTTAGATTTAAACCCAGACACCTCCATTCAAAGTCTGTGTTTTACATTTCATCAGGCTGCCTCACCTTTTATACAAAGGCCCATGCTTGGAAGAGTTACAGTGAAGAAAAATGAGGAGCTTCAAGACTCATGAAGTTGAAATCTAGTAAAGATGATAGAATTTTGGAATTTTTAGTTAAGGTCATAAAATGAAAAATCTTAAGTAAATAAAATGTTTTGTCAGAGATGGTGACCAGCCAGTCTCAATCCCTCTGAAGTTAGAGAAAGATAAAAAGAAAACAACTTGTTAGGGAGTTTATATTAACTATGAGAACTTCCTGTAGGTAAGTTGTGGATGCTTTTCCCTTTGTGACCATAGAGGACCCATTTAAGTCTAATCATGGATAGAAACTGTGTTATATGAGAGAGATGGTGGCCTTGGCAGCACAGTTCATTTTTATCTCCTTGAAAAATATGACTTTGGGTATGGTTTCTCCTCAATTTTCTTATCTGGAAAATGGAAAAGAATATCTCAAGTGGGAAAGTGTATCATTTTGAGGTTACAAGGAAATCACTAAAGGTGTATGCCTGGCATGTGATAGATATCACATAAATGTGAGCCCCTTTTCCCCCCATTTTGCAGGACACCTCCAAAGACTCAATTTGTTGTTTGCTTTTAAAGTAAGTTCCAAAATTGTGTGGAGAAAAGACAAAATTTTTGCAAAAAAGCCCATTTTTAAAAGAGATACGGTTATGGCTATGGGTGATGATGAGGTGTCAAAGTAGGTTTATCAATTGTTACACATGTATCACTCTGGTGAAGGATGTTGATAGTGGGGGAAGCTATGTTTGCAGGGGCAGAGGGCTTATGGGATGCTATAATTTCTGCTCAATTTTACCGTGAGCTTAAAAGTGTTTTTTTTAAAGGTCTATTTTTTTTTAAAGAGAGAGAATATAAATATATAGAAAAGCTGATGTAAAAGGTTGGTTTTTTTTTTTTTTAAATAATTTGTGAAAAGAGGGTATAATGCCTGAAGACTGATGGAAACAAAAACCCAGATGCCACAGGCCACAGTTGGCAGACCCTCTACTCCGACCAGTAGGTTAGGAGACAGAATCACATGAATTAAAGCCTGCAGCTTCATGTTTTACCATCTCTCACCAGCAAGATTTTGCCCATGTGCACAGGTATCTGCATGCATTTTAACTTGTAATCTGAGCAGGAGTTTTTGGTGCCTTCTTCCATATTTTGGTCTCCTTGTGTGAGTTTACCTATCTCTCAATAAACTATAGTTGCCCTAGTAACTTTACTTTATTCAATATTTTGATGTTTTTTAAATACACAGAGCATGTTCTAACACTAAAGAATTATGATTCAGTAACTGCCACAAAGCCTGAGGCTAGCTTTCACGGGTAACAAAAGCTTGTGAAGACACCATTTGGGAGTGGGGAGAGGCTGGTAATAAAATCTAATTGGGTATGCTTTATTGGATAGCTTCATTTTGTTTTAAGGAGAGGATTTGGGTCCAGATAGTAATGGCAGTAATCTATTCAATTTACATAGAAAAGTGTTTCAGATGATATTAATGGACAAGCAATGTTTACATTTTATATTTGGTGTACAGTTCCCTATGGAGACAAAGTCTTAAGCTGAGATTTCATGCAGCTCTTCTTTTTCCACCTGGATCAAAAATATAATAATTCAGTGTTTCAGATATACTTGGCAGCAGATTCTCTGAGCATTATGAATGTTTATATTCTGCAGCAGCAGTTTCAGTATTTCCTGGGGTTTTAATTGTTTTACTTTGTGGACTGTTGAGTAAACTTAAGCCATCATCATTATACTACAAAGTTAAACACTGATGAAATATACCTCAGTATCACATTTCCACTTGCCCCAGAATGGTAATAGAGGCTGTGGAAATGATCTACAGACAGAAGTTCCAACTTCTTGGTGAAAATATTAAAAGGACTTACTGCCTGGCACTAAGTAGATGCTCAAGGCCTGCATGTTGAATGAATAGAATTCAAACCAGCCATCAACCTCCCTGATCCCCTGCTGCATTCACTTTTAAGATTTTATTTATTTATTTATTTATTTATTATTGATTATTAATTAAATTATTTATTTTAGAGAGAGTGAGAGTGCAAGTGAAGGGAGGAGCAGAAGTGTAGGGAAAGGAGGGGAGTATTTCAAGCAGACTCTGTGCTGAGTGCAAGGTTGGATCCAAGGACCCTAAGATCATTACCTGAGCTAAACCAAGATTCAGATGCTTAACCATCTGAGCCACAGAGACACCCGTGGTGCAGTTACTTTTTCAAGGAGGTGACTCACTTACACAATTTTAATTGGCTTCCTAAGTCTCCCTCATTCTCTTCTAAAATCTCCTGTGTAGGTAACCATGGCAGGTTGGGTTGTTCATAAGCAAATTGCCTCAGGAGGATCAGGGCCTCAGGTGAAGAGGTTCCCTAGAAGCTGAGGCAGACCCTGATGGAGCTGACAGCTGGGGGTATCTGTGTCCTTATTCCTCATATTGGGCATCAAATCCTTTTTTTAAGGAAGGTCTGGACAATGAATCTCTGCTTCTGTCACAATATCTTACTTCCTTTATACATAGGTCCAAGGAAGAGCTATCACTTTCTCTCACAGAGGCTCATCATTTTCCATATTTTCTGAAGTATCATCACCACTCTCTTGACTATCCTTAACATCTGCAAACTCTTCTTTCCCCTAACCATTATTTCTGGCTAGAGACATTCTCAAGCCTTTCCACTAGAAGAATTTTTTTTTTAGAATTTTTTAAAACCATCTGTTTTAAGATACTGCCCTACAGTTCTCCTTCTTTCACTGTCAAGTTTCTAGAAGGAATAATATATACTATGTCAAATATCAGTGACCCTTATTTTGTTGATGATAAACAGCTTTATTGAGCTATAATTCATATATCACAAAATTCACCCATTTAAAATGTGTGATTTAATAGCTTTCAGTATATTGACAGATATATATGCAAAGCTCACCACAGTTTTAGAGTATTTTCATCACATCAAAAAAGAAACCTTTTATTTTTATTTAATTTACTTATTTACTTTTCTTATTATGCTATGTTAGTCACCACATAGTACATGATTAGTTTTTGATATAGTATTCCATGATTCATTGTTTGCTTATAACACCCAGTGCTCCATACAATCCATGGCTTCCTTAAATCCATCATTGGGCACACCCATCTCCCAGCCCCCTCCATTCTAAAACCTTCAGTTTGTTTCCCAGAGTCCATAGTGTCTGATGGTTCATCTCCCACTCTGAATTCCCTCCATTCATTTTTCCCTTCCTTCTCCTAATATCCTCCATGCTATTCCTTATGTTCCACAAATAAGTGAAACCATATGATACTTGAACTTCTCTGTGGATTTATTTTACTCAGCATAATCTCCTTCAGTCCCACCCATGTTGATGCAAAAGTTGGGTATTCATCCTTTCTGATGGCTGAGTAATATTCCATTGTGTATTTGGACCACATCTTCTTTATCCATTCATCTGCTGAAGGGCATCTCAGCTCTTTCCACAGTTTGGCTATTGTGGAAATTGCTGCTATGAACATTGGGGTGCATATGGACCTTCTTTTCACTACATCTGTATCTTTAGGGTCAATACCCAGTAGTGCAATCTCTGGTTGAGGGTAGCTTCATTCTTAACATCTTGAAGAACCTTCATACTGTTTTCCAGAGTGACTCTACCAGCTTGCAGTCCCACCAACAGTGGAAGAGGATTCCCCTTTCTCCACATCTTCTCCAACACTTGCTGTTTCCTGTCATGTTAATTTTTGCCATTCTAACTAGTGTAAGGTGGGGTATTGAGATACAATGATGATACAATGAGTTGTGGTTTTGATTTGTATTTCCTTGATGGCTAATGATGTTGAAAATTTTTTTCATGAGTCCGTTAGCCATTATATGTCTTCTTTGGACAAGTGTCTATTCAAGTTTTCTACCCATTTCTTTCTTTTTTCTTTTTAAATTTCTTTTCAGTGTACCAGAATACATTGTTTATGCAGCACACCCAGTGCTCCACACAATAAAGGCCCTCCACAATACCCATCACCAGGGTCACCTGACCACCCACCATCCTCCCCTCCAAAACCCTCACATTGTTTTTCAGAGTCCATAGTCTCTCATGGATCATCTCCCCCTCCAATTTCCCTCAACCCCTTTCTCCTCTCCATCTCCCCATGTCCTCCGTGTTATTTCTTATGCTCCACAAATAAGTGAAACCATATGATAATTGACTCTCTCTGCTTGACTTATTTCACTCAGCATAATCTCTTCCAGTCTCATCCATATTGATGCAAAAGTGGGGTATTCATCCTTTCTGATAGAGACATAATATTCCATTGTATATATGGACCATATCTTCCTTATGCATTCATTCATTGAAGTGCATCTTGGTTCTTTCCAGTTTGGTGACCATGGCCATTGCTGCTATGAACATTGGGGCACAGATGGCCCTTCTTTTCACTACACTGTATCTTTGGGGTAAATACCCAGTAGTGCAATTGCAGGGTCATAGAGAAGCTCTATGTTTAATTTCTTAAGGAATCTCCACACTGTTTTCCAAAGTGGCTGCACCAACTTACATTCCCACGAACAGTGTAAAAGGGTTCCCCTTTCTCCACATCCTCTCCAATACTTGTTGTTTACTGTCTTGTTGATTTTGGCCATTCTAAGTGGTGTAAGGTGGTATCTCAATGTGGTTTTGATTTGAATATCCCTGATGGGTAGTGATGATGAACATATTTTCATGTGTCTGATAGTCATTTGTATGTCTTCACTGGAGAAATGTCTGTTCATGTCTTCTGCCCTTTTTTTGACATGATTGTCTGTTTTGTGTGTGTTGAGTTTGAGAATTTTTCATAGATCCTGCATATCACCCTTTTGTCTGTACTGTCATTCGCAAATGTCTTCTCTCATTCTGTGGGTTGCCTCCTTGTTTTGTTGACTGTTTCCTTGGCTGTGCAGAAGCTTTGAATCTTGATGAAGTCCCCAAAATTCATTTTCTCTTTTGTTTCCTTTGCCTTTGGAGACGTATCTTGAAAGAAGTTGTTGTGGCTGATACTGAAGAGGTTACTGCCTATGTTCTCCTCTAAGATTCTCATAGATTCCTGCCTCACGTTGAGGTCTTTTATCCATTTCGAGTTTTTCTTTCTGTATGGTGTAAGAGAATGGTCAACCAAAGAGGTAAAGGATCTGTTCTTGAGGAACTACAGGACACTCATGAAAGAAATTGAAGAAGACACAGAAAGATGGAAGACCATTCCATGCTCATGGATCCGAAGAATAAACATTGTTAAAGTGTCTATACTGCCTAGAGCAATCTATACTTTTAATGCCATTCCGATCAAAATTCCACTGACATTTTTCAAAGAGCTGGAACTAACAATCCTAAATTTTTTATGGAATCAGAAGAGACCCTGAATTGCTAAGGAAATGTTGAAAAAGAAAAACAAAACTGGCAACATCACATTGTCTGATTTCAAGCTACAAAGCTGTGATCACCAAGACAGCATGGTACTGGCATAAAAATAGACACATAGACCAGTTAAACAGAGTAAAGAGCCCAGACATGGATCCTCAACTCTATGGTCAAATAATCTTCGACAAAGCAGGGGAAAATATACAGTGGAAAAAAGTCTCTTCAATAAATGGTGCTGGGAAAATTGGACAGTTATATGTAGAAGAATGAAACTTGACCATTCTCTTACACTATACACAAAGATATACCATTTCTAGACTGGATTATTTGATTTTTGGGTGGTAAGTTTGAGAAGTTCTATATAGATCTTGGATAAAAGCTCTTTATCTGTAATGACATTTGCAAATATCTTCTCCCATTCTGAGGGTTGCCTGTTTGTTTTGTTGACTGTTTCCTTGCTGTGCAAAAGTTTTTTGACTTGATGAAGTCTCAAAAGTTCTTTTTTTTTTTTCTGTTTCCCTTGCCTTTAGAGACATGTCTTGAAAGAAGTGCTGTGGCCCGAGTTGAAGAGGTTACTGCCTGTGTTCTCCTCTAGGATTTTGATGAATTCCTGTCTCACATTGAGGTCTTTTATCCATTTTGAGTTTATCTTTGTGTATGGTATAAGAGAATGCTCGAGTTTCATTCTTCCATACATAGCTGTCCAATTTCCCAGCATCATTTATTGAAGGGACTGTCTTTTTTCCACTGGATATTTTTTCACATTTTGTCAAAGATTAGTTGACCATAGAGTTGAAAGTCCATATCTGGACTCTCTATTCTGTTCTATTGATCTATATGTCTGTTTTTGTGCTAGTACCATGCTGTCTTGTTGACCACAGCAGAAAACAAACCCTTTAGCTATAGTTTATCCTCACACTCCTCCTCTGTAGCCCTAAGGAACATGTCTGTTTCTGTACATTTCTGAGTCTATAAATTCCTTATTCCAGGCATGCATATGAATGGAACCATATAATATGTGGTCTTTTGTGACTGGCTTCTTTCACATAGTATAATGTTCTTGAGGTGTAAATTGGTCTCTCATTATGGTTTTGTTTCCATTTCCTTGATGCAGATTTTTCAAAAAAAAATTTAGAAGAGTTGAGTTTAGAAGAGTGAGTAAAAAGCAACAAGAAGCCATAGAAAGCATCAAAAACAAATCCTGAAAAGGAAAAAATCATCTGATATCCAGGATTAACACATGATGATATTTAAAATATCCATTTTTCAGGGACACCTGTGTGGCACAGTTGGTTGAGCAATGGTCTCTTGGTTTTGGCTCAAGTCATGATCTGGTGTTGTGAGACTGAGCCCTGCAACAGACTTCACTCTCAGTGCAGAATCTGCTTGAGATTCTCTCTCCCTCTGTCCCTCCCCCTACATCTCTCTCTCTCTCTCCTTTCCTCTCTCTATCTCTCTCAAATAAATAAACAAATCTTTAAAAAAAATCCCAAAATGTCAAGTTTTCAACCAAAAAGTATAAATATGCAAAGAAACAATAAAATATAAGGTCCATTCACAGGAGAAATTTACAGAAGTATTCCCTGAGGAAGCACAGCCTTTGGAAATAGTACACAAAGGCATGAAATCAACTGTTAAATAAAACAAAAGGGGGCAAAAAGAATATTTTAAAAATATGGCCTGAAGTATTCTGGGAATATGGCATAGTGGGAAGCACCAGGAATATCTCTCCACCTACACAAATATTACACTGGCATAATCTTTTTGATGTATTTATTTCAGAATTATAGAGACTGTTGAAGGCTTACAATTATGAGGCGAAGGTTTTTTAAATTACTTCTGGTTAATTTCACATTATAGCTCAGTAGCAGTTTCCCATCACCCACCCCAGCAATACAGCAGGTAGTGTGTTCCTAGAGCAGCTGGTATGCTGTATATGTTCCTGGAGAAGCTGGTAGAGAGCTAGTGTAGGCAGGATAGGAAAAGGGATCCTGTCCTCCAAGTATCAGGAGTGTGTGCTCTAATTGTTGTTTGATGTTCCCAATTCCAGAGGTGCAGGCAGATGCAGGCATTCTTGTTGCACTTTTCATTGTTGTAGGGACATTCCTCTCTAACAGAAGTAACTTCCATAGGGATTTAAAGGATGGCACCTGCCTCTCTCCATTTTTTTCTATTTTTCCCCCTTTGGGGAGCCACACATTAAAAACTAGACATTAAAAATCACAGCATATATGGGAAAATTATAAAGTGACCACACATGAGCCTAGAGAAAGGCTCAGAAAAGACTTGAGTAGACCTGAGGCCTAAGATTAAGGTCTACTCTACTCAGCTCTACTCAAGCAAACATCAAGAAAGGGAAAGAATCTGATTTTCAGAGTTACCACATTACTAAATTCAAACAGCCAATGTTCAACAAAAGATCACAAGGCATACCAAGAAACAGGAAATATGGCCCATATAAAGGGAAAAATAAATCAATAGAAATTGTTTCTAAGAAACACCAAGTGGCAGATATACCAGAGATAGGATTTAAAACAACTGCCTCAAAGATGCTCAAGAGTTAAAGAAAATGTGGAATAAGTCAAGAAAATCATGAATGAACAAAATGGAAATATTAATAAAAATCTAGAAAACATAAAAATAAACCAGAAGAAATTCTGAACCTGAAACTACAATAACTGGAATAAAAATTTACTTCAGGGTTTCAAAAGCAGATTTGAGAAGGCAGAAGAAGAAAGAATCAACCAACTTGAAAATAGAAAAATGAAAATCAAACTACAGCGAGACATCACCTCACACCTGTCAGAATGGCTAAAATCAACAACAAGGAACAACATGCAACTTTCTCTGCATTCTCTGCGAGGAGAAAGGGAAACCCTCTTTCCCTGTGGGTGGGTTGCAGTCACTCTGGAAACAGTATAGAGGTTTCTCAAAAAGTTCAAAATAGAACTACCCTATGATACAGCAATTGCACTATTGGGTATGTACCTACAGGATACAAAAATACAGATTTAAAGGGGATACATGCACCCTGATGTTCATTGCAGCATATCAGCAATAGCCAAATTATGGAAAGTGCTCAAATTTTCATCGACCGATGAATGGATAAAGAATTTGTGGTGTGTGTGTGTGTGTGTGTGTGTGTGTGTGTGTGACATAAACATAGTAGAATATTACTCAGTCATCAAAGAGAATGCAATCTTGTCAATTGCAACAATGTGGATGGAACTAGAGGGTATTATGCTAAGTGAAATAAATCAGAGAAAGACAAATACCATATGATCTCATTCATATGTGGAAGTTAAGAAACTGTAAGGTTTTTCCGGCGAGATAAACACAACACCAGCAAAGTGGGTGTAAGGCAAGGTTTATTAAAGGTTCTCTCCGGTGAAGTTTCAGGGCCCAGGTGAAGGGGAGCCTAGAAAGTTGCACCGGGAGGAGGTGGGCACCCTCGGGCGAGGTTCCGCAACTCTGGAAAGCAGAGTGGGGGAAGTCGCGCCCAAGGCAGGGAGGAGGGGGCTTTTAAGGGGTCTTGGGGAAAGCTCAGGGGTCTTTTGGCAAGTTTCCCTTATTTGGATATCCCTCCTGCTCATCAGGATCCCATTGGTCCACAGGAGCCCGGGGCGGGGGTCTCAGATTCCTGCTTGGCCCTTTGTTCTCCTGTCCGAGCTCAGGTCTTGTGGGGGGAACTTTTGCCATCTTTGGGAGCCCTTCCTGCCAGCCCAACAGAAACAATATAGATAAATATGTGGGGGGGGGGGGAGAGAGAAAGGGAAACAAACCATAATAAGGGACTCTTAAAGACAGAGAGCAAACAGGATAAATGGAATGAAGCAGGTGGGAAATGGGGGAGGGGTATTAAGGAGGGCTCTTTTGTTGAGCAGTGGGTGTTGTATGTAAGTGATGAATCACTGAATTCTACTTCTAAAACCAATATTGCACTACATGTGAACTAACTAGATTTTAAATAAAAATTTGAAGGAAAAAATTAGTCAAAAATCCAGTATTATCATAATTTGAGTTTCTGACTCCACATGTTGTTTTCTATGTAATTTAATAAACTGATATATTTAAAAGAATTATTAGCTTATTGAGGTAAATCATATATAAAGATGTAATTTCAGTGACATCCACAACCAAAAGTGCGAGAACAGAGATTTAAAGGAGCAGAGTTTTTGTTTGTTATTATTAAAGTTAAGCTGGAATAAATTTAAATGAGAGTATTCTAGCACTTGTCAGCTCAGTTGTGGTCCACCTGCTGTTTGGTTAGGGTCAGGTGTAGAGCTTTTTCCCAGCCTGCTTATGGCACAAGGTGAGCAGACCATGACTTCTGGTGAAACTAGGCTAGAAGGAAGGTACCAAAAATGGTGCCTGGCAGCTCTGTCATTTCCAAGTTGAGATAAGATTGCAAAAATGGCATCCACCAGAGCTTCTGTCCCCAGATGCAGCCCTTGCAGGTTTCTGCCTCCTGGCAGCCACTTTAAAATTAGTAAGTGGGTGTCCCTCAATTATCATCTAAATGCTTTTCAATCTGCTGCATCTGCACTGGATCTCAGGGCAAGTCCTTTTAACAGTGAGATCTCCATTCCCTATAGTTCGATTCTCCAAGTATAAAAGCCCCATTGGTCTTCAAAACCAAATGTTTTGGGGGCTCATTTTTTCCAATGCCAAACTGTAGGGTGAGGGATATCTTATAGGGGGCACAATTCCTTCACTCTCTGAGAAAGAGTTCCATATTTTGTGGATCCCTCTTAATTGTGAGGTAACTGCATCTCTGTGAGGACTCAAGCAAGGCTGTGTCTCTGCCTCTCCTACACTCTTCAATGTGTCTCTTTTGTCTCCATTCATGTGAATGGAGTCACATTCATTCACACTTCTCAGGTCCTTTTCAGAAGAAAATTACTCCATATGTAGCTGAGAACTTATTGTGTCCATTTTACATTACTTGATACTGAATTTTATTATTTTTAAAATATATGTGTAGTCTTTGTCCTAGAACACAATTACATTGCTTGGAATCACTTTGGGTTTATTGATATTTTCACTTAAGTTAAGGTGGATCCAGAATATCTTCAGTGTTTAGGACTGAAGTGAGCCCTTTAGAATCAATATTCTTCTGAGAGCTTCATTTGGGGCTGACATATGAGCAGTTCTCTGGCTGGTAGGAGCCCTGCATTTGCTCTGAGGATTGCTCCCCTACTCTTTCCATTGGTGTAGCCCAGCATGGCTGGTTTTCTCACATGTATGTGCAGATCACATGTATGTGCAGATCAGTATGCAGACTTGAGGAGGTATGTTTACTTTCTGGCATTTGGCTTTACAAATTCCAATTGTTTAAGTCCTTATTGATCTATCATGGCCGAAAATGGAACTCTTTAAAACATGGTTCTACCATACAGAGGAATATTGCATGGTCCCATAAAAAGAAGGAGGATGCTCTTCAGTGGGAGTATTGAACAATCTCCAAGGTCTGCTATTAAGTGTAAAAGTGCAAGTTTCATGAATTGATCAAAGAAGGAAAATGGGAATGTAGTTTCATATTTTCTTGTATTTACCAAAAAAAAGTCCAGGATGCTTATAAAAAACTTACCAAATGTGGGTAAATCTGGGTGTGTAGGTAGGAAAATGTATGAGGCAGGGTAAAGTATGAATTTCCACTTTATGCCATTTGGCATTGTTTTGATTCTTTGATACCTATAAATGCATTATGAAGTCAGAAATTTTTTAAAATCAATATTACTGGTTATCATATGGAAAAGAGTGAAAGTGATTTTTTTCATATCACACCACTCTAAAAATCAATTCCAGGTAGAATATAAGGGGCTCAGTTGTTAAGTGTCTGCCTTCTGCTCGGCTCAGGTCATGATCCTGGGGTTGGGGGATCGAGACCCCTTTGGGCTCCCTGCTCAGTGGGAGGCCTGGTTCTCCCTCTCCCACTTCTCCTGCCTGTGTTCCTTCTCTTGCTGTGTCTCCCTCTGCCAAATAAATAAATAATATCATTTTTAAAAATCAATAAATATGAAAGAAAAATTTATAAGAATTTTAGAAGATTATAGAGGAAAATACCTTTCCAAGCTTATAACAGAGACAGATTTATTATAAAAAACAAAAATGTACAAATAGTAAATTAAACACCTGATAAATTAGATCATGTTAAAATTTAATATTAACTTAATCAATTTAATTATGTTGATCGAAAGAATAGAAAATGAGGGGGAAAAAACTGGGAGAAAATTATTTTTATTACTAATAGAGAGTTTGTGAATAGAATATAAAAAGAACTCCTATGAATTTACAATAAAAAGACAAACTACTCCATAGAAAAATGGGTGAAAGTCTTGAATAATCATATAAAGAGGAAGTAACATGAATAATCATATAAAGAGGAAGTAACATGAATAGTCCATAATCTTATGAAAAGGTATTTCACTTGGTTGGTAGATAGGCATGGCAAATTATGACCACAGTGACATTTCATTCCACTCCCACCAGACTGGCAAGATTAATCAGCTGTAACTGAGATTAGCGAGGATTTACAGGGTTGCCAATGCTGTTTGTGAAGGTGTAAATTGTTGGAAACATTTGGAAAAGGTCTGAAATAACTTAGTAGACTTAGCATACTTATACCCTATGAGCTGGCAACTCTATTCCCAGATACATACCCTTGAAAAGTTGTGGCCCATGTATACTAATAAAGGAAATTTCAACTTTTAAATTTTGTGGCCTCCTGCTGGAATCCGAGGGAAGCTATACTTAAATATTTACCAATGTCAAAATGACTTCACAAAACCTCAAAACGGGTTCTATTTCTGCCCTGAGCACACACAGTATGTCCACTTTGGCAATAAATAAATAAATACATACATACATACATACATACATAACCGAAAGGAGCATTCCAAACATAAAGATCAGGAAAAAAAAAGACTTCCAAGCATTTTAGTGGTTGCCCCAGGAGCTCCAACATACCTTGGCATCTCACTGCTATAATTCCAGTGTACCTCTCTATGCTAAGTGCTCAGCACCCCATCCTGGGTCCCACTTGCTCACCACTCACCTTCAGCCTTGTGTCAGGCACTTCAAAGGGGACCACCTGACTCTCACTTCAGGTGACATTTTTTTTTCTCTTTTCCTTCTATATGCAGCAGAAACTTCACTACTTCTTAGAGTTAAGCTGCTTTGGCCCAGGCTGCAAGCCAGACCGCAACATGTCCTTTGCTAGAGAAAGGAGACTACTGTCACATTGTTCCTATCCCAACAAGAGTTAGGCCCCAACCAACCATTTTCTTTTTTTTTTTTTCATTGTATACCAGAAACTCATTTTTTTCCCTCTCAACTTTTCACCAACCACCTTCCCCAGAGTTTAGTCAATGAGTTTTCATTGTCTAGTTCTCTTTGAAACTTTCTGTATGAACACATACTAAAGAATGAAAAGGGAAGTTTCAGAAAGAGTTATCAATATGCAGGAAGGAGAATATTGACCTATGGGCAAGACATTTTCAAAACTGATGACCTAAGTAGTGCATTAGTCTGCTACAGCTGCCATGACAAAGTTCCACAAACTGGGTGGCTTCGTAACAGAAATGTACTGTCTCATATCTCTGGAGGCCAGGTGTTGGTAGGGCTTGCTCCTTTTGTGGCTGTAAAGGAGAGTCTGTTCTAAGCATCTTCCTTGAGCTTATAGCTGACCATCTTTTCTTCATGTCTTTTCACATTGTCTTCCCTGTAAACATATCTCTGTGTTCAAATTCCCCCTTTTTATGAGGATATCAGACATATTACATATGAATGAATGGACTATGAATATGAATGGAATTTGATTGAATAACTTGATTATTATTTTTTATTTTTATTAACATATGATGTATTATTAGCCCCAGGGGTACAGGTCTGTGAATCACCAGGTTTACTCTTCAGAGCACTCACCATAGCACATATGTCCCACAATGTCCATAACCCAACCACCCTCTCCCTAGCCCCCTCCCCCCAGCAACCCTCAGTTTGTTATGTGAGATTAAGAGTCTCTTATGGATTGTCTCTCTCCTGATCCCATCATGATTCATCTATTCCTTTCCTACCCCCCATAACCCCCATGTTGCCTCTCAACTTCCTCATATCAGGGAGATTGTATGATAATTGTCCTTCTCTGATTGACTTATTTCACTAAGCATAATACCCTCTAGTTCCATCCACATTGTCACAAATGCAAGATTTCATTTCTGTTGATGGTGGCATAGTATTCCATTATATATATATATATATATATATATATATATATATATATATATCACATCATATCATATCCATTCATATGTTGATGGACACCTAGGTTTTTTCCATAGTTTGGTTACTGTGGGCATTGCTGCTATAAACATTCAGGTGCTCCTGCCCCTTTTGATCACTACATTTGAATCTTTAGGGTAAATACCCAGTAGTGCAATTACCAGGTTGTAGGGTAGCTCTATTTTCAACTTTTTGAGGAAACTCCACACTGTTATACAGAGTGGTTTCTCCAGCTTGCATTCCCACCAACAGTGTAGGAGGGTTCCCCTTTCTCCCCATCCCGGCCAGCACCTGTCCTTTCCTGACTTGTTAATTTTAGCCATTCTGACTGGTGTAAGGTGGTATCTCATTGTGGTTTTGATTTGTATTTCCCTGATGTCGAGTGATGTGGAGCACTTTTTTATGTGTCTGTTGGCCATCTGGATGTCTTCTTTGCAGACATGTTTCTTCATGTCCTCTGCCCATTTCTTGATTGGATTATTTGTTCTTCGGGTGTTGAGTTTGGTAAGTTCTTTATAGATTTTGGATACTAGCTGTTATGTCATTTGAAAATATCTTCTCCCATTCTGTTTTTTGCAAATATCTTCTCCCATTCTGTTATGTCATTTGCAAATACCTTCTCCCATTCTGTCAGTTGTCTTTCGGTTCTGTTGACTGTATCCTTTGTTGTGCAAAAGGCTTTTGATCTTGATGAAGTCCTAATAGCTCATTTTTGCCCTTGCTTCCCTTGCCTTTGGTGATGTTTCTAGGAAGAAGTTGCTGTGGCTGAGGATGAAGGGTTTGCTGCCTGTGTTCTCCTCAAGGATTTTGATGGATTCCTTTCTCACATTTTGAGTCTATTTTTGTGTGCAGTGTAAGAAAGTGGTCCAGTTTCATTTTTCTGCATGGGGCTGTCCAATTATCCCAACACCATTTGTTGAAGAGACTGTTTTTTTTTTCCCATCGGACATTCTTTCCTGCCTTGTCAAAGATTGGTTGACCATAAAGCTGAGGGTCTATTTCTGGGCTTTCTATTCTGTTCCATTGATCTATGTGTCTGTTTTTGTGCCAGTACCATACTGTCTGATGGTGACAGCTTTGTAATAGAGCTTAAAGTCTGGAATTGTGATGCCACCAACTTTGACTTTCTTTATCAATATTTCTCTGGCTATTAGAGGTCTTTTCTGGTTCCATATAAATTTTAGGATAATTTGCTCCATTTCTTTGAAAAAAATGGATGGTATTTTGATGGGGATTGCATTAGGTAGTTTCAGGTAGCATAGACATTTTCACAATATTTGTTCTTCCAATCCATGAGAATGGAACAGTTTTCCTTTTTTTTGTATCTTCCTCAATTTCTTTCATGAGTACTTTGTAGTTTTCTGAGTACAGATACTTTGCTTCTTTGGTTAGGTTTATTCCTAGGTGACTTATGGTTTGGGGTGCAATTGTAAATGGGACTGAGTCCTTAATTTCTCTTTCTTCTGTCTTGTTGTTGGTGTATAGAATTGCAACTGATTTCGGTGCATTGATTTTATTTCCTGACACTTTACTGAATTCCTATACAAGTTCTAGCAGATTTGGAATGGTGTCTTTTGGGTTTTCCATAAAAAGTATCATATCATCTGCAAAGAGTGAGAGTTTGACTTCTTCTTTGCTGATTTGGATGCTTTTAGTTTCTTTTTGTTGTCTGATTGTTGAGCCTAGGACTTTTGCTACTATGTTGAATAGCCCTGGTGATAATGGACATCCCTGCTGTGTTCCTGACCTTAGTGGAAAAGTTCTCAGTTTTTCTCCATCGAGAATGATATTCACTCTGGGCTTTTCATAGATGGCTTTAATGATATTGGGGTATGTATCCTCTATCCCTACACATTGAAGAGTTTTGATCAAGAAGCAATGCTGTACTTCATCAAATGCTTTTTCAGCATTTATTGAGAGTATCATATGGTTCTTTTTCTTTCTTTTAATAATGTATTGTATCACATTGATTGATTTGCAGATGTTGAACCAACCTTGCAGCCCAGGAATAAATCCCACTTGGTCGTGGTGAGTAATTCTTTTAATGTACTGTTGGATCCTCTTGGCTAGTATTTTGGTGAGAATTTTTGCGTCTGTTTTCATCAAGGATATTGGTCTGTAATTCCCTTTTTTGATGGGGTCTTTGTCTGGTTTTGGGATTAAGGTAATGCTGGCCTCATAAAATGAGTGGGAAGTTTTCCTTCCATTTCTATTTTTTGGAAGTTTCAGAAAAATAGGAATTAATTCTTCTTTAAATATTTTGTAGAATTCCCCCTGGGAAGCTAGCTGTCTGGCCCTGGGCTCTTGTTTGTTGGGAGATTTTTGATGACTGCTTCAGTCTCTTTACTGGTTATGGGTCTGTTCAGGGTTTCTGTTTCTTCTTGGTTCAGTTGTGGTAGTTTATATGTCTCTAGGAATTCATCCATTTCTTCCAGATTGTCAAATTTGCTTGCATGTAGTTGCTCATAATATGTTCTTATAATTGTTTGTATTTCTTTGGTGTTGGTTGGGATCTCTCCTCTTTCATTCACGATTTTCTTTACTTGGGTCCTTTCTCTTTTCTTTTTGATAAGTCTGGCCAGGGGTTCATCAATCTTAGTAATTCTTTCAAAGAATCAGTTCCTAGTTTCATTGATTTGTTTTACTGGTTTTTTTTTTTTTTTTTTCATTTGTTTGTTTCTATTTCATTGATTTCTGCTCTGATTTTTATTGTTTCTCTTCTCATGCTGGGTATAGGCTTTCTTTGTTGTTCTTTCTCTAACTCCTTTAGATGTAGGGTCTGGTTGTGTATTTGAGACCTTTCTTGTTTTGTGAGAAAATTTTGTATTGCTATATATTTTCCTCTCAGGACTGCCTTGGCTGTGTCCCACAGATTTTGAACAGTTGTGTTTTCATTTTCATTTGTTTCCATGAATTTTTTTTAAAATTCTTCTTTAATTTCCTGGTTGACACATTCATTCTTTAGTAGGACACTCTTTAGCCTACATGTACTTGGGTTCTTTCCAAATTCCCTCTTGTGATTGAGTTGTAGTTTCAGAGCATTGTGGTCTGAAAATATGCAGTGAATGATCCCAAACTTTTGGTACTGGTTGAGACCTGAGCTGTGACCCAGGATGTGATCTCTTCTGGAGAATGTCCAGGTGCACTAGAGAAGAATGTGTATTCTGTTTCTATGGGATGGAATGTTCTGAATATATCTGTTATGTCCATCTGGTCCTTTATTTCCTTGTTGTTCTTTTGTTTGAATGATCTGTCCAAACAAAAGGGGGTGTTAAAGTCTCCTACTATTATTGTCGATGTGTTTCTCGATTTTGTTATTAATCAGTTTATATAGTTGGCTGCTTCCATGTTAGGGGCATAGATATTTAAAATGGTTAGATCTTCTTGTTGGACAGACCCTTTGAGTATGATATAGTGTCCTTCCTCATCTCCTATTATAGTCTTTGGCTTAAAATCTAATTGATCTGATATAAGAATTGCCACTCCTGCTTTCTTCTGATGTCCATTAGCATGGTAAATTGTTTTCCACCCCTTCACTTTAAATATGGAGGTGTCTTTGTGTCTAAAATGGGTGTCCTGTAGACAGCATATTGAAGGGTATTGTTTTTCTATCCATTCTGATACCATATGTCTTTTGATTGGGGCATTGAGCTCATTTACATTCAGTGTAACTATTGAGAGATATGAATTTAGTGCCATTGTATTGTCTGTGACTGTTACTGTATATTGCCTATGATCCTTTCTGTTCTTCTACCTTTAGACTCTCTTTTTGCTTAGAGGAGCCCTTTCAATATTTCCTGTAGAGCTGGTTTGGTGTTTACAAATTCTTTTAGTTTTTGTTTTTCCTGGAAGTTTTTTTTATCTCTCCTTCTAGTTTCAATGATAGCCTAGCTGGATATCCTATTCTTGGCTGCATATTTTTCTCATTTAGTGCTCTGAATATATCATGCCAGTTCCTTCTGGCCTGCCAGATCTCTGTGGATAAGTCTACTGCCAATCTAATATTTTTACCATTGTATGTTACAGACTTCTTGTCTTGGGTTGCTTTCAAGATTTTCTCTTTGTCACTAAGACTTATAAGTTTTACTATTAGATGATGGGGTGTGGACCTATTCTTACTGATTTCGAGGGGTTTCTCTGCACATCCTGGATTTTGATGTTTGTTTCCTTTGCCATATTAGAGAAATTCTCCACAAGAATTCACTCCAATATACTTTCTGTTTCCCTCTCTTTCTTCTTCTTCTGGAATCTCAACTATTCTAATATTGTTTCATCTTACGGTGTCAGTTGTCTCTCATATTCTCCTGTCATGGTCCAGTAGTTGTTTGTTTCTCTTTTGCTCAGCTTCTTTATTCTCTTTAAATTGTCTTCTATATCACTAATTCTCTCTTTTGTCTCATTTACCCTAGCAGTAAGAGACTCCATTTTTTTATTGCACCTCAGTAATAGCTTTTTTTATTTCAGCTTGTTTAGATTTTAGTTCATTTACTTTTCCTGAGATGGCTTTTATTTCTTCAGACAGGTTTTTTCTCTAAATATCTTCCATGCCTAGCACCTGGAGAATCATCATTCTTATCTCTGGATCTGAAGTATTACCAATATCTGTATTGATGAGTTCCCTAGCCTTTGGTACTGCCTCCTGTTTTTGTTTTTGTTTTTTTTTCCTGATGAGTTTTTCCACCTTGTCATTTTATTTATATAAGAATATTTGAAAGAGAGAATAAAATACTAAAAGGGTGGCAAAGACTCCAGAAAAGCATGCATTAACCAAATCAGAAGAGACCCCAAATAAGGGAGTGAACAGAAGCTCACAAAAATTTAAAATATATACATATGTATATTAGACTGGTGAATAGAACAGAGCCACCCACTTGATTTGGGTGTATTTTGGTCTCTTAGAAGAAACTACCTACCTCCCAAAATTTTAAGGAAAGAAAAAATTATATATAAATATAAATATATAAATACATAAATATAAATATATATATATAAAGGTAAACATGATGAAGGGATGGAATATGACTGTAAAGATGAAAATTTAAAAAGAAATTCTAAAAAAAGAGTTGATAAGATAAGTGGTTGGGAAAAGAAAGAAAAAGAAAGTGGAGAGATATTCTCAGGCTGGAGACTAGAACAAAACCTTATGCTAGATCTATTGAAAGAAATTATATTCAAAAAATTTTTAGAAGAAAAAACCCTATATGTATACAAAAAATAAAGTTAAATACAATGAAGGATAACATATGAGTAGAATAATGAAGTTACAAAAAGTTTTTTTTTTTGTAATGAATGGTATCGTTAAGATAAACTAGTTAAAAAATGTTAAAAGAGGAAAGAGTAAATGTTAAAAAAATTAGAATACGAAAAAATAAAATTAAAAAAATAATAATTAACTTTGCAAGACTAAAGTGTCATGGAGATAAAGCCATGAATTTCATGCTTTGCTTTCTCCTCCTCTGGAATTCTTCTGTTCTTGATAAGTGAGCTTGGTCTCAGTGGGATTTTTTTTGCTGATCTTCTGGAGGAGGTGCCTGTTGTAGTAATTCTCAAGTATCTTTGCCTGAGGCAGAATTGCACCACCCTTGCCAGGGCTTGAGCTACGTAATCTGCTCCAGTTCATTTTTAGGAGCTTTTGTTCCCTGAACACTTTCCGTAGAGCTCTGGAGGATGGGAATGATAATGGAGGCCTCCCAATCTCTGGCCCAGAGGAGCTGAGAGCTCAGAGTCCCACTCCTCAGTGTGCCCTCAGATAAAAGCCTTCAGCCCCACCTCTCTCCCTTGTCTCCAGCTGCACTCTGAGCTCACCCAGACTGTGACCAAGCATTTCTGTCTCTGGCACACAGCCCTGTTTGGAGTCTCCAAACCCAGCTGATTCCTGCCTCCAGAGAAGGAAGGTGAGTCTCCCCAGATATGCCACTTGTGGGGTCCCTGATCAAAGAGCAGTGGCCTGATTGTGTCATGGATCACAGTTTAAGGTAATCCTGAGCTTAGATATTACTCCATCTCTGAAGCTGGCTTCCCCGCTCTAATACCTGTTAGCTCTACTACACTTAGACACCCCCAATCCTTCTGTGACCCCACAGGACCTGAGACCACAATGTCCCCATGAGGGCTCCACCCTGCTTAGCCTCTGGAGTGATGTCCATCAGTGGGGCAGACTTTTAAATGTTCTGATTTTGTGCTCCATTGCTCTGCCACTTGCCAGAGCTTGGCCCATCCACCTCATGGTCTATATTCCCATTGATTTGGATTCACTTATCTGCATGTCCTACCTTTGAGAAAGTTGTCAATTCTCTGTTTCTAGAATTGCTGCTCTTCTTCCCTTAGATCTCCTGTTGGATTTGTAGGTGTTTGGAATGGTTCAATAACTAACTGAACTCTTGCGACCTCATGTCATCTCAGCCTGCTACTCCTCTACTATCTTGACTCCTCCCAGTTTACTAGTTTTGAGAGCTGTTTTAGATATATAACAAAAGGGATTTTGTTTCAGAAATTCATTTTATAAATTGAGAATAAGACATGTGTAACAATATTTGGAATTCTTTTATGTGCTCAAAATAGAAAGAAATTAATCAGAAGAAAGATTTCTTCCTTAAAGAAGTACTAGAAATAACCACATTCTACAATCCTTATTTGTGTTTAATACTAGTTTGAGTTAATTCTTTCACATTGGTTAGTCATAAAAAGGAAAGAAGGAATTGAAGAGAGCTTTGAAACCTGGTCTTCAAAATTGGGAAACATGGTTGAGTTTCTGAGATCATCACCTTGTCCTGGTGGGGATTATGGAGAATCACAGCACAAGTGAAGACAGTCTTTTGTGCTTTTGGATCAGTTTTCAGCTTATTGTCTAGGGACACCATAAGAAGGCCATTTAGTAAAGAACAGGCAAAAAGAAAGCTGGAGAATATGATGACTAAGGAAACCATCCTTAAAGACAATCAATGCCTCAAAGGACAAACACCATTACAAGTTAATACAAAACAGAAAATATTTTACTGTGCCAACTCAGAGCCAATTTCTGTACTAAATACTACATACATATTAGCTCATTATTCCTCACCCTAACCTCATTCTCACTCTGTTCAAATGGAGAATGTGAGATCCAGGATACTCATTACCCCTGCCAGGGTCATCTGCCAGTAAATGGAGAAACTGGGATTTAAACCAAGACATTATTGCTACAGAGGCTGTAGCACAACTACAGCTGTAGCACAACCACAACTTCCCTGTGCAAAAGAGCAACTTTATTTTAATTCTATCAGTTGCTAGAAATTAGTGATTTTTATATCACATTCTCACAGCCATGGCTGATTGTGAGGCATTATAAGTGAAGCCAAGCTGCTGTTATTCCTGGAATATAATAAGTTAGGCTTATTATTATTTAATTAGGCTTACTTCATTTAATGTTTATACACTGTTCATTTTATATAATAGTGACTCTCAATCTGAGATAGTCATCTCCACAATGTCCCCTTTGTAGTAAAGAAAGTACAAATGATTTTTTTCACACTTAAGAAGTTAATGGAATTTGTAAAAGTACCCATTAAGAGGCCGAATACAAACTATTTTTTCTTGCTTTTGCAAGAAAATGTTGGAAACAATTATTCTATAGCACAGTTAAGTTTCCCATGCCATATTACTGGTTATTTGCTGGTTGTTAAATAAGTACAACACTAAGTATGATTATGGAAACATCATTGATCCGTGTGTAAAACATATCATCCAACTGTATCTTTTACTGGCCAAATCTAACTTCTGGAAGCCACCAGAAACCTTGGCAGATAGAGGAGGA
This sequence comes from Mustela lutreola, assembly GCF_030435805.1. Classification (NCBI taxonomy): domain Eukaryota; kingdom Metazoa; phylum Chordata; class Mammalia; order Carnivora; family Mustelidae; genus Mustela; species Mustela lutreola. Next base: position 132,903,029 of record NC_081295.1, read on the forward strand.
AGGAATCAAACACTGGGAGAGGTAGGCTTAATCTTGGGAAGACTGTTAAAAAGTGACGACAACTGTGTATCCTGACCCTCACCCAGAAAACGAATCCCAAATTTTTAGAGAGTTTAAGGGGATTCATAATTTTCTAAAACTGTTTTAATAAACCCTGTTTTGGATGTACAGAATACATTTCAGTTTTTAAACATTTTATTCCAATTAAAATCCAAATTTCTAAGCCTTGGAAACAGATGCATGAAGAAGTGAAATGATTTAACTGATAGTATGGGGCAAAAGTATTAACATGAGAATGAAATTTCATGAACTTCCTGCTTACTTTTCTTGGGAAGAAAGCCTCTAATTCAGGTATCATCTCCATCTCCCTCCCCCAATGACCTAAGGAGGAAATTCTTGTATGAAGATAGACTAAAGGGAGGTATGTGACAGCAGCTGGGTGAGAAGGGTGTGTTGGATTTGTGGGAGGATCAGGTGGAGGTATTTAAACAACTGTGCTGGGTAAGGAAGGTGAATAGGAGAAAATTTGAAGTACATATGCTGTAGACTATAGTTCTCTCAAAGGTACAAGATCGTTTTCAGTTCTCTATGGCTGTTGAGAAGTGCTTTGAATGCAACACAACTGTAACACCTAATTAGATGACCTCTAAGGTGTTGGAGGACTGAAGTCATACATAAAAAGTAGAGATCCACTTTCTTAAAAAAAATTATTTATTTGAAGAGCTATGAATGACACATTGCCCCAGACAGACCTCATGGATATATACGGAACATTTCACCTTAAAGCAACAGAATACTCATTCATCTTGTGTGCACATGGAACTTTCTCCAGAATAGACAACATACTGGGTCACAAATCAGGTCTCAACTGATATCAAAAGATTGAGTTTATTCCCTGCATATTCTCAGACCACAATGCTTTGAAACTGGAACTCAACCAAAAAATAGAGTTTGGAGGGAATTCAAACACTTGGAAGCTAAAACCATCCTGCTCAAGAATGTTTGGATCAACCAGTAAATCAAAGAAGAACTTAAACAATTCATAGAAACCAATGAGAATGAAGATGTATCAGTCCGAAACCTATGGGATATAGCAAAGGCTGTCCTAAGGGGGAAATACATAGCCATTCAAGCCTCACTCAGAAAAACTGAAAAACTCCAAATACACATATCTTTACAACTTAAAGAACTGGAAAATCAACAACAAATTAAGCCAACCCCACACATAAGAAGGGAAATAATTAAGATTAGAACAGAGATCAATGAGTTAGAAACCACAGCTACAGTAGAACACATCAACAAAATTAGAAGCTGGTTCCATGAAATAATAAAATTGATAAACGACTAGCAGACTAATCAAAAAAAAAAAAAAAAAAAGAGAGAGAGAGGACCCAAAATCATAAAATTATGAATGAAAGGGGAGAGATCATGACTAATACCAAGGAAATAGAAACAATCATCAGAAATTATTATCAACAGTTATATGCCAAAAAGTTAAGCAACCTAGAAGAAATGGATGCATTCCTGGAAACATATAAACTTCCAAGCCTGAAACAGGAAGAAATTGACAACCTGGAGACCAATATTTAGTAACGAGATTGAAGCAGTGATCAAAAACATCCCCAAAACAAGGAGTCCAGGACCTGACAGATTCCCTGGGGAATTCTACCAAGCATTCAAAGAGGAAATAATACCTATTCTCATGAAGCTGTTTCAAAAAATAGAAACAGAAGAAAAACTTCCAGACTCGTTCTATGAAGCCAGCATTGCCATGATCGCCAAACCAAGCAAAGACCCCATCAAAAAGGAGATTTTCAGACCATTATCCCTAATGAATATGGATGAGAAGATTCTCAACAAGATCCTAGCAATAGGGTCCAACAGTACATTAAAAAGATCATCCACCATGACCAGGTGGGATTTATCCATGAGATTCAGGGTGGTTCAACATTCGCAAATCAATCAATGTGACAGAACAAACCAATAGAAGAGAGAAGAACCACATGGTCCTCACAATTGATGCAGAAAAAGCACTTGACAAAATACAGCATCCTTTCCTTATTAAAACTCTTCAAAGTATATGGATAGAGGGAACATTCCTCAACTTCCTTAAATCCATCTATGAAAACCCTACAGTGAATATCCTCCTCAGTTGGGAAAATCTGACAGCCTTCCCATTTAGATCAGGAACATGACAAGGATGCCCACTTAGCCACTGTTGTTCAACAAGATATTAGACGTCCTAGCAACAGCAATCAGACAACAAAAAAAAAAATAAAAGGTATGCAAATTGACAAAGAAGAAGTCAAACCCTCTCTCTTCACAGATGACATGATACTTTATATGGAAAACCCAAAAGACTCCACCCCTAAATTGCTAGAACTTATACAGCAATTCAGCAATGTGGTAGGATTTGTATCTGGTACAAAGTTAAAGCACAGAAATCAGTTGCTTTCTTTTACAATAAAAATGAAACTATAGAAAAGGAAATTAGAGAATCGATTCCATTTACTATAGTACCAAGAACCACAAGATACCTGGGAATAAACCTAACCAAAGAGGTAAAGGATCTGTATTCAAGGAATTATAGAAGACTCATGAAAGAAATTGAAGAAGGCACAAAAAAGATGGAGAAACATTCCATTCTCATGGATCGGAAGAATAAACTTTGTTAAAAAGTCTATACTTCTCCGAGAAATCTATACTTTCAATGCCATCAAAATTCCACCAGCATTTTTCAAAGTGCTGGAACAAAGAATCCTAAAATTTGTATGAAAGCAGAAAAGACCCCATATCGCAAGGAAATATTGAAAAAGAAAAACAAATCCAGGGGCATTATGTTGCTGATTTCAAGCTTTATTACAAAGCTGTGATCATCATGACAGCATGGTACTGGCACAAAAACAGACACAAAGACCAATGGAACAGAGTAGAGAGCCCAGAGATGGACCCATAACTCTATGGTCAACTAATATTCAACAAAGCAGGAAAAAATATCCAGTAGAAAAAAAGATAGTCTCTTCAATAAATGGCGCTGGGAAAACTGGACAGTTTATGTATAGAATGAACCTCGACCATTCTTTTACACAATACACAAAGATAAACTCAAAATGGATGAAAGACCTCAACGTGAGAGAGAAATCCATCAAAATCCTAGAGGAGGACATAGGTAGTATCCTCTTTGACATTGGCCACAGCAACTTCTTTCAAGACATGTCTCCAAAGGCAAAGGAAACAAAAGTGGAAATGAACTTTCAGGACTTCATCAAGATCAAAAGCTTCTGCACAGCAAAGGAAACAGTCAACAGAACAAAGAGGCAACCCCACGGAATGGGTGAAGATATTTGCAGATGACACTACAAAGAGGTGATATCCAAGATCTATAAAGAACTTCTCACACTCAACACCAAAAACACAGATTATCGAGTTAAAAATTGGGCAGAAGACATGAACAGACACTTCTCCAAAGCAGACATACAAATGTCTAGCAGACACATGAAAAAATGTTCATCATTGTTAGCTATCAGGAAAAGTCAAATCAAAACCACATTGAGATATAACCTTATGCCAGTTAAAATGACAAATATTAACAAAACAGTAAACAAAAAATATTGGAGAGGATGTGGAAAAAGAGAAACCCTCTTGTTGTTGGGAATGCAAGTTGATGCAACCACTTTGGAAATAGTGTGGATATTCCTCAAAAAATAAAAAATAGAGCTACCCTATGACTCTGCTGTTGCTCTACTGGGTATTTACCTCAAAGATACAGATGTAGTGAAAAGAAGGACCATATGTACCCCAATGTTCATAGCAGCAATGGCCACACTCTCTAAACTGTGGAAAGAGGCAAGATGCCCTTCAACAGATGAATGGATAAAGAAGATGTGGTTCATATTTAATATGATGGAATATTACTCTGCTATCAGAAAGGATGAATACCTGACTTTTGTATCAACATGGGTGGGACTGGAGGAGATTATGCTGAGTGAAATAAATAAAGCAGAGAAAGTGAATTATTATAGGGTTTCACTTACTTGAGGAACAAAAGAATAACATGGAAGACATTAGAAGAAGGAAAGGAAAAGTGAATTGGGGGAAACTGGAGAAGTAGATGAACCATGAGAAACTGTGGACTCTGAGAAACAAACTGCATGTTTTGGAGGGGAGGGGGGTGGGTGGATGGGTGAACCTTGTGTTGGGTATTAAGGAGGGCATTTATTGCATGGAGGACTGTGTGTGGTACATAAGCAATGAATCTTGGACCACTGAAAAAAATAAAATTAAATTTAAGAAAGATTTTATTTATTTGAGAGAGAGAGTGAGGAAGAACGTGAACAGAGGGAGGGGGAGAGCAAGAGGTAGAAGCAGACTCCTTCCTGAGCAGTGGGCCAGGAATTGGGGCTCTTCAGGGCTCTATCCCAGGACCTTAGGATCACAACCTGAACCAAAGGCCTATGTTTAACCTACGGAGCCACCTAGGTACCCCAAGGCCAAGTTTCAAACAGCTTCCACCTTCTCCACAGGCTTGAATGGGGCCCCTTCTGGATGTTTTCTTTTCTCTTTCTCTGTCCCCATCCAACTAAACAAACAAACAAACAAAAAAACAAACAAACAAAACCCTAAGTATGAACTTCTGCCATAGGGGATATTATTTTTGAACCTAAAAACATCCATAATAATGAATATCTCTCCTATTTGACAGTCTCTCACCTTATCAACTCCATGTCCTTCTATATTTTCAAACACACACACACACACACACACTCCAGGCACAGAGAGTGATAGAAATGATTCCTTTAGAGATGTGTGTTTTAACCAAATGCCAGTGTCTCAAGGAGATAGAGAGTGGGGATATAGAGAAGTCCTAAGCACAGGTACCCATGCTTGAAAAACTTAATTAACAATGTGCAGTGCCTTTCACTTTTTAGGAAACAGAAGATGTCACCAGTGATCTCTCTTATCTGGTTGGTGATGCATGAACATGACATGGGAGGTTTTTTTTGTTTTTTTGTTTGTTTGTTTTTTGTTTTTTTTTTTTGTTGTTTATAAAACAGTCTTTATTAACTGAATACATGCTCTTTTTAAAAAGATGCACACACAAACCTGTATTAGAACTAATAAATGAGTTTGGCAAGATTGCAGAATATAAGATGAAAACACAAAATCAATTGTGTTTTTTTAAGTGAGAGGAAAAGTAAGTCATATATTCACAAACTTGATTTTGAGATTAGTCATAATATGAGCTCAAATTCTTGTGGTTTAATTGTGTTCATACTGGAGGAGGGCTTGGTTGATCTGTCTCAAAGCAAACTGTGTATTTTTACAGAGGAAAACATCCAGGGTATATGATGTAGATAATTTAAAGTTAAAATCCATTAGATATCAGGAAGTTTACCTATTCTCAGATCATTTCAAGGCTCTCTTAAATAAAGGGTTTGTGTGGTATTGCAGTTCCCTTTCTTCTTCTCTCCCTCTCTCCATTTCTTCCTTCTTTCATTAAAAATTTGCTAGACTCAAAAAAAAAAAAAAATTGCCCGACTCGAGGCCTTTGGCCAACTCAGTGGGTTAAAACCTCTGGCTTCAGCTCAGGTCATAATCTCAGGGTTCTGGGATCAAGCCCCACATTGGGCTCTCTGCTCAGCAAGGAGCCTGCTTCCCTCTCTCTCTCTCTGCCTGCCTCTCTGCCTACCTGTGATCTCTGTCTGTCAAATAAATAAATAAAATATTAAAAAAAATTGCCAGACTCAGAGCTCCTTAGCAACATGGCTAAGTGCAGGGCTGGAGCAAATACACACACACACACACACACACACACACACACGATGAGTCCCAAAGTAAGAAATTGTTTTAAAAAATGATGAGGACATGACAAAAGGACACAGGAGATGGTTTGAAGGAGCTGCCAGTGGCCAAAGCTGAGCAAATTGAGCATCAAAACAAATAGTGACTCAGGTGCCTGGGTGGCACAGTTGGTTAACCGACTGCCTTCACAGATCAGGTCATAATCCCAGGGTCCTGGGTTTAGCCCTAGAGTTGGGCTCCCTAATCACTGGGGAGGCTGCTTCTCTCTCTGTCACTCTCCCCTTCTCCCCCACTTGTGCTCTCTGCTCTCTCATGCTCTCTCTCTCAAATACATAAATATTTTTTAAGAAAAGAGTCTGTTTCTTGGTTTGCCTCTCTTTTTTTTTCTTTTGCTCAAATTTATTTCTTTCAAAATAAAAAAGTTTTAATTAAATAACTTCTGAAGGAAGTTGAAAGGAGAATAATTTCTTTCTAAAATTATTACTTTTTAACAGTAATATGTGTTTTTATAAAAATGTTTGAAAACACGAGTCAAAACAATAAAGTTACCTGTCCTTCTGCCACACAGATTCAGCAATGTCAACATTTAGAATGAATATTATAAATGTATTTTTTCTTTCACTTTTTAAAATTAATATTTATAAAGCATAGTTGATCAGGATTTAACTTTTCTTAAAGATTTAAAATTGTTTATTATTTTACTTTTTTAAAAATAACTTTGTCTATTTTGTGGTTTTGTTATAGATGTTACCAATTTAATATTAAAGAAAATGTTACATAGTCTTGTAACTAATATTTCTTCTGTTATTTTAAAAAATGTGCCAGATATATGATAAGCACTGGCAGTACTGAACAGAAAGGTGGATCCCTGCCTCACTGAGATCATGAGGTATGTTGAGTTAGAAGGTCATATTTAATAAGTGTTGGCAGACAGACTTCATTTTTTGAAATATATTTACATGTGCTTTCTATTTTGAATATTTTTAAATTCAAATGTATTTTCTCTCTTTCTTAAAAAAGTGAAAATTATACATGGTTTTAATACTATATGTACTCTACTTTCACATCCGTTAAAAACAAAAACAAAACAGGGGCACATGGGTAGCTCAGTGGGTTAAAGCCTCTGCCTTTGGCTCGGGTCATAGTCCCAGGGTCCTGGGATCGAGCCCCACGTGGGGCTCTTTGCTCAGTGGGGAGCCTGCTTTCCCTTTTCTCTCTGCCTGCCTCTCTGCCTACTTGTAATCTCTGTCTGTCAACTAAATAAATAAAATCTTTTAAAAAACAAACAATGCTCTGATGATATTGAGGTATGTGCCCTCTATCCCTACAATTTGAAGAGTTTTGATCAGAAAGAGGTGCTGTACTTTGTCAAATGCTTTTTCAGCATCTATTGAGAGTATCATATGGTTCTTGTTCTTTCTTTTATTGATGTGTTGTATCACATTGACTGATTTGCGGATGTTGAACCAACCTTGCAGCCCTGGAATAAATCCCACTTGAATAATCCTTTTAATGTACTGTTTAATCCTATTGGCTAGTATTTTGGTGAGAATTTTCGCATCTCTGTTCATCAAGGATATTGGTCTATAGCTCTCTTTTTTGATAGGATCCTTGTCTGGTTTGGGGATCAAAGTGATACTGGCCTCATAAAATGAGTTTGGAAGTTTTCCTTCCATTTCTATTTTTTGGAACAGTTTCAGGAGAATAGGAATTAGTTCTTCTTTAAATGTTTGGTAGAACTCCCCCGGGAAGCCATCTGGCCCTGGGCTGTTGTTTGTTTGGAGATGTTTAATGACTGTTTCAATCTCCTTACTGGTTATGGGTCTGTTCAGGCTTTCTATTTCTTCCTGGTTCAGTTGTGGTAGTTTATATGTTTCTAGGAATGCATCCATTTCTTCCAGATTGTCAAATTTATTGGCGTAGAGTTGCTCATAGTATGTTCTTATAATAGTTTGTATTTCTTTGGTGTTAGTTGTGATCTCTCCTCTTTCATTCATGATTTTAGCAAACTCAACACACAAAGAACAAATAATCCAATCAAGAAATGGGCAGAGGGTTGGAGGAGTCAAGATGGCGGAGAAGTAGCAGGCTGAGACTACTTCAGCTAGCTGGAGATCAGCCAAGAATACTATATCCAGCTAGGTTATCACTGAAAATAGAAGGAGAGATTAAAAGCTTCCAGGACAAACAAAAACTGAAAGAATTTGCAAACACCAAACCAGCTCTACAGGAAATATTGAAAGGGGTCCTCTAAGCAAAGAGAGAGCCTACAAGTGGTAGAGCAGAAAGGAACAGAGACCATATACAGTAACAGTCACCTTACAGACAATAAAATAGCACTAATTCATATCTCTCAATAGTTAACCTGAATGTTAATGGGCTAAAAGCCCCTGTCAAAAGACACAGGGTATCAGAATGGATAAAAAAACAAAACCCATCTATATGTTGCCTCCAAGAAACTCATTTTAAGCCCGAAGACACCTCCAGATTTAAAGTGAGGGGGTGGAAAAGAATTTACCATGCTAATGGACATCAGGAGAAAGCAGGAGTGGCAATCCTTATATCAGATCAATTAGATTTTAAGCCAAAGACTATAATAAGAGATGAGGAAGGACACTATATCATACTCAAAGTGTCTGTCCAACAAGAATATCTAACAATTTTAAATATCTATGCCCCCAACGTGGGAGCAGCCAACTATATAAACTAATTAATAACAAAATCAAAGAAACACATCAACAATAATACAATAATAGTAGGGGACTTGAACACTCCCCTCACTGAAATGGACAGATCATCCAAGCAAAAGATCAGCAAGGAAGTAAAGGCCTCAAATGACACACTGGACCAGATGGACATCACAGATATATTCAGAACATTTCATCCCAAAGCAACAGAATACACATTATTCTCTAGTGCACATGGAACATTCTCCAGAATAGATCACATCCTCGGTCCTAAATCAGGACTCCACCGGCATTAAAAGATTGGGATGATTCCCTGCATATTTTCAGACCACAATGCTCTAAAGCTAGAACTCAACCACAAGAGGAAGTTTGGAAAGAACCCAAATACATGGAGACTAAACAGCATCCTTCTAAAGAATGAATGGGTCAACCAGGAAATTAAAGAAGAATTGAAAAAAATCATGGAAACAAATGATAATGAAAATACAACGGTTCAAACTCTGTGGGACACAACAAAGGCAGTCCTGAGAGGAAAATATATAGCGGTACAAGCCTTTCTCAAGAAACAAGAAAGGTCTCAGGTACACAACCTAACTCTACACCTAAAGGAGCTGGAGAAAGAACAAGAAAGAAACCCTAAGGCCAGCAGGAGAAGAGAAATCATAAAGATCAGAGCAGAAATCAATGAAATAGAAACCAAAAAAACAATATAGCAAATCAACGAAAGTATGAGCTGGTTCTTTGAAAGAATTAATAAAATTGATAAACCCCTGGACCAAATTATCAAGAAGAAAAGAGAAAGGAACCAAATGAATAAAATTATGGGGGGAGGGGGTTTCGGAGAAGGGGGTGGGATTATGGACATAGGGGAGGGTATGTGCTTTGGTGAGTGCTGTGAAGTGTGTAACCTGGTGATTCCCAGACCTGTACCCCTGGGGATAAAAATATATGTTTATAAAAAATAATAAATTAAAAAAAAAAGAAAATAAGTTCGTGTAGAGTGAGAATAAATAAATAGCAGTCTAGTCTGGAAATGAAATGGGAAGAATAATGGAGAACTTTATTAGCATTAAAATGCAGAACAACCTTCTGACAAAAAAAAAAAAAAGAAAAGAAAAGAAATGGGCAGAGGACATGGACAGACATTTCTCTAAAGAAGACATCCAGATGGCCAACAGACACATGAAAAAGTGCTCCATATCACTCGGCATCAGGGAAATACAAATCAAAACCACAATGAGATATCACCTCACACCAGTCAGAATGGCTAAAATTAACAAGTCAGGAAATGACAGATGCTGGCGAGGATGCGGAGAAAGGGGAACCCTCCTACACTGTTGGTGGGAATGCAAGCTGGTGCAGCCACTCTGGAAAACAGCATGGAGGTTCCTCAAAATGTTGAAAATAGAACTGCCCTCTGACCCAGCAATTGCACTATTGGGTATTTACCCTAAAGATACAAACGTAGTGATCCAAAGGGGCACGTGCACCCAAATGTTTATAGCAGCAATGTCCACAATAGCCAAACTATGGAAAGAACCTAGATGTCCATCAACAGATGAATGGATCAAGAAGATGTGGTATATATACACAATGGAATACTATGCAGCCCATCAAAAGAAATGAAATCTTGCCATTTGCGACAACATGGATGGAACTAGAGCGTATCATGCTTGGCGAAATAAGTCAAGCAGAGAAAGACAACTATCATATGATCTCCCTGATATGAGGAAGTGGTGATGCAGCATGGGGTCTTAAGTGGGTAGAAGAAGAATCAATGAAACAAAATGGAATTGGGAGGGAGACAAACCATAACTGACTCTTAATCTCACAAAACAAACAGAGGGGTGCTGGGGTGAGGGGGGTTGGGAGAAGGGGGTGTGATTATGGACACTGGGGAGGGTATGTGCTTTGGTGAGTGCTGTGAAGTGTGTAAACCTGGTGATTCACAGACCTGTACCCCTGGGGATAAAAATATATGTTTATAAAAAATAAAAAATTAAAAAAAAACCAAACAAACAATGCTCAGTTCTTTAGTATTTCTTTTTTCTCACCTACTTACACCCTTTCTACAAGTATTTTGAAGTATCAAAGCTCTCAGGCACACTGTCATAATCACAACCCGCACACATGTTCTTTTCTTAAAAATTTTTTATTTATTTTTTATTTTCAGCATAACAGTATTCCTTGTTTTTGCACCACACCCAGTGCTCCATGCAATCTGTGCCCTCTCCAATACCCTCCACCTGGTTCCTCCAACCTCCCACCCCCGCCCCTTCAAAACCCTCAGATTGTTTTTCAGAGTCCATAGTCTCTTATGGTTCACCTCCCCTTCCAATTTCCCTCAACTCCCTTCTCCTAACTCCCCATGTCCTCCATGCTATTTGTTATGCTCCACAAATAAGAGAAACCATATGATAATTGACTCTCTCTGCTTGACTTATTTCACTCAGCATAATCTCTTTGAGTTCCTTCCATGTTGCTACAAAAGTTGGCTATTCATCCGTTCTGATGGAGGTATAATACTCCATAGTGTATATGGACCACATCTTCCTTATCCATTCATCCGCTGAAGGGCATCTTTGTTCTTTCCACAGTTTGGTGATCATGGCCATTGCTGCTATAAACATTGGGGTACAGATGGCCCTTCTTTTCACTACATCTCTCTCTTTGGGGTAAATACCCAGGAATGCAATGGCAGGGTCATAGGGAAGCTCTATCTTTAATTTCTTGAGGAATCTCCACACTGTTCTCCAAAGAGGCTGCACCAACTTGCATTCCCACCAACAGTGGAAGAGGGTTCCCCTTTCTCCACATCCCTTCCAACACATGTTGTTTCCTGTCTTGTTAATTTTGGCCATTCTAACTGGTGTAAGGTGATATCTCAATGTGGTTTTAATTTGAATCTCCCTGATGGCTAGTGATGATGAACATTTTTTCATGTGTCTTATAGCCATTTGTATGTCTTCATTGGAGAAGTGTCTGTTCATATCTTCTGCCCATTTTTTGATATAATTGTCTGTTTTGTGTGTGTTGAGTTTGAGGAGTTCTTTATAGATCCTGGATATCAACCTTTTGTCTGTACTGTCATTTGCAAATATCTTCTCCCATTTCGTGGGTTGCCTCTTTGTTTTCTTGACTGTTTCCTTTGCTGTGCAGAAGCTTTTTACTTTGATGAAGTCCCAAATATTCATTTTTGCTTTTTCTTCCTTTGTCTTTGGAGACATATCTTGAAAGAAGTTGCTGTGGCTGGTATCAAAGTGATTACTGTCTATGTTCTCCTCTAGGATTCTGATGGATTCCTGTCTCACGTTGCGGTCTTTTATCCATTTTGAGTTTATCTTTGTGTACGGTGTAAGAGAATGGTCGAGTTTCATTCTTCTACATATAGCTGCCCAGTTTTCCCAGCACCATTTATTGAAGAAACTGTCTTTTTTCCACTGTATATTTTATCCTGTTTTGTCAAAGATTTTTTGACCGTGGTAGGATCTTTGCCTGGTTTGGAGATCAGGGTAATGCTGGCTTCATACAAGGAGTCTGGAAGTTTTACTTCTGCTTCAATTTTTTGAAAGAGCTTCAGGAGAATAGGTGTTATTTCTTCTTTGAAAGCTTGGTAGTATTCCCCAGGGAATCCATCAGGTCCTGGCCTTTGTTTTTTGAGAGGTTTTTGATCACTGCTTCAATCTTGTTACTAGATATTGGTCTACTCAGGTTGTCAATTTCTTCCTGGTTCAATTTTGGGAGTTTATAGTTTTCCAGGAATGCATCCGTTTCATCTAGGTTGCTTAGCTTATTGACATATAACTGTTGATAATAACTTCTGATGATTGTTTCTACTTCCTTGGTGTTCGTTGTTATCTCTCCTTTTTCATTCATAATTTTATTAATTTGTGCTTTCTCTCGTTTCTTTTGGGTTAGTGTGGCCAATGGTTTATCGATCTTATTGATTCTTTCAAAAAAACAGCTTCTAGTTTCATTGATATGTTCTATTGTATCTCTGGTTTCTACCTCATTGATCTCAGCTCGAATCTTGATTATTTCCCTTCTTATGTGTGGAGTTAGTTTGTTTTGTTATTGATTCTTCGGTTCTTTAAGGTGTAGAGACAGCTGGTGTGTTCTGGATTTTTCCATTTTTTTGAGTGGTGCTTGGATGGCTATGTATTTCCCCCTTAGGACTGCCTTTTCTGTATCCCATAGGTTTGGGACCAAAGTGTTCTCATTGGTTTCCATGAGTTGTTTCAGTTCTTCTTTGATCTCCTGGTTGATCCAAGCATTCTTAAGCAAGGTGGTCTTTAGCTTTCAGTGTTTGAGTTCCTTCTGAACTATTCCTTGTGATTGAGCTCCAGTTTCAAAGCATTGTGATCTGAGAATGTGCAGGGAATAATCTCAGTCTTTTGGTATCTGTTGAGTCCTGTTTTGTGACCCAGTATGTGGTCTATTCTGGAGAAGGTTCCATGTGCACTTGAGAAGAATGAGTATTCTGTTATTTTAGGGTGGAATATTCTGTGTATATCTATGAGGTCCATCTGGTCCAATGTGTCATTCAATGCTCTTGTTTCTTTATTAATTTCCTGCTTTGATTATCTGTCTATTTATGAGAGAGGCATGTTAAGATCTTGTATTTATATCAATATGACTCTTTATCTTGATTAACAGTTCTCTTATGTAATTGGCTCCTCCCATATTGGGGGCATAGATATTTACAATTGTTAGATCATCTTGGTGGATAGTCCTTTTAAGAATTATGTAGTGTCCTTCTGTTTCTCTGACTACAGTGTTTAATATAAAATCTAATTTATCTGATATGAGAATCGCTACCCCGACCTTCTTTTGAGGCCCAGTGGCACGAAAGATGCTTCTGTATCCCTTCACTTTCAGTCTCTGTGTATCTTTAGGTTAAAAATGGGTCTCTTGTAGACGGCATATGGATGGGTCCTGTCGTTTTATCTAATCTGCAACCCTGTGTCATTTTATGGGCACATTTAGGCCATTCACATTGAGAGTGATTATTGATAGATACGTTTTTATTGACATTGTGTTACCTTTGAAGTCTTTCTTTCTGTAGATTGTCTCTATATTTCTGTTCAATGCTATTCTTAGGGTTTTTCCTCTTTTATAGAACGCCCCTTAATATTTCCTGCAGTGTCAGCTTGGTGGTTGCATAGTCTTTTAAGCCTTGCTGGTCTTGGAAACTCTTTATCTCTCCATCCATTTTGAATGCCAGTCTTGCTGGATAAAGTATTCTTGGCTGCATGTTCTTCTCATTTAGTGCCCTGAATATATCTTGCCAACCCTTTCTGCTTGCCAGGTCTCTGTGGACAGGTCTGATGTTATTCTGATGGGCTTTCCTCTGTAAGTAAGGAGCCTCTTTGTCCTAGCAGCTTTCAAGAGATTATATCTACAATTATGATTCCTGAGTTTGACTATCAGGTGCCTTGATTTTTTTTGGAATTTATAATCTTGGGTGGAGACTGTTCGGCCTCTAGTACATGAACGCTGGTTTCATTTGTTAGATTGGGAAAATTTTCATAAAGAACGTGTTCCACTCTATCTTCTAGACTTCTTTCTTTCTCCTCCCCTTCAGGGATTCCAATAATTCTGATGTTGGTACGTTTCATGGCATCATTTATTTCCCTAATTGTTTTTGTGGTTTCTAAGCTGTTTGTTCCAGGCTTCCTCCTGATCCTTTCTCTCTGTCTGTTTGTCCTCCAGATCACTAATTCTATCTTCTGTCTCAGTTACCCTAGCTTTGAGAGAATTTAGAATAGATTGGAACTCATTGAGAGCATTGTGAACTTTATCCCTGGTAGCTTTTATCTCTGCCCTAACATTGTGAACATCATCTCTGGTCACTTTCAGCTTGGCCCTAATCAACTCTGTTTGGTCATCCATGGCTTTCTTCAAACTAGCTATTGCCTGGATAATTGTTAGCCTGAATTCTCTTTCCGACATATTTTCTATGTTGATAGCCATTAGCTCTGTTGCAGAAGGTCCATCCTCTGTATTTTTCTTCTGTTGGGCATTCCTCCTCCTAGTCATTTTGGTGAGAGATGACTGAAGAGATGTAGCTGGATGTGTCAACCGTGGTGCAGTCAAGGTACACCCTGGAACACTTCTGAGCAATCAGGATTCCCCACCCAAATGAGAAAAAAAAGAAAAGAAAAAGAAAAAAAAGAGAGAGACAGGAATGAAAGGTGAGATAAAAGAGAAGCTTCAGCCCAAATTGGCCCCAAGGTAAGATTTATGAAGTATACAAACAAAAACAGTCAAACAAAAAGACTGATAAAAGTATATGACAAGAGAAAAAATTATTTTATATATATAAAATAATTATAATTATATAATTATATATATAATTATATAATTATAAATATTATATATATATATATATATATATATATATATATATATATATACACATACACAAATAAAGGAAGAACCTCGTCAAAAAGAACCCCAAGTGTAAGATTATATATTATCAGGACAAACACAAAAGCACAGAAACACTGGTGGAAGCAAAAGATTGGAGAGTGGTTATAAATTCTCAGTGTGGGCAAGGAAGGTTGTTTTGATTCTTCCTGGATGTATCTTAATATCTTTGTTAAAGGACTCAACTTTCCTAAGATAAAGGGGAGTTAAAAATTGGTTTACCTATTGGGGCAGTATTGATTGGGAAAGGGGTTACTTTGAAGTTTAAGTCTATATGAATATCAGAAAATAAAAATAAAAAAGGAATAAACTAGACTAAGCTAAACTAAAATTTAAAAAAAAGAAATTAAAAAAAATAGAAATGGAAAAGAAAAACACATGTGTATGTATCAAAAAGTTCAGGTTAGAAGGTTATTATGGAATTTGATGTACTGGACAGCTCACTGTGATGCTAAATAGGTTAAAAATTATCTATATAAAAAATGAGGCAGAAGAGTGGGAACAAATTAAAAATAAAAGTTGTCCTATGAAGTAGTGGTAGTGGTTCTCTTGTAGTCTTTTTTTTTTTTTTCTTTTCTTTCCTGGTTTATTTTCTGGGGGAGGGGCTTACCACGTGAGTTTTCAATGATGTTCCCTGAGTTAAGTCTTCCCATCCCCCTCAAGGGGATGGGCTCTGAGAAAACCAGTTTTTTCAGGCTTTTGTTCTCTGGAGGTTTTTATGTTTGTTCACTTTTTTTTTTTCTTCTCGCCTTGACCACTTTTGATGGTTTTTGTAGGTTTAGAGGAAAGCAAATTGCACCCTGACCTCCCTCTCAGAGAGAAGCCTCAGTCTGTTCTTCTGTGGGTGTTGCAGAGTCCATATAAATTTCCCCTTGGTAGCTGGCAGAGCAGGTTCCAAGTCGCGGTTCTTGGGGATGCAGGATCTTCTGCTTGAACCCAAAACCATGGCAGTGGCGGCTGTCTGGGCAACTCGAGATTGCCAGAGAGGTTCCACGTAGTGATCGCACACAGATTTTCCCGGGGCCGGGCTGGGAGTGCCTGGTCTTTCTGGGTCTAAGAGCGCCTGGCTTGCGTGCATCTCTCTCAGGGAAGAGTTTGGGGCGTGCGTCTTGGGCTCTGAAAGAATGGCGCAGGTCTAAGAGTGCTGGCTGGGCCTTTGTGCACCTCTCTCAGGGGAGGATGAGGGGTGCACGAGTCTCAGGCTCTGTAGCAGGGCTTGCGCATTCTGCCATCTGGCGTGGCTCCCATCCCCTCACAGGAGCCAGACCCCATGAAATCTCAGATGCACTGGTGGCTCAGGGACCAAGACCTGGTTTCTCCTCCACTCTCTCTGGCTCAGCACCAGGACACTCTCTGTCCTGGGACCAGGGACTAAAGCCCCTGTCCCTAGCCACCCTGATTCCCACAATTTCCGCCTCCCCTCGTGATCCTTTGCTCTTTTGGAGTGCTTTCAACCAGTCTCCAAGTTAATGCTGGTCCCCAGATACAGGGCACTCTTGCTCGTATTAGGGGTATTACTTTCCAACCAGTCACCTCTGGTGGCTCCCTCCCCCTTTTGTTTATCTTCCGATATCAGTCCGTAGTTCCCACTCCACTTTACCTACCCACTGGTGTCTTCTGCCCCTGTAGAGATCCAGATGTGTATAATTCTGATCTCAGGCTGATTTCATGGGTGATTGGAGTTCTTTGGTAGGTAATCAGCTCACTTTAGGGTACAGGTTGAAAAGGCGCCTCCTCTTACTTCCCCGCCATCTTGTCCCCCCTTTTAAAAAATTTTTTTAAAATTTATTTTCAGCGTAACAGTATTCCTTGTTTTTGTACCACACCCAGTGCTCCGTGCAATCTGTGCCCTCTCCAATACCCACCAGCTGGTTCCCCCAACCTCCTACCCCCACCCCTTCAAACCCCTCAGATTGTTTTTCAGAGTCCATAGTCTCTCATGGTTCACCTCCCCTTTCAATTTCCCTCAGCTCCCTTCTCCTCTCCATCTCACCTTGTCCTCCATGCTATTTGTTATGCTCCACAAATAAATGAAACCATATGATAATTGACTCTCTCAGCTTGACTAATTTCACTCAGCATAATCTCTTCCAGTCCCGTCCATGTTGCTACAAAAGTTGGGTATTCATCCTTTTTGATGGAGGCATAATACTCCATAGTGTATATGGACGACATCTTCCTTATCCATTCATCTGTTGAAGGGCATCTTGGTTCTTTCCACAGTTTGGCGACTGTGGCCATTCAGCTCTTTAGTATTAAACATTTCTTTGTTGTTGTTTTTTTCTTAAATTTTATTTATTTTATGTTTATTTTATTTGTCTTTATTTTTCTATATTATCAAAGATAATGAATTGATGTAAGCCTCTCAGCTCCCTAGTAGGTTTGCAACCTGCTTCTCCAATGTATTATTGGCTCTGTTGTCTCAAGCCCAGTGTTCATCATCCCTATGGCTCTATACATGACCCCAAAGGGACCACGGATGTACTTGACAGAGAGATGCCAACATTTACAGTTAGAAAATAATCAAGTTTCTTTAATGTTAAAGTTGGTGGACCTTTAGTAAGAAAGGTACACAACATGGCATATAGTACAATGTCTTCCCAGCCAACAGTGTCTCTTTCCAGGTGACCCAAAGCTCCTCAGCTCAACAAATAGCTGCGTGTGACCTCACCTACGAGGAGAAGTGAAAGCCCCTAAGTGGAGAAGGCCCTTTTGTACTTGTCCAAAGGATATTTTATACCCCTTTGGCTTTTTCCTATCTGACCATTCTGGGATCTTGCAGCCATGCCTTCCTGCACATTAGGTGTAAATAACCAATGTGTCACCACCCCTGCACATTTCTGAGTATTTTCTTGGGAACAGAGAAGGAGTTCAAGTTTGCTTCACAAGCAAAGGCTTGGTGTGGCTGAAGTGTTCTTCAGTGTTCTCATAAGACAGGTTGGATATTTTAGAGTCACATAGTGAAAGAAATATTAGAAGAGTCCTAAACCACCCATTATTACTTGTTTGAAAATGATGAATCAAGATATAGTGTGACAGTATGTGGAACTTGATGTGCTCACCCAAAAAGAGACATTGCTCATGAGAGACAGGGCCTCAAAATCCTCATGAGCATGACCTGGGCTCCTAGCAAAGAAATACAGTGAAACTTGAGGGCGATTGTTCATATATGATGAGCCAAAGTTATGCTTTCTTGACAATAAGAGACAGAAATTTTACCTCAACCTTCCATGAGACAGAAACTGTCAAAGGGTAACTCGAAGACATGAATTGTCATCAATTGTTTACTTCTATACAAGTGGAAGACAATAATCCATTTTATCAATGCTTTAAAATAAGGAGAAAAAGAGATGCTTATGAGAACAGAAGCAAAGAGGGAAAAAAGTGATGCAGAGTTTGCATGTTTTGGGATAAACTGATTTATGACGAGCTAGCAAAGAGGTCAATACAGAGCAGGTTGACCAGGAATATTAGTGTAAACATTTTCAGTTGTTTTGGACTCTCTGGAAATATTAACTTTGGTGCACATGTGACAAGTGTCCCTATGTTTGCTAGTGTCCTGTCAGCAACTGAACTTTTGTAAGGCCAATTCTGCCCCATTTTCCTTATTGGGATTTTTCACTACAAACTTGAGTGCCAAAAGCCTCCAACCTATCAACAATGTCGTTGTTTTCCTTCTTAGCAATGTAGGCCTCCACGCAAAGGAGTATGTCACACTGAAAGGTGTGACTCAAATGTAATCTGGCCCTTTGCTGAACTATAAATGAACCAAAGTGTTCTCTGTGGATGTCAAAAAAACAGCATTTGCTCTAAGACCAGGCTACCCAAAGTCAGAGAGAGCACTTCCTGGGCTCACAGGCAAGGAAAAGGGTTTCCCTAATTCTAGATGGGCAGAATACAGCCTTACACAGAAGAGAAAACACTGTGGAGACCAGGACACAAGAACTGTCAGCCAGGTTCTGTGGGGCAGCAGAAGCATCAGTCACTAGAAGAGGCTGCCAGGGGGTTGACTTCTAAGGCTAAAGGCACCAGTGGCCCAAGAGTCTCCTTGGCCACTAAGGAAGGCTCGGGGACTGCCAGTATACTGAGGATGAGAAAGGACTACAAGACTAGACATTTTGCAGCTCTCCCAGGTAGGGACTAGGGTCAAAAGAAGTGCCTCTGACGCCCATATCCTTAATTAGCTCTCAAGTCAGGAAGAGTCTGGAGGAGTCAGGGCTGTTAGCTGATTTGACCTAATGAGAGCTTCATTATTCTAGAAAGGCATTTTCTCACTACTCGACAGTGTTATCAGATTGTACCATCTTAAACACATTCTGAGATATTTTGGTAGTTTTGGACAACAAGGAAACATACTCATGTTGTAATCATATCAGTCTGAACTAGATATATGCCAGATTTGTCAGCCTGACACCAAACTATTTCAGAAACACAAAGCATTAGGACTAGAATCTTAAGGATTATTTGGTCCAAGCATGTGTTTTTACAGATAAGGAAACTGAGGTTTAAAGAGATAAAAGGGTGCTGTGCCCAAGTTACTACAGGAGTTTAGAGGTGAAACAAGTGCTAGTTATGAGATCTGTGGTTTTTTTTCTCTAAAGATTTTATTTATTTATTTGACGGACAGAGATCACAAGCAGGCAGAGAGAGAGGAAGGGAAGCAGGCTCCCTGCCGAGCAGAGAGCCCGATGCGGGGCTCGATCCCAGAACTCTGGGATTGTGACCTGAGCCGAAGGCAGAGGCTTTAACCCACTGAGCCACCCAGGCGCCCCATGAGATCTGTTTGTCAGCTGAATCACACGTTGGCAACATGTGCTAAACCTATTTGTTGCTAAATAATTTTGTCCATAGTAAATGAATGTGCTTGGATAGTCTCTTTTTTACTGTGATAAAACACACAGAACATAAAATTTACTATTTTAACCATCTTTAACTTTAAGGTCGCAACTCAGTGACATTAAGTACATTCACTTTGAAGTGCCACCATCACAACTACCCATCTCTGGAACTATTTTCATTTTGCAAAGCTGAAACTACAGGCATTAAGCACTGATGCCCCCCTCTCCCAGTCCCTGGCAGCCAGTCTTCTACTTTCTGTCTCTGTGAATTTGACTACTCTAGGAACCTCACGTAAATGGAATCATAGAGTATTTGTCCTTTTGTGTCTGTCTTATTTCACTGAACATACTGTCTTCTGATTCACACTTACTGTAGCATATATCAGAATTTCCTTTTTTTCTGAGGCTGAATAATATCCTACTATATGTGTAGACCAACTTTGGTCTCCTTTCTAAGTTCTACTCATCTTGTGTAACTCTTAATTTCTCTCTTTCATTTATACAACTGTTAGTTCAAGGTACTTTCTGTGAACCGCTATTTTCAAGAAAGTTGCCCTCCTCCCACCCCAAAATGTTCCTTTCCTCCACTATTTTATGTTTTAGTCAATTTAGACTTTTTTTTTTTTTTTTAATTTCTTAAAACTTCAACTCCACCCATTGTCTTCTGAAAACCCATTACGGGCTTAACATGAAAAATGTACTTCAACTAAAACATGAAATCATGCTATATTTATGATTTTTTCTTTTGATGTAGCTAACCATTAGGCAAAGTGAAGCTATATCAGACTCACAAATTGTCCTATAAAAACATTTTACTTGCAAGTTTATGTTTGCTTGAGATTTTCCTGCCTCTGCAAGACAGATTTTTCATGAGCCTTCACATTTTGTAATAAATATTTTCCACTCAGTGGAGAAACACTTTCCACTTGTAGTATTGACTCAAGGACAATGTTTTCCAACTGAAGTGTGCTTCTTTATTCTTAATAATGCTTTCCCTTAGCACAGAGTATTTTCTCTTAGTACCTCAACCTACATGTTTTTAATAAGTGGAACATTGGTAGACCCCTATCAGTGAAGCAAAAACTATCCAGAGATCTATTTATTTCTCTCCTACCTAGCAGCAAAAATCTAAACCAAAGGAAACACAAATTTCAGACTTCTGTGGACACATTTTAAGGGTATTTGTGGTATTTGTCTCTCCAGTGTAAATCTTCAGTGATAGTGTACCCCAATGAAAGTTTTGCCTGGAAGCCATTCAGGAAGCGTATGATCACAGAAACACTTAATGAGGGGCCCAGTCAAGCTTTGGAGGTCTGCATAGAGCTTTCAGTTCCTAAAATAATCTTATGAGGTAAGTAAGTAGAAAACTTATATCCATCAAGGCCCACGAATACAGAAAATCAATGCAAGTCAGGGCTAGATAGGTCTCCCAGAAATGAGTTCAGTTCCCTTCTCCATAAAAAGTGTGGCTCCTAGGTTTTCCAGGTAATGAAACTGCTACCTTGAAGTTGCTGAGGAACTGAGTCCAACCAGACATTCCTTGACTTGCCCCTGACCAGACATCTCTAATGAGAAGTGGAATGGACAGCATAGACTACATACTGTGAAAGGTCCACATGTCACAAAACTAGACTTTTGTGTTTGAAGTAGATTCTGAGACTATTGCACTCAATATGGAACACTGAGCTGCTTTGTCTATGTTCATATGAGCTTCTTCAAGAAAAATTGAGTGAAGACTGGGGAGGGAATAAATCAGCCTGACCTCAGACTGGTCTGAACCCTCCCACTTGAAGATCTATAACTGTAGCATCTACAACCCAAGGGACACATTGAAATATGGGGTGTCGGTGACTGTTAATGCATTTCAAACCATAGGAAATCTTGTTAATTGTTTATGTGATTAAATTTTTTGCTCTTCAGTCCAACATCAGGGAGTATGCACACATGCATACATGCACACATACTCATACTTAATTAAATACCAGCACAACAACTGCTTCCAAAGCTTCTGATGCAGAAATTAATCTAAAGACAGAAGACAGAACATAAATAAAGGAAATAAACAGACCCACGGTTGTCACATTTGTTTTCCTTGTTCTTGTTTACTCACTGTTTATGGTGGTCCTGTAAAATCTCTCATAAAAAACCCTCCTATCCAAAAGCTATAAAGGCAAACCCTTGTTACAGTGAATGAATTTTAAAGTTTCCTTTGAATAAGGGTCCAAGAGCACCCAATGTATGGGCTTAGACTCCAGTTACTGTATTTACAAAATTATTTAGGGGAAAAAAAAAAAAGACTTAAATCTTGGGACTTAGATCTTCAAGATCACAAGTTTATTCAACCATATATTCATTCCTTCATTTATTTATTCAATAAAAATATACAGGGTGCCTGGGTGGCTCAGTGGGTTAAGCCGCTGCCTTCGGCTCAGGTCATGATCTCAGGGTCCTGGGATCGAGTCCCGCATCGGGCTCTCTGCTCAGCGGGGAGCCTGCTTCCCTCTCTCTCTCTCTCTCTGCCTGCCTCTCCATCTACTTGTGATTTCTCTCTGTCAAATAAATAAATAAAATCTTTTTAAAAAATAATAAAAAATAAAAATAAAAATAAAAATATACATGTGTCAGGCACTGGGCTAGTGCAGAGGAAAGTACAGAAGATTAAGCCCTAGCGACCTAGTAATTTCTGGTCTAGTGGAACTCATAAGACAATTCACAGATAATCATAACAGAGAAGAATAAGAGAACTACAATAGATGTATAAGAAACATGTTCTGAGAAGACAGAAAGAAAGAGTAATACAGTATGCATAACTGAATGGAAAGAACAAAGACTTTAGGGAGAGAATGGTCCTTGAATTGGACACTGATTAGCAATTTCTGGTAGGTCAAAATCTGGGAGGAAGAACAGAGGGAAATGAAATGGACTTATGGATTGGAAAAGAAAGTGAAGAAAGACAATGAATCAGAGAAAAGGCCTAAATTACCACCACCTAAGAGTATATAGAGATTAGGTTAGATTAGGAGTACTGGGGTGACACACACATGAGTAATCCATTCAATTCTCAGTATTCACTCATTCAAGGGAGCTTCACACATTCTGATCTGTAATCTATAATACAAATGGTAGTTACTTACTATTCACTCATAGCTTGCCTACCACAGACTCTGATGTTCTACTGACAGTTTCAGATATTAAAATTGAAGACAAAAAATGGGAAGAAACTGAATTCATCCAAAACAACACTCATTCTGAAAGGCCAGATATGAAAAAAATAGATTGGAATTGACATAGAATAGAAATGAGAGGCACTTGGGGGTTACAATACCAAAGAGAGGTGGTGAGCTAAGTTTTACATGTAGAAGAGGGGTAATTAAGTATTTTCAAAATGCTTAATATTTAGCATTGACATTGGCAAAAATCTTTCTATTGAAGACTCAGAAGGCATTCTTAAATAGCAAAATCAAGAGGTGCCACAGGAATGATCTCTTATAAATTCTTATATATTCATGTATATTTTTGTCACCAATTAAAGCTCAATTATGTAAATACTTATAAATAATATTCAGGTTATTACTTTGGTTTCTTAAAAATCACAAATATTATGTGTTTATATGTACATAAAAATAAAATCAATAAGGATGTTTTCAAAAATATTAACAGCAGGTAGAAGAATGACTGGTAATATTTTTCTTATTGCTTACCTAACTTTCTAATTTTCTAACAGGTATAGAGACATTTGGCACCTCCTTCCCTCAGTATAGTGCCTGCTTATTACTATGGACTCTGGGGCCAGATGGCCTACCTTTGAATCCTAGCTCTATTAGTCACACTTGCTGTGTGACATGAATCTCAGCTGTAAAATGGGGATACTAATATTGTAGACTTCTTGTGAAGGTTATGAATTAGCACATACAGGGACAGAATACTGAGAACAGGCTCTGGCACAGAGCAAGGTTTATCCTTACTATTTCCTGTCTCAAAATAATAGGAAGATAGGACCCATAGAAACTTTGTCACTTTGATGGGTTGACTACTAAATTATTTCATCTGTGCATGTTAATGAGAGTGTGCTGACAGGACCCCAGCTGGCTCCTGTTCCTGTACACCCAGCCAGGTTGTCAGGCCCCCAAAAGCAAGGCCTGTGATATAGTTAGAACCTTCCAGAATGCCAGAAACTGATCATGCTATGGAGTTTCATATATATTGACAAAGTAGAAGTGAAATTTTTAGCTTATATTCAGAAAAGGAGAACATGTTAACTTGTAATTTGGGTGTGAGATGCCTGAGAAACAGATCAGTTGGATTGTTAGTCTCAATAACAAAAATCTGGGAGTGAGGAGGTCTATACTAGACTTAGATCAATGTCCACACCTCACTGGGAACCAGCATGTACAGTAGGGTAGTCTATGCAAGATGCCTCCCATACCACACCACTTAGAGATGTGTATTCACCAGTGTGAGGTGGCACAGGGATAGGGAATTTTGTTTAAAGTTCCCTGGGCAAATCTGTGCAGGCAGGAAGGAGAATCAGAGGTGCTATGAAAGAACACAGGCTTGTGGAAATCTAAATCTCAGGATAATTCATCAGTAACTATGCAAACTTGAGCAAATTATTTTACTTCTCTGAGATTTAATTTCTCATTTGAAAAAGAGAACAAACATAGAGAAGGTATTTACTGATAGGGTCCTTTGAAAAATTAGTGCCATAATTATGGAAGATGCCTAGTAAATTTTTGCATGTACTTAGTGCTTAATAAATGCTATGTACTATATCAATATTATATTTTTATTCTTAACATCAAAGTCAATTTACTGTGGGAAGAACAGGGTCTAACTTATAACGTTCTTCCTCTAAAAGAATAAATATCAATTGAACAGAATAAAACAAGCAAAGACCTCTCAGAATGAAACAAACATCCTACCATATCCTCAGAAGAATTAAAATAGCAAGAAAGGCACATATATATTTATTTTGAAGAAAATATATATTAATTGAACTTTGCAAAGTTTAGATTATAAACACTCAGCATTGTGGCCAAAAATAGATTCTGAGTTTCTTAATTTTTAGATTGCTTCATTGGTTATAGCCTCATTGGGATAGGAGTTTAAAATCTGCTTTTGGGTTAAGTGGGAATTTGCAGTCCCATTGTGACAAATAGCAGGAGCTACTGTGCTAGAAGCTCATAAAACTACTTTTAGGTAGCCCTAGGACTACCTACACCCCACCTCCAGCATTTACCCCTCAGGTAATAAGGAAGTCCCCGACTGGAGATCATCTGGCTTTACTTTGTAGGTAAAAATCTAAAGGGCTCTTCATTTTTTGGTGAGTGTTCTGGTCTTTTCCCTCAGGATGCTTGTGTGTGACTCAACATACAGTTCCCACTAAGTGTTTCCACCTATACATCCCAGAGCTAAACTCTAGCCTGTTTAAGTCACAGGCTCAAAAAGTATACATAAACACATGAAACGTTGAGCTAATTTATGTGATCTGTTTCTTTGGATTTCCCCAAAAAATTCCAATCAAAATTCTTCCACATTGAGAATGGGAAAAATGAATCTGTTCTTTGGGTTATCAGGAAAAGTATGGAATTAATTTAAGAACTTCATATTCTTTAAAACTGTGGTGATTCATGTCTGTGTTTATATCACATTGCTATCCACATTTATTTGAATAACTGGAATGTTCATTAGTAAGGAATACACAAACTTTTTATAGCTATCTGTAATCCTTTGTGTGAGTGAGTAATGCTTCTTAGACTTCATAAAATTTTTTTTTTTGCCTATCTGTAAATAGCATACGTGAACTTCTTCAAAACCTGTCCATTTTTCAGTTCTTAGCTAACATAGATTGCATCCTGACATTTATAATCAAAGCATTGTATTTAGTAACATTATTACCTCAACTGCTGAATCAAGAAAAATTAGTGATTTTCTTATCATTCTTCCTTATTGTGCACACAAAGTACATGATTTTAAGCTTCTGTACATATACATACTATTTAGTATTACAGATCTTTATAGCTTTTCGCCCACCAGGCTTTTTGAAGAGGAAGGGGCACACCTGGTCTGCCGTCTTGGCCGGAGAAAGTTGCTCTGCCATTTTAGAGTCTGCAGCTCCGGAAGACTATGGCATGCTGGGCCTCGCGTCGTGCGCCCTGCCACCAGTGGGAGCAAAACGGGCTGCCCCAAGCGGACTGCGGTGTCTGAGAGTGCGAGCCTCTGGAAGTCACTGAGGGTGCTCTTAAGTGGGAGAATGCCTACTTCCACCCCTTGATTTCCAGACCCAAGTATCCTTCCTACAGAGGACACAACACCCCTGAGGGATGACTGATTTAATATATATTCTGTATCCGGAAGGATGGCAACCCATCCTTTCTGGGAGTTTTCTCTCATCTAGTGCCTCAGTTCAGCCTTCAGAAGGCTATGCCAGTCTTTTACAAGACCAATTGCTTCATTAGAGCGAGATCATGATACATCCAGTGTATGCCATGGTTGTGGACCCACTCGTACATTTTTTTTTTTTTTCCTGAGGTGAGCCTCCTGATTTGAGTGCTATATTGTATAGAGCTCCATACCTATGGATCATCATTCTGCCAATACCTGCATTGTGGTGCTGGTTGAGGCTATGCAAGTAGGAAAGACAACACTTTTATTTCCTTTCCAATGTGGATGTATTCTGGCTTAATTTCTCTGGCTAGGACTTCTTAATACTATGTTGAATAAAAGTAGAAAAAATGGGGAGCATCCAAATCTTATTCCTAATTTTAGAGAAAAGCTTGCAGCTACCCATTTACAATTGCACCCAAAACCATAAAATACCTAGGAATAAACCTAACCAAAGAGACACAGAATCTATACTCAGAAAACTATAAAGTACTCATGAAAGAAATTGAGGAAGACACAAAGAAATGGAAAAATGTTCCATGCTCCTGGATTGGAAGAATAAATATTGTGAAAATGTCTATGCTACCTAAAGCAATCTACACATTTAATGCAATTCCTATCAAAGTACCATCCATCCTTTTCAAAGAAATGGAACAAATAATTCTAAAATTTATATGGAACCAGAAAAGACCTTGAATAGCCAAAGGGATATTGAAAAAGAAAGCCAACGTTGGTGGCATCACAATTCCGGACTTCAAGCTCTATTACAAAGCTGTCATCATCAAGACAGCATGGTACTGGCACAAAAACAGACACATAGATCAATGGAACAGAATAGAGAGCCCGGAAATAGACCTTCAACTCTACAGTCAACTAATCTTCGACAAAGCAGGAAAGAATGTCCAATGGAAAAAGACAGACTCTTCAATAAATGGTGCTGGGAAAATTGGACAGCCACATGCAGAAAAATGAAATTGTACCATTTCCTTACACCACACGCAAAAATAGACTCCAAATGGATGAAGGACCTCAATGTGTGAAAGGAATCCATCAAAATCCTTGAGGAGAACTCAGGCAGCAACCTCTTCGACCTCAGCCACAGCAACATCTTCCTAGGAACCACGCCAAAGGCAAGGGAAGCAAGGGCAGAAAT
This sequence comes from Mustela lutreola, assembly GCF_030435805.1. Taxonomy (NCBI): domain Eukaryota; kingdom Metazoa; phylum Chordata; class Mammalia; order Carnivora; family Mustelidae; genus Mustela; species Mustela lutreola. Next base: position 132,930,322 of record NC_081295.1, read on the forward strand.
GAACTATTGGGATTTCATCAAGATCAAAAGCTTTTGCACAGCAAAGGAAACAGTTAACAAAATCAAAAGACAACTGACAGAATGGGAGAAGATATTTGCAAACGACATATCAGATAAAGGACTAGTGTCCAGAATCTATACAGAACTTAGCAAACTCAACACCCAAAGAACAAATAATCCAATCAAGAAATGGGCAGAGGACATGAACAGACATTTCTGCAAAGAAGACATCCAGATGGCCAACAGACACATGAAAAAGTGCTCCATATCACTTGGCATCAGGGAATACAAATCAAAACCACAATGAGATATCACCTCACACCAGTCAGAATGGCTAAAATCAACAAGTCAGGAAATGACAGATGCTGGCGAGGATGCGGAGAAAGGGGAACCCTCCTACACTGTTGGTGGGAATGCAAGCTGGTGCAGCCACTCTGGAAAACAGCATGGAGGTTCCTCAAAATGTTGAAAATAGAACTGCCCTATGACCCAGCAATTGCACTATTGGGTATTTACCCTAAAGATACAAATGTAGTGATCCAAAGGGACACATGCACGCGAATGTTTATAGCAGCAATGTCCACAATAGCCAAACTATGGAAAGAACCTAGATGTCCATCAACAGATGAATGGATCAAGAAGATGTGGTATATATACACAATGGAATACTATGCAGCCATCAAAAGAAATGAAATCTTGCCATTTGCAACAACATGGATGGAACTAGAGCGTATCATGCTTGGCGAAATAAGTCAAGCAGAGAAAGACAACTATCATATGATCTCCCTGATATGAGGAAGTGGTGATACAACATGGAGGCTTAAGTGGGTAGAAGAAGAATAAATGAAACAAGATGGGATTGGGAGGGAGACAAACCATAAGTGACTCTTAATCTCACGAAACAAACTGAGGGTTGCCGGGGGGAGGGTGTTTGGGAGAAGGGGGTGGGATTATGGACATTGGGGAGGGTATGTAATTTGGTGAGTGCTGTGAAGTGTGTAAACCTGGTGATTCACAGACCTGTACCCCTGGGGATAAAAATATATGTATATAAAAAAAAAAAATACCTGGCTCCACTTGGCCCAGAGGGAGAGTATTAATACCACTACTTTTTTAGACATCCTGGAGGAACAGACACAAAGCTTTGTTAGATGAGCAGGTGGCAGAGCTTCAAGCAGTGTGCTTCCACTGGCATTGCCATCTTTATTGGTAACTTTCCATCCCTTGAACCAAGGTATGTTTGCACTTGACTCCAGTATATTGTTGCCATTCCAACCAGAAATTGACCCAAATGCTATAGTGTCAGGGTTGTAGCCAATTTTCTTAAAGTAGGTGCTAATTTCCTTAACAGTTTCTCATGTCTCTTCAGGCTATAGGGTGAGTCAGGGGAGTCTATTTTGTTAGCGCCAACAATTAGTTGTTTCACACCCAATATGTAAGCCAGAGAGACATGCTTAAGGCTCTGCCCATTCTTGAAGATACCTGCTTCAAATATACCAACACCAGCAGTAACAATCAGCACAGAACAGTCCACCTGAGATGTGCCTGTATTCATGTTTTTGATGAAATCTTTGTGTCTTGGTTCATCAATGATGGTCACATACTTGTTGGTCTCAAATTTCCACAGGGTGATAACAATGCTGACATCACGTTCATGTTCAGCTTTCAGTTTATCCAAGACCCAGGCATACTTAAAGGAAACCTTTCCCATCTCAGCAGCCTCTTTCTAAAAATTTTCAACAATTCTTATGTTGATCCTACTACATTTGTAGATCAGATGACTAGCAGTGATAGATTTGCCTGAATCTATGTGTCCAATGATGACAATTTTTAAAAAAGATTTTATTTACTTATTTGATGAACAGAGAACACAAGTAGGCAGAGAGGCAGGCAGAGAAAGACAGGGGGAGGCAGGCTCCCTGCTGAGAAGAGAGCCCGATGCAGGGCTCGATCCCAGTGACCTGAGCCAAAGGCAGAGGCTTTAACCCACTGAGCCACCTAGGCACCCCAATGATAACAATGTCAATGTGAGCCTTTTCCTTTCCCATTTTGGTTTAGGTTTAGCAATGGTTTTTAAGGCAAATGTGTTCGAGCAACAAACCTATTGCAGAAAAGAGATGATTACCAATTTTATTATTTTTTTCAAAGAACTAGCTCCTGGTTTCATTGATATGTTCCATTGTTTCTTTAGTTTCTATATTGTTCATTTCTGCTCTAATCTTTATTGTTTCCTTTCTTCTGCTGGCTTTAGGCTTTGTTCGTTGTTCTTTTTCTAGGTTCTTTAGATGCAAAGTTAGGTTGTTTATTTGAGATTTCTCTTGCTTCTTGAGGTAGTCCTGTATTGCTATATACTTCCTTCTAGGTCTGCTTTTGCTATATCTCAAAGGTTTTGCACAATTGTGTTTTCATTGTAACTTGTGTCCATGTATTCTAGTTGCATAGCATTGTGGTCAGAAAAGTGCATGGTATGGTAAGATTTCAATCTTTTTGCATTTGTTGAGAACTAACTTGTGATCTATTCTGGAGAATTTCCCTTGTATACTTGAAAAGAATGTGTATAATCCTGTTTTAGGGTGGAATCTTCTTAATATCTGTTACATATTCATCTGGTCCAGGGTTTCATTCAGAGCCATTGTTTCTTTGTTTATTTTCTGTTTAGATGATCTGTCCATTGATGTAAGTGGGATGTTAAAGTCCTCTACTCTTATTGTATTATTATCAATCTGTTCCTTTATGTTTGTTATGGTTTTACATATTTGGGTGCTCCCATGTTGGGAGCATAAATATTTACAATTGTTACATCTTTTTATTGGATTGTCCCCTTTATTATGATAAAGTGCCCTTCTTTGTCTCGTCTTTGCTTTAAAGTCTATTTTGCTACCCTGGCATTTTTTGACATTCATTTGCATGGTAGATTTTTCTCCACCCCCTTACTTAAAATTTTCAGGTGTCCTTAGGCCTAAAATGCGTCTCTCATAGGCAGCATATAGATGAGTCTTCATTTTTTTTTTTAAAATCTATTCTACCATCCTGTCTTTTGATTGGAGTGTTTGGTCCATTTGCACTTAAAGTAATTATTAATGGATATATATTCATTGACATTTTATTATTTATTTTGCGGTTGTTTCTAAAGGTTTCTCTCTGACCCTTTCTTGTCTTTCTCTCTTCCATGGCTTGCTTAATTTTTAAAATTATATCTTTGGATTTCTTTCTTTCTTTTCTTTGCATATTTATTAATGGTTTTTGATATATGGTTACCATTAAGTTTGTATGTACGCTTTTCTGCATATAGCAGTCTGTCTTATGTTGATGGTCATTTATGTTTGAACCCATTCTTTTTTCCTTACCTCTCCACATTATAAGAGTATGTTGTCATATTTTACATCTTTTTATTTAGTAAGTTCCTTGATTGATTTTTTACAGAAATATTAATTTTTACTGCTTTGTTTGCATTTTCTACCTTTATATTTTCACTTTTGTTCTTTCCTTTCCACTCAGAGTCCCTTTAATATTTCTTGCAGATTTAGTGATCACAAACTACTTTAAATTTTTTTTTTTTTTTTTTGGACTGAGAAACTATTTATGTCTCCTTCTGTTCTGAATGATTTTTCTTCACCCCCTTACTCTAACTCTGGTTAGTGTATTTTTGCCTACAGATTTTTCCCATTCTGCACTTTGAATATATCATGCCACTGCCTTTTAGTTTAGAAAGTTTCTGCTATAAAATCCCCTAGTAGCCTTATGGGTTTTCCCTTTTCATGTTACTGTCTTCTTTTGTCTTGCTGCTTTAAATTTTTTTTTCTTATCACTATATTTTACCAATTTAATTACAATATGTCTTTGTGTGGATCTGCTTGATGGAGTCATTGAATTCCCCAAGTCTAGTCTCATGTTGCTTAATTCTTTTTGCTCTTTTTCATTCAAGTTGATCACTTTCCATTACTCTGTCTTCTAGGTCATTAATTCATTGTTCTGCTTCTTCCATTCTACTGTTTATTCCATCAGATATATTTCTCATTTTATTTACTGAGGCTTTTATTTCTGCTATGTTATTCCTTATCTTTATATTAAGGGTGTCACTCATGTCTTCCACTCTTTCCTTAAGTCCAGTGAGTATCCTTGTGATCATTACTTTAAATTCTCTATCAGTCATGTTATTTATATCTATTTCACTTAGATCTCTAGTTGTGACCTTGTCTTGTTCTTTCATTTGGGATAAATTTGTTTTCCCATTTTTTTCTAAGTCTCTGTGCCTGTTTCTGTGTGTTACAAAATCAGCCATATCTCCCATTCTTGCAATAAGATTTATTGACCTTCTGTGTGGTGTCCCCTTTTGCCTAGGGTCTGGCACTTCTGGGAGTGTCCCCAGTGTATATTGTGTGTTCTCTGTTGTTTTGTCCTGGCTGCTTTTTTCTTCAGACTAGTTGCCTGCAGAGTTTCTCTTTGCCTGTTGTGAGCAGTGTTCTGTCTCTTGCTTTAATGTGGTGCATTTGAACTAGGTGGCCCTCTGGTTTATTTGTGAACTGATACCTGTCACCACCCTCACAGGCAAAGAGGCTCAGTACAACTCCTGCAATGAAAGACATGGTATGAGCAGGGATTTGGTCTAGCCCTCTGGGGGAGGGTGCCTACCAGCTAGGACTAAGGCAAGGGTAGAGTCCAGGGGCCAGGGCTTGATGTAGCAAGTTAAGTAGCAAGTGTTTGTACTGCACTAGTTCCCACAGGTGGCTCTGTGTATAGGCTGGGGATGAGGGAGGGAAATGACATAGGCCAGTTCTTTTGTTCCTGGAGGGGTCCTCTCTGTAAGGCTGCCTCTCTAGTGTGTGCTGGGAGTTGAGTGAATGACCTCTCCACTGTGTGCTTCAGGCACTCTGTAGATCACTCTTTCTTCACTGTAGCTGGAGTCCTTTGCCTTAACTCCAAGAGCAACACAATGCTCTGGGCGGTATTTCAGCCACACCCACTGACCTTTAAAACTCCAGATTTTATGCCCTGCTCCTAGCAAGAACTCAAGGCCCTCGCAGCTTTCCAAAACAATTACTATGGTGATTTGTTTTCCCAGTGTGTTCCACTTTGTTTAGTGTGTCTCTCACCCTTCTCTGCTCCACAGCTCCCTCCCCACTGTAGTACTCATAATCCATTTCTCTTCCAAATCATATCTCCACATGTCCTACCTTCTTAGACATGGCCTCTTCCTTACCTTTAACTGTTCTGACAGTCTTCAAGTCAGTTTCTGGGGTTATTTAGGATGATTTGATAGTTTATCTAGTTGTGTTCATAGGATGAGATGAGCCTCAGGTCCTCTTAATCTGCAGCTATCTTCCAATTCCTGGTTTTTGTTGTTGTGTTTTTTTTTTTTTTTTTTGGTGTTGTTGTTTGTTTGTTTGTTCTTGGTTGTCTCTCAAATTTTTGTGACTACCCAGTGGTTTATTTTATTTTTAATAGCTCCTATTAATTGAGAGTAGGCCAAGATCTGTCAGTGTCCCAAAAAGTAGGAGCTCAGTCTGCATGTGGATTCAAGGTGATTGGAAGTGAGACCCTCATACAATAGCTTTAAAAAATGCAATATATACTGTCCTGTGCGATCTTAGATTTCAGCCCCACTGGCGTCCAATGCCAGATGACCTAGAGTTGTCCCCTGGGCAGCAGTCACAAAAACTGGGATTCCAGACAAGTTTATAAGCTCCTTTCTGGGAGATATTAGTGAGGTAGAAAGAGAGCATAAAGATGGCATCCCTCAGCATACATTCACTAAAAACACTCCTGTAACCTCTACATGTGTGCCCAACCTGAAGGCTTCCCCTAAGACCAAAGCTCTAGGACTAACAAGTAGGCTTATGTTGGGGAGAGGGAAGGGAAATGATGAAAGGCTGGGAGTGTATTTTACTATGCTGTTTGTGCAAGAGCTGTCTCCTTGGTTGTTATAATCCAGAGGACCCAAGAATGTAAGGCCCTCTGGCAACCAGCTCCAGGGAAAAAAGGAGTATCTTTTGGGTGGCAGCTGCAAAAACCAGGGCACCAAATCTAAAAACTAGGACAAGCATGAAGATAGTGCTCACTCTCTGAAGTCTCAGGGAAGGTATATAGTCAACCCTTAGATGTGTGTTAAATTAGAAACATGCTCTTCAGGCTACAGCTGTAATGATAAACTAATAGCCTTCTTTCCAGAAATATTGAGCTCCTAGGTCTGTGCTTTTCACTATGCCCTGGGGGTAGCTGTTTCTCTATTTGTTATAGTTTCGTGGAATCTGCAAGCTGAATCCCAACTGGCCACCAGAGCCAAATGATGTAGAGGCATCCCCTGGTAGAAGACACAAAAATCAGAGCAAGAGAAAAGTATATAAGCTCCTTTCTGTATGATATCATGAGCTGGATGGAGTAAGGTAGAGGGAAAGCACCAAATTGAATTTACCAGCCTCCATCCCCTGACAGCTCCTCTGTAGACCCCTGTGTGTCAAACCAGAGGACTGCCTCTGAAGCCAAAGCTCCTGGATAAATAAAAGACCTGTCTTTCAGAAAGACTAGAGGTGTGTTTCAATCTGCTTTCTGTGGAGTGCCCTGGGAGTGGTAGTCTGCTCAAAACTGTCTTTCTCATTGTTATAGTTTTATGAGACTTAGGAATGAAAGCCCCCTGGCCTTCAGAGCCAGCCAATCAGGGAACACCCCCTGGATGGCAGTTGCAAAATCCTGATCACCAGACAAAAAGTCAGACACCGGACATGTGCTGAAGCTCTTAAGGGAGATTCTAGCACTCTGGAATGCAATAGATGCCCCACCCCCATTTTTTTAAATCCTAAGAACAATTTTTCTCTATTAACAGTCTCTAAAACTCCCTGTAGATCAGGTCTCCATGGCTACATCTCCAGTTATCATGGTAATTATGGCCTTCTGATTTCTAATCTCTATTACTTTGGGGCCCTATCCTTCCCATGATGTTATTGAATCCAGCTTGGTGACCCAGTGTGCAAAGGAGGGCTATCACCAAACTTTTTAGTGCTTCATGCCCTTCTCACCAGTGCCTTCCCATGCCCTTCTAATCTTCCACTGTGCCCTCTCATGGAAGATAGTCATTCATAGCTCTTCTGTCTTTCACCATGTGCCTATTCCCACATGTTCAATTTTCTTAGTCTCTGTTCCTCTATATCTACCTACTTTTCTGAGATTTGGCTACCATTTTTCCCTAGTCTTTTAAAACCCACCTTAGTAGCGGATTAGCTCCATTCTAGGATACCTATCTAGGGTGTTAAATCTCTTATCCTTAAAAAGGTCCTTAATTATTGCTTACCTCACTTTATATTCTGATCCTTTTGATCACATAATCAAAGTATATTCCCTTGGCTCCTGTTTGGGCACATGCAAGTTGATCCTTTCAATTCTTTAGGTGAATAGTTTTTTTTTCCTCCCATATCAGGCTCAGCATTTCCCCAACAGCATTGTGCAAAGATTTAATCCTAGTTATTGTCCTGAAAGCTAGAAGAGAGAGAGTGCTTATTGCCTTGTGTGTGGGATTTGGGGTCTTCTGTGTTCTTACTAAGAAAGAGGGGTGGCATCTCTGTAATCCCAGAAAGCTGATGGGATCTGTACAACCAGCATCCTCAGGGATCTCCACCCAGATGTCCCTGTCATAATTTTCAGGATTGCAGGCTTTCCCCACCAAGGTGCTGACCTACTATCTCAGACTTGCCTTGATTGGACATTCACACCTCTCCAGAGTTCTGAAACTCTCCAAGAACCCACTGTGCTACTGCATTTGCCTGCTTACCATGGGTGATGAGGATCTCTTTGGAACTCCCTATTGGAGCTGTCTGACTCTCATGCTTAGTCATTAACTACAGGTAAATAAATCTCACTCACTCCTTTTTTTTCCTGCAGGACGTAAGTTCAGCTTAACAATAACCAACCAACGTCACTGCCTTTGTGAGTACTATTCCCCCGCATTTTTCAAATGCTTGCCCATTGCACCTAGATCAGCAATATTCCCCACTGGGTCATATTCCAAGGCCACCCCCAGTGACATCTTTAACAATTGAGCTTCCATCGTACATAGGGCCTATATGTGATCTAACCAACAAGGATTGTGTCCTCTTTACCTCCTAGCCAGTGTGAGGTTCAATCCCAAGCCCTAATTTTGCTGCCTCTTTTCTTAAACCACTCTTGGGACCCCTTGTGCTAGTCTGAGTCTAAACTGTAAGGATTTTGTTAGGAGAAATGCCTGTGTGAAAGAAAATGTCCAAGAGAACAGTCATCCCACCATGCATGTATGATAACCTGCAAAGGGGAGAAGGAGCAAAGGCTCAGTAGAAATATTCTGGATGACTGTACCATCTAAGGATGGCTCCATAAGGTTACTGATGAAAGCCAGCCCTCAGTGGAGCTCCTGTGTCTTCAGGATTACTCAGCCACTAGCTGAGAGCCACCTGTGGGGAATGTGGCCTTGAACCAAATGAAAGGACAAGGGTTTGTGGCCAGCAGTTAGGGTGCCTGGTCAATTGTGCACTGTAGTTAGAGTTCTGTGGGTGCATTCCCCTCCCCTGCAGCAGTCCCGCAGAGGGAACCATGCTTCTTCCTTCCAGGTCTCTTTCCATGGACCCTAGAGCCCACTGCAGGTGACAGCTTTGCTATTGTGACTGTAATGGGAAGTCACTGTGAGTACAAGGACATGAAAATTAATTAATGCCCTATTTGGAGATTTTAAACTTTCTCTCAGTGGTCAAAGAGAGAAGCCAGATGTCATGACTCAAGAGTCTGTGCAACCAGGACTCCACAGCAGGCACATCCCTCCCTTAGGAGTCCCCATGCTACCCAGAGCACACTGTCCTGAGAGTTGCCTTCTGACATCCAGCAACCATGGGAGTTTTAGAACTTTAAGAAATATCCCTTCTCTATTATGACACAAACGTGAATAAGTTACACTGCCAGGTTAGCTAAATTAAACTCAGGGACCTAGTCAGGAACCTCACTGTGGAAGGGTGTTTATTCAGTTTGCTTTCTGCAAGGGCTAAAGACAAAGCTGATATCTTTATGAGACAATGTGGTTTTGTTCTGGGGTAACAAACACTAATAAAAAAAAGCAGGAAGTTTTTACTTTAAGATGTTCTAAATGAACAATTTAATATACTAAATATAATGAGTGGATCCCCTGCTGCATTTGAGAATATAAATGCATAATAAACTAAACTAAGTTACTTATAACTATTTGAAAGTGCACACTCCCACAAGCAACCTTGAATTTGCATGTTTTATTGTCTTTTAAATAAAATCTTTTCCAAGGGGCTATCATCATCTTTAACACAAATACATACTGTAGCTCTTCCCTGATGAAAGATATTTCTGAGAGTGCTTTTGACTAAATTATGAAGTCAACTCTATTATTATTTAAATTACCACTTTATTTGAGTTGAAAATGCCTCTTCTGGTTTTAGATTTTTTTAAATCAATTTATTTCTTTATGGATTTTATTTTTAATAAGTTCATTGCATTTTCCCAAAACTAACCATGCTATATAGATATAGAAAACATGCTTTAGACTAAGAAAAAAATAAAAATATTTTTAGTCCTAAAAAAGGAAAAGTTTATAATAGTAACAGAATGCCTTATGATCATTGATTATGGATATTTAGAACATATTGAGACTCTTCAGGTAACACTGACGTTTTCATAGTATACTGCTAATTAAACTTCATCTGCTGTTTAAACAATAACTAAGACATCACCTGGAAACCTTTCTTTTATAACTTACCAACCAGTGGTTTGCTAGTCAACTGTCCTAATTAGCCCTCAAATTAAAACCACATTGAGATATCACCTTACACCAGTTAGAATGGCCAAAATTAACAAAACAGGAAACAACATGTGTTGGAGAGGATGTGGAGAAAGGGGAACCCTCTTCCACTGTTGGTGGGAATGCAAGTTGGTGCAGCCTCTTTGGAGAACAGTGTGGAGATTCCTCAAGAAATTAAAAATAGAGCTTCCCTATGACCCTGCAATTGCACTCCTAGGTATTTACCCCAAGGATACAGATGTCGTGAAAAGAAGGGCCATCTGTACCCCAATGTTTATAGCAGCAATGGCCACGGTCGCCAAACTATGGAAAGAACCAAGATGCCCTTCAACGGACAAATGGATAAGGAAGATGTGGTCCATATACACTATGGAGTATTATGCCTCCATCAGAAAGGATGAATACCCAACTTTTGTAGCAACATGGACGGGACTGGAAGAGATGATGCTGAGTGAAATAAGTCAAGCAGAGAGAGTCGATTATCATATGGTTTCACTTATTTGTGGAGCATAACAAATATCATGGAGGACAAGGGGTGTTAGAGAGGAGAAGGGAATTGGGGTAAATTGGAAGGGGAGGTGAATCACGAGAGACTATGGACTCTGAAAAACAATCTGAGGAGTTTGAAGTGGCAGGGGGGTGGGAGGTTGGGGTACCAGGTGGTGGGTATTATAGAGGGCACGGATTGCATGGAGCACTGGGTGTGGTGAAAAAATAAGGAATACTGTTTTTCTGAAAATAAATAAATTGAAAAAAAAAAGAAAGTCCTAATTGTTAACATTTCTGTGCTGATTTCTGTGATGTGTATTTGTAGCACTGATTTCTGTGATGTGAATGTACCACCTCAGTTGATTCCAAGCTCCCAGGGTCATGCAGGGATGTGGAATGGAAGGATGTGAGCAGCATCTGTCTCATGAGCAGGTACAGGCCAGCTATAGAATAACACTTCTGCAAACCTGTTTTTAACCAGCCCTCTTCTTTGATTGATTCTGTTTAGTATCTATGCACTGCATTCTCTACCTTTTAGATGAACAAAAAACACAAGCCCACTAACACAGACACAACGCAAATGCACTACACCCTTTAAGTACTCAGATAGTAACATTAATGCTTGGATAGAATTATTGTACCAAGTATCTCCACATGTATTTCCCCCGTTTGGTCATTACTACTGTCCTACGAAGTCAGTCCTTTTTAGGTTTGGAAGCTGATGCTCAAAAGGATTCAGTGACTCACCCTGGCAGCCCCACTGCCAAATTGGGGCAGAGCAGTCTTATCTCACTCCATTCTGGTCATTCCTCTTCCACTGGGCCTCTCCTGATTTTCCTAGTGACAGGCTGGGGATCATGACCAGGGTGGGATTGGAACTTTGACTTTGATCTTTTTGAGGTAAACTTCCTAGAATACACTGTTTTTAAATAGCCATTTTTTTTTGTTGATGAAGAGATGCTGTGTCTCTTTGTGAGAAAGAGCAAGCACAAGACATACCTGAGGTAGGGAAGGCAGTCAGTGGAAAAGCACAATAAGGCTTCACGGCTGGAGCTGAGCCCCTACCATCTCTTCCCCACTGGGCCCAGCACCACCAGATGGGGCAAGGATAGGACACTTCCTCTTTAGAACACCTGTCCAAGTATGGATAAAACACCAAGGCCCTTTTCTTTGTTCCTCTTTGCACAGCTGAGAAAGCTTGGGATTTTCAAAAGAAATTTACTAAAACATCACCAGAAAACAAACAATGAATGAACAAAGGCAAAAACCATAAAGGCAAAAATAGCCTTCGAAGTTTAGACATGGAGACCCACAGAAAGCTCATCCTCTCACCAAGCATGCAAGCTTGTTTAGCAGCACACCCTGTCTGACAGGCAGAACCTTTTCCTTGTGATCCTTGTATCTTTTCCCCTTCTACTTTGTCACAGGAGATTGCTATTACCTCCTGAGAGAGGTTGGTGCTACAGCTGACAAATGCAGCCCTTCTCTCCAGAGGTTACCAGATGCAAAGGGAAAAAGTGCTGGATCACTTCCATGCAGCACAATGGGTGAGTACCTGAACTTGGGAGGTGAACATAGGATAATGTCTTATCCTAGGTGAACATAGGATAATGCCCAGGCAAAGTGAGGGACTAGGATGAGCCCTTCAGTCCTTTGTTAGAAAGGTGGAAATAAGTATCTCTTAACTCTTATTGGGGGTTATAAAGACAGAAGGAAATGACACAGTTGATGGACTGAGCATAATACTGAACTCATAATAAACCCTCAGGATGGACCATTAATGTCACCAACAGCAGCTGATTTGAGCCTGGATATCCATGTAAATGAATAGTTCTTGTATTAGCACAAGTTTTTAAATTCTATGTCTGTAGCCTAAAGATATTGGCCACAGGTTCTGTTCTGTCAGTAGTCAGTCAACTCTCCCACAAGAACATGTGAGTGCTCATGGGGAGTCCTAAGTCCTGGCTTTCATGACCACCTAAGGAAACATGAGGAAGGTAAAAGGAGAGAAGATGAGTGAAGAAGGCGAGAGAAAGGAAGAACAAACCGTTCAAGACAACAGTACTGAGTTCCAAGCTTTGGGAATGTGCTGCCTAATGCTAAAAGCTTGAAGAAATAGAGAAATTGTGCAAGTGGAATTTGATTTGGGAATCTTAAGAATCAAAAACCAAGAAAGTCCAGAAATGTGAAGCATCTTTTGGAGAAGGCCTATATCACCTAGGACTTTCTTTACTATTACTGAAACTTTCCATTCCTTGATTCTGCTTTGTCCCTTATGCCTTGCCTGTAAATAAGGAAGAGAGAGTGTTACTTGCAATAGGGCAATGTTTTTTATACTTTTTTTTTGAAAAATAGAAGCCATTTTTCCCAAATTATGTTTTATGCCATAGATACCAAGAGGGAAGAGACAATATCTGCCTTGATTATTGTTGAAACTGCTGGCTTAGAACAAAGCCTAGGAGATACTCAAAGTATGTTGGTTTGATGAATAAAGGAGAATCTAAGTCATAAAGCTAAAAAATATAGCTAATTTAGAACTTCCAACGAAAGATTAGAAATAAAGAGGTTAACTCTCTTCTTGTCTCTGGAAGTCACAAAAATGAATAGTGAACAACAACAACAAAAAGTAAATGAAATGAAGTAGAAAATTCCATCCCCCCATCTTTAATTAATTTAGGAGGGAATTCAAGTGTATGAAGAATTCCATCCAGATAGTGACATTTTGATCAGATGAGAATATTATGGTTGCCTCCACACCTTGTACCTATTCTCTTTTCCTAACTGGACTCCGGTCTCCTGGCCATGTCGTTTTGGTGGAACTGAATTTTCCCCAGCTCAAGCAGTGGACTCTAGTTAGCTTGAGACAGTCTCAACCTCTTGGACTGAGATTATTTGTTCAAAACCGGGGACAGGACCTAAGTTATATCCATAATGGCCTATTAGACTCATCTCTAATACTTTAGTTGACTGGAAAAGCAATTCCTTTCTTTTTCCTCCTGGAAGTAAATGAGAATTTTATTGGTCCATTTATTCAGCCAGCCTCTTTAGACCACCAAAAAAGGCCTGCTTGAGAACTCCAGGGATGTGGAGCCAAGAAACAGAAAGATAACAGTTCATGGTCACATTGCTTAAGGCCTGGATAAATCTCACTTGAAGCCAGATAGGCCCTTGGGATCATCAGCTGTGGGACACAGTTGACTTTGTTTATATTTAGGGCTCTTTAATTGGGTTTTCTACAGCTTGATAATATATCTGGAGAACTAAAAGTCGCCAGACTTTTAGATTACTTTGTAAGGAAGTGAACCTTGAGGAATCTGATGAACCTATATTTGAAAATCAAAGGGTGATGGCATGGATATATGAACAAATTAGAAGGAAATATGCAGTCTCCATCCTGAACAGTAGTAGGAAGTGGAGGTCAACACTGCAAATTCTTATTTGTTTTCTATGAACAGGGCTTTTTAACCTGGAGAAATAGGTAGAAGTAAAAAAAGAAATTGTAAATCTGAGTCATGTGAGCAGAGAAAAATCAATGCTTAATCATTATCAATATTAAACCTAATAACTTTTGAGCTATGAGGCATCTCTAGAAATCACTGCCCAGCTGCTGCTTAGGAGATCATTTCACTTCATTAAAGTGAAATTCCCAAGTATAAGAAAAGAACTATATCCCCTGGCTGGTAGATTTTGTGGAAAAAATATTTAGTTGCAATAGAACTGATTGGAAGCTATTGACTGTACCAGTCAACACTCTCTGCCCTCTCCATCTTGTTTTTGAACAAGTGGAATGTACAGATAAAACCATCCCTATAAAAGAATGAATAATAAGCAAAAGGGATATTAAATGGATTATGTGTATAAACATCACAAATTTTTAAGTGGAAATAAAAGAAAATTATATATTTTAAGAGGAATATACTTCAAAAGAAAACCTATTGAAGGTAATAAAATAAACTTTTAGGAAAATATTCCTCTATACTCTCAAACTGAAAAGTGAATAGTTGGGAAATACCTTGTTTTTTAAAGTAAACTCTAAGTCCAACATGGGGCTCAAATTCAAAACCCCAGGATCAAGTGTCTCATGCTTTACGGACTGAACCAGCTTTACTGACTCCCTGTTGAAAAATACTTTGGAAAAGAGATTCAGGAGGTATAAAATGAGATTGCAGAGCTCAGAAAGGTAATCAGTGGTAACAATATACTCTTCTAGGGGAAAAATCAGTAGTTAAAAAAAATTAGAATATATATCACTGAACAGAGTCAGTAATATGAGAAAGTCACTCAGCAAAGTTAAATTAAAAAAAGATCACAAATAAACATAAAGTGAAAAATATCTAAAACAAGAGAGAAAATAACTAGATTAAATATAGTTGGTGTTCCTGAAGAAGTGAAGTGTTTTTTCTTAAACAAAAAAGTAAAAGTACTCAAATATAATAGAATGAAACATTTCTAAAATAAAACAAGACCTAAAACTGCAGGCACACTTTGTACCAGGGGAAAATGGACACGGAATTTTTAACACTGAGTCAGACCTTGATAAAGTTGTTGGGCTTTAAGGAAAATGAGCAAATGCTGTAGACATCAAGACAAAAAGCAAGTCACTTGTAAAGATGAGCTTCAAACTTCTCTAGAGGAACACACAATGCTTTAAGATAAGTAAAAAATGCTCTGGAATTCTGAAGGAGGAAGAGTGTGACCTAAAACTTTCCTACCCAGTCAAATTATTAATTCAGTACCTAAAAACTTAGACACATAATACCAATGAAGGATTTTTGGAAAATCTCTTGACAATTGTGTTTATTCTACTAAAAGATGAATCAAAAAACTGAAGAGGAAGAAATAAGTGAGGGAGACAAACCATATGAGACTTGACTCTGGGAAACAAACTTGCAGAAAGGAAGGTGGTGATGGGCATTAAGGAGGACACGTGATGTGATGAGCACTGGGTGTTATATGCAACTAATGAATCATTAAATATTATATCAGAAACTGTTGTACTATATGTTGGCTAATTGAATTTGAATAAAAAAATAAAGTACTAAGGAACACAGAAAGATCAAAGTGAAGGAACACATTGTTGATATTACATATAAGTACAGGGATAATTGTATCTATTTAATAGGATCAAATCAACTCTGAAAAATTTTTAAAAGCTTTAGTTTTTTAGAATAGTTTTAGGTTTACAATAAAATTAAGAGAAAGATGTATATACTTTGCATATATCCCTTGCCCCCCCACATGTGCACAGACTCCCCCATTATCAGCATCGCTAACCAAAATGGGACATTTTTGCCAAAGATGAGCCTACATCGACACATCATAATCACCCCGAGTCCATAGTTTACCCAAATATTTACCCTTGATGTTGTGCATTCAGTGTGTTTAGACATGTATCCACTATTATAATATCAAATAGAGTATTTTCACTGCCCTGAAAATCCTTTATGCTCTGCCTATTCTTTCCCACCCTTACTGTTCTTTTTACTGTCTCCATAGTTTTGCCTTTTCCAGAATGTCCTATAGTTGGTGGAATCATATAGTATGTAGTGTTCTCAGATTGTCTCCTTTCACTTAGTAATACGCATTTAAGTTTCCTTTATGTCTTTTCATGGCTTGGTAACTCATTTCATTTCACTGCTTAATAATATTCCACTGTCTGCCTGTGCCATTTCAATTATCCATTCACCTCCTGAAGGCCATCTTGCAACAAGTGGGCAATTATGAATAAAGCTGCTATAAGTATCTGTGTGCAGGTTTTTGTGTAGACATTAATTTTCAACAAAGAGTTTGATTGCTGGGTTGTAAGGAAGAGTAGTTTTAAAAGAAACCATGAAACTGTCTTCCTAAGTGGCTGTACCATTTCACAATCTTATCAGCAAAGAAAGAGAGTTCTTGTTGCTCCATGTCCTCACTAGCATTTGGTTTTGTCAAATGCCCCATATTCTGGACATACTAATAAGTGTGCAGTGATATCTCATTATTTTAATTAACTCTGTCAATATTTAAAGTTTAATTATAAGTTATCAAGAAATGAGAAATAATAAGGTCAAAAACTGACAGAATTATAGCTACATAAGAGATATAAATATTGTGGTTCTTCATAGAACAGAAGTAATTATAACGTAACTTAAATATCTGGAAATAACAGTGAAAAGAAAGTCAGGAGAAAATTTAAGTGCTCTCATGTCCTCATATATTATGTCAGAGAACCAATGAAAATTATATTTAATTAGTTCAACTTTATGATAAAATCCAAAGTTAAAAAATAAAAGACAAATGATAATGTTGATTCTTTTGGTGACCATAGAATTTGAAATCAGGGTGTATGAATTTTTTTTTATGGTTCCAGCTTTTATCTTATTTCTGTATTTATTTTGTTTACACATACTTGAAAAACTTGTGATGCATACAGATAATTAGTTGTATTTAATTTTTTTTTTAACTTAATAGTCAGTCCTGGAATCTCTGGGTACTCTTTGATCAACCTCATCTATAAAAGTAATAAATGTGTCAGGTTGAATAACTAGAAGCAGATCACAATTGCTTGCATTTCTAAATATAAGACATTTGGTTGAGAAGGAATCAATGAGCAGATTCCTCAGGTAATTAACATCTGTATTATTTAACCGAAAATCATATTCTGTATGTACATCCAAATACATGTAGGGTATTAGACTGCTTGGACTGCAGTCCAAAATACCACATACTGGGTAGCTTAAACAGCAGACATTTATTTTCTCACAGTTTTATAGATAAGAAGTCTAAGACCAAGGTGCCAGCATGGTTGGTGTCTGGTGAGATTTCTCTTCTTGGCTTGTAGATGGCCACCTTCTTGCTATGTGCTCACATGGTCTTTTCTCTGTACCAGTGGGAAGATAGAGAGTTCTCTGGTCTCTCTCATTTTCTTATAAGGACACCAGCTCTATGGGATTAGGGCCCACCCTTGTGACATCTAGCCTTAATTAGCTCCCTATCTCTAAATACAGTCACATTGTGGGTTAGGACATATGAATTTCAACATGTCAGTTTTGAGGGAACACAATTTTGTCCAAAGTAACTAGTAATAATTTAATATGTTCCACAGTATCTTTTCCAGAAACCTCAGAGTTACCTCTGTCAAATTCAGAGTTTCCTCTGTCAAATTTACTCACAATTTAAAAGTTATTTTATGTTGTACATTAACTCAAAATCGAAGAATTGACACAACAGGTAATTAATTATAAATGTATACTGAATTCTGTCAGAGTATTAATTAGATGTGCAAAATACAAAGGTCTTACATCCAAGTTATGATAATATTTTGTTAATGGAGATTCCTTATCATTTAAAAGTAGTAATTTATTGTATATTGAAATATTTGGCTTAGAATCTTGTTTTTTTAAATTGTTATTATTTTTTAAAATTTTAATTATTTATTTGACAGACAGAGATCACAAGTAGGCAGAGAGGCAGGCAGAGAGAGAGAAAGAGGAAGGGAAGCAGGCTCCCTTCTGAGCAGAGAGCCCGACGCGGGGCTCTATCCGAGGACCCTGGGATCATGACCTGAGCCAAAGGCAGAGGCTTTAACCCACTGAGCCACCAAGGCACCCCTAGAATCTTGTTTTTTGACAGCCAACAAACCTGGTTCATTTCTCATGAAATTAAGTCCTGAAGATAACTATCTATCTCATGTCATATAACTGAAAATTTTATAATGGAAAACTGTACATAATTGGTATTAGAAAAAGAAAGATATTAGATGTATAAAAATTGGATGACAGCAGGTAAAGTTACCATATTTACAGATGATATAATTATATACATGGGTTAAAAAAATGAACTAAGTGTACTGCTGGTGGGAATATGAAATAGTATAGCTTCTATAACAAATGATATAGTGATTCCTTAAAAATTTAAATATCATTACTATATTATCCTGCAATTTCTCTTCCAGACATATACCAAAAGAATTGAAAGTGGGAACTCACACAGTTATTTGCACACTCATATTCAAAGCAGCATTATTCACAATAACCAAAAGGTGGAAGCAACCCAAGTGTGAATTGATAAATGAATGGATAACAAAATGTGGCAATTCCACATAATAAAATATTATTTGGCCTTTAAAAGGAATAAATTCTGATACATGCTATAACATGGATAAATATTAAGGACACTGTGCTTAGTGAAATAAGCCAGACACAAAAGGGGCACATACTACGATGCTATTTATATGAGGTTACTAGTGTAGTCAAATTCCTAGAGTCAGAAAGTAGAATTCGAGGGCCTGGGAGAAGAGAGTAATGGAATGTTATTGATTGGTAAATTGATTGGTGCGGATTTTCAGTTTGGGAAGATGAAGAATTCTAGAGATGGATCATGATGGTAGTGGCACAGCTCTGTGAATGTCATTAAATGATTCACTTAAAAATGGTTCAAATGGTAAATTTTATGTGATGTATATTTCATTGCAATTGAATAAAAAGAAAAGTAAGAAAATGTATTATATCAGGTTAGGTTGTGTATTTGAGACCTTTCTTATTTCTTGAGAAAGACTTGTATTGCTATAGACTTTTCTCTTGGGACTGCCTTTGCTGCATCCCAAAGATTTTGAACAGTTCTATTTTCATTTTTATTTGTTTCCATGAATTTTTTAAATTCTTCTTTAATTTCCTGGTTGATCCTTTCATTCTTTAGTAGGATGCTCTTTAGCCTCCATGTATTTCATTTCTTTCCAACTTTCTTCTTGTGGTTGAGTTCTAGTTTCAAAGCACTGTGGTCTGAAAATATGCAGGGAATGATCCCAATCTTTTGGTACTGGTTGAGACCTGATCTGTGACTCAGGATGTGCTCTATTCTGGAGAATGTTCCATGTGCACTAGAGAAGAATGTGTATTCTGTTGCTTTGGGATGGAATGTTCTGAATATATATATGTGATGTCCATCTGGTCCAGTGTGTCATTTAGAGCCCTTTTTTCCTTGTTGATCTTCTGCTTAGATGATCTGTCCATTTCAGTGAGGGGGTTGTTAACAGTATGGAGTTTCCTCAAAAAGTTGAAAATAGAGCTATGCAATGACCCAGCAATTGCACTACTGGGTATTTACCCTAAAGATACAAATGAAGTGATCCAAACAGGCATGTGCACCCGAATGTTTATAGCAGCAATGTGCACAATAGCCAAACTATATAAAGAGCCTAGATGTCCATCAAGAGATGAGTGGATAAAGATGATGTGGTATATATGTGTACACACACACACACACACACACACACACACACAAACATACACACAATGGAATAAACACGCAACCAACAAAAACCCAGAATCTTGCCATTTGCAATGATGTGGATGGAACTAGAGGTTATTATGCTAAGCAAAATAAGTCAATCAGAGAAAGAGGATTATCATATGATCTCACTGATATGAGGAATTTGAGAAGCAAGGGGAAGGGAGGGAAAAATGAAACAAGATGGGACCAGGGATGGAGACAAACTATAAGAAACTCAATCTCAGGAAACAAACTGAGGGTTGCTGGAGGAGAGGGGCGTGGAGGGATAGGATGGCTGGGATGGACATTGGGGAGGGTGTGTGCTATGGTGAGCTCTGAGAATTGATTAAGACTGATAAATCACAGACCTGTACACCTGAAACAAATAATATATGTTAATAAAAAATAAATAAATGTAATAATAATAGACTAAAAAAAGTTGAATTGTTGGATCATATGGTAATTCTGTTTTTAATTTTTTTGAGGAGCCATCAAACTTTCTTCTGCAGCAGCTGTACCATTTTACATCTCATCAGCAATGTATAAAAGTGGCAATTTCTTCGTAACTTTGCCAGCTTGTAAATTTGTGTTTTTTTGTTTTGATAGTAACTATGCTAGTGGAAGTGAAATAGTATCACATTGTTGTTTTGGTTTATATTCAGCTAGTGATTAGTGATATTGTTTGTTTGTTTGTTTGTTTAAATCGGCATGTGGAAGTCCTTAACATGTTTGGGATAGTAATCCTTTATCAGACACATTACTTACAAATATTTTCTTCCATTCCTTTTATTGTCATTTCTCTCTTTTGATAATAAATACCTTCTGGTGTGCACATTTTGATTTGATTAAATGTGCCATTTATCTATTTGTTTTTTTGTTGCTTGTTCTTTTGGTGTCACATCCAAAATGTCATTGTCAAATCCAAGTCCAGTATCATATGTTTTATTCTATGATTTTTATAATTTTAGCTTTAGTTTAATTGTGGTCTTTGATCCATTATGACTTAATTTTTATATATGGCACAAGGTAAGAATCAATTCGACTCTTTTGCATGTGAACATCCAGTTTTTCCACACTATCTGTTGAAAAAATCTGTCCTTTCCCTCCATGAATGGTCTTGGCATACTTACTGAAAATCAGTTGATCATAAGTTATTTCTGGGCTCTCTATTCTATCCCATTAGTGTGTATGTATATTTTGTGCCACTGCAGTACTATTTGATTATGATCAGTTATTATGTTTTTTATGTTTTATCAGTTATTTATGTTATATATATATATATATATATAGCCACTGCAGTACTGTTTGATTATGATCAGTTATTATGTTTTTTATGTTTTATCAGTTATTTATGTTATATATATATATATATATAGCCACTGCAGTACTATTTGATTATGATCAGTTATTATGTTTTTTATGTTTTATCAGTTATTTATGTTATATATATATATATATATATATAGCCACTGCAGTACTGTTTGATTATGATCAGTTATTATGTTTTTTATGTTTTATCAGTTATTTATGTTATATATATATATATATAGCCACTGCAGTACTATTTGATTATGATCAGTTATTATGTTTTTTTATGTTTTATCAGTTATTTATGTTATATATATATATATATATATAGCCACTGCAGTACTGTTTGATTATGATCAGTTATTATGCTTTGAAATCAGGGAGTGTAAGTCTTCCAACTTGCTCTTCTTTTTCAAGATTGTTTTAGCTATTTGGGGACCACTGAAATTTTCCATATGAATTTTAGAAGGGAAGGAATTCTATTTCTGCAAAAAATGTCATTGGAATTTGATAAAGATTACATTGACTCCATAGAGTGCTTGAGTGTACTGTTTGTATAAACAATATTAAATCCATAATCGATGAACACAGGATATATTTCCATTTATATATCTTCTTTAATTTTTTTCAGCAAAAAAATTGTAGTTTTCAGTATACAAGTCTTTCATCTTCCTGATTACATTTATTCCTAAGTATTAAAATTGATGCTACTATAAATAGAATTTTTTTTCATTTTCTTTTTGGGTTTCTAATTTTTAGTGTGTAGAAATAAAATTGATTTTTTGGGTTGGTTTTGTATCCAGCAGTTTTGCTGTATTTGTTTATTAGCTCTAACAGTTTTGTGTGTGTGTGTGTTTTGGGGTTGTTTACATGTAAGATCATGTCATCTGAAAACTGAGATAATTTTACTTTTTCCTTTCCAATTTGAATTCTTTGCATTTCTTTTTCTTGACTAATAGTTCGGGATTGAATTTCATGTTGAATACAAATAGTCAAACCGGGCATTCCTTCCTTGTTCCTGATCTTAGTGGAGAAGATTCAGTCTTTCATCATTGAGTATGATGTTAGCTGTGGGTTTGTCCTATATGGATTTTTATTATGTTGAGAAAATTTCCTTCTATTCCTAGCTTATTGAGTGTTTTATCATGCAATGAAGTTGAATTCTGTCACTTTTTTTCTTTTTGCATCAATAGACATGAGCATATGCTTTTCTCTTTTTCTCCTACTTCTCCTCCCCCAGCTCCTCAACCTTCCCCTCCTCCCCCTCTGCCCCCTCTTCCTCCTCCTCCTTCTCTCTCTCCCCCTCCTCCTCCTCCTTCTCTTTCTCCCCCTCCTCCTCCTATATCAGTCTGTAGTTTTCTTGTAGTATCTTTGATTGGCTTTGGTATCAAGATAATTCTGGCCTCACAGAATGAGTAAAGAACTGCTCCATGCTCTCCAGTCCTTTGGGACAGTTTGAAGAAGAATTGATATTAACCCCACTTTATATGTTTGGTAGAATTCACCAGTGATGTCATCAGATCAGGTCTTTTCTTTCTTGGAAAATTTTTGATTACTGGTTTGATCTTATTAATAATCATAAAAAAGACCCTATTTTTAAAAGATCAAAAATGTGTAAATTACCTCAAATGAACTTCATAAAAACTGCATGAGAGCTATATAAAAATAATTGCAAAACCTACTGGTGTCTATCTCTATTAGAAAAATATTGTCATACTATGTTCTTGAATAAGAAGACTGCTATTTTTAGAAACTGACAATATTTCTAAATTCGTCTATAAATGTAATGCAATCCCAATAAAATAGGAAAATATATTTGAGTGAAAGTGCAGAGAAATCATGATGGGGGTTTTAAAATTCATATGGAAAATTAAATATGCTATTTCCAGAAAAATTCTGACCAAAAAAGGAGTAATGAGATGAGATTACCCTATAAGCTTGAAAAAAAAATGTTAACTATACACTGTGAAAAATCAAATCCATAAGCTATGGAAACATAAACATAATTAAGACAATAAGGTATTTATATCCTAATAGGCTGATGAATTAATGCCCAGGATGATATAACATCAAAGAAAATGTCCATGTAACCTCCGGAACAATGTAATACTCAGTAAATATATATTGTTTTCAAAATGGTATAGCCAACTAGAAAACAATATGAACTTGGATTTAAACCAGGTATCAGGACAAATTCTCAATGGATCAATATTTGAAGTGGAAAAGAAGAAACTTTTTAAAAATAGAAGAAACCATAGGAGAATGTATTTTATTACTTTTAGAAGTTCTTTCTAATGAAGATGGCGGAGAAGTAGCAGGCTGAGACTACTTCAGCTAGCCGGAGATCAGCTAGATAGCTTATCTAAAGATTGCAAACACCTGAAAATCCATCGGCAGATCGAAGAGAAGAAGAACAGCAATTCTGGAAACAGAAAAACAACCACTTTCTGAAAGGTAGGACCGGCGGAGAAGTGAATCCAAAGCGACGGGAAGATAGACCCCGGGGGGAGGGGCCAGCTCCCGGCAAGCGGCGGAGCAACCTCACACAAAATCAGGACTTTTAAAAGTCTGTTCCGCTGAGGGACATTGCTCCAGAGGCTACCCGGGGCAAAGCCCACACGGGGTCAGCGTGGCCTCAGGTCCCGCAGGGTCACAGAAGGATCGGGGGTGTCTGAGTGTCACAGAGCTTGCAGGTATTGGAACGGGAAAGCCGGCTACAGAGACAGAGCCCACAGTAAGCTCGCAGCTCGGGGTGACCTTGAACCGGTCGCAGGCTCGGTGAGCTCGGAGCACAGCCGGAGGTCAGGCAGACGGGAGTAAATGGGCGCGGTTCTCTGAGCGCACACTGAGGAGTGTGGCCCTGGGCTCTCGGCTCCTCCAGGCCGGAGACCAGGAGGCCGCCATTTGTATTCCCGTCCTCCAGAACTCTACGGAAAGCGCTCAGGGAACAAAAGCTACTGAAAGCAAACCCAAGCGAATTACTCACCCCAGCCCCGGGTACGGGCGGTGTAATTCCGCCTGGGGCAGACACTGGAGAATCACTACAACAGGCCCCTCCCCCAGAAGATCAACAAGAAATCCAGCTGAGACCAAGTTCACCTACCAAGGAGTGCGGTTTCAATACCAAGGAGAGCAGCAGAATTCTAGAGGAGGAGAAAGCAAAGCACGGAACTCATGGCTTTTCCCTGTGATTTTTTTTTTAGTCTTGCAGTTAATTTAATTTTTTTCTTTTTCATTTTTTGTTTTTTTTCCTCACCTTCGGGTAAAAATTTTTTTTTAACTGTTACCTTTTTCTTTTTTAACGATTTTTTACTAGTTTATCTAATATATATATTTTTTCTTTTTTATATTTTTCTTAGGTGTTTTCATTTTTTTTAAATTCTTTTCTTTTTTTTTCTTTTTTCTTTTTTTTTTCTTTCTTCCTTTTTGAACCTCTTTTTATCCCCTTTCTCCCCCCTCACGATTTTGGATCTCTTCTAATTTGGTTAAAGCATTTTTTCTGGGGTTGTTGCCACCCTTTTAGTATTTTACTTGCCCCTTCATATACTCTTATCTGGACAAAATGACAAGACGGAAAAATTCAACACAAAAAAAAAGAACAAGAGGCAGTACCGAAGGCTAGGGACCTAATCAATCCAGACATTGGTAATATGTCAGATCTAGAGTTCAGAATGACAATTCTCAAGGTTCTAGCCAGGCTCGAAAAAGGCATGGAAGATATTAGAGAAACCCTCTCGAGAGATATAAAAGCCCTTTCTGGAGAAATAAAAGAACTAAAATCTAACCAAGTTTAAATCAAAAAAGTTATGAATGAGGTGCAATCAAAAATGGAGGCTCTCACTGCTAGGAGAAATGAAGCAGAAGAAAGAATTAGTGATACAGAAGACCAAATGACAGAGAATAAAGAAGCTGAGCAAAAGAGGGACAAACAGCTACTGGACCACGAGGGGAGAATTCGAGAGATAAGTGATACCATAAGACGAAACAACATTAAAATAATTGGGGTTCCAGAAGAAGAAGAAAGAGAGAGGGGAGCAGAAGGTATACTAGAGAAAATTATTGGGGAGAATTTCCCCAATATGGCAAAGGGAACGAGCATCAAAATTCAGGAGGTTCAGAGAACGCCCCTCAAAATCAATAAGAATAGGCCCACACCCCGTCACCTAATAGTAAAATTTACAAGTCTCAGTGACAAAGAGAAAATCCTGAAAGCAGCCCGGGAAAAGAAGTCTGTAACATACAATGGTAAAAATATTAGATGGCAGCTGACTTATCCACAGAGACCTGGCAGGCCAGAAAGAGCTGGCATGATATTTTCAGAGCACTAAATGAGAAAAACATGTAGCCCAGAATACTATATCCAGCTAGGCTATCATTGAAAATAGGACGAAAGATTAAAAGCTTCCAGGACAAACAACAACTGAAAGAATTTGCAAACACCAAACCAGCTCTACAGGAAATATTGAAAGGGGTCCTCTAAGCAAAGAGAGAGCCTACAAGTGGTAGATCAGAAAGGAACAGAGACCATATACAGTAACAGTCACCTTACAGACAATACAATAGCACTAATTCATATCTCTCAATAGTTAACCTGAATGTTAATGGGCTAAATGCCCCAATCAAAAGACACAGGGTATCAGAATGGATAAAAAAACAAAACCCATCTATATGTTGCCTCCAAGAAACTCATTTTAAGCCCGAAGACACCTCCAGATTTAAAGTGAGGGGGTGGAAAAGAATTTACCATGCTAATGGACATCAGGAGAAAGCAGGAGTGGCAATCCTTATATCAGATCAATTAGATTTTAAGCCAAAGACTATAATAAGAGATGAGGAAGGACACTATATCATACTCAAAGGGTCTGTCCAACAAGAAGATTTAACAATTTTAAATATCTATGCCCCCAACGTGGGAACAGCCAACTATATAAACCAAATAATAACAAAATCAAAGAAACACACCAACACTAATACAATAATAGTAGGAGAATTTAACACTCCCCTCACTGAAATGGACAGGTCATCCAAGCAAAAGATCAGCAAGGAAATAAAGGCCTTAAACGACACACTGGACCAGATGGACATCACGGATATATTCAGAATATTTCATCCCAAAGCAACAGAATACACATTCTTCTCTAGTGCACATGGAACATTCTCCAGAATAGATCACATCCTCGGTCCTAAATCAGGACTCAACCGGTATCAAAAGATTGGGATCATTCCCTGCATATTTTCAGACCACAATGCTCTAAAGCTAGAACTCCACCACAAAAGGAAGTTTGGAAAGAACCCAAATACATGGAGACTAAACAGTATCCTTCTAAAGAATGAATGGGTCAACCGGGAAATTAAAGAAGAATTGAAAAAAATCATGGAAACAAATGATAATGAAAATACAACGGTTCAAAATCTGTGGGACACAACAAAGGCAGTCCTGAGAGGAAAATATATAGCAGTACAAGCCTTTCTCAAGAAACAAGAAAGGTCTCAGGTACACAACCTAACCCTACACCTAAAGGAGCTGGAGAAAGAACAAGAAAGAAACCCTAAGCCCAGCAGGAGAAGAGAAATCATAAAGATCAGAGCAGAAATCAATGAAATGGAAACAAAAAAGACAATAGAGCAAATCAATGAAACTAGGAGCTGGTTCTTTGAAAGAATTAATAAAATTGATAAACCCCTGGCCCGACTTATCAAAAAGAAAAGAGAAAGGACCCAAATAAATAAAATCATGAATGAAAGAGGAGAGATCACAACTAACACCAAAGAAATACAAACTATTATAAGAATACTATGAGCAACTCTATGCCAATAAATTTGACAATCTGGAAGAAATGGATGCATTCCTAGAAACGTATAAACTACCACAACTGAACCAGGAAGAAATAGAAAGCCTGAACAGACCCATAACCAGTAAGGAGATTGAAACAGTCATTAAACATCTCCAAACAAACAAAAGCCCATGGCCAGACGGCTTCCTGGGGGAATTCATTTAAAGAAGAACTAATTCCTATTCTCCTGAAACTGTTCCAAAAAATAGAAATGGAAGGAAAACTTCCAAACTCATTTTATGAGGCCAGCATCACCTTGATCCCAAAACCAGACAAGGATCCCACCAAAAAAGAGAGCTATAGACCAATATCCTTGAAGAACACAGATGCGAAAATACTCAACAAAATACTAGCCAATAGGATTCAACAGTACATTAAAAAGATTATTCACCACTACCAAGTGGGATTTATTCCAGGGCTGCAAGGTTTGTTCAACATCGCAAATCAGTCAATGTGATACAACACATCAATAAAAGAAAGAACAAGAACCATATGATACTCTCAATAGATGCTGAAAAAGCATTTGACAAAGTACAGCATCCCTTCCTGATCAAAACTCTTCAAAGTGTAGGGATAGAGGGCACATACCTCAATATCATCAAAGCCATCTATGAGAAACCCACTGCAAATATCATTCTCAATGGAGAAAAACTGAAAGCTTTTCCGCTAAGGTCAGGAACACGGCAGGGATGTCCATTATCACCACTGCTATTCAACATAGTACTGGAGGTCCTAGCCTCAGCAATCAGACAACAAAAGGAAATTAAAGGCATCCAAATCGGCAAAGAAGAAGTCAAATTATCACTCTTCGCAGATGATATGATACTATATGTAGAAAACCCAAAAGACTCCACTCCAAAACTGCTAGAACTTATACAGGAATTCAGTAAAGTGTCAGGATATAAAATCAATGCACAGAAATCAGTTGCATTTCTCTACACCAACAGCAAGACAGAAGAAAGGGAAATTAAGGAGTCAATCCCATTTACAATTGCACCCAAAACCATAAGATACCTAAGAATAAACCTAACCAAAGAGGCTAAGTATCTATACTCAGAAAACTATAAAGTACTCATGAAAGAAATCGAGGAAGACACAAAGAAATGGAAAAATGTTCCATGCTCCTGGATTGGAAGAATAAATATTGTGAAAATGTCTATGCTACCTAAAGCAATCTACACATTTAATGCAATTCCTATCAAAGTACCATCCATCTCTTTCAAAGAAATGGAACAAATAATTCTAAAATTTATATGGAACCAGAAAAGACCTTGAATAGCCAAAGGGATATTGAAAAAGAAAGCCAACGTTGGTGGCATCACAATTCCGGACTTCAAGCTCTATTACAAAGCTGTCATCATCAAGACAGCACGGTACTGGCACAAAAACAGACACATAGATCAATGGAACAAAATAGAGAGCCCAGAAATAGACCCTCAACTCTATGGTCAACTAATCTTCAACAAAGCAGGAAAGAATGTCCAATGGAAAAAAGACAGCCTCTTCAATAAATGGTGTTGGGAAAATTGGACAGCCACATGCAGAAAAATGAAATTGTACCATTTCCTTACACCACACACAAAAATAGACTCAAAATGGAATAAGGACCTCAATGTGCGAAAGGAATCAATCAAAATTCTTGAGGAGAACACAGGCAGCAACCTCTTCGACCTCTGCCACAGCAACATCTTCCTAGGAATATCGCCAAAGGCAAGGGAAGCAAGGGCAGAAATGAACGATTGGGATTTCATCAAGATCAAAAGCTTTAGCACAGCAAAGGAAACAGTTAACAAAATCAAAAGACAACTGACAGAATGGGAGAAGATATTTGCAAACGACATATCAGATAAAGGACTAGTGTCCAGAATCTATACAGAACTTAGCAAACTCAACACCCAAAGAACAAATAATCCAATCAAGAAATGGGCAGAGGACATGAACAGACATTTCTGCAAAGAAGACATCCAGATGGCCAACAGACACATGAAAAAGTGCTCCATATCACTCGGCATCAGGGAAATACAAATCAAAACCACAATGAGATATCACCTCACACCAGTCAGAATGGCTAAAATCAACAAGTCAGGAAATGACAGATGCTGGCGAGGATGCGGAGAAAGGGGAACCCTCCTACACTGTTGGTGGGAATGCAAGCTGGTGCAGCCACTCTGGAAAACAGCATGGAGGTTCCTCAAAATGTTGAAAATAGAACTGCCCTATGACCCAGCATTTGCACTATTGGGTATTTACCCTAAAGATACAAACGTAGTGATCCAAAGGGGCACGTGCACCCGAATGTTTATAGCAGCAATGTCCACAATAGCCAAACTATGGAAAGAACCTAGATGTCCATCAACAGATGAATGGATCAAGAAGATGTGGTATATATACACAATGGAATACTATGCAGCCATCAAAAGAAATGAAATCTTGCCATTTGCGACAACATGGATGGAACTAGAGCGTATCATGCTTAGCAAAATAAGTCAAGCAGAGAAAGACAACTATCATATGATCTCCCTGATATGAGGAAGTGGTGATGCAACATGGGGGCTTAAGTGGGTACGAGAAGAATAAATGAAAGAAAATGGGATTGGGAGGGAGACAAACCATAAGTGACTCTTAATCTCACAAAACAAACTGAGGGTTGCTGGGGGGAGGGGGTTTGGGAGAAGGGGGTGGGATTATGGACATTGGGGAGGGTATGTGCTTTGGTGAGTGCTGTGAAGTGTGTAAACCTGGTGATTCCCAGACCTGTACCCCTGGGGATAAAAATATATGTTTATAAAAAAATAAAAATTATATGAAGGCAAAAAAAAAAAAGAAGTTCTTTCTAACATCGAATAAAAACCTGAAGCCAGAAAAATGCGATTGATAAATTCAAGTACCTAAAAATAAACAATTTCTACATGACAAAAATCCATCAAAATAAAAGCTAAATGGTAAACAATAAAATGATAAAATACATTTGCAACTCTTAGCATAGGCAAAAGATCAATTCTCCTGATTTTTATATATATAAACCAAATTGGTAAGTAAAAATATCAATAACACAATGGAAAAATAAGCTGAATATACAAACAATGGAAAAGGAACTACAAAACTATAAATTATTTTTAATATATTGAAGATGCTCAATCTCATTATTAGAAAAATGCAAATTAAAATTACACTGAGGGGCGCCTGGGTGGCTCAGTGGGTTAAAGCCTCTGCCTTCAGCTCAGGTCATGATCCCAGGGTCCTGGGATTGAGCCCATATTGGGCTCTCTGCTCAGCAGGAACCCTGCTTCCTCCTCTCTCTCTGCCTGCCTCTCTGCCTACTTGTGATCTCTGTCTGTCAAATAAATAAATAAAATCTTTAAAAATAATAAAAATAAATAAAATAAAATTACACTGAGATGCCATTTTTTACCTATCAGATTGGCAAATGTCTAAACGCTTGATAAATTTCCCTGTCAATGTGGGTGCAGGAAACATATCTGCTAACACATTGCAAGTGGGAGTGTAGACTGGTGCATCTCAATGGTGAGGACTTGGCTACATCTATCAAAAGTATAAGTGCACCTACTCTTTGACCTAGCAATTCCATTTCTGGGAATTTACCTTACAGAAATACTTATACCTGTGCTACCTGATGTTTGTACAAGATTATTACTCATTGCATCATTGTTCTTGTAACAAACACTTGGAGACATCCTAAATATACAATGTAAGAGCGATTAAATAAATGATGATTCAGTCACCCAATGGAATGCTATGTAGCTAAAATAAACAATGAGAAAGCCTTGCATGTACAGATAAAGAACATGCCCCAAATATATTGTAAAGTTTTTTTTTTAAAAAAGCATGACTTAAAATTATGAATATTATTTGCCTTTTTTTAAAGGGCAGAGAATATGCATAAAATATCTCTGAAGAGATAGGCAAGAGTCTGATCACATTGATATCCTTCACAGAAGAGAACTTGGATGATTGCAACAAGGAGACTTTTTTCACTAATTCAGTTTTGTATCAATTTTAATTTTCATAATTTTTATTTGTTTTTTTAAAATAATTTTTATCTCTTATATCAAAGTTAGTAAATAAAATGTATGAAACAAAACCAAACAATATTCCTTCATTAAATTGGCAAATTCTGGGTAACTGTGACTATCCCTAAGCTTGGATTCACTCATTAGTATGCTGTGACAATGTTCTTATGTTTCTTTTGTATCATCGATTTAACTCTCATGCCATGTTATTATAAATGTATGTGATTTTTTGGATGCACGAAAAATTCAACTAATACATGAAACATTATAATTCATGAAAACTAGTATATGAAAGCTAATACATCAAAAATTCTTCCTATTTTTTTTACAAAATAATTAAAAATCCTTCTATTCATTACATGAGAGTATTTTATGAAAATTAAAATTTTATTTTCTGAGTCCTCATTATTTTGAAGATTAATTGAAAGTTTCTCAGATCTAGCCTTATCCAATTGAACCATAAAGATTTTACATAATTTCATTATCCAAATGAGTCAGGAATATTGAACTTTTTTTCTATAGCTTGCATTATCATAATGTTTTCAGATGACACATTGGGACCATTTAGGAAGTTATGGAATTTGTTGAGTCATAGGTAGCTTTTTAAGAACATGAAATAAAATAAAATAGGATAAAAATATCAGAGTGAATCACAGGTAATAAATATACATGTTCTGGGTTGTGATGAAAATTGTATTTATTACATGCCAGGTACTAAGGGTTCTGGTGCTAGGGACAAAATGACAAACAAGATTGTTCTAGCTCTTATAAACTTTACAGTCCATTGGAAATAGGCAAGAAAGAAGCAAGCAAACAAGCCAGTGAAGATTATAAACAGTGCTAAGAAGGAATTAACAATACACTGGAAGGAAGAATACCAGGGATGGTAATGTCTTTAAATAGAGTATCCATGGAAGGTGTCTGAGGTGGTTGATGTTCAAGTTGCTGCTGAAGGAACTGAAGAAGCCAATCATCTGATGGTCCAGAGAAGAGCTGCAGGCACAGGGAACAGCAAGCATGGACCCCAAGAAGAGAAAGAATGAGGTGTGTTCTGTGGATGGAAGCATGAGATAAGACTAGGCAGAGAAATAGGGGTCAGACTATGCCAGTTCTCCCAGGTCAGAAGAAAGCACAGTGTGAGGCCAGTAAAGGACTTTTATCAGGGCAGTTACATGTTAGTTCTTGAGTTTTAAAACAACATCCTGGTTTCTCAGTGTAGGATGAATTACAAAATAGGGCAAGTGTGGCTTTGTCTAAGGTGAGAAGTGAATATATTTGCCCTTGATTTGGAGGTAGAACTGATATGTCATCAATGCAGAGTTTCACAGAAAGGAAATGTCAACAAAAATGATCAGTCTCATGGCTTTAATAGCTGGGCATATAGCAATACCATTAGTTGCATTCTTATGGCTATCTGCTTATCTAACAGACTTAATACAATTTCAGTGGCATGTCACCTGATTAGCTTTGGCCTCATAGATTATGCTTTCCTTCACATGTAATATGAAGACGTAGCTTTGAATGACATTCTAAATGTATGTTCATAGTTAGATCTAAATTTCATGTATATATATATATATATATACACACATATATATATATATATACATACATACATATATATATTACTTTGAGCTATTCAGTTTATGCTGAATAAAAACTTATAAAACTTAGAGCCTCATATGTATACTCAGTGGAGTTTTCTTTTGACCTGATAATTACAAATGATGTTTCATATTGTCAGAACTCATAAAGCTATTTTCCAAAATTTCATAAAAAGGACTTGCAATTTGATTATCTTGCAGGGTGAACCCTTGTGAAAAATAAGTTGTAACACTTCCTAATTTTTCATCACGTTGCTTTTACATCCTGCTGCTAGAGGGTAGACACAATGGAAACATCAGTAGTGCCATTTAATATAATTTGCTATTGATTTTGTGTCTGGTCAATCTTTCACATTTATTTTCAATTAAAAAATATTTTTGGTTTTTAACTAATAATCTTATTTTAATTTTAAGAAAAAATCAAAAATAATTAAGAAATAGAAAATGATGAAAAATTACTACTTATAAATATTGAAATGGAAATATCCCAATCTCCAAATCTATAATAATTCCATCCTATACATCATGGACAAAAGAATTCCAACCTATGCTTAAAAGACCCTAAAACAAGATATTAGGAATAAGAGCTTTGTTGGGTTCAGTTATTATTAGGAAATGATTATGCATTAGTGTATGTCTGCCCTAGCAGATGTTTGGAGCTTTCCCTGGCCTTTAACTGGGGGATACCTGTGTGACCTTATGGGCCCTGGGCATCTGTAGGCCTCTGCCTAAAGCAAGATCAATATCAATGCAGGATTATACTTATTATTCACTGATCTATGAACAAGTTAAAATTTAAATATAGGTATTGGGAGAAACCAATTTTTAAAAGTCTTTTAAGAGAAAAGATACATTTGTAGCCTAAACCATTGCATATTAAATGGATGAAGCATTTGAGGACACATGCTTTCTTCTATGGCTTTGAAACAGTTTAAAAAATGTATTTTTTCAAAATTAGATTGGAAAAGAATGTTTCTAGAGTCATTGAAGCATATCTCTGCAGGCCAAATGTTCCAGGAGCATGGTTCAAAAACCACACAGACAGGGAAGACTGATAACTTAAGAGGACACAGAGAAGTGAGACACTGCTCTGCAGGTTCTGCTCTGACGATCTCTTCCCAGCCATCCCGTAACTTCTCTGCAGTGCTCAAGGCCCTGGCTTTAGAAAAGAGCCAAATATTTTTTGTAATTTCTGTACAGTATCAGAAGGGCAACCAAAAATAAGGAGAAGAAAAAAACCCAGACTTCCCTACTATCTAGCTCTAAGTCCCTTGGGCTAATAAACTCGCTCATGTTTGGTTTCCTCTTCTGCTAACATCTGGCTCAGAGGGCAGCTCTGAGTAACAAGTAAGGAATTATGTATAATTGATCCAGCACATCGCCTGATATATATTAAGAATTAATTAATCAACAAGGGCATATTGGGTATCTGCTGCATACAAATTCCAATTATAAGAGCTGTAAGCAAAAAAAAAAAAAAAAAGTAGACCACAGAACACTGCCCTTAGTGAACTTATGTCAATAATGGGTGGAAGAAGGCAAATGAAAGCTGACAGTCTTTGTGCCAGGCTGTGCTAGGTTCAGAGTGATGGACTCAGTCTATAAAACAAAGTGATTTAAACTCACATTTAAATGAGTCTGCTATTTCATTTCTGAGTTTTTAGTTTCTTTGTGCAGTGCTGAGCTGTTGCTATTTCCAATAATTAATTAGGGGTCCCAGTGCTGGACTTAAGGTGTACTATCTACAAACTGGGGAGCAATACCTGATTTCTTTGTATGTAAAACCACTCTGGGCAATGGGGATATGAAACTCCTATCAAACTGCTGCTGAGATTTGAAAGAAGAGACCCCGTTCAGTGACAAAGCAGGAGAGAGGGATGGTATTCTCACTCAGGAGATGCACACATACATATAAGGTGCTCAGCAGGAGATGGATATGTCTGGACTAAAGAACAAATGGATCTAACTAGACCCCAGAATTCTCTAGTTTCATAATGTTTCTGGTTCAGTTAAGTCATAGGTGTATTTTGCTTAAATGCTTTTCACCCCTGATTTTCAGACATAAGCTTTTTCCAATGATATTTAACCAAATGATACAAAAAATTATTTTCCTGATCCAAACTTAATTTTTAAGAATCATAAATAACTCTTAGTATCTTCTCCTCATCTATCATCATCATATCTATCTATCTATCTCATCTATTTATATATTTTATTTATGTCTATTTATTTACTTTTAAGTATATAAAGCATTTTGCCCTTGGAAAAATAAGTGGTTTTAATTTTACCCAACGTAAGAAAACTCCAAATCCATGAATTTTGAACTTGCTGTTCAAATTTTCAGCACAGCCATCAGCATCTTGCTCCCTTCCTAGGAGACTTAACGTTTGTGGAAGAAGCTAAAATGCTTTCACACATATGTGAAATAGGTAAAATAGACATCACTTTCTGAGTGTTTCCAGTCAAGAAACAGAAGCTAAATGCTGAAGGTCATATGGCCAATAAATGTTTAAACTTGGCTTAGTAGTACTCAGGGTGATGGATCCATGTCCTGTACCATCCATGACAGGGATACATAACCCGAAGCCAACTTGTTGGCATTTGACCTACTGTATGTGTGTGTGTACATAACCCAAACTCCAGGAAAAAAAAAAAAAATCCCTAAGGAAATCATGCCA
Organism: Mustela lutreola; assembly: GCF_030435805.1. Taxonomy (NCBI): domain Eukaryota; kingdom Metazoa; phylum Chordata; class Mammalia; order Carnivora; family Mustelidae; genus Mustela; species Mustela lutreola. The sequence goes on from NC_081295.1 coordinate 132,965,296, forward strand.
ATGGGTGGGGACAAAGAACAAAGGAACAGAAGAGATTCTGCAAGTAGAACTCACTGACTGCCTTGATTAATTGCCGCCCACATAACTAGGTGTTGCTGCTGTTTACTTAGAATTCTGCCAGCAATGAGGATTCTGGATTCCTGAAGATTGCTCCATTCTTAGGCCTAAGAAAGTCATTATCAGCTATATCTGATGCATGACCACCCCCCCCAGCCTTCGATTCTCACCATGCTGGAGCCAGGCAGCCAGCTGTGCACACACACACCATTAAAGCTGTCCCTGCGTGCTCTTCCCCATGAGTGAACCCTCAGTCCTCCTGAGGAACTTCACCCCCAACTTCATCATATGTAGTTTCTGCTTGTGCCTTCATTTTATGTTTCTCAAAGCTGAGGGGAACGCTATGGGATTTGCCTTGCAGGTAGAGGCAGTGATTAAAAGGACTGGAAAATAAAAGAAGAAAAAAGAGAGGAGTAGAATTTGTCTCTGAAATGTGGAAAAGATGCTCTTTACAAACTCTCTGCTGCTGTGGTTTTCATCAGACTTTCAGAGTTCTAGGAGGAACTAGACATCTGAGGGAAGCCATCGAAGAGTGAGGCCCTAGACAGGAAGAGCTGATTTCAGCATTACAGTGTTTACTGGAAAATTACTGGTACCTTGCCAAACAGCCAGAAGCCTTCATCCTCTCCTCTTGAGCCTCACCCAGGCAAAATAGTAGTTTTCTAGAGTTGCCTCTTCTGCTGCCCCCAGGTCCTGCCTCAATCACATATACATATTCATGGGGTGTATGCTAGATGACAGGAATGCCCATAAACAGCATTCCTATTAATACCATGTAAAAGGTAATTCTCTCCCACTGGCCTCTACTTTCATGCCTGGACTTTCATCTCTATTCTTTGTCAAGTTGTTAAGTTTCTTTGTTTCTATGGCCTCTCTCTGTCTCTCTGTAAATAGTTTCTAAAAATTGTGGTAAAAAGCACATAACATAAATTTTACTTTTACTATAAAATGTACTTTATTACTAAAAATGCTTACATTTTTAAGTGTACACTTTAGTGACGTTAAGTATATTCACACCTGGGTGCAAAACATCTATGGTCCCTCTTTTAAAACACAGTGTCCCTGAAATGGATCGCATATTATGGGTACCTGAGCATTCTGAAGCCATGAGATCATGTCCCTTCAGTAACAGTACAGATACAGTGTTCACAGTCGGGGAACATGGGAAAGTTGGGGCAAAGAGGGGCTCAGGTACAAGGGAAGGAGAGAGGGGGACAGAATTGTCACAGCCCACACCCCTGTGAGCTGTCCCTACCCCATGCCATGTCAATCCCTCTAAACCAAAGACAAGGGGGGGAGATGCTTAAAGAGAAATAAAATTACTACCAGAAGCCCCATTTCTTTAATTGATTATACATGGCTAATGTTTAAAATACATGGGCAAAAACTATTATATAAGGAATTTTGTTAAACTAAGACAAAATAAAAAATAATGTTTCTTAAAATTCTTAACCTTTCATTTTTAACCTAAATATTTACCAGAATAAAATTACTTTAAAATCATTGGTAGTTCTTAAGAACAGAATTCTCCAATTTACATAGTCAAGATAAGAGCAATTAGTATAAAGTCTAGAAGGAAATGAAAGTTTGTCTTTCACATACCAAAAACAGTTCTTCCATTGTATATTCCAGGCACTGTGGCCAGAAACAAATGATATAATCAGCCCCTTCAGAGGAGATAGGGGGAAAGAAGTGTTTCTTGCCTTTTTTTCAGTTATGGTAAAAATGCACTTAACATAAAATTTAACCATCTTATGTTTAAGTGTGCAGTTCAGTGGCATTCAGTATATTTACACTGTTGGGCAACCATCACTACCATCTATCTGCAGAGCCCTTTTTATCTTACAAATCTGAAATTCTGTATTGTTTAATTCCATTAAATAATAACTCCTCCAATCCCCTGGCAACCACCATTCCACTTTCTTTCTCTATGAATTTGACTGCTCTAGAAACCTCATCTAAATGAAATCATACAATACTGGTTCTTATGTAACTGGCTTATTTCATTTAATATAATGTCTATACTGTTGATTAATCTATACTGTTGCATATGTCAGAATTTCTTCTTTTTAAAGCAAAGTCATATTCTATTCCATTGTATGCATATACCATATTTTATTCATTCATGCATCCATTAATGGGGGTACTTGTGTTGCTTCCACCTTTTGCTACTGTGAATAGTGCTGCTATGAACATCGATATACAAAATCTTGCTTTCTAAATTCTGTTATCTCATCAAGGACCTGAGTCATGGTTATATTTTGAGTCTATTAATACCTCTTACAATAATTTTAGGCCTCATAGTATGCAATCCTCAGTCAAAATGGTTCTGATTATTCCTTCTACCTCTTTGGAAGTTAGAATGGGTCATTAAGCTTTCTTGAGAGTTGTAACTTTGATCCTGCCCCCTTTAAATTATGTATCAAAATTCCAGCTCATGTCAGGGATGAAAAATCTTGGTTTAAAATGAGCTAAAGTGGCATGTAAAAAGGAAAAAAAAGGGGGGGGAGCTGAATCTGGGGTAAGACAATGATATTTCTTGGGTTGGCTAACCTGAGTATGGGTCTGAAAACCTAAATAAGAGCTGGGCAAACAAACGTAGGAAGGAAGGCTTATATTGGGAAGTCATCAACAGCACAAGAACATTAAATGTACAGGAACTTAAAACCTACCAGAGAAAAATTAACAGGATATTTATGTAATTTTTAAAAAACACACTTTGTTTTTTAAAAACATATTGAAGTATCAAGGTGTAAGTAAACCATAACGATATTTGAGTTGGCATAGTTCTTCCTTATGGTGATAAATCAAAGCTTTATTGACCCCAAATTTACCTGATAATAGTAAAGCAGGTAATCATTGAATCTTGGGTAGAGCACAGCTGGATTTGGATGTCAGGGATTCAGGGCTCTGCTACCTGGGAAACTAGTTACTCTCCCTGATTCTGTTTCCTTTACTCCATAATGGGAAAATGCTTTAAAAAAAATAAACAACTCACAAGAATATTATCAGAATTAAATGCCACATGTATTAAAGTGTCTGGCACAGGCCAGGCATTGAGTGCTTACTCATGCTCATTTCCGTTCCAACTCTCTGATCGATAAATTACACAGATCAGGCAATGGTGTTTTTTCAAAAACAACGATGGCGTTGCCATCATTAGAAGAGAGTAACTTTAGCTGAGCCAGACTAGTTCAGTTGCTAAGTTAGAAGTAAAGATCTTTTTTCAAGAAAAAAGAGATCTGGCCCCAGTGGAGAGTTGAATACTCTATCCTCTAAGTTTTTTTCTAGTCTCTGCTCAGCACACTTGCTAAGATGTTGGAGAATCCAAATCAGATTACTTCAGATGTCAGATTACTTCTGTGTGGAAATGTTATGTCTCAGAAGACGTGTCTTTGGTTTTACATCGAAGGCCTCATTCTCCATGGACAAGTCAACATGTCAAGGCCAACTATACAAAGGGAATGACATATAATAATTTGTTTTGTTTTGTTTTCCTCTAGGTTCTTAACATTTTTCTTTACCAAAAATTTATGTCTGTGGGGTGCTTTTTAAAATTTTTTTTTAGTCCCAACTGTGGTTAAATGTGGTTAAATGTACCTCTTATACATTGCTTTGTTCTTTTAGTGACATAACTGCCCTCCAATTATTGCTTCAATCAGCGCTTTGCTTTCTTCTCCTTGTAGCTCTTTGTGTAGTATATACAGTGAAGGAAATGATGCAGGCTGTTTAGAAATACTCTGGTCAATTTGCTTCTCTCGCTTTCCTTGTATGATTATCTGGAGACATGCTATGTTTACCAGTGGTAAGCCATGAAACATGCACCTCCCTTAATGAGTACTGGAGGAGAATGTCATATATGGGAATTAGCACAGAAAACCAGAGACGGGAATCCCAGAACCCAGATCCTAAACTCATCTCTACACTCACCCACTTGCTAAATGACCAACAGCATCTGTGAGTACTCTGTTCTCTGAGCATTGTAGTACTGTTTTTCAGTGTCATTTACTCAGTATTGAGTATGAATAAGCAGCAGAGGCAGGCGGTGCCATGTGTTGACAAGAAAAAATGCCCTTCCTACTCTAAAATCCTTCTGGAAGATAGATATTAAATAACCAGTTCCAGGTGTATTCAGAGTCCCGACAGGATAAAGCCAAGATTCACTGAAACATAGTTTAAGCCTCAGTGCCTCAAAGAAGGCTTAAGTTTGTTGGTCTCACAGAGGATCAGGAGAAAATGGAGTTGGCCTATTCCTCTGAACAGACCTTGTCAAAATAGCAAATGTGATCAGACAAGTCATTGGAAACCCCAGCCCTGCCTTGACTGAGAACTCCAGTTAGCACATATCCTAAACAGTTACAGTCATGGGTCCTGGTTGGGGACAGCATAGTAATCTCCAATGACACTTATTTCCAACACTTCTTTCAGGTGTAGCCAGTGTACTTCCACTGCATGGTCCCCAAGCTGTTAAGACCAAAAGTTTCCTGTGAGCAGGATGGTAAACTGCAACTCAACCTCCCTGGTCCATTGAACACCCACGCTTCCTCCTCAATAAGTGGGTTTATAGAAGAACATAGTTATCAGGTGCACCATTAGCATATTTTTCAGAACAATTGCCTGCAACCAACGCTTTTATCAGCTTGGCTTTCTTGTCCCAGAATGCAGTCCCTTGCAGGAAGTCAGCTCTTTATTGACTTTACTAGTAGGATAAACAAACCTCCTTTGACATACAGAATGGCAGAAACTGTGACTTCCTTCCCACCTCCCATGGAGGCAAAGCAGTTCAAGTTGGAGGAAACAGAGGGTTGGGCTTAACATGGATTCAGAGTAAAAGTCATAGTTTTCTGACAAAATGCTCCCCATGTAGACAAGAAGGAGTGAAAGGCGTCAGAATCACCCAAGAAGCCTCAACTATGAAAAGAAAGGGAAGAGGGTCCAGGAAGAAAGGGCTAGACCCACTTCCCAAGAGTTATTTGTTTTGCAAACAATGAAGTCTAAATGAGACTTTTTAGCTTTAGGTTTACACTCTGAATCTGCTTCATCTTATTAGTGGAAAAGATTGTAAGTGAACTTGAAAGACAAAAAAGTGTTTTAGTAACTGTGGGAATAGTACACTAAAAAGCAAAACTTAGGAATGTAATCACAAAAGCAACTTTTATTTTTGTTCTGCTGCTACCCATTTAGATGTGCTCAATGAAGTTTAAAAGTAGTCTTCTCCTACTCCTGGATGAAAAATCAAGCCATCTCCACGACTTTCTGCTCACTATTCTGTAACAGAAAATCCTACTAGTACTGTAATATATGAGCAAATGTAATTAGGCAATTACAGTGTTCAATTCAGATGATTAATAGAACTCTAAGTGATACTGTATTAAATCTTCAATTCCCTGTACCAAGCTATGGTGGCCTGGAGGCTGCCATACAGTGGTGACATCAGAAAGCGGAAGATGGGCTTGGTTCTTCTCTATTTCTCCACTTGGTTTGTTAGGTTTCCAACCTGGGCATGGTCAAGAGGTGGTGAGGGAGGGAACAGATGGTGAGAAAGCTTTTACTTGAGTAATGTCACAGAATAGCTTCAGAGTAACTGAACTTGGTATATATTTATATCTGGCTCTCCTATGGGCATTTTTAATGGGTTCATTGGGGGTGAGGGGCACTGAAAAATTTGCTTATACTTATGCTAAAAATAAAATGTAGACAGTTTATTTTCTTCTGAGTAATTCCAGAAAAATATTCAATAATTAGGATATTTTTACTTGGTGGCAAAACTGATACCATGCATGTCAATAAAGAACAAGGAATATGTTATTCCACATTATAATGGAGACAAATCAGGACAGGGTTAATTTTATCCCACCTATAATATGTAGTCAGTCCAGCTTTTATAAATGTGGCTGACCAATGTCTGTGTCCCTCCTCTTTCTGATCCTGGACATGCAATCCTCTGAGGTCCTGTTCCATGGAAAGAATATGCTCCTGGTCCTGCCTCAAGGTCACTGAGGAATAGGGAGAATCTTTAGTACTGCTAAAGGAAGGGGAGGTGCTCTTGGCATTGCATCTTGGAACCCAGATCTCATTTTGCTGTAGAAATATTAGTCTCCCAATTTGAGAAATGGGAAAATATTATTACCTCACAGGATTTGGGAGATTTATGGTATTAATGAGTGAAAATACCTTTCATATAGCCAAATTGCAATAAATATGAGTTCCTTCCCTATTTCTTTAAAAGAGTTTACTGTGAATGAGTGGGGGGGGGGGGTGGAGAAGATAGCAAGTGTCCATTATGTGGCAAGCACTGGTTAAGAAAAATCTTACTATCAATGTTCAAAATCAATTGCTTTGTACATTAATCAGGATTTTAGGGATTAATCTGAAACTTTATAATCATTTTGGCAGGTATTTTTGAGAAAAAATATGTTAAAGATTCTGAACAGTGTTTCTGTATGAAATTTTGGACTAAAAACTGGCAAGTATTATATATAGATGCATATAAATACATATGGAAATGTTATCATCAAACATATATTGTGAAATATTCTCTATTAGAGATTAAATGAGTTTTAACCTGTTTTGCTAGAAAGTTATAATTTTCAATTTTGTTACCAATTTTGTTACCAATTTTGTTACCAATTTTGTTACCTTTCTGCTCAAGGCTCCAGGAAATAAATTATCTTAATTAGAAAATAGATTGCACCACTCAGCTATCTTTTGGGTCTTCAGATAAACAAACACCTAGAGAATATTTGGGAAGATTAAATGTCTCAAAAGCAGGCTAAGCAAATATGAGACATTCTGCTTCCAAGATTAATCTGTGCTGGGAAATAGAAAAATTGTGTCCTTCTCAGCTGAAAGTAGGTGTCTATTGTTCTCCCTCCTGGTAAATTGCAAAAGAGCTGTCAGGTCGGCTCCCTATGTTGCTATGTCATAGAATTTAGGTGATAACAGAGGTACGTCACCATTCTGCCAAACCCTAAGATACAAGGCGCAGGTATGTCATTGCCACATGTGACCATTTTGGTTCATACCAGTGGAAGAGAGCTTCTGAAGAAGCAGGTATCTGAAGACAAGCACACTTGGCTTTCCCAATAGTGCTAGCCTGTACACTCTGGGAATATTCAATGCATTAGTCCTAATTATAGAGATCAAATAATTGAAGACCTAAGATTTGTTGTGTAATTTTCTGATGCCTACCAGTGTACTGTTTACTGCTCTTCTTTCCCACTTTCCTCATTAATTAAGTCACTCATCTGCCAACATTAGATCTATTATCTACAATAGTGTTCCGTGTGCCATGATGATCCCCCACCTGTGTCCCCACCAGAATCTTATAAACAGTGGAATGTTGGTTCTTAATAGATATTGGCTTTAATTATTTGAAAATGGAGTCTATTTCTTCCACACTTGAGTTGGAAGACTGCATCTGTAGTACTCTTGTTGCATCTTTCTCCTACCTTGAAATACCCTATGGAATTGGAAGCATTTTGATAATTTTCTAATATATATTTTTGTAGATAAGTTAGAATGGTATCTGCACAGAGCTGAAGGGATGTTGAAAGACTGAAGGAACACAAGCTAGAAAGTAAAATACTAGCATGCTCCACTTTTCAGTTTTCCCATCTGTTCAGTGGGAAACATGATGCCTGAAGTAGGCCCCTGGTACAAAGATAAATCCCACTAAATCTCTGTTAGAGGTGAATCTTTATGAATAGTCCTGGGTGGGTTGTGAATATCTTTCAGATACCACTCAAGTCATTTAATCTTCTTTCCAAATTTCAACCTTTTTTCTTGGTAGAGTTTGTACTTGTTTGTAACAATTTTAATCATGTTGTTACAAATGATAGTTATTTCATGAGCAAATCATTACAATATTTTTTAAATTTCTGCCTTCTATTGCTGAACATACACACACACACAGAGTCATATGAAACACACCACCGGTCATTTTTTGATTACACTAATGTTTTCATATAGAGATCTCTTATTCATCTTTGAGCTTCTTTATTCTTCTTCCCACCCACCCGATCTTCCATAGGGAAGAAGACAAAAGAAAGCATCAGTGTGCCCCCCATCTAGCACCATCACCTCAAGACCTTCTTCCCCAGCAAAGCTCACTTTAAGCCACTACCCATGGCCTCTGGCATGCCCCCTGACCAACAGCTTTGAGGAAGGTCAGGATCCTTTGCTTGCTGTCAGGCACCAAAATAGTAACTCCCCTTCTTCCCTTCTCCAAACACACATACTTTTCCCCCTTGCTTTCTTGCCTTGTACAAAAGAAAGAAAACATCCTCAAGTCCTGGACTTCTGCCAGTTTTCAAAAATAATTGAACTTCCCTTACTTTCAAAGAGATTAGGTCTCTGAGACTTTTAAGTTCAGATGTTCAACTCTGTGGGTGCTGCTTAAGCTTTGACTGACCTTTCCTCAGGACGCTCTGATGACATAACAGGCAACCCTATGAGCTGAGGAACAAGTGTCTTGCTATCTGTTTCCTGTTATCTCAGCCGTTGAGACTGATGGGGACCATGGCTCCAGGGGTTGGGGGAGAGACTGCTGCTGAAGACAAAAGTATATCCATGGTCCCCAGCATCTCTAGAATAAAAGTCTCAGTACATTTTTGTGGACAACCTCTTTGTTCTGTTTTGTCAAGTGTATTTTTAGTTCTAATAGAAAATATTAGCTTCCTGTTTCAGTTTCCTCTCCTCTACTTTTCTCATCCTAAAGCCTCAAGCCGGTTGACAAACACCACCAAACAGCATGCACCATGAAGACTGCTATGGGAGCTGTTCTTTTTCATCCATAGCTGGTGATTTGGAAAGCAGTGGGGTATAGTAGGAAGAACAGTCTTTGAGGCTATACTTACCTGGACCAGCCCAAATTCAGCATATATCTCAGTTTGACTTTGAGCAGGAAACTGATCCCTCTGAACCTCAGTTTCTCTACCTTTAAAATTGAGGGATGCCTTACAGGGTTTTTTGTTTTTTTGTTTTCCAAATTAAAGATCATGTATGCAAAATTCCTTGTTCCGTGCTTGCTCTAAAATAAGTCATCAACACTTTATTAGTTTTATTATTGTTAAAAGTATGTTTTCCCTGCTCTTTGAAACTTTGAACTAGATCACAAAAGGAACTTAGGTCAGCTGCAAAATAACAGACAAAAATTCATCTTTTTCTTCCAACACTTATACCTCAACTTTCTAATTAAGAACTTGAGAGACTTGTGGCAAAATGTAAAAAAAAAAAAAAAAAACAAGTGATTTTTCTGAAAGAAAATGAATCTGGACTTCTGTTGGTACTTGAAAACATCCCATATTTCCACCTACATTATGTTTGCTCTTGAATCTCTCCTGAAAAATACTAATTTATTTTGGTAAGTTCAGAAGCTTCTCTCTTGAATACTCATGAAGAGTCTTATAATGCTTTTTTAACCTTCTTATCAGGATCCGTATTAGTCTCCTTAAACTGCCATAACAAAATATCACAGGCTGTGTGTCTTTAATAATACATTTTATTTTCTTACAGTTCTGGAGGCTAGAAGTCTGAGATCAAGTTGTTGACAGAGTTGGTTTCTTCTGAGGCTTCTCTTCTTAGCTCGTGGATGACTACCTTCATATTGTATCCTCATATGGTCTGCTTTTGGTCAATGTATATGTCTATGTCCACTTCCTCTCAAAAGATCAGTCCTATTGGATTAAGACCCAGCCATGTGACTTCATTTCCCTTAAATATCTCTATAAAGACCCCATCTACAAATATGTCACAGCCAAAAGTACTAGATTGTTAGAACTTCAACACATGAATTCTATAGGTGAGTGCAGGGGAGAGACATAATTCAGCCCCTAATAAAGTCTCTGCAAGAAAGATATTTGAAGGCAACACTTCACCAAGATCTGCTCCCAGGGATGGCACTGATATTTGAGCCAGGAGTGTCATCTCCCAGTGTTACTACAACTGCCAGCCCTCAAGATGCAGAATCTCCTTTTGTACCCTTTGGTCCTTTTTGCCAAAGACAACCTATGCTCCTCACTCCTCTATATACTTGATAACTAAGCTGGACCTCACTGTAACTTCATGAGGACAATGTCTTCACCTTCAGTCTCAGTTCCTCTTTTCACAAGGCTCTCTTTACAGTACCATGCCTTGAGTAATGCTGGACCTATGTAGGCTGCCCACCTGAAGGGGTACTCAGAACCACTTTCTTCCCAAGAAGGAGGCTTGGTTACTGGCATGCAACTAAAATGACCAGCTCTGTCCCCGTCAAGGACTAGTTCATTCTCAGATGATTCCATAGCTCCACATCTGTCTATTTTACTATATATGCACTCTATTTCACTACATCCCCTCTATTTCATGAGGATATGAACGTGAATAGTGTACTATGCTTAAGCTCGGACTATCATTCATATTTCTACACTTTGGTGTAAAATGTATCTTCTCATAAGTTTTTAAGCTGAAAGATTTTTAGGCCAGTGATAGACATCCCGTATGTTTTTTTTATGGTGTCCTCTTGCAATATCTTTGCTGTTAAGTTCCAGAGCCTTCTGTCATAAACTAGGATGGAATTTCATGGAAGTTTTTAAAGAAGAGAGAGATAAAGAAAGTAAGAAACCAAGTGACTACTTACTTTATGAGGATTAGGACAAGGCAATGTCTGTTCCATTCACCTGTGTATACTCAGTGGTAATCAAGGTGACCAAAACATAGAAAGAACTCAGAAATGCTTGTGTATTATTAAAAGGCATCTGTGGCTATAGTAAGCACTAGTAGAAAACAGATCCAATAACTAACTACTATTTTGTAGCTCAAGCCAAATTTTCTGGGTATTTTTTTAGACCAGGACATATGGGAAATCTTAGCCCTCTAGAGTTGAGCCTAACTTAGGCCTAGCCAAAACTATATACACAGACACAGGCATAAACATGCACATGTTCTTATCTGTGGTCCTTTGTCCTCTATGGATGACATGCAAGCAAATATATATATATATATGCAAATTGAGTTCTGTTCACTAAAGACATCTTTGCCACATTTCCTGCATCTTCATGCTGCCATCACAAAGTGTGCATGTGCAACACGACATCATGGCACCCTGGATGCTAATTGGAAAGTGGGGGCTACCTTCCTTCAACACATGGATAATCCATTACATATTATCTTGGATTCTTTTTTTTAAATTTAATTTAATTTTTTCAGTGTTCCAGGATTCATTGTATATGCACCACACCCAGTGCTCCATGCAATACTTGTCATCCTTAATACTCACCACCAGGCTCACCCATCCCCCCACCTCCCTCTCTTCCAAAACTCTCAGTTTGTTTCTGAGTCCACAACCTGTCATGGTTCATCTTCTCCTCCGATTTAGCCCACTTCACTTTTCCTTTCCTTCTCCTAATGTCTTCCATGTTATTCCTCATGCTCCACAAGTAAGTGAAACCATATCATAATTGATTTCTCTGCTTGACTTATTTCACTCAGCTTAATCTCCTCCAATCCCATCCATGTTGATACAAAATTTGGGTATTTATCCTTTCTGATGGAGGCATAATATTCCGTTGTATATATGGCCATATCTTCTTTATCCAAATTCATCAGAAGGGTATGACTCTTTCCACAGTTTGGTTATTGTGGCCATGCTGCTATGAACATTGGGGTACATATGGCCCTTCTTTTCACTACTTCTGTATCTTTGGGGTAAACACCCAGTAGTGCAATTGCAGGGTTATAGGGTAGCTCTATTTTTAATTTCTTGGCTTTCATAAGCCATTTTTTTCTCTTATTACCACTTCATTGGTAAGATATTTATAAAATTATACTGAAGAATGATTCAGGCATTCTCCATATATAGAATATTGGGTTGAGTTTCAGAACATTTTCTCATTAATATGTTATTTTGTATCTGAACATAGTCACCAATGTACAAATCTATCCTTTGCATACACATATCTCAAATCTTTTCTGACTCAGTACATCTCTCCCAATTGTCCAATCTTGGGCTAATCCCCCATTGTTCAGCTTTTAGAAAACATCACTGGCTGGAACACTACAAAGAGTCCTTCATGATAACTTTAGTGATAACATTACTAAAATGAAGAATCCTTGAACCTCACAAAAAATTTTATGATGAATTCCTTAGTATTTAATGCATTGTTTCCATTACTAATTTAAATAATTATTCACAGCTACCTATGATACATGATCCTGAGAAGGCTCTCACCCATTCTTCCCTTCCCTCTAAGGAATTAAGTTTCAACTGTAGCACAACATCCCTCTGTCCATGGCAGCCTTACATATCAAGTGATTTACTTACTGACTTAACAGCAGTAACCAAAAAAGAAAAAAAAAATCTCCTATTATAGTGAGACATCCGCTGTGATTATGTGATGGATGATTTTAGATATAATTCTTAAATCTCCTACTCCAGCCAGAGCATTCCCCTCAACCCTGGTTCAGGAGCCTGGATATTTTGATATTTTATGGTGATATTTTATTGTGAATTTGGATTTGACTTCCGATCATATGGAGCAGAAGAAAGAAGTAAAAATAAATGATAGAATTTACAGAGGGGAAAATAAGATAAGATAAGGTGGAAGAGAAAAACATAGATCATGAAGGTAATAAAACAAGAATAATAACAAGAAATGTGAAGACCCATAAGAAGGCTGTAGATGAGACTTGTGATATAATTCTAAGGTTTTAGAAGACCTTAAGACAGACTCTCAGTCCGACAACTGAGTAAGTGTGGGGGTGATGAATATGAGGGTAAAATATCCCAGAAACAGCAACAACAAAACATTTCTCGAAGCTTCATCAAAGGGCATACACATTGCTTTTCTAATCCCATTCATGCCAAGAGAATGCCAGGGGACTCAACCCTGACACTTTTGTTATTTTGGGCCAGATAATTCTTTGTTGGGGGGGATTATTCTGTGCATTGTAGGATATTTGGCAGTACCCATTAGATGCAGCAACCCCCTTTTCTCAGTTGTGACAACAAGAAGTATCTCCAGACATTGCCAAACGTTGCCAACATTGTCCCCATCAGTTAACAACCACTGGGTAGAAAGAGGAGAAGGGAATAAATATGACAAGGAAATTCATATTATTCTCATTGGATTCACCACTGCATAAGGATGCAGTCAGCAGAGGTAAGCAAATATGCAGAGAGGTTATCTTAATAAAACTTAATTTTAACTTGGCTTTGAACAACCCTTCTTCCCCAACTTCTTGCCTTCCCACAACTATGCACATTCTTTCCTCTTTCACTGGACCTGTTCCAGCAGTTGTGTGAGTCCTCCAAATCAAATTTATTTGCCTATGACAATCACCTCTTTGATTATACTGTAAAAGGTGGGGGAAGACATTCTGTCCTGTTGTGAAAGGCTCTTTCGGTTTGCTGTGATCTCCCTAGGTGTATAGATTGCAAAACCTAGGTACAGACAAGGAGCTTAGACAATAGGTAGACTCATTAATAAATCCTTTGAAGTGTACAAACAAGGCAATGGCAGACGCCTCTTCTTTTTGTTTCTCCCTCCCTCTTTATTCTCATCCTCCATTCCAGATGTCAATGATGGGAACTGGCAAAACAATGAAAATAAACTGAAAAATGAGATCAGGAAATAAAGGAGTTTTCAGAAGTGATATGGACAAGGCTGTCAATTCTTCCTTTCCTCACTAGCAAAGAACTTAGGAGGCAGCAATCTGTACTGCAACTTAAGACTTGGGTCCTAAATGTGAGGGAGGCACTTCTGAGAACAGGCCTCCTGAGATCATGCACAGCTGTTATGGCTTGGTGTAGGGGTTGGGAAGTCATACAAGCTTGACTAGTCAGCTTTGGATGCAATAAGCATTGGCCTGAAATATGCTGGAGGGATACAACTTACCTTTATTGCAACCTTCTTTTTAACACTTGGTTTAAAAACTTATTTTAAAGTCTTCAGCCTCTACTATTCCTCTCTGCCCTTGGGAAACTAACCCCACTCTTGGCCAGCTGTGCCAGCCTACCAGGAGAAGATGACATGCTTATTCACCTCTGGGATTCCTGACTTCATGTCATTGCTCTGGGAAGAAGAAAAGTCTGAAGGTACATTTTAATATTATAGGGAAGGAAAACTTTACCTTTCTTCCCTTCTGGGTTCTTTGGCTGATCTAATGACTAAATTGACATAAGGCAGAATAAGAAAAGAAAAACAAATTTAATTCATATGCATAAGAGCTCATCAAAATATTAGACTCAGAAGTGACCAAAGCAGAAAGATGTTATACCTTTTAGAAAAGAAACAATACATTTGGGAAGAATTCAGAAGACATAGGGATTAGGGCTTGGGGTAGCAAGTTAGGTGTTAAGAAAGCTTTCCACCTCCAGGTGCTGTAAAGGCACCCTTCACATGAGGAATTTATTTCCTGCTTTCAGGGGGTTGGAGGAAGGTCAGAGCACCATCCTTGCATTGACTTTTTCTAAAATAATTTTAATTTAAAATAATCAATATGCCAAAGTAACATATTTGGGGACAGCCTTTGCTAAGCCCCATGAATCTCCTCTCAGAAATTTCCCTGGAAGTTTTACATGTTAGAAACTGAGCTGATTGCTGTGAAGAGCAGAATTAGGTTAGTAGCTGAGTAGTAGATTATTCTATATCTCATTGAACAAGTCTTTTAGTCCTGAGAACAGTTGAGACTCATTTTAGAAGGCAGTGATGAGGTGGGCTTCCAAAGTTGAGCTATTGTATAAACAATCAGGTATTCAGGAAGAGGTCTTTCTATGGAAACAAAAGAAAAACACTGGTTAATGATTGGAGCAAATTACAAACCAGTTTCTGAGTTCTAAGTGTATGCAATTGAAAAGATTATTTAATTTTTTTAATTTAAAATTCAATTTAATTAATTTCAGAGGTTTTAATTAGTTTCAGAGGTAGAGTTTAGTGATTCATCAGCTGCATATAACACTCAATGCTCATTACATCGCATGCCCTCCTCAATGCCCATCACCTAGTTAAACCATCCCTCCACCCAACTCCCCTCCAGCTACTCTCAGTTTGCTTCCTATACTTAAGAGTCTCTTACGGTCTGTCTCCCTCTCCAATTCTGTCTTATTTTATTTTTCCTTCTCTTCCCCTGTGTTCATCCATTTTGTTCCTCAAATTCCACATATGAGTGACACAATATGATATTTATCTTTCTGACTTATTTCATTTCATACAATACCCTTTTAGTTCCATCCACATCATTGTAAATGGTAAGATTTCATTCTTTTTTAAAAATTTTTATTTATTTTTTAAATTTCTTTTCAGTGTTCCAGAGTCTTTGTGTATGCACCACACCCTGTGCTCTATGCAATACGTGCCCTCCACAATACCCATCACTAGGCTCAACCAACCTCCCACCCCCGCCTCCAAAACCCTCGAACTGAGTCCATAGTCTCTAATGGTTCATCATTCCCTCCAATTTCCCCCAACTCCCTTCTTTCCATCTCCCCATGTCCTCCGTGTTATTCCTTATGCTCCACAAATAAGTGAAACCATATGATAATTGATACTCTCTGCTTGACTTATTTCACTCAGCATAATCTCTTCTAGTCCCATCCATGTTGATTCAAAAGTTGGCTATTCGTCCTTTCTGATGGAGGTATAATACTCCATATATGGAGTATATATGGATATATGGATAGATATATAGATAGATGATAGATAGATAGATAGATCTATCTATCTATCATCTATCTATATATATATATAGATATATCACATCTTCTTCATCCATTCATCCGTTAAAGGGCATTTTGGTTTTTTCCACAGTTTGGCAACTGTGGCCATTGCTGCTATGAACATTGGGGTACAGATGGCCCTTCTGTTCACTACATCTGTATCTGTGGGGTAAATAACCAGTAGTGCAAATGCAGGGTCATAGGGAAGCTCTATTTTTAATTTTTTAAGGAATCTCCACACTAATTTTCAAAATGGCTGCAACAATTTGCTTTCCCACCAACAGTGTAAGAGGTTTCCCCTTTCTCCACATCCTCTCCAACACATGTTGTTTACTGTCATGTTAATTTTGGCCATTCTAACTGGTGTAAAGTATTTATTTAAAGGTGGTTTTGATTTGAATCTCCCTGATGCCTAGTGATGATAAATATTTTTTCATGTGTCTGTTAGCCATTTTGTATGTCTTCATTGGAGAAGTGTCTGTTCATGTCTTCTGCCCATTTTTTAACATGATTTTTCTGTTTTGTGTGTGCTGAGTTTGAGAAGTTCTTTATAGATCTTGGATATCAGCTCTTTAAGATTTCATTCTTTTTGATGGCTGAGTAATATTCCATTTTGTGTATACATACATCACATCTTCTTTATCCATTCATTTGTTGATGGACGTCTGGGCTCTTTCCATAGTTTGGCTATTGTGGACATTCCTGCTATAAACACTGGGGTACATGTGCTCCTTTGAACCACTATGTTTGTATCCTTTGAATAAATACCTAGGTGTGCAATTGATCAGTTGTAGGATAGCTCTATTTTTAACTTTTTGAGGAAACTCCATACTTTTTTCAGAGTGACTGTACCAACTTGAATTTCCACAAAGAGTATAAGAGGGCTCCCCTTTCTCTGCATCCTTGCCTATATCTTTGTTTCCTGACTTGTTAATTTTAGCCATTCTGACTGGTGTGAGATGGTTTCTCATTGTGGTTTTTATTTGTACTCCCTGATTCTGAGTGATGTACAGCATTTTTTTTTTCACATGTCTGTTGGCCATTTATGTCCTCTTTAGAGAATCAAGAGGATTTTAGATGTCAGGCTTGAAGCATCTTCACATAGACTGAGAGAGGCAATGGTCATCTGACAGATTTTCCTGGTGTGCCATTTGATCTTTCCAAGTGTCTTACGCAAGAGTCAGGAGGATTATCCATATAGGAGCTGTTGTGGTGATTTACCTAAAGTTTATATAGAATTGTCTAACTATTTTTTTAGTAATTATAAGACAGAAGAGTGGAAGAAAAATTTTAAAAAGTTTGGAGAGTCATAATCAAATATTGTAGGAAATAAGAAAAATAAGGATTTGACCAGTTTACAGGTAGAAAACAAAACTTCCAAGACAATTCACAGAACTAGAATCTAATCTCCACAAGTGTGTATTATGGTTACTACTAACACATACTTTTTCTTCTTATAATCACCTGCATTATTAAATACAACCATAGTGAGCTAATTTGTTGGTAAACTAGGTCCAGTTTCAATAAACTTAGCCTGATTATTTATTCAAGGGCAGCAAGAATAATTGACCACATAGGCTCTTTTAAGTCTTCTTTGTTTGAACTTTTCATAAGAAATCTCAGATGAAATGGTAAAAACTCTCTCCAGGCTAAGAAGCCAGGCTAAGAACTTGCATGAGATTTTACCAGTAATGCCTACAAATTTGGGTAAATTCCTCTCCTCTTCAGGTTTCCAAATTATCCTGAGGTTCCTGGGACTCCCAAGAAATTACACTCCTTATCCTGGTAAGGCTATTAGGAAACATATTTGCAAGACACCAGATTGATATTTCCAAGAGGCTTTATTGGCTTCATGGAGTCAATCTTAGTTCCTTAGCTGTCCATTCACATCTATATGTCTCCCTAAAACATGATATTCTGATCATATAAATAATGTTTCTAACTGTGTCCTGTTATAAGGACAATATATTCTTATTGAAATTATGCAAATAAGCATATTGTCATGAAAATAAGAGTATTCTCTGGGACTTTCTGAATTCTAGAGGAAGAAAGAGGGGCTCCTGTGTGGTGCAGTCAGCTGGGTGTCTGACATGGTTTCAGCTCAGTCATGATCTCAAGGTCTTGGGATTGAGCCCTGTGTTGGTTCTGAACTCAGTGAGAATCTTAAAGAGTCTTCTAAAGTTTTTGTCTCCCCCTCTTTTTGCCCACCCCCACCCCATGGTTCACTCTCTCTCTGTAATATATAAGTAATTTTTTTTTAAAGTAGGGAGAAAGTGATAAATGCTTCATTTTTATTCACAAAGGTAGGTTTTGCTAAATTGCTTTTAGTCATGGATAGCCTAAGAGAAAAGATAAAAAGGTTTCTTTAAATCTGGAAAAAGGAAACATTTTCTTAAAAAATTAGCAATGTTTCAAACAAAAAGTCATAAAAATAATTATCCTCTTCAGTTCATTGAGTCCTTTGTAATTATTGTTTGCTCTGTTGGAATACAGGTTTTTTTTTTTTTTTTTTTTTTAGTTCTGGAAATTTTTACTTTTGTAAAAGAATTTTCACTTTTATGAAAGAATCAGAGTGAAACAGTAACCATCTGTAAACAAGACTTAAAGATCTGATGAGAGGTCACTACAATGTAATTGACAAAAAATATTTTTTATTCCTATGACAGGACATTTTAAGCTAATAATTGAAATAACCACTGATAACATTAAACCAGGACATACTAGATTTCTAGGAATTTCATACAATTTGTAGAACACATATACTTACACTTGTACTTTTTTAAAATTATGGTTCCCATGTAATACACCATATCAAATAAGCCTAATTAGTGTAACATCTCTTTTTTAATAAGGAGGAAGAAACAAACTTTTGTGTGATTTTCCAGGAAACTTTGAAAATCCTGCAGCTTTTAGGTCAAAAGATTTCATTTAAAATTTGATTTGGGGAAGTCTGTCAAAATACCAAAAAAGGATTTAAAAGACTTGATCAAATAGGATCATAGGTCATTGTGAACTAGGACTCCATTACCAATTTAAACAAAGTGACAATTAAAAACTTCACAGGCAAACACAGAAAATTATATAGTTATTAAACAAACAAACAAACAAAACTGACTTGGCTCTTTTAGTAGAGAAGTCTTGACTTTTAATAATCAAGGACCGGATGAAAGCAGTGTGTAAGTTGGTAAGACACAAAATCTTTGTTTTCTAAGTAGATTACTTAAAAGGTAAAGAAAAACCTTTGTTTAGATTTGTTATTAAGAACAGACCAATAATCTAAGAAAACTTTGTCCTTTTAACAGAGAGAAAATCAAATTTTAATTCTGTGCCAAATTATTTTTGATATTAAAAAATTCATTTAATTTAATTAAATTTATTTTAATCTTAGCCAGCTTGACTACACATTAAAATTCCTTTCCAGAGATTCTTTTTCCACAGACCCTCTATAACTTTCTTTTTTACATTCAGATTTTGTTCTAGGTTTTCCTCTTCCCCATTTTGAAATAATTAGCCTCTCTTTAGGACAAAATTACTTTCTTTTCCTTCAACAAAAATGTAATTCCATTCCTCATACCTTCTTTGACTGAAAACACGCATGCCACTTTCTTCATTCAGAGATGTTTCCCTTATTATTTCTAGTGGTTTAAGTTACATACATTAGAATTTCAACCCTTAAAAAAAACCTTAATTTTTAGTGAAAATAAAGAAGTAAACAATTATATACTGCCTTTTATATTAGCATTATGTGGCTTGGCAAATTTATAAATACTTTTTATAATCTAGAAACATGTTTTTCATAGTAAATTTCTAAATGTGACACGAAGCCTATTTACTGATAGAAGAAAAATGGCCACTAGTTCCTCTACAAAAGAAAGCAAAAGTAAATAAGCCTATGCTCAGAATTGACATTTTAGTATTTTATCTTATTTGGAAATGATTTAAATATTTAATAACTATCCATCATTTAATTTAATTTAGAAAACTCTTCAGAGTGAAGTCACCAAAGAGATTTGGGTGACTATTTTTTAATTAGACATTCCATCAATCATTACTGAAAAGTTCACATAAAAATTCTTACCGCACTTACATCTATTTAATTTACCTGTTCTTTACAATCATACTTCGATTACTCATGGAAATTTCACGAGATGTTAAAGTGGCTAGTCATCATTTTAAGGTTTTTTTCTGGCTGATAAATTCTGTAATAGAGATAATATGCGTTCATGTGACTTTCAGGAAACCTAGCCAGAATAAAAGTTGCATGTTTGCACCACATTTAATCCTGATACTTCTGAAGACATTTCTATTTAATTAAATCAACAAACTTAACGTAGCTTTCATTTACTGAAAATTATCCTTGATGAGGTAAACTCGAAAAACATTTGAATTAGTTTTTACATTTCGGAGAGTTTTAAAATACTTAATTCATAAATGCTTATTTTTAGGCCAGTTAAAAAGAACTTTTTTACAAGTTAATTTTTGCAATACTATCTAGAGGTAGAAAAATATCATATCTATAACATACCTATACCTATATATGGACATAAATAAACATACAGGCAGACTTAAACAGAGATCTCATAGCTTTTATCCTGAAACATGAGCTAAGAATCAGGTGCAATACACATTTTCTAGTTTATAAATAATTGTTTCTTCGGCAGATGGAACAAGTTAAGGTTACCTAGTTAAAAGTGTTTTTGCTAACACTAAAGGAGACTTTGAAGATTTCTTCTTGCCAAGTAATCTTAAGGACAATAAGGTCTAGAATTTAGGCTAGAGAGCCTTTCTAGCATTTTGTATATTTCGAGGTTCCCCCACCTTTTTTTATCTTCAAGGGTTTTAGTTACCTCCTAGGGCATTTATATTTTAATGGTAAGATCTGCATCTTCAAGGGACAGAGAAAGAATGTAAATTGGTTTCTCTCCCTCTCTTCTCTCTCTGTTAATCTCTCTCTGTTTCAAATTTTTTGTTTGTTGGTTTGGTTTGCTTTTGGTTTTTGTTTGTTTGTTTGTTTGTTTTGTAGGCTCTTCTGAAAGTGCAGATATAATTTATAATTTAAGTTATTTAAAAGACTTGCTGGTTCTAGAATATATCTGCAAAGAACGTTTCATAGGAAGGCTTGAAGCTGGTAGAGTTTGATTATAGGGCCCAGCAAAATAAGTTTTATTGTTCATCCGAAGTGCTCTTGCTAAATTTACTTCTTGGCTTTTAGCATTTACATGAGTAACTGTATACACCAGGCCCAGGGATTAGACTGCTTATAGGAAAAAGAACTCTAAAAAAGGCAATTGGGTGTTTAAGGGATTTTCTGGGGAAGGTGGAGGAGTTTTAGGAGTTAAGGTAATTTACTGAGAGAATGGGGCTGGATTTTAAGAAGAGGAATTTATGTTTGTTGTGACTTTAAAGTTTAATTGCTGTTCTTTCATCTTGTTAAGGGAATCCCTAAGGCTAGCTGTTATACTTCCTTGTATCCACTTTTTAATTCGGTCTTTTTATACATACCAAAAAGACAACTGTTGAGGATGAGAGATCTCTAAAAAAAATTTTTTTAATAGGGCAATTCAAAGGATCTATCATTTAGCCATTAACAAATAGGATGGTATATTAATCTCAGTAGCAACTCAAGCCATTAAGTTTTTTTATGGCTTAACCAAGGATACAAGAGGTATCCTACAAGAGAGTACAGAAATTGTAGCCCTCACAAGATCCAGACACGTAGCCTAAGAAAACACAGATGATAATTATGAGGGGCCCCCATTTAAAATAACTGCTTCAAAAATAAATAAATAAATAAATAAATAAATAAATAAATAAAATAAAATAACTGCTTCAAAACATGGGGAATCCTGTGTTCCTATCCGCTTTGGAACAGAATAGGGTGACTTAACAAGCCAAAGTTCACCTTTTTTTTTTTTTTTTTTTTTTGGTAAAGATTCTCTAAGCTTAGACCTGTAGCCTATTTAGCTATCTACCAGATGCATATGCATCCTCTTGCTGGCAGAGGCTAGCAGGTCATAAAGTAGATAAAAGAAGACAAAACAAAACAAATCAAACAAACAAATTTGCACCAATAGCAAACAAATTTTTACCAAAATTGATATGCCCAAGGAAATAATTTATACAAGTATTTTCTCCAGTTAATTTAAATTTAGGAAAAAAGAAAAGGACTCTCATCACTCTCACTTTTAACAATCCCTGCAGGCAGAGACCCAACTGATGTGGTAAGAATTCTTACCTTCTGCAGGCATGTGTGGGAGGTCCTAGGATCTCTCACTCATAGCAGCCCTGGAGTGAGCATTGTCCTGGCTGGCTCGCCAAAATTGTAGAGGAGGAAAACTTCCATTCCCCCCCCCTCTAATTTCTTTGGCTGGTCTAATAATGAATTCAATGGAAGACAGATTTATTTTAGACAAAAAAAATAAATAAATAAAAAATTAAAAAAATGATACATCTGTGAAGAATTGAAAGACAAATGGGTTTGTGCTTGGTGTAGTGAATTAGTAAAGAAATAACAAGTTTTCTTTTTGTGGTCTTCTCAGCCCTGAATTTCCTATCTTTGGTGATCAGGATGCCTTTTACCTTCCAGTTGGAAAGACAATATCTTTACACAGGGAATTTGTTTTCTGCTTTCAGGGGGAGAGGGGAGGGTCAGAATGTCCTTGCACTGGCTATTTCTTAAGTAACTTTAAGTAAAAATAATCAACATGGCAAAGTGGCATATTTGGGGGCAGCCTTCCCTGAACCCTATCAATATTTAATAAACATGAACAGGCTTCTCTGACCTTCCTTTATTCATTGTGGGAAGGTGGACAGTTACATGAAAAGAGGTAAGACCAAGGATTCTACTTTGAGCTGAAAAAGAACAATAAAGAGCAGTATATCTAAAATTACACCCTGACATCCTTTAAAATAAAAAGTAAATTAGAAAAACATGCTGAGACTTCATGATACACATCCATAAATCTAGGCAGACCCCTCTTCATGATGTTCTTCTGTATTCCACACCTGAAGGATTTTCAAATCTTTATATAAAATCCTTTAGACAGAGAGGTTTTTGCTGGGGAGAAACTCGGCACTATAAGAGTACTGTTATGAATGTCATCATAGCAAATGACTCCAGAGGAGGGCCTGGTAATTAGTCTGTGGACTAGTAAACTTACTGGGGTCATCTGGAAAGTCAATGCCAAATTTGGAAGCAAAAGTCTCCATGATGCTAGGTGACATCACCCGGTGTCTGGGAGGTAGAGTGCTGCACAGTGCTTTAGCCTTGGTAGTGACAGGAAATGCACCCCAAACAAGATCAACACAAGGGGTCAGTTTGCTCTCCATGCTCCCCACCCTGAGCTGTTCTACGTGCTCTTCTTGGTTATACACAAGACCTCTTTAGATCACAAGACAGTGTCCTCCATCTTTAAATAATGTGGTCATTCTTTCTATGAGCAAGTCTGAAGTTATTTACCAGTTATTCCTTTCTTAAAGATTGTATTATTTTATTAAAAATGATTAGAGGTTTGCTCTCAGGAAATTTTTGAAAATATAGAGAACAAAAATAAAACAAAAGAAAATTGACCATAATGAGTCTAAGAAAGATGGCAGAAGAGTAGTGGACCCTAGTTTCATCTGTTCCCTGGAATTTAGCTAGATAGCAGTCAAATCATTCTGAACATCTGCTAACTCAACCAGAGATCTGAGAAAAGAATTGTTGCAATTCTACAAATAAAAAAGGGACCACTTTTTGCAAGAATGACAAAATGGAAGAACTCACCACAAAAATGAGAACAAGAAGCAGTACTGATTGCCAGGGACCTAATCAGTATGGATATAAGTAAGATATCAGAACCAGAGTTCAGAATAACTGTTATAAAGATACTACCTGGGCTTGAAAAAAAGCATAGAAGACACTAGAGAATCCCTTTCTGGAGAAATAAAAGAAGTAAAATCTAATCAGGTCTTAATCAAAAAGTATTTTAATGAGATGCAATAAAAATGAAGGTTTTAATTGGTAGGATAAATGAGGCAGAAGAGAGAATCAGTGATATGGAAGACAAAATGATGGAGAATAAAGAAACCAAGAAAAAGAGAGATAAACAAATAAAGCAACTGAGAGGAGTACACTAGTGGCTCAGTGGATTAAGAAGCTGTTTTGGCTCAAGTCACGATCCCGGGGTCCTGGGATTGAGCCCTCCATCAGGCTCCTTGCTCAGCCTGCTTCTCCCTTTTTTCTGCCTCTCCTCCCACTTGTGCCCTCTCTCTCAAATAAATGAATAAAATTTAAAAATAAAAAAAGGAAGTTTCTTTCTTCTATATTCATCCAGTTTTGTTCTTTACAAAGATGGACATTTTAGGGGCACCTGGGTACTCAGTGGGTTAAACCTCTGCCTTCATCTCAGGTCATGATCTCAGGGTCCTGCGATTGAGCCCCACATCAGGCTCTCTGCTTGACAGGGAGCCTGTTTCCCCACCCCACCCCCCCGCCTGCCTCTCTGCCTGCTTGTGATCTCTCTCTCTGTCAAATAATAAATAAAATCTTTAAAAAAATAATGTACATTTTTAAAAAGTAATTTATTATTTTTCTTTAGTAATTTCCTGAAAATTATTATATTTTTTTTGCCAGTGATAAGTGAGTGTGAACTTCTTAGCGCAATGGTTCCCAAATTTGATGTTCACAGATGTGTACAAGACTCGTCTAGAATTTTTAGGAGCACAGATAACTGGGTTCTGACCCTAAAGATCCTTCTTTTTTTTTTTTTTTTTTTTTTTTAATTAAATTAGTCTTGACTGTAGCCTGGAAATCTGGATATTTAAAAGCTTTCCAGACAATTGATTGTGCAACTCAGGTTGAAAACCTGCTCCTAGGTCTTCCTGCTATCCCTGCTGGGATAAGCACCAGGCTTTCTGGACCTGCATCAGCCTTCCTATATTACAAAAAGCTAACCAAAGCAGTCTTCATTTAAGCCCTAATGTTGCTCCACTCCAAACCTTTAAACCCTACCTTCACCCTAGTCTGTCCCTCGGTTAAGTGGTGACTTAACTGCTCTCTGAAATGTAGATATGTAGCCTCATGGGTGGATCAAGCAATTTAAGGAATTAAAATGTAGGCTGCAACCCATGTCAGTCTAGCATCTGTTCCCATAATCCCCCAGAAGGCAGTGGAGGCTTCTGGGGAGACCATGCATACAAAAGCTATAGAAATAGGAGGGAAGGATACAATTTCTAAATCACTGTTTCTTTCACCTAGATATCTGAGAACCACAGAACTGAATCTCCTTGGGATTTGCCGGCTGCATACTCTTTCTTTCTGAAGTGGAAAAAGGAGATTATATTGTTTATTAAACTAATCTAAAGACTGGGTTTATGGAAAGGGTAATTCATCATTTGTATTCAGAAAATGCCATTCTGAATAGCAAACATTAAAAATCTCCTGATAGATTTTTCTTCTGTTCTATAAAAAGATGGAGATTTCTTTAATGCCTTTTCTTACCTTTCTGTTTGTCTGAGACCTTTCAGAATATTTTAAAATATGCTTTAGAATATTTTAAAATATGCTTTAAATAAGCTTTGCAAGAGTGCCTGGGTGGCTCAGTGGGTTAAGCCTTCTTTAGGTCAGGTCATGACACCAGAGTCCTGACATGAGAACTGCATCTGGCTCCCTGCTCAGCTGGGAGACTGCTTCTTCTTCTCCCTCTGCCTGCTGCTCTCATTGCTTGTGCTCTCTCTTTCTCTCTCACTATCTCCAGCAAATAAATAAATAAAATTGTTAAAATAAATAAATAAATAAATAAATAAATAGGCTTTGCGATGTTTTTATATTCTTTCACATACCCTGAAAGCCCTTTACATACAGGTCTGAATAATATAAACAGAAGAGGTTTGAAAAAGAGACTTATTTGTCCATCATAACTGATACTGGGTTTTCTTTCAACACTCATACTCTATGATTCCAAGTCCAAGAAAGATGGTATGGTAGGGGTGAGCTCCTCAGCACACAAGGCATAATTATGTATTCACATGTTGTGGTGTTGGTCAGAGGACAGAAAACACAGTGTGATGATATTATAAGGAGCCTCCTCATTTAAATACTGTAATATCAAAATGTTTACCACTGTGAGCCTATTAATTAGGGGATATGAAGGAGGTAGAAACCAAAACTCTTTGGAACACTTGTGCACTGTTGGTGGGGATGTAAAATAGTACATCCATTGTGGAAAATGATATTGCAATTACTCAAAATGTTAAACACAGAATTGCCATATGCCAACAATTCCATGGCTGGGCGTATACCCAAAATAATGAAAAACAGGGTCTCAAAGAAAGATTTTACACCCATATTCATAGCAACATTATTGCCAGAAGCCAAAAGGTAGAAACAACCCAAGTGTCCATCAATAGGTGAATGGATAAGCATAATGTGGTGTGTACATACAGTTAAATATGATTCAGCCTTATAAAAGGAAGAAAATTCCAACACATGCTACAACATGGATAAACCTTGAAGAAACGACATTAAGTAAAATAAGCCAATCACAACAAGACAAAGATTCACTTACATGAGGTTTCGGAGTAGTGAAATTCATGGAGACAGAAAGTAGGAAGGTGGTTGCCAGGAGTAGTGGGAGAAAGACTGGAGAGTTAGTGAGTACAGACTTTCAGTTTGGGATGATGAAAAGAGCCCTTTGGATGGATGGTGGTCATGGGTGCACAGCAATGCAAGTGTACTGAATGCCACTGAACTGTACACTTAAACATGATTAAAATGGTATATTTCATGTTATGTGTATTCTACCACAATGGAAAAAGAAAAAGAAAAAAAAAAAAAAAGCTAAAACGTTGCTTCTGTGAACCCTGCACAGAAAACAACACAAAATCTCAACACAATCTAGAATCACTCTTGTTGCTATAAGACTTCAAAGAAGGAAATGTCAGGCTGGGAGGGGGAAAGGCTGGAGGAGGAGAGCATTCAGAGCAGAAGCCACAAGTTCTGAGAGGCTGAGGGAAACCTGGGACCCACTAATAATAGAGAATTTTATTTTCTTCATGGCTATTAGGGACACTAGTTTCTGTTTTCTGTTTTCTGTTCATCTTTTTCCATTTTACTATTCAGCAATATTTTTTTTTTTTCAGAGACCCAGACTCACAAAGGGTGAATGAGAGAGACTTTGCCTATACACATGGGTTCCAGAAAGGTTAGTGCATAGGAGTGTGACTGAGGAAGAACACAGTATACTCTGTACCTAGAGTGTCCAATCATTATATCACCACATTTTCTCTTCTGTGTATATATATGTTTATATTTATAGTATAAATGTAAATTTATGATATGTAAATTTATATTATATGTGTGTGAATATTTTTTACCCCCAAAATACATGTTTCCTAAAGGCAAAGAGGAGAATTTCCTACAACCACCATACAAGCACCCAAATCAAGAGATTAACATGAATAAAAATCTACTTAACACTACTGAACTGTACACTTAGAAATGGTTAAGATGATAAATTTTATGTTACAGATTTTCTACCATAATAACAAAAAGGGAAAGAATAAAAATTAACACTAATGTACTCTAACCCATAGAGCTCACTGAAATCTCACTGTTCATTCCAGTGATGTTCTTTTTTTTTTTTAATTTTTTATTTCTTATAAACATATATTTTTATCCCCAGGGGTACAGGTCTGTGAATCGCCAGGTTTACACACTTCACAGCACTCACCAAAGCACATACCCTCCCCAATGTCCATAATCCCACCCCCTTCTCCCAAACCCCCTCCCCCCAGCAACCCTCAGTTTGTTTTGTGAGATTAAGAGTCACTTATGGTTTGTCTCCCTCCCAATCCCATCTTGTTTCATTTATTCTTCTCTTACCCACTTAAGCCCCCATGTTGCATCCAGTGATGTTCTTAATGGAAAGGAAAGGGGGGGAGAGGGGAGCTGAGGGGAAAGGAGAGGAGACAAGAGGAGAGAAAAGGAAGATGTGGTTCAGGATCTAACTGAAGACAATGCATTTCACTCAGCTACTACCATGGTCCTATTTTTCTTCAGTTTTTAAGAAAACAGCCAGTTATTCTGTAAAGTGTTCCACAAATTTGGCACTTTCTTGTGATTGGGTTGGAGTCATGAATTTTGGGCAGGAATCCCAGAGAAGTGATCAGTGTCCTTTTCAGTGACTCATCTCAGAAGATGCAAGACCTGGCTGAGTTTAATCACCACTGATGGCAACTCTGGCCACTTGGTTTGGGGTCTTCCAGGTTTCTCCACTCCGTTTTCTCTTGTATAATTTGTGAGCATTCTGTAGTGAAATACTTTGAGAATAGGCAACCACCTGTGCTTTATTAAATGTCCATCCACTAGTTTCAGCATCAATTGGTGATTCGGGCTTAATTCAATTATTACCATTTGGGTTGCTAAGCGGGGATTTCCTAATGTCATATTTCCTTCTACCTTTCATAGTTGCATTCTACTGTGAAGAAGAACTTTTACCTCCCCATCTCTTACATATTTACTTATTTGTATAAGAATAAACTCAGATTCCAATTTTATTCAGTGACTTATAATCTGTTGCTATCATGATTTATTTTGATGCTCAGATTATCCAAGGTTTAGCCAGTGGGAGCCCTTCTGCCTGGTTCCTGTATCTTCATCACATATCCCATTTTGGAGTACTTCTTTGTTTTCTGATAGGAGAAGATATTCCAGGCCTGCCTTATACTTACCATGTCTGAGCCTGAAATCAACAATTTCTCCAAGAAACCCTCTATCCTTCTAGTAGAGAATGTTGTTTAGCAGTTAAAATCTGGGTACAAGATACACTCAGTGCCACTGTGGTATGATTTCTCATAGGTCTTCTTAGCAAAGAGAGCTTGGAAACGTATATCCAAATCCTCTACACACAATACATATCTCTATGTCTAATTACATATTAAAAACTATGATTTCACACAGGTGCTCCACCTCTAGTTCAAAAGTTGAGGGCTTATGCTTTCCTTCTCAGTTTCCATTTTGATAATAACTTTCTTCAGTACTGAGAAAACTCTCATCACCCTTAGTATATTTATTTACTAACTTTGCACATGCCTTGTATGTAACCATGTCCACATTAGTCACCTTCTCTGTGTTCCCCATCCTGGCCCCCTTCTCATCACCTCCTCTCCTTGACCTGGCAGGTATCCCCTTCAGCTCCTTCCGTAGTTCTGACCCTAATCTACTGTCTGCCTCCTTGGCTTCCCCCATACATATTTTTAACACAAAATTTTTTAAAAAATGGAAACAATGAAAAGGGCAGAATGAAAGGACAGTTAATTGGAACACCATTCCTATGTTTACAGAATATTTTCTTTCTCTAATTTGTGGTTCTTAAAAGGATGTAGAAAACAAAGCTAATCTAAATTTAGAGGGTAAGAGGATTAGGATGGAATGGAAATGGGGGTTTGAAAGTGTTCTCCAGGAGATTCCATTTAAGCCATATCCCTGCCTCCAACTGACAACCACTTCTCTAGATGTAAAGTCTGCTTTCAAAAGTTTCCCATCTACGGCTGAAACTAAAATAAATAGCATCTGTATTCTTTGGATTCTATGACAATGATTAGAAAATCTGTCATGAATTTAACATTAGCTTTTTCAGTGGAGAAATTCTCTTTATCTTAAACATATGGATTAAACAAGTTGGACTAGGTTATGAGGCAGTAACAAATAAACCCCACATATCTTACTTAACAATACTTTATTCTTCTTTCATATCTCAGCTGAATACAGGTTGGACAGTCATCCTTCTTCTTAAGGCTATGGCCTCTGAGGTCAAGGGACCAGAAAGCTGAAGGAGGCTCACAAGGTTTTAACTGATTCAACCTGAATATGACACATAATACTTTAGCTCCTTTTTTGCAGGCCCAGAACAACTGCAAAGAGGCTAGGGAATGTAGAGAATCCCATGGGTGTTTAGTGAGCACCAACAATTCTTCCAGACTATATTGTTCCTTAATTTCAACTGTCTTAAAATGAGGGGCCTAAATATGGCTAGGAATTGAGGAAATATGTTATATTACAATACTTTAGCTCAAAGGGAATTTATAAACATTAGTTTCAATTAGAAGTTTAGCGAAATTTTTTCGTATTTTAAAAAGTATGCATATTTTACATTATTTTCTTCAAACAACATTTAGCTCCTAGGTTGATAAACTCATGTTTAGCATAAATCAAATCCAAGCTGGATTTTTTTTCTCAAAGATTGTACTTTTGGTGAAATATTTGCCTTCTTACAAGCAAAATTTTCCTCTCTGCAGACATTCAGAGCTATGTAAAGACTGTTTTTCAGGCCATGTGTCTTTGTGTCAGGCATGCTATCACAATGACTCCCTTTTAAAGAGCTTGCCTTGTTAAGTGGACATAAAATGACCTAATTCTAGTGGAATTTTAGTTGATTGGAGAAGCAAATGCTGAACCTTTGTTAGAAATTGTCATGATGTTGCTCCCCCAGAAATCACTGCGTAGATCAAGGCCAAATGTGGTTACCAACAAGAAGCATTCTAAGTCACAAATCGCTCTCCTCCGTGTGTGACCTTACAATGCACTGCTCTCTGAAGGCCTGAGTCACTGCCTGGGCAGCTCTTAGAGAACTCCATGTAGACACTGAGAACAGATAGCACATTTTTATAAGTTAGTGAATCAATGTCAGTTGTAGCTTAGGGCATGTCAGGGCTGTAGAAGCAGTATAAAATTATACAGGGTGTGAACCAGGCACAGAACAATAGAAAGAGAGGCCATGTGTTTTTATATTGGTGATTAATAAGAAAAATGTATGTTTTATTTATCCTGGGGTCATGCCAGCTTGTGGGCAGTATGTGGGTGTGTGAGTCTCTTTGTAGTGAAAACTAGCATGCAGCATAAGTATGTAGGAATTACCGTCCTCCTTTGACCAAGTAAGGTAGCCAGCCTGCAAGGAAGATTGCCATTACCTCTTCCTTTCAGGGAGTCATAAACATGGAAAAAGAATGACTTGCCTGGATTGATAGCGTCATGGCCTCTAAGACCCATAAGCAAAAATTCTTACATGCAGAAATTCAAAGACAGAGGGAACACTTTGGCACAAACTCTTGTGTAGGTGATACCAAGGACTCCAGGGAAAGTGCTTGAGATAAACAAGGGAGGCCCCTTTTACTGAGGCAATGTCTTCATTGTCTCCTGAATTCCTTTCAATATCCCTGTAAAGGAAAGAGGTCAGATGTCCTATCCCCTACCAAATAAGGAAACAAAAATATTAAGGGACAAGCTCACAATCAGACAACTTGTAGAGGCCAGGACTTGTCAGATGTTTGCACTTCAAAGATGGTATATCATCCTGGGTCACTGTGCCCAAATTTTCATGCTCTGTCACAAAATTGAATATCTTCAAAATCTGGGTAGGGAAGGCAGGTGAAGGAGGACAGCTGGAAGCTGGTTTGGACCTCATTGTGGGTGAAGGGTACTGGAGAGAGTCTATAACAGCTCCAGGTGCCCACAATCACTTACTATCCTAGGATTCTTATCCTATAAAATACAGACCCAGCAATTGGCTACTGGCTTTCAGGAGAGCCAGGCAGTCAAAATCTTGAAAGTTTTCTATTTTTAAGTGTGTTGGCAACAAATTTGACTTGTTTTTTAAATCACACACGTGTGAACTGCATTTGCCTAAGAGGTTGTGACCACTGCTACTATGACTACTCTGGGCAGAGAGCCAGACTGAGGACGGATGGAAGAAAAGAGAGGGGACAGGGTATCCTAAAGGAAATAACAAAGCATGGATATCCCCTTGGAAAGGGAGAGATCTGAAATAAGTTTGAAACAAAGGAAAGGGTCAAAATGGGAGTAGTTTCCATGTTGGGTTTTGTTTTGTTTTGTTTTGTTTTGTCTCTGAAGAAAAGGAATCTCAGGGAAGACTTGTGATGCATTACTTCATAAGAAGAACCTACTCTTCTGCTCAGCTAATGGAAACAAGTTGATGAATGTAAAGAAAGGTAAACTAAGAAAAAATTGTTGGGTAACACTGTGTAAATAGAAAAGAATTTTGTACATTTAAGATGCCAGAGAAATGATAAAATGACATAAATATCTCAAGCATCCATTAAATACTTGCTACATTTTTGAGGACTGCTGAGATACTTATTGTTATTAGGCCCATATTAGAATGGGGAAACAGAGTCATTGGTTGGTTAAACAACTTGCCTGAGGTCACACACGAAGGTTGTGGCAACCTGTAGAGTCTGACTCTATACTCATGCTTATAGCTACATTGGTATTATATGCTCTGATCTGAGGGAACAGACTGTTTCCCAGATTGGTTATGAATAGATCAGAAGGGTTGACACAGATAGAGTGATGAATTCCTTCGCCAGGAATCCCAGCATTCCTGGTGGGACTCTTGTTAACATGATTCTCTAATCTAATCTGTTATAGACAGAATGATATGGATTTTATCAATCTATGATTACCTATAAATTCACCACTGAGCATTTCAGAGAATACTTGTTAAAATAATCAGCAAGTGTAAATCGTGGCTCTTACAAGAAAATTGAGACAAGATTTGCTCTACAGAAACAAGAGCAAACAATAGGATTTCCACTTCCATGTCCATCCAAATGGATGAATGGGTAGCATCTAGGCCAGGAGACATCAGCCTGATCTTACACAACTAGAGTATAAGGAGCAACTATTCCTTTGGGCTTCTTAAAGAAATATAAAATTCTGGGAAATAAGTTTTCGGTGAGCAAATTTTTCACTGATATTAGTTGGACGAACAGAAGCATTCCAGTGAGCAGAGGGGAAGAAGTGAAAATTCTTGGTCTCCTTCATATCTGATGGTTTTGTCAAGCTTCAGACAAGGGCTCTGGTTCTTAAATAGTTTCTGGCCTGTCTGTGCAGCTGCTGATGAGATGTGTTTTAGCTCTCTTCAGCAATGCCCATGGGCCTCATTTCAGATGGGATAGATAAAACTGGAGGGCAAGAGGGAGTTTTGAAGAAAATATAATATTCCAAAAAGGCATGTCTTTAGGTTTCATAATCACAAACTAAGAGGAACACATGTATAAGACCTGTGTGATGTTTCACTAGCAAGGCAGTTAGTTCAAAACAGAACAGGTCTGAGCACGTTGTCACAAGTTCATGCTCTTTATCAATTCTAGAGCTATAAATTAATAATTTACAATGATATATCTAACTTAATTTACAGAACTGCCTTCAGAAATCTTTCTAAACGTATGTTAACCCTATTATCTTAATGGTGGCTTGGTTGGTAAAAGACATAATGAAAGACCTTAAAGCAATAAATTAAAAGAACAAAGTTTTCCCTACGTGTAAAGAAGAAAGCAGGACAACTTGAGTCTTGTCCTGGAAAATGCTGATGACTGATCATGTGACCATGAACAAATCAATTAGTCTCTCAGAGCTTCTGCTTTCTTGATGTGAATTCAATAAGAATAACAAATATTTCACTCTTTTGTTGAATCAGTCAGTCATAAGACAGAGTATATGAATCCTTTGAAGTTTTGAAGTGCCACTAACAAATGAAAATAATTAGAAAGGTATTAGCTAGAACCTCAGAGATGGCACCTCACATTCATAATTTAAATAAGTGGCTTTCCTAATCATTTACTGGAATATTCTAAGCTACTGCTTTCTATTGACTGAATGCCTGCAACAGCAACTCCAGATTCCAGGGCTCCTATCAAGTGAGAGCCATTCGGCTTCCACATGAAGAGAGGCATGCACTCTCAGCTACTGATGGACAGACAGTGACCTCCTCCAACAGAAGCACAAAGCCGGTCTGGGGCAACTTTGAGCCCAAGGAACTTTCCTCATTAAAGCCAAAGCTCATGGTGATCAACCTGGTTATTTATAGCAGTAAGAATAGACAAACATGAATTTCTAGAAAATGGAGTGCTTATTAAGTATCAACTCTGAAGAAAAATCTCCACACTATTTATTGTGTGTGAGTCTAGTATGTGTATGTGTGTATAGTATGTGGCATGTAGTATGTGTGTGATGTGTATGTTTTATGTGTATGTATGATATGTACTGTGTGTGGTATATGGTGTGAATGTATGGTGTTTGGTATGTGGGAGGGTGTGGTATATGTGTGGGATGTGTATGTGTGGTTATTTGTATGTGTGGTAAGCAGTATGTGTGGTGTGTGTATGTGTAGTATGCAGTTCGTAGTGTGTGGGGTATATAGTGTGAGTATACAGAAATGGGAATACACTTGAGTTCTCAAGATGAAGAGGGGATTTATGCTGAGGCTGTACATGTGCTAGAACTGGGTGGATGAATGGAACAGACACCAGGAACCAAAGAAAAGGCTTGAAACCTTGACTGTGTGGTGTGTGATATGTGTGTAGGGTATGGTATGTTTATGGGGGTTGTGTGGGTGGTATATTGTGTAAGTGCATGGTGTGTGTGTGTGATATGTGTGGGGGTGTGGTGTGTGTGCATGTGTGGTGTGTGTGTTATGTGGTATGTGTGTGGGAGGTGTGTGTGGTACATGTGTGGGTGATTTATCAAGTTGTCAGCATATCAATGAGTAGACATCCTTCTTTAGTCAGGGCTCAATAAATCATGAAAGCTGAAAGAGCAATGAGGAAAAGCAATAGAAGTTAAAACCAATAAAAGCAAACAAAGGTTGACTCACTGATAAAAATTGTCTCCAAACATAACATTCTTGAAAAAATAAATAACTCAAGCTGATAGTGAAATCATCAGAAACACCAAAGTAGACTGTATTTGATAGCAGATAATTTCCTGAATTCTTTTTATTTTAGTGCTGATTAATATACGTATGATTTTGAAAAGTGCTTTACCAATACTGAGAAGGCACAGCTAGTCATGCAACCTACCCACTCTTTCTAAATTCAGAGTTATCCTTATGGGAGATTATTTTTTCCCTTTTCCATTAAAAAAAAAAGTCTTTTAAAAATGGTTGATATTCTGTGTTTCTCATTAGATATGGTTTGTAACTATGTTCATCATCAGTGTGGGTAATGGAAACACACTTGAGTTTTCAAGGTGAAAATGGGATTTATGCTGAAGCTGTACATGCACTAGAACTGGGTGGGTGGATGGAAGCAAGCAGTTCCTCTCCCTCAGTTTCCCTGGTGGCCAGGCGGGTCACAATTTCTCTTATTCTCTCTGGGTCATCTTCAGTCACTCTCAGTCTTTTTAAATTTTTACTTATTTATGATAAACAAAACCTCTTCAAAAATGAGTGAAGTTGGTCTTGCTATATTTCCCAACATCCAGAAGATTAACTAAATCATTAATTTCCAAATATTTATTTAGCATTGTGCAGGGGATTTTTAAAATGCTTATGCTAGTAGGATGCTAAAGATGGAACTTCTTTATCTTTATTGGCTAATGTTTTTGGACAGTAATATTGACCCATTCTTTTTTTTTTTAAGATTTTTATTTATTTATTTGACACAGAGAGAGACATCACAAGTAGGCAGAGAGGCAGGCAGAGAAAGAGAGGGAAGCAGAAGCAGGCTCCCTGTTAAGCAGAGAGCCCGATGCGGGGCTCAATCCCAGGACCCTGAGATCATGACCTGAGTCGAAGGGAGAGGCTTTAACCCACTGAGGCACCCGGGCGCCCCTATATTGGCCCATTCTTGTTCTCCCTGAAAGATGAAAATAACATGACTCATTCCAGATAATTGATCAACTAAGACTGTCATCACAGTAAGCTTGATACTTAATACTGACTTTGATGTATTATCAGTGGCCCCATCTATATTAAACTAGAGTTAAGTGTTATGAGCTACATCATCCCTGCACTAAGATTACAGCGACTGCAGTTTTCCTGTTTTGCATCTTTCAGAAGACAAATCACCCACAGTCCTTTGGCTCAAGCCCTGGATTGAAGCCTATTAGTTGTATGGAGTAGACATGCGGACAGTAACATGGACCTCAGTGCTGGGACTTCTCCTTAGAACAGAGCTGAGCTTCCAAATGCCTGTTTCAACATGGGCCAGTTTGGAAATCCTTGAAATTTATCTCAAACCTCACTAAGTGAAGTTTCACATCTTTCTAGATCCTACTGAGGAGGGTCTGAGGCTGGCTTGTCATGATTCTTCCCATTTGCATGTCTCTCATGTGGGGTAACTTTGCTTATACATCTTTCAGGTGATAAACAGGGCACGGGTAGGTGTTTACAGGACTTGTCTTTGCAGTATTATATGGCTATCTGCTATCATTTCCAAAGGGCGCCATTTATCAATAACCTACTTTGGTTCAGTCCTTTTGCTTCCAGATTGTCTTCACTGCTGACCTTGCCACATCTGCTGCCAGAGATTACATGACCAGATAAAATGAGTCAGCATGCTCTCTCTACTTCCATTTCTGTATTTATCCCTCAGAAGCTTAAAGCCATCCAGATGTACTTCAAGGTGACCCACTAAGGCTGTACCAGTTTTAGCACTGGATCGCCACATCCTGGGAACCCCTCACCCTGATGTGGCTTCTCTGTGCAGCTGGGGAACATGTCCCATGAAACTAGAGCACTCCAAACAGTCATGGAGGGCAGTAGGCAGTAGCCTGACCTGCACATTCAAGCAGGCTTCAGCCCAGTGCACAGCAGGCACTCAGTAACTGTTGTATTGTTGAATGGGAAGTAAATATTTGCAAATTAGCAATTGCTGTGTCATCATCCAAGCTTTCAGTTTCAGTTACTCTAGCCAGGGAAAGTAGAAGGCATGAAAAAGAGTGAAATGGGATTTTATTCAGGGAAGCCATCTTTAAACCTTACCCACATTGGACTCAGCAGCAACTCAGCAGAGCTTTTTGGTTTGAAACCAGTATTTATGCTTTCAGAAAACCTTTCCCTTATACATTTCTGAGTTGATTTTGGGCATTTCTGTAAGGAAGGCACTGCTGTCGTCCTCTTGGCAGAAGAATGCTCAAGAGTTATAGTAGGTCATGTGGCAATAGGAGTTGCAACACTGAGCCATTTATTTGTTCTAAGGACTAAGAGCCCTGCAGATATGGTCTCACCATCCAATTACTAGCATGACTGGGAAAGGCAATTACCATAGTTGGCCCTCGTTAAGTTAAATCCACAACTGCCACATGGCACAGCCTCGTCCATGTGTAACCCAAACTCATCAACAGCCAAAAAGGGTGTGGCCTGGAAGAAGAGTAGGAGTGGAAAGAAGCCAGGAGCTAGGTTACTATGGTGATTTTCCTCGCCAGATTCATTAGTTAAAATAGTTCTAGGAGCCAACACATACCTCTCAGCCACTACAAAGCCAGATGTGGCTAGCACTCGTGGCTTGGGTATTTCCCAGTTCAAGAGGTTTTAGCATTAACAGGCTAGAAAACATGGAATGGGAAAAATTAGAAAATATTAGAACTAGAAGGTATTATAAAGATGACATAAGTTAAGATTCCCAACATACACGCTCTTGATCGTGGGAATATTTGGGCAAAATTCTAAATTACTAAAGAGGCCCTTAATGGGGCACCTGAGTGGCTCAGTCAGTTGGGTGTCCAATTTTTTATT
The DNA here is from genome assembly GCF_030435805.1 of Mustela lutreola. Lineage (NCBI taxonomy): Eukaryota > Metazoa > Chordata > Mammalia > Carnivora > Mustelidae > Mustela > Mustela lutreola. The sequence goes on from NC_081295.1 coordinate 133,002,562, forward strand.
TCACTTCAGGTCATGATCGTGGGGTGGTGGGATCAAGCCCCACATCAGGCTTTGTGCTCAGTGGGGAGTCTGCTTAAGATTCTCTCCCTCTGGGGACGCCTGGGTGGCTCAGTTGGTTAAGCGGCTGCCTTCAGCTCAGGTCATGATCCCGGGATCCTGGGATCGAGTCCCACATCGGGCTTCTTGCTCGGCGGGGAGCCTGCTTCTCCCTCTGCCTCTGCCTGCCTCTCTGTCTGCCTGTGCTCGCTCTCTCTCTCTCTCTCTCCCTCTGTCTCTGGCAAATAAATAAATAAAATCTTAAAAAAAAAAAAAAAGATGATTCTCTCCCTCTGCCCCACCAACTGCTCTCTCTCTCTCTTTAAAAATAAATGAATAAATCTTAAAAAAAAAAAAAAAAAAAAAGGTCCCCAGATCCCTAGATGTAGCAAGGAAAGACAGCTATTGGAAACCATCTATGTGATCCAATTTCACATTTTACTTAAAGAGTCAGGGAAGTTCATGTCAGTAAAGCTGATTTGTAGGGGAGTTTGTGCTGGAATCTATAACTCCTGATTTCTACTCTTTCCTCTTCACTCCACTTGCTTATCTCACCCTACACCCGTGTGTACAGATTGATTTTTCCCACTGGGACTGAAAATTAAAAATAAAGCTCATGATCCTTAAGCACAGGCAACTCATAACTGAAGTTGAGACCCCATGTGTACGCACATGAGGCAGTGGCTTTAATGTCATGGAATTATTTTTACCTGGAGATCACAAACTTTGCCTCCCTTCAGGGCAAATGTGAGGGAGCCTCAGACTGTCCTATGCTTTGTAGACTGCTTACATGATGCTTATTACCAACGGATGTTGCAGAGATTTTAAGGAAAATGCAGCTGAGGACAGAGCCCTCCTCTACACCACACTTCACACTGATACGGAAAGAGAAGAGAGAGTCACTGTAGAAGTAGTCCAAGAAAATTAAGAAAGGAACCAAAGTGGAGAGCAAGGGCAAAATGTCCACATTTGAGCTATGACTTCCCACACAGCCAGATCAACTGGGAGGGTGATATGCCCCATGCTTTCCCAGGACATCTGTCCTGGGAATGTAAGGCTTGGAAAAATTGTCCCAGTATCCTGCAGACTCATCCTCTGTTCCATGACTACTTTTACATGTGCTGAAATGTCCATTCACACCAAACATCTGAAGGGATACATCTGTTGCCAAAAAAGAGGGTATAGCCTTAGAGGATATGTGGTAGTCCTATGCTAGGTAGGTAGAAATGCTAGGTATTCCTAGCATTTTTAGTCCCCTAAAACTTTTAGTCCCCTAAAACTGTGTGACAGTAAATCACTGCTATTTGTAAAGCATCTTGAACATCCTCACCCCACCACCTGCTATGAGTGTCCAGCTAGCTTGGAAGTGCTCACCTCAGATGGTGCCTAAGGAGCCTTCAAAAAGTGGCTTGATATGGACCTCAGTAGACTTCAAAGAGATTCTTTAACCTGGGGTAGGACCTGGGTATTAGTATCCTTTAAATTTTCATTTTAATATGTAACCAGGTGTAGGAACCACTGAGCTAGTTGGAGACATGAAGGGAGGGTAGCAAGTCATCTAAAGATACCTTTGGTGGCAGTGGTTGGCATATGTCCTGGCTGCATCTCCTGGTATTTCCTTCCCAGTGAAATATCTGAGTTTACCTAATAATAATGATAATAATAATAATGAAAATTCATTCCTATTGCCTCGATAGCAGTTACCATTTCTTGAATGCTTATGTGTGCCTGATAATAAACTAATTATATTTTGCACATTTTTTTTCAGTCAACCCTTGTAGCTAGCTACCCAGTGAGACAGGTGTTATTGTCTCTGTGCCATAAAATGAGCAGAGGAAGGTTCCCAGTTAGTACCAATGGGGTAGGTGTTAGCTCAAGCTTCTCCCAAAGGCTGTGTGTGACCCCTGCAATCCAAGAAGCAGGGGTGCCTCAACCCTACCTTCTGCATCTCTTATTTTAAAGCTTTTTTTCCTCAGGGGGATTATAAAAGAGAACCAGATAAAAGACATAAATAGAGCCAACAACAGCCTTTCAACAGAGTAACAGTGGGAAAGACTAATGAGGCAGAGTGTGAGTAATAGAATCTGTATAATAAACAGTTATATCTTTTTCAAATTACGGTAACTCCAGTGGGTTCAAGTATTTCAGTGACGCTCTACCCATCCTGACTTAAGGGTCTTACACCAGGCCCTCTGAGAGTAAGCTCACCTTTGGAACACCCTCTGACCACAGAAGAGAGCCTCTACCTTGTCCCCTTTCTTTCTCACTCTAAGCCTCTCATCCCTGTCTGGCATCCCTGACCATCCTCCCACCATGCACACAGCTCTCCCTCTCACTGAGGTCTTTGCCAGCCCCTGGAATTCCTGCTCCAGATGATGAGCTGCTATGGCAGCACCCTGCACTGTGGAGTGCTTGATGCCTATCTTTCCTGAGACCTGTGAAAGCCCAAGTTTAGCGCTCTCTGGTTGAAGAGGGACTGGCCCTGCAGCATTCAGTCCATCCTCCCAGTTTAGGAAGAGCTTCCCCCATTCCTCTTCTTCCCTCCCACATTTCTCTGTCCCTTTATCTACTTCTATATCCACTTTCAGGCTCCTCTGGGTCTTGTTTGAGGCCAGCACCTCTATCACCAAATGAAAAACATCTTCCTCTCCTCCTGACCCTTCCCTCTCCTAGAAACATGCCTGGCTGTGCCCATTTTCAATCTTCCATCAAACAACCTTCCAGGTTAATGGTGGTCCTTGAAATTTACTGTTCAGAAGTACCCCTAAAGAGCACCTGGGTGGCTCAATCAGTTAAATATCTGCCTTTGGCTCAGGTCATGATCTCAGGGTCCTGGGATGGAGCCCCATATTGGGTTCCCTGCTCAGTAGGGAGCCTGCTTCTCCCTCTGCCTCTCCCCCTGCTTGTGCATTCTCTGTGTGTCTCTCTCAAATAAATACATTAAATTAAATTTTAAAAATTGACTCTCATCACCTTGGAGTGTCTGACTCAATACAGTCAATACATCTGGGGTGGGCCTAAGAATCTTTTTTTTTTTTTTTAAAGATTTTATTTATTTATTTGACAGACAGAGAACACAAGTAGACAGAGGCAGGCAGATAGAGAGGAAGGGAAGCAGGCCCCCCACTGAGCAGAGAGCCCGGTGTGGGACTCGATCCCAGGACCCTGAGATCATGACTCGAGCCAAAAGCAGCGGCTTAACCCACTGAGCCACCCAGGCGCCCAAGAATCTGTTGTTGTTTTTTTTTTTTAATGATTTTATTTATTTATTTGATAGAGAGAAATCACAAGTAGATGGAGAGGCAGACAGAGAGAGAGAGGGGAAGCAGGCTCCCTGCTGAGCAGAGAGCCCGATGCGGGACTCGACCCCAGGACCCTGAGATCATGACCTGAGCCGAAGGCAGCGGCTTAACCCACTGAGCCACCCAGGTGCCCCAACGCCCAAGAATCTTAATGAATATTCCAGATGATTCTGATGTGGCAGACTCAAGGACAACACTTTGAGAAATAATTTACCAAAGCCACTGTCCCAAGTCTACAATCTTTTTGTAAAAGAAACCCACCTTTGTAGTTTCTGCTTCTCCCGCTCACCTCTTCCCTGAGATCGGACATCCCTATCCCCCTTGATGTTCCTGAAACTGATTCCAGGTTGAAGAAGCAATGACTTCATACTTAGCAAATCAGTGTCCCGGTGTTCAGATTTTATTTTCCTTGCTCTGTCTCTAGTGTTTGGAGGGGCTGCATATCCACTTACTCACTTCTGGGAATTCTTTTATCTGTGTTTGTGTGTGTGTGTGTGTTAAATTATATACTACATAAATTTTACCCTTTTGACACTTTTATATGTTCACTTCAGTGGCATCAATTATATTCATAATGTTCAGTTCTCTTACCTTTGAAAACTACGTTCTGCTCCTGCCTCTCAAATTCTTTTTTTAGGAAGGAATTTTTATTGGACATTATATTAGTTTGGGTTCAGGGTTACAGAACATTATATCTCAGAAATACAATTTACGAATTTAGGCTTCCTAGTTATCTGGCATCTGTAAAACAAAAATATAGTATGAATTCTGCTATTTTTGATTGGTTGTTCTATTGAGTATAAATGCAGGTTACTATTATCAGACTCTGGTCATCTAATGTTTCTTTCTTTTTACTTAAATTCAATTAGCCCACATATAGTACATCATTAGTTTCAGATGTAGGGTTCAATAACTTATTAGTTGATTTAACATCCAGTGCTTAGACATCATGTGCCCTCCTTAATGCCCATCACCCAGTTACCTCATCTCCCACCCACATTCCCTCCAGCAGCCCTCAGTTTGTTTCCTATAGTTAAGAGTCTCTTGTGGCTTGTCTCCCTCTCTGATTTCTTCCCAGTCTTCCCTCACTTCTCCTATGATCGTCTGCACTATTCCTTATATTCTGCACGAGTAAAACCATATGATAATTGTCTTTCTCTTAATTGACTTATTTCATTTAACTTAATCAAATACTTACCTGTTAAAAATCTGTGCTACAGCCTCTTCTTCCTGCTAGTACCTAAATTCCTACCCTTACTCTTGACCCCCCAAACTTTCTACACTGGCTCCCTCAATTCTCCTCTACCCCTGTTATTTCTAATTGGTAAACCCCCAAACATTTCTCTCTAGATTTAGTCTCCCTCCTAAGCCCTAAATGCACATTTTGCACTGCCTGCCAAACTTTTTTTTTGTTGGGTACCCAACAGACATCTCAGTTTCAAAATTGTCAAACAGATTTAATCACTGTCCTCTAGCACACTTCCTCTTACACACTTCCTTGTTTATGCAATGGTGTCACCATTTTTTCAATTACTCACTTCAACACAAGCCTGGGAATAAACTGTAGAATACTATACAATTAATTGAAAAATCCTACTGACTAGACTTTAATCAATATTTATGCACATGTATTTATTAGGGATTTTCTGTATTTGGGACACTGTGGTGAATAGGACTCTGTTTCTGCCCTCAGAAGCTTACAAGCTCATGTCCCCAAATCACATCTATGTTACCAGATACCATAAGAACATAGAAGCAGATCAACCAGCTGTAAGGATCTCAACCCTAGCTACATATTAGCACCAGAGAAACTTTTGGAAACTATCAGTGGTTTCATCTTAGGTTCATTACATCTCCTGTCTGTTTCATCAATGTATAATTGGGTTAATACATACCCATAATTTTTAACAATAGTAGGAAGTTATTTTAAAAGAAAATATCAGGGGTGCTTGGGTGGTTCAGTCGGTTAAGCTTCCGACTTTTGATTTCAACTCAGGTCATGGTCTCAGGATCAAGGGATTGAGCCCCCAGTAGGGCTCCATGCTCAGTGGGGAGTCTGCTTGAGATTCTCTCTTTCCCTCTGCACCTCCTCCTGCTCACACACACACTCTCTCTCTCTCAAATAAATAAATACTAAAAAACAAAGAAAGAAAATATCATACCAATAAAATCACATGATTTCTGGGATTTTTCCCCCCTAACAATCCAGCAAAAAAGGATACCTAGATGGGGTATAGATGAAACAAGATTCCTTAAAAGTTTACCACTGTAGAAGGGAGTTCATTATTCTATTATGCTGTCTCAGACATTTAGAGATTTTCCACTATAAAAATTGTTTTAAAGATTGTGTGTGTGCATGTGTGGGTATGTCTGTAATGGGTAGAAGTTACAGAAAAAAAGCAATTGAAAATATTTCAAACACAGAAAATATATAATATGCACTGTTCAGGCAAAGAGCAGTAGTATCTTTATAATTCTTTCTCCTAGCAACCAGCTTCATTTAGAGCTTTATTATCTCTCCAGACTGTTACATTATCCTCCAATTGTAAACTGAATGCTTATGTACCCCCCAAATTCATATTTTGAAACTCAATCCCCAGTGTGATAATACTAGGAGGTGAGGCCTTTGGGAGGTGATCAGGATTGGATGAAGTCATGAAAGTGAGGCCTCCTAATTAGGATTAGTGCCTTTTTAAGCATCAAGCAAGACTCTTGTTGCTTGCTTCCCCTTTTTGCTCTCTGCCATGTTAAAGCTATAAGAAAGTGTGGCATGGTATAACCTGGACAAGGACTCTTAACAGAACTTGACCATGCTGGCTCCCTGATCTTGGACTTCCAGCCTCCTGAGCTATGAGAAATAAATTTGTTATATTAGCCACCCAATCTAAGGTTGTTTGTTATAGCAGCCAAAACTAACACCTTCTAACTTGTCTATCTTCAGTTCATTCATTTGTTCTTACTCATCCAATAAATATTTAAGAGCCTTTTGTGTGTTACTATTTTTGGCATGGGGAATACAACAAATTACTAGGAAGTAAACAGACAAATAATCTGTCTCAGGGTACATACATTCCATAGGAAGGGGGAAATAAGTAAACTTGTTTTAAACTAAGGTATAATTGACACATAAAACCCTATTAGTTTCAGATGTATATCATAGGTAAATATTCTTATAACATAAGGTTCTTAGTATTCTGATATGATGGTGTTGGTGGTAGAAGCTGTGTTTGCATGCATGACTTTATATCCCCTCTAAGCCTGAAGGCGTCTTTGAGGGTGAACTTGTTATTCTCCCTGCATGTCCTTATGGAAGGAATGCTGAGCACTGTCAGATGGGCTAAGTGCTGTAACTTCAATCATGGTTCCCCAAATCAAAGTCCTTGCAGAGCATAGTATCTGGAAAGTACAGAAGGCTCCCCACTGAAGAAGTATACAGTGAGGCAACCCACTGACTCAGCAAGGCACTCTTAGCTCAGAGGCTGCTTCTAGAATCAGATTTAGAGGCTGAAAAGAGGGCTGACTACTCACAACCACACTTCTATGGTTTAGGCTGGTTGTAGGTGAGGGTGACCAACTGTCCTAGCTTGCCCCAAACTGGGGGATTTCCTAGGATGTGGGGCTTTTAACGATAATGCAAAGATGGTCCCAGGCAAACCAGGAGAAAGGGGCACCCTAGTGTGTAGGGTTGTGCCATTAGAGCTGAAGCATTTCTTTCTAGAGGAGCATTCCTGTAAAGGACATGATGTATGGCAATGTTTAAACCTACATGATACAAATACACAAACTATCTTTAATCAACTGATGCCTTCCTCTGATGTGACCTTCATGAATCAATGGCAGATAGAGCAGTGTAGGTTGATTTGGACATGGACAGAGTCCTATTCTGCCAAGATACCACCCACCGTGTTAAGTCTGAGGAGCCCTTCTTTGTGGTAGTTGTAACTTAGGAATCCACTAAGTTGTTTGGGCTTTGACATCACTAAAGTAACTTGTTAAATTCATATCTCACTGTTTCAGGAATCAGGTTTTTAGACAACATGAAGGCACTAATATAAATACTTTTCTTGGTGCTAGGTGTCTTCTGAAAACTGCCTCATCAATAGCAGGTAAGGTCTGAAATCACAGCCTCACAGCTGACTGGACAATACAGGATGCTGGCTTAGACTGGCCAATTGACTTCTCCTTCCCCAAATTGTGAAGTTGGACCAAGGAGTATCTAGTTAGCTATACACACCATAGTTATTTAATTCTGACCATTCTGTCAAGGGACTAGTTAATAAAGATTTATTAAGGGCCAACCCTCTTTGTGATATGGGGATTCCAGGAATGAGATGATTTTTTGAAGATGCCTATTTGGAACCAGCACCCTAGTAAGTAAGCAGAGAAGGCTGTTCTGCAAGAAGTGCTGGAAATTGTAGAAGTCTTTATGTCAAACCAATTATGAGAGACCTGGACACAGGAGGGAGGGAAAAAAGAATAAGCCTGACCACTTCCAGGCCCCATTCCTGGTCCTATGCCTACCCTTGGTCCTAGAGGTTCTTTCTGTATTTCTAGCGCATGGTTCCTTTCACTAGGCCCAGGTAGGATTTTACCCCTTCAACCAGATAAACCCTAACCAAGGCAAGCACTGGATTTATTTTGCCAATACCCTACAGATGAGAATGAGTTAGTGAATTTGTTTAAATCCATTCTTCTGTTCCCAGAGCAGGTTCAGAATGCTTAGTCTTCAGTAGATTTTCCAAGATTGCTATGTAATAGTGGTGATTTTCCTGCTATGGGAAGCAAGAAAATGCAGATTAGGATAAACTCACACAAAGTCAGCATTTGTGTTTTTTAGCTTCCTGGTCTTGTAGAGTCTTGAACATTTGAACCTGCAAAAGTGATATGAATATAATATGAACTTCCAAACACCTCTTTACCAAAACTAATAACCTTTATACAACCATTGAGAGTTGAACTTTAAAGTCATTTAGCAGCTATTTTTCCCATTAGTTTCTACTTCAGATTATTTTAGTTTATTAGCTAATTTGTTTAAGACTCAAATATATTCATGTGAGCTGGAATGATTCTCTCTGGGCATAATGATCCTAAATTTTCTCCGGTCTTTTATAATTGGAAGAACTGAAGTTTTGGGTTATAAAGGTCATGCATGTTTCTTGCTCCAAAAGTTCATAAAGTAAAATCTAGGTTTAGTGACAAATAGGAAGGGATTTCAATGAATAATCCAGTCATACAAGTTAACCAGAAAGACTAGGTTTAGTGACAAATAAGAAGGGACTTCAATGAATAATTCAGTCATACAAGTTAACCAGAAAGACTAGGGTCTTCTGCTGGACACAAGATGCCAGACTCATGTCCATACCTGTGCTTTGAGAACCTCTGGGGAAAGACCAGAAGTGGATTTAGTGTGAAGAAGAGGTAAGCAGAGGCCAGGCCTACAGTGGTACCTCCCCTCCCCCAACTCTACCCAGTCTTCCTTCCCTTCTGGCCCCTGGAAGCCCCCAGGAAGCTCAGGAACCTGGTGAATAAACCTCACATCAAAGAGTTAGAGCAACATTGTACCCTTGATCTTTTAGACCAAGGGTCAGAGAACTACAGCCCACAGTCCAAATCCAGCCCCCACCCCCAGGGTGCTCACTGTGTTTGAAAAAATTCTCTTGAAAACAGCTTCAGTATTTGTTTATGTATTGTCTGTGACTGCTTTGCTGCCACAGCAGAGTTGAGCAGCTGTGACAGTGACAGAATCTAAGGTATTTACTCTCAGGTGCTTTATAGAAGAGGTTTGCCAGCCCCTGTTCTTGACCTGCACTGAATAAAAAGCACCAGAACTCCTGCAAGTGTTCTAGTACTTTCTTCCTTATGACTAAGCTGATTTCAGACTATAAATTTATGGGAGTGGCAAGATAGGTTAGTCTATTTGGAATTTAAGTGAAATGTTATCAGAAGCCATTCCCTTGATCAACATGGACGGTTTTCTTAGATAAGCTGTGAATTTGTTCTCAGGCTCCCCTTGAGGTTTCATAATTGTCTGGGGTGGGTGCAGCCAATGCTCAACTCTGCCACAGTTGCTGATGTCAGGATGTCAGGGAAGAGATGTCACCTAGAGGCTGCCAGGGGCCAGAGGGGTAAGCTTGCTGTGTCTGTCTTGTCCTTCTCACAACTTCACTTCTCTGCATAGTTTAGCACATTTCTCTGTTCTGCATTGTTTTCAGTTCTGTGTGGAATGTAAAACAAAAATGTTGCAAACCGTTGCCACCCCCCCCCCCAAGAAGCTTACACTCTTGCTAATATTCCAAACAACTCTGCAAACAGCAAGTAATTATAAATTCTCTCCAAAAGGGCAGAAACAAAATAGAAAATTAAGTCCTAAGCATATCTGAAACAGGGATGAAAACGAAGTAATTAGAAAACTGTGAGGAGAAAGTTTTTTCTTTGAGTGTACATGCTATCAGGAAGGTATTTTTCCCATGGATCAGGATGTATTTTAACCCAGAGTTAAAAGCATTCCAGCATCAATGCAATAGAGAAAACCACCTAATTAAACATGTTCTGGAGTGAAATGGGGAAATTTGCTGGCCGTGACAAAATACAGGTATTTGATGGGTATACACAAGAGTTAATCTGTAACTTCTGTATAATCAAGGAGCTTTTTTCAGTTTGGAATTTGTTATCCCTACCTGCGCTATAAGCATAAGCTCCTATGCATGAAGTCACTCAGGAAGAGAGAACATAAAAAAGCTACAGTTTCATGAAAATATACATTTCTGGGGCAGGCCAGGCAGCAGTCTTATGAAAAATAATTTGAAGCTCAACACAGCTAATGCAATAGACAAGGAGGGAGAAAACTTCATCACTTAAAGTCTGAACAAGCAATTGGAGACAGGAGATCTTAGGATTCGCAGCAATAAGTATGAATGCCTTGATAGGAGATGCAGCCACATCGGCGCAGAGCAAAATGGAATGTGAAACAGAACTTCACAGAGCACACGGAGACTGGGGACAGGCAAGGAACCCCTTGCAGCTATGAGTTATTGCCACTCTTTGACAGGGAGCCTGGAAGAAAATATAAGGACTCAACTGTGTGATTTATTGCCCATCATATACTTAATTCTGAATAAACAAGGTATAATATTCCTTTTTTGGTATTAAGAATGTAGTTATTTTCTTGTTTCTTAAACCTCAGTAGAAAAATCTCCTTATCCCACAGATAGCAGCTCTTGGGTTTAGGTGGCTGGGGCTGGTGAGTCATGAAGCAATTCTGCAGAAACCTGGCCCAGGCTCAGCCCCAGCTGGCATGCCACTGGTACACAATTACTATCTACAAGGCACTGTCCTACTTCTAGGGTATTCACTTTCCTCTCTGACAATAATCAGTTCTTCATTCTTTTAATGCCTGGTGGTCAAGGAAGGGCCCAAATTTTCTGTAGATCCTGTTTCTCCTCCATTTTGTTACCTTGAAAACGCCTCCCCCAGAATAAAGCCAGGCCAGCAGACCGGAGGGAAATGCAGCCAGTGAGTTCTGGTGGGGTGAACAGCTTTGGGGAAGGATGGGCTCAACACGTTACTTATACTGGTTTTTAATCAAAACAATTTAATTAGGTCAGTAATGCTGCATGTGGCAAGGTGGGAAATAAGTGCTGATGTTGTAGAACAAAATTGTGCAAGGACTTGAACAAAACACAGATGTTTTGCACAGTACCCCAGGAAGATATCAAGAAAAATCAGACTCATAAACATATTTCGTAAAGCAATTACTGCATTCTAATTTTTCTAGAAAAGGTATTATGATATATATTAATTCTGGCTTCTGATGTAGGCTTACATTCTTTCAGGGCTATTTCTAACACTTACAGACTCTTGAAAAATGTATACAATTGTAGTGAATTGTCCCTCCACAAAATTTACTTTGTAGAATGACTTGAGAATTTTCACCTCTAACACCTGAAGCTTCTGTTTTTAGATACATGGATCTGTTCTATCCAATCTAGAATTCATTCTATCCCTCACTTGTAAAGACCAAGCACTCTGTGAGCATTAAGCCTGGCTACTGTCAGAAAACCAGGTCCGCTAATCGGACCTCAGGAAATTCTCAGCTCAGCACACCGGATAGGCCCAGAGTGAAGGAGCCCAACCCACTCCTTGGAAAAGGTCCAGCAAGTTATCGAAGTTTAGCTCTCTATGTTATTTCCATGACACATACATACACCAGAAATGTTGATACAGCAGGGAATGCAAACACGATCGAGGGTGCCTTATCTTATATCAAAGCCATGCTAAATTAAAAAACAGAAAATATTTCCCCTGTGTCCTGATTTAGATAATGCTGATGAAATATAATCAAGAAAAAAGATAAGCAATACATGTCACGCAACTCTGAAAGAGGAGACACAGACAATGAATGCAAAGGAACAACATTAAAGGAATAAAGGGAAGATAAGAAGGGGACCAAGGTTTTTATGAGCATAATTTTCTTTAGTAAAATGTTTTTCAAAAAAATGAAAGCTCTATGTCTATATGTCTATCCCTAACGATTTCCTGACATCACTGCCCAGGAAACCCACATTGCTCTTAGAATACATGAACAAAGATAGGACCAACTTACTTAACGGGCTCTCCTATAAACCAGTGGGCTTTAGGATTCCTAATTATTTCTAAACCCACTGCCTGATGTAAGAGGGCAGGCCACCAGTGCTGGAAAGCACAAATGCCCCCCCCCACCCCACCCCACCACCAGCAAACCATGCTGCCACTGCACTCACAGTCCTTGCCCTGACATCTGCTTGACCACACCTGTGGGAAGTTTACTTGGGGCGGGGTGTGGGGGGAGGAACCAGGCAGGCCTTTGAGGGTCAGTCAGCTGGAGCCAGCCAGCTTGCATGGCAAGATCTGACCCTGGATCAGCCTGAAGTCTACTGACCAGCGCTAGCTGTCCCTCCCCTGGCTTCTCCACTCACCCTTCTCACTGACTTCCAGCAAGCACCTAAAAGCAAGCATAAACTCTATCTGTAACTCCAATCTCTTATTTTAAAATACTTTGAGTGTCTCTCCAGAGTAAGCCTGTTTGAGATCTCCAGTACTCTTCACCTTGAGGGGCACAGGTAATAAACACAGGTTTCTGTTTAAGTACCTGTTAAAACTTGGTCTGTAGCAACGGTGAGCAGCCAGCACAGATGCCCACACCAAACTGTCCAGAGCAGTCAGCATGAAGCATCTCAGCCAGGATTTGCAGAACAAAGTTCTTGAGCTGTGAAAGGTCATTACCTTGAGTTTCTATTTCAAACTTTTCAGACTGTGCAGCTCTAACAGATAAGGAGATACAGGAGACTAGGGGAGAGGGAAGCAAGCAAAAAGGGGAAAAGGAACTAATATTTACCTCCACTATCACGAAGAGATTACTTTGCCTCTTACACTTGATTATGATGATTGTTCAAGTGCTTAACTCTTTTTTTTTTTAATTTTTATTTATTTATTTATTTTTAAATTTCTTTCTAGTGTTCCAGAATTCATTGTTTATGCACCGCACCCAGTGCTCCACGCAATATGTGCTCTCCATACTACCCACCACCAGGCTCACCCATCCCCCCCCCAAAACCCTCAGTTAGTTCCTCAGAGTCCACAGTCTCTCTCTCATAGTTCATCTCCCCCTCTAATTTCCCCCACCTCCATTCTCTCCATCTTGCCATGTAACTCTCTTTTTTAATTGCAAATACCAGTGTGAACCGGTTTTGAGAAGAAGTTTGCATTAAAACTGCTCTGACATTTGCAAAATCTGATCAAGAGATCTCAGCTCCTCAGCTGGTGAAAAGAACCCTGAGTTCATGAAATTATTAAAGTAAATCTAAATGAAGCTTAATAGCACTTAGCACTTCAAAGCACAGTGAACACATTAACTAATTAATCACCACCTTACCCCTTCCAGGTATATAAATAGCTATTATCCTCACTTACAGTTGGAATAAATGAGGCAGAGGTGGCAGCACAGTTGCCCTGGGCCCCAAATGAAGTTTGTATCTACAGGGAAAGCAAAATCAGGCATTTCTGAGTACCTTGTCTTTTGGCATATCCACTCTTCTCAAATTTTCTTTCCATCTAGATCTCTGTTAAAACATTTCACATTTGGACTTGGAGAGGTTTCAAATCTTTTCCAAAATGTGACTGTTTTTGACATAGATACTTTAAAACCAAGGGGGTCCAAACTGATTAAAGTTGTAACAAATTGGAATGCTGGAAAGTTCATGTCATCAGCCAAGGAAAGAGGTTAATCTGATTGAATAATGAGTTTCATCTGGATTTGCCTATGCCATCTGTTACAAAATGTTTTCCAAATTGTGTAGTGTGAGTGCAGGATTTCACAGAATAGGAATATCAACTATTGTAACAAAAGTAACATGTTCTTACTTTTCCTAAAAAAGATAAATCTCTCCCCAATGTCCATATTATACAAAGTAAACACATGGAGACATGACAGAGCAAGATTTAGGAAGCTGTAGGTGCCTCTGAGCAGTAAATTCCCCAAATTCCCCAAAGTAATCTGTAAACTTTTTTTAGGCACTGACACTTCTTGGCTAACACCTCATTGTCTCTATAACATTCAAGATATATAATATCTGAGATTGGGAATCATTTTTCTGATAAAGGGAATATTAGAGTAGAAAGTGAATCTTGAGATTGCTGGCTTCAATCCATGCACGTAAAAAAAAAATCTGGTCAGAGAAATGAAGCAATGAGAGTGCAGATTCAGATCTCATTCTCAAGCCACTGCTGACATAGATAGAAGGGAACCTATTTATCGTGTGCATGAGTCTGTAATTTTACAGATGACAATTAGAGAACAGACCGACCAGGAATAGAACCCAGGGATGCTGAATCTCAGTTCAACGTTCTTTCTACTGTACCACACTGGGTCTGCAGTTTCTTTCACTTTATTTTGTTGCATTTTATTTTATTTAGTAAATTTTTCATTTAATTTTAGTTTTTGTTTTGCTTTAGTGAATTCCTTGGTGCCACCATAAGTTAATCATTGCAAGGTGGATAACATTTTCTCATGGGAATAATCATAAAATCAAGGATTGTGTTTCTAATCAAGAATGTAGCATCAACAGACCATATATATGAACAACATTCATATGGGCAAAGATTAAAGACTCACACACCTTTAAAATAATTTTCATTTCTCTAAGCCTCGATTACCTCATTTGTAAAATAGGTATGATGGCAGGATCTATCTCATAATATTGGAGGATTAATAGAGATAATGTTAGTAAAACACTCAACAGAGTATTGCCCTGGCTTTTAGCAAATGCTCTTACAGTATTAGGCTAACTTTTATTAACTGTGATCTCGTTACAGCACCCTTCATATTTTGTTGCTCATAATCCTCACAACAGTGTTAAAAGGTAGATGCCATTATTGTTTCCATTTTTAGATAGATAAAACAAAGGTCCAGAGATGCAAAGTAACTTGGCCAAGAGACAGAGCTGGCATTCAACCCAGAGGATGTGACTTCAGAATCTATAATCTTAACTCCTGTTCTACAAAGGCAGTTGACATGTAATAAGAAATGTTAATATTATCATTTTATTTAAACAGAAGAATTGGTATCTTTTTTATTTTTTTCAAAGATTTTATTTATTTATTTGACAGAGAGAGAGAATGAGAGAGAGAGAGAGAACATGAGAAGGGGAAGGGTCAGATGGAGAAGCAGACTCTCTGCTGAGCAGAGAGCTCAATGCAGGACTTGATCCAGAGACTCCAGGATCATGATCTGAATGAACCAAAGGCAGTCACTTAACCTCCCAGGCATCCTGAGGAATTGGTATCTGTATCATACAGAGGATACATGTGTTATAAGCATTATTTTATAGAAGGCCTTATTTTACCCTAAAGTGAAATACATAAAAATATAAACTTACTAAGCCTGACATTGGTCCCAAATGAAAACTCAGGAGATAAATGTACAATAATTTAAAGGTGCTTTATACTAATGTATGGCTCGTATTATCACAAAATATGGTTCAAGAGTTTGAGTTCAAGTTTCTTATTTTTTTCTGAATGAATTTCTTACTCAGTATAAATTATCTGAAACTATTGTGTGAGATTGGTGTTCCATGCCTGCCATTGCTGTTAAGAACATCTGAGCTCTTGTTTTATTACTGGGAAGCATGGAGTTGTTTCTGTTGTTGTTGTTTTTAATTGTGAAGGATTTGAAGCATACTGTAAAGAATGGAGAATAAAGGAATGTGCTCACACATACCACCACCCAGCTCTGTCAGACCTTGACGTTTGATCAATTTCAACACTGTTTCAATTAAAACTCTTAGAAAAATAAGAATAGAGGAGAAATTCTTGAATCTAAAAGCATAGCTACATACATTCCACAACTAACAAGCTTTGTGTATTGTTTCGTTTAAAGCCAAGAACATCTACACCAGCTTGCCCACTCTTCCTCCTGAGTCCATTGTTGCTCTGGGCCTGCAGGGCCCAGCTACAGCAAGGGAAGAAATGGAAGAAAGAGCCAAAGGAAACCATAAAACTGCAATCTCTGCCTATGTGGCGGTGGTGGTAAATTCTGTTGTTAATTTCTAGTTTAATTGGATGCTTGCTAGAGAACACAGTCTGTGTGATAACAATTCTTTGTTTTTGTTTAGACTTGTGTTTGGGGCTAACGTGTGGCCAATTTTAGGCAGTGTTCCATGCACACTTGACTAGAATGTGATCTTTTGACTTGGGATTGCAGAATTCCCTACGTGGAGTTAAGAGGGTTGATCTTGTTAATTGCATGGCTAGAGGTTGTAAAAACTGTTCACAGTGTTCCAAAACCTCTAATTTGTAATCTTTATGAGTGTACTCTGTGCCAGACCATACACAGCCCAGAAGGCCCAAACTGTCACTGATGGTGCCTGCTCTGAGTCAGGTACTACCAAGAATTATTCTAAGCTTGTTTAAGCTACATAATCAGAGAATTAATTTGATTGATCCTTTGGGTGCTTGAATTTCCTTTATAAAGATCCCACCAAACTTTAAATCTGGAGGTGTCTTCGGGCTTAAAATGTGTTTCTTGGAGGCAACATATAGATGGGTTTTGTTTTTTTATCCATTCTGATACCCTGTGTCTTTTGACAGGGGCATTTAGCCCATTCACATTCAGGGTAACTATTGAGAGATATGAATTTAGTGCCATTGTATTGCCTGTAAGGTGACTGTTACTGTATATAAGGAATCCATCAAAATCCTTGAGGAGAACACGGGCAGCAACCTCTTCGACCTCTGCCGCAGCAACATCTTCTTAGGAACAACGCAAAAGGCAAGGGAAGCAAGGGAAAAAATGAACTATTGGGATTTCATCAAGATCAAAAGCTTTTGCACAGCAAAGGAAACAGTTAACAAAATCAAAAGACAACTGACAGAATGGGAGAATATATTTGCAAACGACATATCAGATAAAGGACTAGTGTCCAGAATCTATAAAGAACTTAGCAAACTCAACACCCAAAGAACAAATAATCCAATCAAGAAATGGGCAGAAGACATGAACAGACATTTCTGCAAAGAAGACATCCAGATGGCGAACAGACACATGAAAAAGTGCTCCATATCACTCGGCATCAGGGAAATACAAATCAAAACCACAATGAGATATCACCTCACACCAGTCAGAATGGCTAAAATCAACAAGTCAGGAAATGACAGATGCTGGCGAGGATGCGGAGAAAGGGGAACCCTCCTACACTGTTGGTGGGAATGCAAGCTGGTGCAGCCACTCTGGAAAACAGCATGGAGGTTCCTCAAAATGTTGAAAATAGAACTGCCCTATGACCCAGCAATTGCACTATTGGGTATTTACCCTAAAGATACAGATGTAGTGATCCAAAGGGACACATGCACGCGAATGTTTATAGCAGCAATGTCCACAATAGCCAAACTATGGAAAGAACCTAGATGTCCATCAACAGATGAATGGATCAAGAAGATGTGGTATATATACACAATGGAATACTATGCAGCCATCAAAAGAAATGAAATCTTGCCATTTGCGACAACATGGATGGAACTAGAGCGTATCATGCTTAGCAAAATAAGTCAAGCAGAGAAAGACAACTATCATATGATCTCCCTGATATGAGGAAGTGGTGATGCAACATGGAGGCTTAAGTGGGTAGAAGAATAAATGAAACAAGATGGGATTGGGAGGGAGACAAACCATAAGTGACTCTTAATCTCACAAAACAAACTGAGGGTTGCCGGGGGGAGGGGGTTTGGGAGAAGGGGGTGGGATTATGGACATTGGGGAGGGTATGTGATTTGGTGAGTGCTGTGAAGTGTGTAAACCTGGTGATTCACAGACCTGTACCCCTGGGGATAAAAATATATGTTTATAAAAAATAAAAAATTAAAAAAAAATGGAAAAAAAAAAATCCCACCAAGCAGCATGAATCCCTCCAAGACTGGGGTGCTTGGCCTCTGGAAGGAAACACACCCTGCTGGGATGGGAGATCTCAGGAGCTCTCACTGGGCTGTCTTCCATACTATGGGTAAGTGGCTGCCGAAAAAGGTCAGGACAAAAGCCTTGACTTTTTAGGCATTATTTACCAATTCTTTCAGCAAATATTAGTCGAACACCTGCTATTCCAGCTCCTTGCGGTAAACTGTGAGCAAAGTGGTGAAGTGCCCGTCCTCAGTTTATAATCAGGGGACAAGAAAGATTTTCCATTTTCTCCTGGAAGCCCATCATCTTTTGCTTTAAGACATTGAGATCATGTTACCAGGGTTATATAATCTCAGAATTATGTATTTCCTTATTATTTAGCAAATCTTAAGAAATCTCTAATAATGTTCTTTTGCCATAAAGTCAAATTTGTTGTTTCTAGTGTAGTTATTGCTGACTTCCTTTTCTTTAATATTTGCATAGGCCACCTCTATGTGATGCAGGGCCATTGTCAGGAACTCCCCAGGCAGATTCTGTCCAGAACAATACAGAGAAGCTTGGGTCTTACCTTTCTTTGCTGGTAGACAGATTTCCTTTATTCTACTTGCTAATGGAAATGGCAATCCTTTCCGGCCCCGGCTAGTGATAACATGTGCAGCTCTCAGTGTGACTTTACTTACTCCGGGTGGCTCCAAGCCCAAACCCCAGACCCCTAGGATGCCACCTGCCAGCCCCCAGCCAGGCCACAAGGTAAGACTTGGACTTTCTGTTCAGCTTTCCAGCTCCTTTTTTCATGTGACCCCTGGAAGCACCCCATACTTTCTTGCGAGCTCGACTCCACATTCAAAATGATGTTTGCTAACATGTTATTAGCATGTAGGGATATTTGTAGTTGGGAAGAATTAAGATTATTTATCCACTACATTTCTGGAAACAGACCTTCCCTAAGAATCATTTTTAAAAGTCAGGAATGACAACTTTTCTCATCTTTAGCCTTTCCTTTGTTTATTCAAAGATTGAGTCAAACCATCTCCCACTACCCCCACTGCCGCCAATCAAAATGCAGCTATCTGAGTGCTTCACACATCATCAGAAAGTCACAGAAATCAGTTTCAGGTCGTTTGAAACCTGGTGAAGGAGCTGGAAACACCCCTGCCGGACTTGCAAGGGCAGGCTGCCTAACAGCCTGGGGGAAGTTGAGGCCTGAGGTATTTTCATTTATTAGAAGCCTCTGAAGCTTGAAAATGCAAAATATGCAGATCACTTATGTCGATTTAATTCTTCCCCCAAAGCAACTCCATGCTTTACAGGAAGAAGCAGAACATAAATCCAAATACTAGTTATTTAAATCCCGGGCTGTATGAGTTAAAATGAACCTAAGATTTATGGCCCTTTTATTCCACCAGAACCAAATCCCAATGCCTCCTGCCACGCCTTTTCTTCTCTCCCCTAAATAATAATAAAAAGTGACTTTACGGATGGCTTCTGCCCAAATCTGAAATCAAGTTGATGGCAGGATCAGCTTTCCGAACTTCTTTCAGCAAAGTGTATTCTCCCTGGCTCCACCCTTGCTTCTTTCACACATGCGTGTGAGCCTGTGCATGTGAACATGCATGTGTGCATACACACATGTACACACACACACTTGTCTCATCTTGTGATTTACAGCCTCCAAACAGGCCGGGCATTTTCTTTACAGGTGCTATTTTCTCTATTAGCTCTTTTTGTCATCCATTCATTGTAAAATATATTAAGTACCACTTTCCTAGGTGCATCTAGAGGATACAAAAGGGAATAAAATCAGCAAAAATCCCTGTCTCCAAAGATTTCACATTCTAATGGCTCACCATCATTATTGCTGCTATCTATTGAGCACCTGCTCTATGCTAGAGTATGTTCTACCTGCCTTACCTGTATGTTATCTCTAATTTTCATAACCTCGCTGCGAGGTGAATTATTATCCCATTTAACAGGTGAAGAAGTTGAATCTTGCCTAGAATAAATGTGATTCAAAACTACAGCTTCCTGATTCCAAAGTATTTGCTCTTTCATACCATAGTGATCATATTCCAGCTGAACAAACCAAACGGCTTGCTTCTCTATGAAATCTTTGCTGACTGCCCTCTACCTTTGAGCCTCCTACCCATTTCCTGATGGCACTGAGCTTCCACTGTAGTTACTTTGCTGAACCTGCCCTCGTGGGCCACTCAAACTACAAATCATAGACCATTCATCGTGGTATCGTCAATGCTCAGCACTGTACCAGAACAAATTAAAATAAGAGATATTGAATTACTAAACAAATGTCTTCTTGCCAACTCAAGCCTCAAGCATCTGCAGGAAAGCCACCCATCAGAGGTGGCAGTGATTGCCTCAAGGTTATACAAACAGATTGGAAACTTCTTTCCCTGATTTGTTCTTATTTAATCATCATCCTATTTAACCATAAGTACCTAAAATGCTGAATCATGCAGCTGGGTGGAGTATCCTTACCAACTTAAGAAAGACAATGTACTCATGTAAAGTGATATATAATAAAAGATGATACAGTGTAATTTTTAAAAAGCTGGTATCATTACTATTGTTTACGTAAGCTCTTGGCCCTTCAGCTAACAAAGCCTCATTGGGCAGCTGTTCATTTTGTCTTAAGTACTGCAATTTTATTCCAAAAACTTTACCTGTATACTTCCTCTGTAAAATCATAGCTACAGTTTAGTTCTCAAAATCAAGATTAATCTGCTTAATAAAACACATTTCTAAATTATTTTCCAAATCTAATAACTAATGTTCTAAACCCCAATCTTCTTTTTCAAAAAAAAAAAAAAAATTCCCCTTTTCCAAAGAGTCCTTGGTAAGAAACAATTATGGCAAATATCTTCTCTGCTTTGTGTGTGTCAGGCACTTTTATAAATGTTTTCCAAGCACTATCCTCTTTTATTTTATTTTTTAGGGTTTTTTTTTTAAGATTTTATTTATTATTTGACAGAGAAAGAGATCACAAGTAGGCAGAGAAGCAGGTGGAGAGGAGAAAGCAGGCTCCCTGCTGAGCAGAAAGCCCAATGTGGGGCTCCATTCCAGGACCCTGAGCTGAAGGCAGAGGCATAACCCACTGAACCACCCAGGCACCCCACACTATCCTCTTTTCATCCTAAACTATGGTTTGGGTAATCATCCTATTGTACACATGAGGAAATAAATCACAGGAAGCATAAGTTGCCCAAGGTCACACATCCACCAAGTGGCAGACCCTGGATTTGAGCCAGGAGAGCAAATTCTTTATTTTTTAATTTCTCATTTACATTGGTAATACACTCAACTCATTCAAAAATCAAAACAATCTTAAGAATCATACTGTGAAGTTTTGCTCCCATTCCAGTCTGCCTCTTTTCTCTTTGCTTGCCTCTGACCTCAACTCCAATATGCAGGTAATGACTTTAATTAGTTTCTTGTGTTTCCTTTTTGTTTTTTTTAATGTGAATGCAAGAACATACAAATAACATATTCTTATGTTCCTCCCTTTCTTATATGAGAGGTAGTATGTTATACACACTTTGCTTTTTTTTGTTGTTAGTAATCAGTCTTTGAGATCTTTTCATAAATTTTTGAGGTTTTTCCATAAATGAAACTTTTCATCCTTTTATACGTACATATTCTGGGTGTGCCATTTCTTTAACCAGTTCTGTATTGATGGAATTTAGGTTATTTCAGTTTTTGCTGTTTATACATTGTTGCCATGGATAATCTCAACGTCATTCTTTTCCTATGTTTTAGTATATATGCCAGGCAACTACCCAGAAGAGGGATTTTCAGGTCAAAAGTTAGGTTATGATTTTCTTAATATTGAGAAATTCCTCCTTATACTTACTGACCAATTTACACTTCTTTCTGCAATTTGAGTACGTGCCTATTTGCTAGCAGCCTCACCAACAGAATATGCTATTAAATGTACTTGAATTTTTGCCCATTTCATAGGTTTAAAAAAAGATATCTCATTGAATTTGTATTTCTCTTACTTTTAAAAGATTGTGCTCATTTATTTTTATGTGTGAGAGAGAGAACAAGCAGGGGAGGGGCAGAGGGAGAAGGAGACATAACCCCCCACCTGCCACTGAGAAGGGAGCCCCCTCAGGGACTCGATCTCTGGGATCATGAGCTAAGCCAAAGGCAGATACTTAACCAACTGAGCCAGCCAGTCACCCTCATATTTCTCTTATTATTAGTGAGGTTTAACATTTTCTCACATGTTAATGCTTGTTTGTCACATTTCCTTTTCCATTCCTTTTTCTTGTTTATACCCCTTGACCAGTTTTCCATTGGTTTGCTGGTCTTTTTCTTAATGACATCTGGGATGTTCTTTAAACCATTTTGCTATAATGACTCCAAAATAAAACTAGAAACAATATTACTAAGGTAGTTGCAATGAAGATAACATGTTATCAAAATGTTTTAGGTAAAATTTAAAAGACCTCCCTGATTAAACTCTTTATCAACTAAAATAATTCATATTAAATGCTCAATGAACTCTAGTCTATTCATTACTCATTAATATAATAGAGAAAAACAGAGACAAGAATGTAAAAAACATAATAATTGAGATGAAGATTCAGACCCCAAGCATTTCATTAAGACAAGATTGATTTATTCCAAGAACCTTTCATGTTTACTCAGCTGATCAATAACCTTTTCAATAGGGAGGAAATAAAGGAAAATTAAAATCTTTTTCTTTTGTCACCTTTCTGAAGTATGTGCAAATTATATTTAGTGTCTAGATTTCTCTAGATTTCTAAAATACTGTATTTTTTAAAAAATTTTCCAAGCACTCTCAAACTCATTATCCATCCACAGACCATCTCCTTAGAGACATGAACTGAGCAGTTGCCCATAGCAACCATCCTAACCCTTCTGACTATTTATATCTCCAACCCCCAGATCTCATGCAACTGGTTGTCTTGGATTGTAGGTCCTCAAAACTTTGTAATTTCTCTCCCTTGGTGCATCTTTAAACACCACAGTAAATTTGTAGCCTCTCTCCATTTCCCTGGCTTCTGAAAAAGGAAAGGGAATGAGTCCATAGTCTTCAGAGACTGGACTGGAGCCAGAGCTTAACTAAGAGCTGCTACAAGGTCAGAATCAAAGGCGAAGGTTTAAGGCCATCCACAGATCAAGGTAATTGATGCCTCTGTGAGTATTTTGTTATAAGAAGCTGGCAGAGTTAGGACACTTCTCCAAAAAGGATACATTTACAGTAACACATGTAGTTGGATGATATATATTGAGTGCTTACAGGGACGGGACATATATATAGGCATAGGGTTTTTGAGGAAAAGTCTGAAGCCCACAGTCCCAGTGAGGGATCAGAACCAAATGCCTACATGGTGATCAGGGCCTCAGGTAAATCCAGTCAGAGCAGGATTTGAGTAGATGTTTCCCTACTGGCGTGGATCTGCTGCTATAAGTAATATGACACTTCCTTATTTGTGCCTTTGAGCTTCTTGGCCAATATGACACAGCAACAGGACTTTTTTAAAAAGCCAGTCACACTCCTCTAATTCTATTATATGAAAAAGTAGATTCAAATCTTTAAACTCCCCTTTAAGAGTTGAAAAAATATTCACACACACTCTCAAATCTATGTATTGGAGCATAGGGCTAGGTTCATTTATCATGTAATGCACAAATAACTCCTGCATGACTCCATAAAGACTTGTAGTCAGGTTTTGTTCTACTTTAGATGGGGAAATGGTGATGAGTGAGGAATGAACATTAATCATGCACATTTAGAATTTAGACCCTGTTGACGTTTACCATGACCAACACAACTACCACAAAACGAGAAACAATATTTCCTCCTTTTCATATCCCACTTTCATAGCAATTCTTCCCTCTGAACCCCAAATTCAAAGCTAGCCTTTAGGGGAAGATTTCATTTTATTTCAAACTGACTCCCACAAATTGCATTCACAATGAAGTGTCAGGTTGTAGCCTGGGCACCCAGCCAAAAGGAGGCATGTTTCCCAGTGATCTGAAGACAGTGGACTAGAACGTGACCCTTCATGACATTGTCCCTATGGTCTTGAAAAGCTTGTCTTCAAGAGACAAAGCTTTTTGGGCATCTGGGTGTCTCAGTCGGTTAAGTGATTGCCTTTGGCTCAAGTCATGATCCCAGAGTCCCGGGACTGAGCCCTGCATCGGGCTCCCTGCCCAGCAGGGAGTCTGCTTCTCCCTCTGACCTTCCCCCTCTCATTCTCTCTTCTCTTCTTCTCTTTCTCAAATAAATAAATAAAATCTTAAGAGAGAGAGAGAGAGAGAAACCTTTTGATCTTAGCATAGATGGAATACAATATATGATCTCTTAGTGTGCCTGATCTGGCTCCTGCCTACCTTTGCAGTATCTTTTCATCATGGTCTCTTGGCTCTGTGCTCCAGCCACACAAAGCTTCCTTCAGTTCTGCAAACACACGGCACTCTTTCCATCTCAGGGCCACCTGTGGACCTTTAGCTCTTCCCTCTCTCTTCACTCCTGCCAGCATTTGCTTTGGTTAGCCAACATCTTCAGAATACCAGAATACTTGTCACTTGAAGAATCCTTCCTTAACCCCTGATTTCTCCTAGTGGCACTTAAACTAGAATGTGAAATCTATGACAGCAGAGACACACTTTGCCTTATTCTGCTCTGTGCCCAGCAACCAACACATAGCAGGGGACAAAAGTTTTGGTGAGTAAATGATGTAAGCTGTGTCATATTTGTCTTTATCATTACTGTCTGCAAACTGGAAACACAAAATAAATGTCTTCTCAGTGAATGAATGGATAAATCAATGAAAGACTTCATATAAATACAATTTAGCATTAAAACATTGAATGTAAGTATTAAATATTCTTTTTTATCATTTCAGTTACATTCGGGTCATTTTTCTCCCACATAGGTTCTTAGAATTCTACTGTGAAAAACAACAATTACAGGGTGACTGAAATATTCCCCAGCCCACAAGGAATTAACTTGGAATCTTTTTGTGGGTAAGTATCACTTCTCCCAGAATTGGACTGCTTTTGGGGAGTGAATTATTATTCCCAAGATTAGAGAAGCTTCTCATTTGGCCCACTGTCATGGCCCATTTCTGGACCATTTGTGCTGATTTTTCCTTCTTTCCTTCTTTCTTTAAAAAAAAAAATCAGTTTGGCTCAAGTTTTAGAGAACTGAGAGGTTTTGCACTGTATCTTAGAGGTTAATAAAATCTGGTTGAACTGGATTTTATAATTCAAGAGATTTCTGTATGGTGGTTTCTCCTAAGAAAATGTCCTAGTATCCCAGGAAGCTAAGAATAAAGCCTCCAGGGCCAAAAGCCTAAGTTTAAAAGGAGGAACATTTCATGCATTTACCCACCCACTCTCCACTCCAAAACAATCCCACAGACATCCAACACACACTCACACACCCAGCACACACAGATTTCCCTAATACATACCCAACATGCACACAATACCCACAAACATCCTCAACACACACACACACACACACGCACACACACCCCAGATGGGGACCTAACTTTTTAAATCCTAGAACAAGAGTCCCCTTTATGTCTTATTTCCATTCTTCTTTCCATTCTGTTGTCTCAATCTAGCCCTTATTTGAAGATATTTCTCTGACACTAAAAGTTATTTTGATAAGGGAAGACTCAAAAGAAATGTTAGTTCTGTTTTTTGGGGTTTTGTTGTTGTTGTTGTTGTTTAAGATTTTATTTATTTGACAGACAGAGAGGCAGGCAGAGAGAGGAAGGGAAGCAGGTTCCCTGCTGAGCAGAGAGCCCCATGTGGGGCTCAATCCCAGGACCCTGGGATCATGACTTGAGCTGAAGGCAGAGGCTTTAACCCACTGAGCCACCCAGGTGCCCAAAAGAAATGTTAGTTCTTAGAAAAATTTCCAGTGAAGGGAAATTTGGGGTTTGAGCTCTACTGTGGTTTTTTTTTTTTTTTTTGCTCACTTTTGGTCGTTCTCTTGGATGTTGCTTTTATACTACACCAAATTAACAATAGTTTATTTAGCAGTTCTGAATTAAAATACAACAGCTCCATTCTGAAATTAGTCTTTTTCCTTGTTTTTCTTAACAAATATGAGAATTTCCCTAATTATATTCTATCTTTAACCCCGCCTATTAAGGAAGAAGACAATCAACGTATTAAATCACTGACAGATTAGTGCCATTTAATTATTTTTCATAGGAATGTTGTATTTTAAAAGAAGATAGGTCAATAGTAGGAAAAAGCTGCTTTCATCACAGGAATAACTCTCTAAAGATAGAAAGTCAATACTGCAGTGTCTGAGTAGGTGTCTAATTCATTGATGGCTCTTCCTCCTCATGATACCATCCAGGGACATGAGACAGTAGGAATGTGAATCTAAGAGATCCTTTCTTCCCCAGCTGCCCAGGGCATTCTAGCATGGGATTCATCACAACTTTTGGTGTCTTCATGCCCTGAAAAACAGAAGAAAATTTGCACTCTTCTTGCAGGGGAGTGACATAGATAAGTGCTGGCTGTCCATCGGAAGACAGAGCTCTTGAGGGCAGCCCAGGCAGAGTGGTTCCATGGACCATCCTCTTAGGCATTCTGCTAAGAACAGTCTCAAGGATTGTTTCCTAAACAGACAATTATATAGCAGTACCTCTTTGAATTCACATAGCACTAGTTAACACAGTGAAGAACACAGCCAGAAGCTGACCTTGGAAGTGTCTCATGGAGGCCCCTAAGGAACTTTCCCAGGTGTCAAATGAAAATACTGGGGAGCCTCCTTACCAATAAGCACTGTTTGAATATTTTAAAAAAGGGTAAAGGCTTTGCCCTCTCAGAATCACCATATGATATGCCTAAAACAATAATATAAACAAGGACATTACAAGCATCAACTGTGGGGTTACCTGGGTAGCTCAGTCGGTAAGGGTCTGACTCAATTTTGGGTCAAGTCATGATCTCAGGGTCTTAAGATCAAGCCCTGCATTAGGCTTAGTGCTCAGTGGGGAGCCTGCTTGGGATTCTCTCTTTCTCTCCTCTCTGTCCCTTCCCCAGCCCCACCCTCTCTGAAAAACTAAAATAAAATAAATAAGATATTTTTTAAAAAATAAAGCATCAACTGTAGAGAGCCTGAATGGCCAGCAACGTTTCACTAACATCTGAGTGAAACTTGTTTCTGTTCTGTCGAAATTGATCTTCTAGAAAAGCACGGTTTCCACACAGTGTATGACTGTGTGATACTGTTCTCTGTGAATAGACATAAAGCAGGGAAGAGTTAAGGGAAGCTTAGAAACATCCATCCCTCACCTGTTCTCTAAAAGTACTCTTCACCTGCTTTATCTTCAACTTGTCAGGACCAGGTAGGTGGTGTTCAAGGACTAGAGGTCTGTTGGCCTCTGCCCTCCATGTTTTATTCTCCTGAAGGGGTGGGGAAAGGAGCCCTTCGTGACAGGCAAAGCCGCAGTGGTCATTAGTTGGTCACTGATGGTCTGAAACATCCCTCCCCAGGGAGGCTTAGTGGCCCTGGGGAAAGAAATGGCCAGTCTGTTGACCTCAGAGAAGGATCCCTTTCTTCATTTTTTTCTCTCACTTCCAAATTTTGACTTCATGTAGCTTACATCTTAAAATAGCAGTGATAGTCACATGGTCTTGAGTACGTACTGTGTGCTGGTTGTCTGGTAGGCATTTTGCATGATTTTATATTACATATATATGTATATGTATATATTATATATGTATATATCATGTATAGTATAGATATATACATGTATATTATATATAAAATGTGTGTGTATATATATATGAATATATATACATATATATATTCTCAGCTTCTTCTCTGACCTCTTCCCTATCCTTGTCCATTTCTCCTTTATCCACACTGACCCCTGAACATGCCAGGCCTGCCCCACTCTGGACCTTGGCACTTTGAGCCTGAGGTTGCCCTTGCCAATTCTTTCCCCCTTTTCACTGTTTCCCTCCTTCCTTTCCTCCTTTCCTTGAGAGTTTAACTTAAAAGTTACCTATTCAGATTACAGTATATAAAATTTCTACCCAAACCCACATCTGGTGCATCCTAGAGCACAGGTACAGATTATATTTCCCCATTCACAGCTTTTTTTTTTTTTTTTTTTTTTTTTTTCTCTTGAGAGTATTGTCTATCTCCTCTCAATTCTAAGTTATGGACAAAGGTTCTTTTCTATCTGTTCAATGTCATATTCTCAGTGCCTAAGAAAGTGCCTGGCATACAGAAGGCACTCAGTGGATGGGAGTAGACTCAACAGCTGAATAGTGCCTGCCTCCCTGGGTTGTTGTTTTAGTCCCACTGCTCCATTAAGCACTCTCCATCTCAGAGTTTGAATGACATGCCCAAGAGTACATGGTTGTGAGGTGGACCTGGTTCCAGACTCTGCTCAGTCCTGGGGCTATGCTTCTAACCAGTTCGTCCTGCCACATACATTCCTCCCTGCCTGTTTGGTCCTTGAGATGTTGCTGTCACACAATCCTCAAAAAGTGCATAGGCAGGAGGATGTGAGAGTGAGGAACAAAGTCTGGCCGGCCCAATGTGGACCAACATCAGCCCCACTGGGTACTGATGATTATCATTTATGTTGCATAACGCATTTTTGTTTTGTTATAAGTAGGCTCCATGTCCAGCATGGAGCCCAACACAGGTCTTGGACTCACAACCCTAAGATCTATGTTGCATAATCTTAATAGCAGTGTATTCCCTCTGTATCATGATTTCTCATTTACAAATCACACCTATTTCTCATTTGATCATCACCACAAGCTTGCTAGTGAATCATGGCAAGTATTATTTTCTCCTTGTGAGCACTTTGTGAAGGGAGGATAGGTAATATGTAACTTGCCCTGAATCTTCTGTTAAGCAGGGATCCTGCAGGGACAGAAAGCTGGTCTCCTTTCAGCCCATCCATTATTTTGTTTCTTCACACTAAGTACTGGGGCTTATCCATGCTACTCCGAGCACTGTTCTCCAAAGAGGAATGCTCACCAGTCCTCCCCATTTCTCACTGTTTTCCAGGAAGGCAGCAAAGTTGACCCCGGAGAACCGTAGAACAATGTGTTAGGCACTGTCTGCTCCCTGGCCTGATGAGTAGATTCAGCAAATTGGAACCAATAACTGAAAAGAAAGGGAGTCCGCCCACCTCTTTGCTTATACATGAGTCATTCTACCTCATTTCTTTTAAAAATTTCTATTATGGAAAGTTTCAAACATAAACACAAGTAGAGAGAACTGTAAACTAAATCCCTCCTTGCCTTCACCTACCTTCAACAAATGATTCATAGCTAATTTTATTTTTCTGTATTCCTGTATTTTCCTTACGTTCTTGGATTATTTAAATTGGAACAAATTCCACCTTCACCTTATTTAAAAAAAAAATATGTGTCATCAGCAGGCCTAGACTCCCCTTTTTTAAATAACCACAACACTATTATCACACAAAAAAATTTGAATTTCTTCAATGTCAAGAAATGTCCAATCAGTTTTCACATTTCCCCAACTGTATCATGAATTTGTGTTAAAAAAAAAAAAAAAAAAAAAGTGTTTGACTGAGAATCCAAACAAGGCCTATACTTTGTGATTGGTTAATAGGTCATTTGATTCATTGGACATTTCTTTCTTTTCCCCAGACTTTCTTGTTGTTGAAGAAGAAAACAGGTCTGGTCTGAATTTTGTTGATTGTACCTCTGTGTTCTTCTATCCTTTTTATTTTCTCTATTTGGTAATTATATCTAGAGGTTGATCAAATTCAGTTTCAACATCTTTGGTGAGAATCCTTTGTAGGTGATGTCATATGTTTACTTGTACTAGGAGTCACAAAATGTCTGATTGTCCCTCTTTTATGATGACCCTTGGGTAGACTCAACTTTGCTCATAACTCATAATGTGGAAGGGAGAGAAGGAGGAGATACTAAGCAGTTAATAATCACATCCAGTACAGCTTATGACATATCCTGCTTCTCTCACACTTACATGAAACCAAACTAAACTATGATTGATTTCTGATGTCCTGGGGTGGAGTGGCTGAAAACCTCACTGGTTGTCTCTACAGCTCAGCCTCCTGACCAGCCTCATCTGCTAAGCCCTTCTGTTCTTTTTTTGCCACTTCTGAGTGTGGACTCTGGGTTATAACAACCCAAGTTCAAATCCTGTACTACCGCTTACTGACAGTAGAGCTTGTCTAGAAGACTTTATTTCCACCATAATAATGGTTCTCAACCAGGTTAGTTGTGTTTCCCCCACCCCGCTGCTGGGGACATTTGGCAATGTCAGGTGATACAGGTTGTTATGAAGGATCCTATTGACATCTATTGGATAGAGAACAGGGATACTGCTCAACACCCTGCAATGCATAGGCAGACCCCAAATGTCAATGGTACTGGAGTAGGAAATCGCTGCTCTATAAACAATGATAATTTATACCTTGCAGGTTTGTTGGGAAGCTAAATTGAGGTAACGTTACACCAAACAAGAGTATGAGTGTAGCCTCCCTCCTTTCTTGGTAAACCAGTATGAAATCCTCATTTTAGTTCAAGACCTGAAGTGAGTAACATGCCAGGAATAAAACTGATACTCCTATTGTGACTGTAGTTGGTCAGGGGACAGGGACTCTTGAGCTGGTCCTGCCACCAGCTTGCTGAGTGACTTTGGGTATGCTTTGCTCCTCTCTGGTCTCAATTTTTTGATCAGTAAAATGAGATGGACTCTGAACATCTCTTTGTCCCTCTTTGAGTCTAATTTTGTTCTCTTCTTGGAAAGGCCTAACTAGCTTTTGTTAGGTGCCAGATATGTGGATTAAGTGGGGATATGATGCAAAGCACCATCTGTGTATCCTTCAAGGCTTTATAGGTAGCACTAGTCTCAGTTCTTGGGGAAGCAATATTATTTGTTCTTTATTTTCTTAAATAGGTTGGGGGGCAGTTTCAAAGGCTTCCAGTGGTCTTCCATGAGATCTCAGAACACAAGCAAAAGGAGTAATGTGTGGTTTATAGCAATATGCCTACCCCCATTATATATTTAGGAACCTAAGAAGTGGCATTAATAGTCCCTGGATGCAGTGAACTCACTGTGAATCAGACCAAGACTTCATTTATGCTCGGGTTTTCATGGGACTCTCACTTTAAAATTAGAGCCATTATGATACTTTAGGTCTCAGATATCAATAACAGCTCAAACCCTGTGCCCAACACTCCTCAGAATGCTTGTGTATTCTCTATTCTCCAGTAGTGATGAACCAAGTAAATGGTCATAGGTTCATTTGGGGAAATACTGGGAGAATCACTAATTGGACACATGGTTTGGAATTGCCGTATGTTTCCTGGTAGACACCCAGCTTCTCCTTCAGTCAATAGGTTCCAAGTATAATAATTTTCTCAGTTCCAGAAACTGGGAAAGAGATCATGACTTGGTTATAGAAGTTAAGCAGTACGTTTATTGAATGCTTATCTATCTTGCCCTAAGAACATTGTATTCAGGACTCCTTGGAAGCTACTCTGACATGTTACTTGTTCTAGTAACTATGTCTACCTTGCTCCTGACAGGTAAGTGCCACCAATTTGCCTTTTTATTTCAGTGTCTTGTCATCCCTATTGCTATCAGGAACCCCAGTTCTGTAACTATCCCTGTAGACAGTCTGAGCCCTCGGTGGTAGAGGATAGTCACCACTTCTCAGTGATGCTAAATGAAGTCTCTTTTATACACGGCTGGTACATTTTCAACTTCACACATGGAAGGCCCAATTCTATTTTTGTTTCCCTTTCTCTATCATCTGTCGCCCCAGTCTGGCACATCTACTTCACTAAGTGTGAGGCATTGCTTTGTACAAATTTTGTCAATTATGGTGGTAGTTTGTGGACACTTTTTTCCCAGCATCCATGGCATGGCAAGGTCACCTAGTTCCTACACTGTATAGTCCCTTTTCTCCTTGGACAAGCTAGAACTTCCATAGTTAGAATGTACTGTGATCTGACCTTAATTGTTGGTCTGGTCACCTGGAAGGGTGATAACCCTGAGGAGGATATATGTTGTATTGCAAGGCATAGGCCTCTGCATTGTCTTCAAGCAAGTGAGAATGCACTAGCCTTTAACAGGGAAAAGCCTGAAGACTTAGATGGCTCAGGAGAATCTAGGATTTTGAGGTTCTTCAGTGCATTCTTCCAGACATTCTTCAAAAGTCTTCTTTCTGAGTCAGGGACTTGTTTTCTTCCTGAGCAAAGTCCCAATTTCTTGTTACTTTGTATATCTTCCAATTTTCTTACTGATTAGTAGATATTTTGTTTAATGTATTGTAGGAATTTAGGATTCTCATTTTTCCCAAGGGAATGATTGTTATATTCTTCATTTATTTGTTTAGTAACAGTGAGACTGTGTCACTCTCATTGTATAGTCAATGATGTCTTTGCTGACTGACTGATTTCCTTTCTTCCTTCCTTCCTTTCTTTTTTCTTTCCTTCCTTCCTTCTATCCTTCTATTGACTGATCTTCCTCCCTTCTTTCCTTCCTTCCTTCCTTCTTCCTATTTATATATTTTAAGCTTGCTTCCTAGGAGTTACCCATATGTTTGCACAACTTAGTGATCAGAGGAAGATTGATTGCTTTGGGGGAAGAGGATTTGTCACAGTGAAAGTGAATCTTCCTAAAGATCTTTTTTAAAGATTTTTTGTATTTATTTGAGAAATAAAGAGAGATAGGAGCATGAGTGGGGAGAAGAAGCAGAGGTAGAGGGAGGGAGAAGCAGATTCCCCACTGAGCAAGGAGCATGATGCAGGGCTCGATCCCAGGACCCCAAGATCATGACCTGAGTTGCAGATAGATACTTAACTGACTGAGCCACCCAGGTGCTCCCTTCCCAGATATTTTTATAAACCTCTAACAATAAAGACCTCTCTGAGTGGAATGGAAAAACAGTGTTGAATTCTGGACCAGCCTGCATGATTTACAGGTGGTCCTGTTGAGATCTCCCTGGCCCACAAAACATGTCAGACAATGCAAGGAAAGGTCTGTTGAATTTGGTAGTTTTGAGGGATATCAGATCCTACGACTCCGTTTATTCATACCTCTGGCTTAGTAGTATGCTTCCCTTTGGAATAAGTGTGGCTAACGGCATATGCCTGATAGTGGCTCTTGACTCAGCTATGAAGTTTCCCATCTTTATTGTCCTGAGGCTAGACTTACAAGTCAGACTCACAAGTTAGGCTTCACTCTGAGAAGGCAGATGCAACACAAGCCTCTCTCAGCCCACTCCACTCTCAGCCCAGGTCCTTGCCCATTCCTGCCAGCACACTGTGTCGGAAGTGAAGGGCTGACCTTGCTGTGGGTCATAGTGCTTCTGGATAAGACCCAGTCAGAAGAATGAAGGATCGAATCATTAGAAGGCAACTATTCAGCTAGAAGTAGAAATCAGTCAAAACATTTTTTTGACTGTTGTGCTGGTCAGCAAAATATCAGTACTGAATCACCCACTATATACATAAGAATCACCATCTCACCTAAACATAGCAGGAGAGAGCTTCTACTTTTTTAAGGGGAAAAATGATAACATCATTCTGTATAAAAATTTTCAAGTATAGACTGAGAGCTTCTTTATCTCTTTAACCCCAGCCTCCTAAATAAGCTAATTATAAAGAGAATTTTTAAGTACAGAGAGTATATTGGTAATTCTCAAAGTAGTTCCATTAAAGTCCTCCTGATATTTAAACCTAAAAATATTTACAATTGTTAGATCATCTTGGTGGATAGTCCCTTTACGGAATATGTAGTGTCCTTCTGTATCTCTGACTACAGTCTTAGTTTAAAGTCTAATTTATCTGAGGGGCACCTGGGTGGCTCAGTGGGTTAAGCCGCTGCCTTCGGCTCAGGTCATGATCTCAGGGTCCCGGGATCGAGTCCCGCATCGGGCTCTCTGCTCAGCGGAGAGCCTGCTTCCTCCTCTCTCTCTCTCTCTGCCTGCCTCTCTGCCTACTTGTGATTTCTCTCTGTCAGATAAATAAATAGAAAAAAAAAAGTCTAATTTATCTGATATGAGAATCGCTACCCCAGTCCTCTTTTGAGGCCCATTGGCATGAAAGATGCTTCTCCATCCCTTCACTTTCAGTCTGGGTGTATCTTTAAGTTCAAAATGAGTCTCTGCCTTCAGCTCAGGTCATGATCTCAGGGTCCTGGGATCAAGCCTCACATCAGGTTCTCTGCTCAGTGGGGAGCCTGCTTCCTCCTCTCTCTCTCTCTGCCTGCCTCTCTGCTTACTTGTGATCTCACTCTGTCAAATAAATAAATAAAATCTTTAAAAAAATATTAAAAA
Source organism: Mustela lutreola (assembly GCF_030435805.1). NCBI lineage: Eukaryota > Metazoa > Chordata > Mammalia > Carnivora > Mustelidae > Mustela > Mustela lutreola. The sequence continues at coordinate 133,036,656 of NC_081295.1, forward strand.
ATGGGTCTCTTGTAGACAGCATATGGATGGGTCCTGTCACTTTATCTAATCTGCAACCCTGTGTCATTTTATGGACACATTTAGGCCATTCACACTGAGAGTGATTATTGATAGATACGTTTTTATTGACATCGTGTTACCTTTGAAGTCTTTCTTTCTGTATACTGTCTCTATATTTCTGTTCAATGCTATTCTTAGGATTTTTCCTCTTTTGGAGAATCCCCCTTAATATTTCCTGCAGTCTTGGCTTGGTGGTTGCATAGTCTTTTAAGCCTTGCCGGTCTTGGAAACTCTTTATCTCTCCATCCATTTTGAATGTCAGTCTTGCTGGATAGTATATTCTTGGCTGCATGTTCTTCTCATTTAGTGCCCTGAATATATCTTGCCAGCCTTTTCTAGCTTGCCAGATCTCTGTGGACAGGTCTGACGTTATTCTGATGGCCTTCCCTCTGTAAGTAAGGAGCCTCTTTGCCCTGCCCTGGTGGCTTTCAAGAGATTATACCTACAATTATAATTCCTCAATTTGACTATCAGGTGTCATGATTTTTTTTGGAATGTATAATCTTGGGTGGAGACCGTTCAGCCTCTAGTACATGAACGCTGGTTCCATTCGCGAGATTGGGAAAATTTTCATGAAGGACTTGTTCCACTATATCTTCTAGACTTCTTTCTTTCCCCTCCCCTTCAGGGATTCCAATAATTCTGACCTTGGAACGCTTCATGGCATCATTTATTTCCCTGATTCTGTTTTCGAGGTTTCTAAGCTGTTTGTTCCAGGCATCCTCCTAATCCTTTCTTTCTATCTGTTTGTCCTCCAGATCACTAATTCTATCTTCTGTCTCAGTTACCCTAGCTTTGAGAGAGTTTAGATTAGATTGGAACTCATTGAGAGCCTAACAGCCTAACAAAAGAGGTAAAGGATCTGTACTTGAGGAACTACAGAACACTCATGAAAGAAATTGAAGAAGAGGGGCACATGGGTGGCTCAGTGGGTTAAAGCCTCTGCCTTCGGCTCAGGTCATGATCCCGGGGTCCTGGGATCGAGCCCCGCATCGGACTCTCTGCTCAGCGGGGAGCCTGCTTCCTCCTCTCTCTCTCTGCCTGCTTCTCTGCCTACTTGTGACCTCTGTCTGTCAAATAAATAAATAAAATCTTAAAAAAAATTGAAGAAGACACAAAAAGATGGAAGACCATTCCATGCTCTTGGATCAGGAGAATAAACATTGTTAAAATGTCTATACTGCCTAGAGCAATCTATACTTTTAATGCCATTCTGATCAAAATTCCACAGGTATTCTTCAAAAAGCTGGAGCAAATAATCCAAAAATTTGTATGGAATCAGAAGAGACCCTGGATCCCTAAGGAAATGTTGAAAAACAAAAATAAAACTGGGGGCATCATGCTACCTGATTTCAAGCTTTATTACAAAGCTGTGATCACCAAGATAGCATGGTACTGGCATAAAAACAGACACACAGACCAGTGGAACAGAGTAGAGAGCCCAGATATGGACCCTCAACTCTATGGTCAAATAATCTTCAACAAAACAGGAAAAAATATACGTGGAAAAAAGACAGTCTCTTCAATAAATGGTGCTGGGAAAACTGGGCAGCTATATGTAGAAGAATGAAACTCGACCATTCTCTTACACCATACACAAAGATAAACTCAAAATGGATAAAAGACCTCAACATGAGACAGGAATCCATCAGAATCCTAGAGGAGAATATAGGCAGTAATCTCTTCGATATCAGCCACAGCAACTTCTTTCAAGATATGTCTCCAAAAGCAAAAAAAAAAAAAAAAAAGTGAAAATAAACTTTTGGGACTTCATCAAAATCAAAACCTTCTGCACAGCAAAGGAAACAGTCAACAAAACAAAGAGGCAACCCACGGAATGGGAGAAGATATTTGCAAATGACAGTACAGACAAAAGGTTGATATCCAGGATCTATAATGAACTCCTCAAACTCAACACACACAAAACAGACAATCATATCAAAAAATGGACAGAAGATATGAACAGACACTTCTCCAATGAAGACATACAAATGGCTTTCAGACACATGAAAAAATGTTCATCATCACTAGCCCTCAGGGAGATTAAAATTAAAACCACATTGAGATATCACCTTACACCAGTTAGAATGGCCAAAATTAGCAAGACAGGAAACAACATGTGTTGGAGAGGATGTGGAGAAAGGTGAACCCTCTTCCACTGTTGGTGGGAATGCAAGTTGGTGCAGCCTCTTTGGAGAACAGTGTGGAGATTCCTCAAGAAATTAAAGATAGAGCTTCCTTATGACCCTGCAGTTGCACTCCTGGGTATTTACCCCAAAGAGAGAGATGTAGTGAAAAGAAGGGCCATCTGTACCCCAATGTTTATAGCAGCAATGGTCATGGTCGCCAAACTGTGGAAGGAACCAGGATGCCCTTCAACAGACGAATGGATAAGGAAGATGTGGTCCATATACACTATGGAGTATTATGCCTCCATCAGAAAGGATGAATACCCAACTTTTGTAGCAACATGGACGGGACTGGAAGAGATGATGCTGAGTGAAATAAGTCAAGCAGAGAGAGTCAATTATCATCATATGGTTTCACTTGTTTGTGGAGCATAACAAATATCATGGAGGACAAGGGGTGTTAGAGAGGAGAAGGGAGTTGGGGTAAATTGGAAGGGGAGGTGAATCATGAAAGACTATGGACTCTGAAAAACAATCTGAGGAGTTTGAAGTGTCGGGGCGGTGGGAGGTTGGGGTACCAGGTGTTGGGTATTATAGAGGGCATGGATTGCATGGAGCATTGGGTGTGGTGAAAAAATAATGAATACTGTTTTTCTAAAAATAAATAAATTTAATTTTAAAAACTAAAAATATTTATTAACTTACACTATCACTTATTTAAAATATCTTTAAAATCACTCAATACTTTCCACTTTTATTTAGCACAACTCCTGAGCTTATAATTACTTGCCAATTTTTTTTTTTTTATTTTAAGTAATCTCTGTGCCCAATGTGGGGCTCAAACTCATGAAGCTGAGATCAAGAGTCACACATTCCACCAACTGATTCAGCCAGATGACTCTTGCCAATTCTTTTTTGTTTGAAATATTAGGTAGATACAATAGAGAATCAAAAAGCAAAAGTTGCTCTAAATGTTAATTGATTAATTAATTAATCTTTTCTATGTTATGTTTCTCATCATACAACACATCATTAGTTTTTGATGTAGTGTTCCATGATTCATTATTTGCATATAATACCCAGTGCTCCATGCAATATGTGCCCTCCTAAAATACCTTCTGTTTTTTTAACAATACTTGTGAAATTCCTAATTAATGCAAACAAGGCTCTAACTAATAATGAATCAAAATTTTAACTATTTTCTTTTTATTTTTTTAAAGATTTTATTTATTTATTTGTCAGAGAGAGAGAGCAAGAGCGAGCACAGGCAGAGTGGCAGGCAGAGTCAGAGGGAGAAGCAGGCTCCCTGCGGAGCAAGGAGCCCGATGTGGGACTCGATCCCAGGACGCTGGGATCATGACCTGAGCTGAAGGCAGCTGCTTAACCAACTGAGCCACCCAGGCGTCCCAAAATTTTAACTATTTTCTATTGATTTTTTTATTTTGTAAAAATAGCATTTATACTTTAAACTCAACAATTTAGACATTTTGCTTTTGAAGTTGATTGCTACTTTCAAGAATTATAATTTATTAATGTAATTCATATAAATAGATTTGATGTGCATAAATCATCTCTTTTGAAATGTTACATTTGTAATAAATGAGTATTGAGCATGTATACAGCTATGTACAGAAAGGAGAAAAAATATGTATTTTCATTGATATTAATAGGTAGACATGGTAGTGCCCTACTCCTGCTAGTATACCGTCATTCAAATAGTTGTCTCCTATGGAGTCCAAGCTGAAGAGAAAAAATACATTGGCCACTAAGATAAGTTTCAGTTATATCAACTCCATAGTAGTGGAGGGCTTGGCAGAGCCCTAACTGAGCAAGGCAAGTAAGATAAATACAGGGTCTGTGGAGTAGCTAAGAAATAACATAGAAATTGTTAGCTGCTGCCAAGTTCCAACAGAAGGCTGGGGTTAGCGCAGAGTGGGAGCTTAGGGAGCTAAGGCAAGGGTGCAGGTACTAAGGAGGAGGGGAACTTTTCTACTCAGTTCTTTTTACTTCACCTCTGATCTGAGGGTCAGTAATAGTGAAGTTAAAAACCAGTTCTGCACACTGATGAAATCCTGTAAACTCAGGATTATCGTTGTTGAATCATGGTGACATGTCTCTCTATTGTTTAAAAATATTCTAATAGATGGAACTTAGCAAATACTGTTAAGAACAGTACCAACAAATAGCATGAAGGACATTGGGAGTTAGAGAGGAGAAGGGAGTTGGGGGAAATTGGAAGGGGAGGTGAACCATGAGAGACTATGGACTCTGTAAAACTATCTGAGGGGTTTGAAGTGGCAGGGTGGGGGAGGTTGGGGGAACAAGGTGGTGGGTATTATAGAGGGCACGGATTGCATGGAGCATTGGGTGTGGTGCAAAAATAATGAATACTGGTATGCTGAAAATAAATAAAAAATAAATTAATTTAAAAAAATAAAAATAAAATAGAGTCTAGTAAAAAAAAAAAAGAACAGTACCAGCTGGGCTAACTTGCAGTTTCTCAGACATGTTACTACTTGCTACTGTAGAGTGATCTTCAAATAGTTTACTTAGAGAGCCACTAAGCATGTCAGAGACAAGAAGCAATTTACCCCTCACTTAAAAAACAATGATTGTTATCAAATAAAGGAGATATTTAAAACCAACCAACCAACTAACCAACCGATGCCCTCCCTCAGTCTATTGGCATCATGCTTAGCTTTTATTTTTCTCCGCCTCTCTCTCTTTCTTTCTCTGCTAATGTATTAAAGGACTTGATGTTAAAATGGTTTTAGCAGCAGCCTGTTGTAAAGTAGCAGTAATATTGGTTGGGGAAATAACTTGATGATTGAATATGTTTAGCAATCTTAAAAATCAAACCAGTTCTGCTCCTTGGAGGATCTCACTGTGTGGGGTTGGAAATCACTCTGAAACTGTACCTGGGTAGATAGGTCAGAAGAGAACAATAACTATAGAACTGAGGAGGCAGGCTTCTCCCTATAAGTCAAGACTTCAAGTCCAGATTCTTTAGTAAGCAGAGAACAAGGAGAACACAAGAGAGCTATTTCCATTCTCATTTATTTCTTCTCTATGGATTGTGAGGTTAAAAAAGAAGAGGAAACAGAAAAATTTAGAATAAAGTGAGGCAGACTTTGATATCTTCTAATCACCCTTGTGTAGCACTGATTTTGAAGAGAAAAAGAGAGTTGCATGTCCAGATACTTTTTCTAGGAATCCAATACTTTTAATGTCTGTAGGGTCATGAGTACTGTAAGGAGCACTCTGTACATTGTTCCCTGAAGTCTGACTATTGTCTGCTTGTAAATCTCTCTGTTCCTCCAAATCTTAGCAAACCTATAACACAACCGTGATGGAGCAAGAAGAAATTAAGCATCTTTTGAGAGAAAGGAGAAGGACCAATAAGGCCACCAGGCGTTTTTCTATTTCCTCATCATGGCAACCTAGGAAATCCACCCCGGTTCTATCTATCTCAATACACTAAAGTACTGAAACCAGAGCTCTGTGTCTAATGCTAAAATAGCGAATCCCCTTTGAAATTTTTAAGTTTTCAACAATTTGTGGAAAATATGAGATTTTTATGAAGTTTTAGTTTACAAGACTTCATGGAATGCCTTTTTCAGAACAGTAAAGGGGGAGGGGGAAGGAAAAATTTCCTGAAGGGAAGTTGCATTCAGTTTGTTCTCTCATCTCTCCTTTCTTCCTTCTTTCTACCTTACTGAGAAATCTACAGACCTAAAACCTGATGATCCTATTTTTCTAAGGTGATAAGGTGACACATTCTTGCCAGATTAGATGCTATTTTTATAAAAACTGCTTGAGGTGATGACCTGATGCTGTGAATAAGGATATAATCAAATTTCATAGTTATCACCTGAGCCTTGGCAATGATGCACAGTTTCATGGATTGTTACTGAGGGCAGGCTCATAAATGCTTCTCAGAAGCACCTAATTTGATCTTCACAACAATGCTCCAAACATGCACTGCTTTAGTCCATTTACATGTGAATAAGTCAAGGCACAGAGAGACTGAATGGTTCCTCCAGGTGACATGGGTAGAAAGGAATGCAAACTATGCTGTCCAACTCTCAGGTGTTAAGCCTCCAACCACCTCTTCTATTACTTCTGTTTTATACACAGACCCTGACTGCTAATGAGTCCACTTTGGCTGGTGATAAGAATTAAGCACAGTTAACCTGGGTATTCAGCCAGGGTCTAGCAACAAAGGAGGGCTTCACTGAGGAAGAGGAGCTCAGAGTGGTCTTGAAGAATTGCATTACTAAGCTACAGTATAGTTTTTAGGCAGATGCAACAAAATCAGCAAAATCATGGAAGTGGTAATGATTATGGAACAATGAGAGGGTAGTAACAATGTTTGGCACCTATGAGATAGAGGGTACACGGTTGATCACCTGGATGCATGATCAGATTGAGCAGGCAGGGCTCTGGAATACAGGAAATGGAGTCTAGATCTCAAAGAATGAGCAATGTAAGCTCAGTAACTTCTCCATTTAATAATTATTTATTGAGGGTATCCCACGTAACAGGCCCAATGCTGGTTGGTATGGATATAGCAGTGAATGAACCAGGCTAATTTCTTGCCCTCCCAGACCTCACAAGAGAGGAAGTGGGTGTTTAAGAAGCTTAATAAGTCAAATAGAGTTCACCTTTAGTTGACTTTCTATTTCCAGAGACATCTGTCTTCCCTTCTACCAAATCTCCAAATGGCAATGGCCTGAAGATGTTTGTTTCAAATGGCAGTTTCAACCTTGCCTTGCACATATCAAATCCATCTCTCTTACGCTAAGGAAGCATAATATACTTGTGCTAGGGTAAGTTTACAAATCATTTAGTAAATGCTACTCACTTCAGAGATGAAGAAACTGAAGGCCCAAAGAGGTGATCTCACTGGAGTAAGTTCAAACCAAGAATCAGTGGCAGAACTAGAATTAGATTCATTTCCAGATCCACCCATATCTAACCTGAGGTTCTTCCCACTATGCCATCCACCTCCAGGGCATGCCCTTTTTTCTTTTTGCTTCAAATCTTTCTCTTCTGGAAGACTCAAGTAAAATGTATGACTTCCCTTATACCACATTCTTAGCTCCCTGGGACAGAGGCAGATTCTCTTTCTTCCAGTCAACAAGACTGAAGATGCAGCCACCAAATAAAAACAAATTTGACAGCCTCCTTGTTCCTCTGGAAACCAGGTAATGGCCAGAGGAATCAGGGCAGAGCCAGGAAGAAATAGGGACAAGGGACATTCCTGTGTAAATGCTTTCCTAAAGGGAGAAAAGTCTTCTAGAAATGTGAATAATTACCTCTTCATTTATATTTGACAAACATGAATTTTTACATGGAAGGTTTATACAGAGAAGTCACAAACAACCAGTGTTATAATGACCCCCACACAACCACTTGCAAAATGCTCTGGAAATGCACTGAGAAGTCTGGAAAAGGTCCAAAATAACCTGCCTGGCAATAGGAAGAAAGTCTTGGTCTCAGACATATAGCAGGATCACACAGACTTCTGATGAGTCCACCATGCAAAGCATGAATGCATCTGGTCTTTTACAGTTCTCAGTGCAGAGGAAACACAGAAGTCTGAAGTGAGTAATTTAAAAGGTAACTTTTGATCCAGGACCACATAGAGACTCAACTGAAATAGGTAGCCCAAAGAAAATATCATACAACATGCCTTAAGCAAAGTCAATCCTCTTGGGTTCCTTGCTGGTCTAGATGGCTTGTTCATTTGGTTTGACTTTAGCAGCCTGTTATCTTCAGATATCTTCAGAAAAGCAAAGCAAGTTTCTTCCCCAGCGGCCAGGTGCTCATCTAGTTTCTAGTAGACTTAACATTAGGCTGTGTTCTGGGATTGAGAAATATCAGTGAGATTCTCAAATATTCTTGCATGACAACATCTCCAACTCACAGGGGCCCTGAAAAACACCCCACTAGAATCAAAGCCCTAACATTTGCAAGCTCATAGTTTATTGTTTTTTCAGTTGGCCTGTTGAAAGATAAATTACAGGGGGAAATAAAAACAACACCTTGCCCTCAGCAGATTATTCTTTACTGAATAATACCTTGTCTTTTAACACTCCTCTTAAGAAACATCTTTCTGCCTGTGGGTTCTCTTGTTGTACTATACTTAAGATAGCCTACACACCTCTAAACATTCAAAAGCAAAGCCCATGATTTCAAAGACCCAGAAATGTTTATTTTCTCTTAGCCAATAACATATGCTTGGGTTTATGCCAACTCGATACTAGAGTCACAAGGATTATAATGAAGCATGAAGTTAAGAATAATAGATTATGGAGAGTTAAAAGAAACCTATAGCCCATTTAGACCAACCCCCTTCTTTGACAAAGGAGCTCCCTGACCCAGAGAGGCTTAGGGTTTACTGCAAGACACCCTGGCTGGTTGAAGGCAGAGTTAGCATTAGAAGCTACATCTTTTGATCTCCAACTTTCTAGAGCTCTTGCCTAGCAGTCACACTGCCATGTGAACAAATACGAAAGCAAGGGGGATAAAAAGTGCAGGTACTGTTCCCTAAAGAATACTCACATTTTCTTTGGGCTGGTTTTCTTTGCAATTATCCCTAAGCAAATATCCAGAAATACATATATATATATAGCCCAGTGGTTCTTCCAAGAAATTCAAAACCCTATCCTGAATATTATCTAAGCAAGAAGGAAAAACCTACTGAATGTTTCCTAGAAAATGAAAATATGACATGGAACTATAAAATTATATTTCATCATATATCTTTCCTGTTTAAGAAATCTTAGTGACTGACAAAAAAGTTGCCACTTAAGAGAACAGGCAAAATGTATCCCATCTTTGCAGAGGTTGCCATGATAAGAATGGGAAAAAGAGAGGTAAGTTACAAAAGAAAGAGACAAAGTCTAAATGTCTGGGCCAACTTTTCCCTGTGAGATAAGTTCTGGGTTTATCATTCTTCAAAATGCCATAGATAATTACCATCCTTCTTTGCCCAGAGAGGGCATGCCCACCAGAGGCTCTGGTGGAACAGGGTTTTAAAATGTGGTATTTTCAGGGTCAAGATGCATGAGAACATCATCAGTTACTGTGCTCAGTCTGGTGTTTTGGGCACTGTGTGGGACTTCAGTGGAGCCCATTTCCTGAGAATGAAAGCTTGTCTTCTGGAAGTGACACACAGAGACCACCTGCAGACGATGTTTATAAATCCATTGGCAGGGACTGACTGATCTTACAATGGGACCATGTAATATAAACATTTCATTATTCTACAAAGAAATAGGCACAATGCCACTTAAGGTCCTCTAAGAGCAGGTCTGTGGAGTTATGATGAGAAAACGCCACTCACACAGAAATAGAACCTTGTTTCTTTGAAACAAAGCTATTATTACCTTTACCCACATAAAAATGGCATTTTAACTTGAAGATTGTTTGTAATCTCTTTAGATATCTAAGATAAAATCAAGACAGCCCAAAGCTCCAATTTTCCTAAATTCAGGGATTAATATATTTCAACAGAGGCTCCTGGCATGCATGTGAATATGTGTATCTGAGTGTGTGGGTATGAACATCCGTTTGGGGTTTGCTTACATGGTGGCATTAATTTAAAAAGCACACACCCAGAGAATTTTATTATGTAACATACTAGAATGTAGGAGTTAGAAAGGGAATTGATATTTCCTTGGCAATAGCAAGCAGATTAAATTAAGTATGAGGATGGATGGAAGGAAAGAGGGAAGAGGGAGGGAGGAAGGGAAAGGAGGAAAGAAAAAGGGGAAGGAAGAAAAATAAGGAAGAACAGCTTTTGGTTATTGGGTAAGCAGCAATGAATACCATTGTTTCACACTCCTGAACATAGACTGGCAGAGCTTTTTTGAGAGGGAATCAATTGCTTTTAACCTAATACAATCCATTCAGTGTTCACTGAGCCTTAAAATAAATAAATAAATAAAAATCATTTGGTGTAGATACAATTTGAAAATAGTGTTGACTTCTACATCAAACGGTTGTAAGGAAATGAGTTTTAGATCAATTTAGAGCTGAGTTACTTCTAGAAAGAGCAGGAAAGCAGACAGCAAGCCCTTCAACTGTATCCAAATACCTTTAGGAGTGGGGTTGTTAGCAGTAGAAAGAGAGAGGGATGATTTCACTGAAATAAAATTACCCTATATTTGGGAATAAACAAACCCCACATGGCATTGAGATTTATGACCACTGAGATCGCCTGTGGGAACATGTATAGCTCAGACACTACAAACTATTTTCCTGTTGTAGCCATAACATAACTACTTCAGGTGATTACACATCGACAAACTGAAAAACAAACTATGAACAAGGCCTCACTTCACCTTGCATCAAAGGCTCTAGAACAACATTTGGAACAGGAACAGGAAGGTGAAGAATGCAGTGAGCTGACTCACCACTGATGCCTCTCCAGAGTTTGGAAATCTCTTTTTTCTTGACTTAAAGTTGTAATAATAGAAAAAAGTAAAATCAATTTTAAAAAGAAAGGGAGAAGACTTACTTTATGAACAAATATAGATTTTGGAATAATTTCACCATGAGATCGGATGCATTTATTCAAAATGCAATTTTAATGACTATGTTGAACAAGAGTGCTTAAAGTGGGCATCCTTGTCTTGTTCCTGATCTCAATAGGAAGGCTGCAAGCTTTTTCCCATTGAGGATGATATTTGTTGTGGGTCTTTCATAGATAGATTTGACGAAGTTCAGGAATGTTCCCACTATCCCTATACTTTGAAAGGTTTTAATCAGGAACGGATGCTGTATTTTGTCAAATGCTTTTTCTGCATCAATTGAGAGGACCATGTGGTTCTTCTCTCTTCTCTTATTCATTTGTTCTATCACACTGATTGATTTGTGAATGTTGAACCATCCTGGTAGCCCAGGGATGAATCCCACCTGGTCATGGTGGATCATCTTTTTAATATGCTGTTGGATCCTATTTGCTAGGCTCTTGTTGAGAATCTTAGCATCCATATTCATCAGTGATATTGGTCTGAAATCCTCCTTTTTGGTAGGGTCTTTGCCTGGTTTGGGGATCAGGGTATTGCTGGCTTCATAGAAAGAGACTGGAAGTTTTCCTTCTGCTTCAATTTTTTGAAAGAGCTTCAGGAGAATAGGTGTTATTTCTTCTTTGAAAGTTTGGTAGAATTCCCCAGGGAATCCGTCAGGTCCTGGGCTCTTGTGTTTGGGAGGTTTTTGATCACTGCTTCAATCTCGTTACTAGATATCGGGCTATTCAGGTTGTCAATTTCATCCTGGTTCAATTTTGGGAGTTTATAGTTTTCCAGGAATGCATCCATTTCATCTAGGTTGCTAAGCTTATTGTCATATAACTGTTGATAATAACTTCTGATGATTGTTTCTACTTCCTTGGTGTTAGTTGTGATCTCTCCCTTTTCATTCATAATCTTATTAATTTGGGCTTTCTCTCTTTTCTTTTAGATTAGTGTGGCCAATGGTTTATTGATCTTATTGATTCTTCCAAAAAACCAGCTTCTAGTTTCATTGATACGTTCTACTGCATCTCTGGTTTCTACCTCATTGATCTCAGCTCTAATCTTGATTATTTCCTTTCTTATGTGTGGAGTTGGTTTGATTTGTTGTTGATTCTCCAGTTCTTTAAGGTGTAGAGACAGCTGCTGTGTTCTTGATCTTTCAACATATTATTAGAAGCCCTAGCAACAGCAGTCAGACAACAAAGAGAAATAAAAGACGTCCAAATTGGCAATGAAGAAGTCAAACTCTCTCTCTTCACAGATGACATGATTCTTTCTATGGAAACCCCAAAAGACTCCACCCCCAAACTACTAGAACTCATACAGCAATTCAGCAACGTGGCAGGATACAAAGTCAATGTACAGAAATCATTGGCTTTCTTATACACTAACAATGAAAATACAGAAAGGGAAATTAGAGAATTGATTCCATTTACTATAGCACCAAGAACCATAAGATACCTGGGAATAAACCTAACCAAAGAGGTAAAGGATCTGTACTTGAGGAACTACAGAACACTCATAAAAGAAATTGAAGAAGACACACAAAGATGGAAGACCATTCCATGCTCTTGGATCAGGAGAATAAACATTGTTAAAATGTCTATACTGCCTAGAGAAATCTATACTTTTAAAGCCATTCTGATAAAAATTCCACCGGTATTCTTCAAAGAGCTGGAGCAAATAATCCAAATATTTGTATGGAATCAGAAGAGACCTGAATCACTAAGGAAATGTTGAAAAACAAAAATAAAACTGAGGGCATCATGTTACCTGATTTCAAGCTTTATTACAAAGCTGTGATCACCAAGACAGCATGGTACTGGCATAAAAACAGACACACAGACCAGTGGAACAGAGTAGAGAGCCCAGATATGGACCCTCAACTCTATGGTCAAATCATCTTTGACAAAACAGGAAAAAATATACAGTGGAAAAAAGACAGTCTCTTCAATAAATGGTGCTGGGAACTGGACAACTATATGCAGAAGAATGAAACTCGACCATTCTCTTACACCGTACACAAAGATAAACTCAAAATGGATAAAAGACCACAATGTGAGAGAGGAATCTATCAGAATCCTAGAGGAGAACATAGGCAGTAACCTCTTCAATATCAGCCACAGCAACTTCTTTCAAGATATGTCACCAAAGGCAAAAAAAACAAAAGCGAAAATAAACTTTTGGGACTTCATCAAAATAAAAAGCTTCTGCACAGCAAAGGAAACAGTCAACAAAACAAAGAGGCAACCCACGGAATGGGAGAAGATATTTGCAAATGACAGTACAGACAAAAGGTTGATATCCAGGATCTATAATGAACTCCTCAAACTCAACACACACAAAACAGACAATCATATCAAAAAATGGACAGAAGATATGAACAGACACTTCTCCAATGAAGACATACAAATGGCTTTCAGACACATGAAAAAATGTTCATCATCACTAGCCCTCAGGGAGATTAAAATTAAAACCACATTGAGATATCACCTTACACCAGTTAGAATGGCCAAAATTAGCAAGACAGGAAACAATATGTGTTGGAGAGGATGTGGAGAAAGGTGAACCCTCTTCCACTGTTGGTGGGAATGCAAGTTGGTGCAGCCTTGAGCTTCCCTATGACCCTGCAATTGCACTCCTGGGTATTTACCCCAAAGATACAGATGTCGTGAAAAGAAGGGCCATCTGTACCCCAATGTTTATAGCATCAATGGCCACAGTCGCCAAACTGTGGAAAGAACCAAGATGCCCTTCAATGGACGAATGGATAAGGAAGATGTGGTCCATATACACTATGGAGTATTATGCCTCCATCAGAAAGGATGGATACCCAACTTTTGTAGCAACGTGGATGGGACTGGAAGAGATTATGCTGAGTGAAATAAGTTAAGCAGAGAGAGTCAATTATCATATGGTTTCACTTGTTTGTGGAGCATAAAAAATATCATGGAGGACATGGGGAGTTAGAGAGGAGAAGGGAGTTAGGGGAAATTGGAAGGGGAGGTGAATCATGAGAGACTATGGACTCTGAAAGACAATCTGAGGTGTTTGAAGTGGCGAGGGGGGTGGGGGGTTGGGGTACCAGGTGGTGGGTATTATGGAGGGCACAGATTGCATGGAGCACTGGGTGTGGTGAAAAAATAATGAATACTGTTATGCTGAAAATAAATAAATAAATAAATAGGCTAATGACATATGGAATGTGCTTTGAAGGAGATGGAGACCTAAAAATCAATAGTTAAGTGTCTGAATTTCTGGGTTGGTTATCATAATGAGAAAAATAAGAATTGGAGGGTGGAGAGGTGCTACTGTAGATTTGGTATTGTCTGTGTTTATCTCCCTTTTAAAGGGTAGAATACGTGAAAATCAGGACAGCTGACTCAAGCAGCAAGCTAACAACAAATCAAAGCATATTTCTGAGACAAAGCTGAAAGCCTTCAGAAGCTTTATTTGATGTCATGTGGAGAGACCCCACTGCAGGAAGAGTGTACAGATGGTGCCCAACTTAACAATGGTCCAATTTACAAATTTTTGACTTTGTAATGTACAAAAACTATACACACTAAATAGAAACCATACTTGGGATTTTGAATTTTGATCTTTTCCCTTAGCTAGTGATATGAAGGACAATTCTGTCTCCTGATTCTGGGCAATGACTGCAAGTTCCAGTCACCAATGATCATGAGTTGAACAACAGATATATCTACAACCATACTGTTACCCACACAACTATTCTGTTTTTCAATTTCAGTACAATATTCATTAAATTACATGAGATATTCAGTATTTTTTATAAAATAGGCTTTATGTTAGGTGATTTTGCCCACTGGTAAGCTCATGTAAATGTTCTGAGCACATTTAAGGTAGGCTAAGCTAAGCTTATAATTTTCAATAGGCTCAGTGTATTAAATGCATTTTTTACTTAGGATATTTTCAATTTACAATGGATTAATTGGTATGTAACCCCACCATAGTTCAAGAAAGATATGTAGTTGACCTTCAGAAAAATTCTGATAGGGCCATCTGGGTGGCTCAGTGGGCTAAAGCCTCTGCCTTCGGCTCGGGTCATGATCCCAGGGTCCTGGGTTCGAGCTCCGCATTGGGCTCTCTGCTCAGTGGGGAGCCTGCTTCCTCCTCTCTCTCTCTGCCTGCCTCTCTGCCTACTTGTGATCTGTCTGTCAAATAAATAAATAAAAATATTTTTTAAAAATTCTGATAAAATAACTTAAATGAGGGACACCTGGTTGCCTAGGTTGGTTAAGCATCTGCTTTTGGCTCAGGTCATGATCTCGGTGTCCTAGGATTAACCCCACAAGAGGTTCCCTGCTCAGCTGGCAGCCTGCTTCTCCTTCTCTCTCTGCTGCTCCCCCTACTTGCGCTCTCTCTCTCTCCCTCTTTTGCTCTTTCAAATAAATAAATAACATGTTAACAACAACAGCAACAAAAGAACTTAAATGAGACTTTGTGACTTCTGAGTTCCTGGTTTTTAGATTTATCCTTGCACCATGATTCAGAGCACATAAGGTTTTGAAAAAATGGAAGCTACAAGGGCCATGAGAGAGGTCCTGATGAGGAGATGTAATCTTTCTCTCCTATATCCCTGGGTCCTACCTGATGCCTGAAACATGATAGGAATTCACTAAAAATGTTGATTAAATGGATGAACAAATAAACCAAAGAAAGCATGAATGGATGAGTGAATGAGTGAATGAATGAATATTGTGAAGGATGCAAAAGGATTGTTTAATATAGTCAATATAATCAAGGAGCTTACAATCAGGTTGATAAGAAAATTAACAAAAAGAATTAAGAGCTACACAAGAAAGTGGAGTGTCTTCTTTGCTCTACATACCATCTCTTTCTTAGGAAACCTACCACACCCACATTCCCCTCTCAGGGTATGGCCCTAGGCCTCTATCTGTTTCATGAACCACCACCCATCCTCCAAACCAAGCTCATTGGACTGAAGGAAGATTTTGATACAATGCAAGGTAGTGTCCTGGCACAAAACTGTTTTCCCTGAGTGGGGCATATCAGATTCTAGTCTCAAGAAACTGAGGGAATTAGTGGCAAATACTGGGAGTGGAAGCTGAAAAGAAGCTGACAGAAGCACAAGCAAATCAATACCATGATTCTAGAGTTGGAGGAAGGATAAATTATGAGCAAACTGAGTAAATTTTGAGAAAGGATGTAGAGATCAGTAATAAGTAAATACAAAAATACACAGAAAGAGGGAGAGACAGTGATTGAATTATGGTATAATTTGTGCTCTGGGATAACGAACCAGAATATCCTGCTGAAAAGGTTCTAGAGCTGAATGACCTTCCAGGTTTAATTTCTGTAGGCCAAATTTTACTATTTTGCAATTTCTCTTCTCAAATTGCATGGGATTCTTTTGTCCTTATTGTCACGCTCAGCCTCATGATACATTTCACTTTTCTTTAACTGTTCTGAGTGAATCCTTCTGTTTTGTAAGTCCAGAAGCTTCACTAATATAAAAAGAACTCTTACAAGGCAAAGCTTGAAAATGTTTGGCTGAGATGGTAAAGACACAGCCACTTGGCACAGAAAAATAATATTTAAGTCTGAAATGATCAGTACATTTTAAAATGGATCAGTTATTGTAAAGGGAGAAGGGAAAAGAGGAGGGGGAAAAACAAAAAAAAGACTGCTAAACAAGGCATATCACCTTAGCAGAAACCCAAGTGAGAGAAAGAAACCATCCTTGTGGAAGAAAGAGTAGTCATGCTTGTCATTTGTCTTTCTGCCACATTTTGCTGATTTGCTATGCATCACTGGACTATATTTCTCAGTGTTCCCGGTTTTTGTGACTCTCTGGTAGGTTGGTAAGTGGGAGCCTTTGTTGGGAGATAGAAGGGCAAGTGGAAGAAAAAAGTTAGTGTTTCTTCCTCTTTCTTTCTGAGGTAGATAGTATCCTTAGTAGCATCTGCATCTCTGAATTTATCTGTACCCCAATGTTTATAGCAGCAATGGCCACAGTCGCCAAACTGTGGAAAGAACCAAGATGCCCTTCAATGGACGAATGGATAAGGAAGATGTGGTCCATATACACTATGGAGTATTATGCCTCCATCAGAAAGGATGGATACCCAACTTTTGTAGCAACATGGATGGGACTGGAAGAGATTATGCTGAGTGAAATAAGTCAAGCAGAGAGAGTCAATTATCATATGTTTTCACTTATTTGTGGAGCATAACAAATAGCATGGAGGACATGGGGAGTTAGAGAGAAGGGAGTTGGGGGAAGTTGTAAGGGGAGGTGAACCATGAGAGACTATGGACTCTAAAAAACAATCTGAGGGGTTTGAATTGATGGTTGGGTGGGAGGTCGGGGTACCAGGTGGCGGGTATTATAGAGGGCACAGATTGCATGGAGCACTGGCTGTGGTGAAAAAATAATGAATACCATTATGCCAAAAATAAATTAAAAAAAATTAAAAATAAAAGCAATTTAATATCAGTTATAATTCTTTAGAAATGATGTGGCTAGAATCAAAAGGTCATTAAATATCCAGAGTTGGTGGAAGTGTGCAAAAAAATCCTTGCTTACACTTTGGTAGAAATGCATATTGGTACCACCACTCTCAAGGTCACATATCCATTCTAAGGGTAGAGAAGGGAAGTACCTATCATAGTTTAAGAGTTGCAGACCTTTGACCCTGCCCATGAGAAATCTAAGATCATGAGTCTATAAGCCAAGGAATCCAGGAATTTATAGTTTAGGAATGCATCTTGCAAGTAATAGTTTTATATCCACAGTTATTCAAAAGTTGTAACAGAAAAACAGAAAAAAATAATAGCTTTTCATCAGTAGGGGAAATCTTAAATGAACTACAGTATACCCATATTATGGAATGTTTGACCATCTGAAAAGCATAATGTAGATTATGCTGTACTGACATGGGAAAAAATTATATATTGTTATATTTAAAAAGCAGGGAGCAGTGAGTGAAGACAGTTATTTGCCTTCTCTTCATTGGTATTGCCTCCACTCTAAATAAACCAGGCTAATCACACTAATACCAGTGATTGGTTGAATAATGGTCTAATGACCTACTCTGGGTCATTAAAACCTGAGAAATCTGCTAGGAAGCTTCTGAGAAAGGACCTTTTTTTCCCCCTCTGATAAAGAGAAATAGGAAGAAACTGTCTTCTTCCACTAAATGTCTAATATCTTCTTATGATAGCTAGAACTGCAGAGACCATCACTGATCTGCAATGAACAAGCTAAGTACAAAACTCACATATACAGAAGGAAGGGGTGAATGTGGAAACAATTTGAGTCTTAAATGACACTCTAGAGATGCTGAATTAAAATGGAGCAAACTAAGCTTGGGGACTTCTTGTTATGTGAAGTAATACATTTTTTTGACTTCTTCAGAGTCATTGAGTCTGGGCTTTGTTTTACTAGCAGCCCAAAACATCTTAACAAATATGGTGTGTGCATAAAGTAACAAGTATATCTACCATATGGTATATTTACATGGAATAGCAATATAAGTACAAGACAAAAACCTAATAGGCAAAACCATTAAATTGTTTACAGTGGCCAGGAGCTCTTCCCATGATCAACTCTGGATCCTTCAGAAGCACTCACTCTTCTGCTTGCCCCCACATCACTGACTCCTGCTTCTTAGTCTCAATGGCTGGCTTCTTTGCCCTTCTCTCCTGGAACTTTAAAATATTTCTGAGTAGTTCCTTGGCCTTCTTAATGTCTCAGAGTGAAGTCAGATAATTCAGATGTGGGAACTAGGAAACTTTGACTTTTTATATATTCTTAAATATATAAATTTTATATATTCTTATATAAACTTTTGCTTTATATATATATATTCTCTTTCTCCTTTTTTAAACAGTGAAAGTCAATTTTTCAAATAAAGGTGAGAGAAGAACTGTGTCTTCTGCCAGTGACCTCATACCTAGATTATAACCAGATTAGCTTTAGTCCATTAGTGACTGGCAAGTAACACTATCAAAGAATGCTGCAGAGATGTGGAGTGCAGGGTGTAGTGTGGGGAATTAGTAGGTCCACTGTTCTCAAGCACCAGTTATCCAACTTTGAATTGTTCTCAAAACCTCTCTATCAGTTTTTTTCTTCTCCTAAATAGGGTTAATAATAGTAGCCCAGCAGTTCCGGAAAGGACATGTGAGGCATAAACAAAGCAATTGTATAAATATGGTTCCAGAACCATAAAACCATGCGATATAATAGATGTTGCTATCACCACCACCATCATCATCATCATAGATATGGTCTGCATATTTGTGTTTCCTATATGGTCTGCATATTTGTGTTTCCTCAAAACTCATATGTTGAAGGTCTAATGCCCAATGTGATAGTATTAAGAGGAGGGAGTTTTGGGGTACCTAGGTAGCTCATGCAGTTAGGCAAATCATACTTGATTTGGGCTCAGGTTATGATCTTGGGGTGTGGGATCAAGCCCCACATCAGGATCCATGTTCAGTAGGGAGTCTGCTTGATATTCTCTCTCCCTCCCCCTCTTCCTCCCCCTTAGTGTGCTCTCTCTCTCTTTCCTTCTCTTTCAAATATATAAATAAATATTTTCCTTTTTTTTTTTTTTTTAAAGATGTGGGAGCTTTGAGGAGTGATTAGTTCATGAGGGTGAGGCCCTTACAAATGGAATTATTGTCCTTATAAATGAGACCACAGAGGGTTATGTAGCCACCCAGAGAGCTACCATGTGGGGGAAGAATGAGAAGTCTGAGAGTTGGAAAAGAGCTTTCACCAGAACCCAACCCCCTGATCTGGTACTTCTAGCCCCCAGAGTTTTAAGAAATAAATTTCTGTTGTTTATAAGCTACTCGTTTCTAGTATTATGTCATAGCGGCTCTAATTGACTATGACAGTCATCATCATCTTCTACTTTTTGAAGACATCTTTGGAAAAGGAAAAATTGAGCCATGTGGCTCACCAATTCAAATCTAGAGTTTTAAGGCACTGGGTGACTTCCCATTCTGCTCAAAGTGGAAGATGATTTCTTGTCTCCTCTTTCATTCTGAGCAGGGTAGTAAGCCACTTTTCCTAGGAAAGTGATACTACCAGCACCATAAATACAGGCCTGCAGGACTCTTTTCTACTCCCAAGGCCAAGTTTTTGTCAACTCATCTTGCTCTTGGCAGAGGCAACATTTTCTTCTTTGAATATAATCTAGGATGTGAGTCCTTTTACATCTAAGTCAATGAAGCTCCAGTTTTGATAAATTTTCATTTGTAGAAAAGGATATGCTTCATTTTTTTGTGTATCTTCTTGGTAAGAGTTTAAATAGTTGCTGTCTCATGCCAATTATCTTACTTGAAGAAAAAAAAGTAATCATTTTAAAAAACAAACCTGAAATCTGTATTGCCACAAAATGGAATGAAATTAACTCAACTGGATCCAAACGAAGGTACATAGAGCACTATTAAGGTGCTGGTCCCTCTGCTAGGTAGTTCAAATTATGCAGAGATGAATGAGCTGCATCACTAAAACATAATGAGAGACACCTGAATTTGAATTAAAGCAATCTTGATAAATTCAAAATCTTATTTGCATAAAATTGTAAACTTTTAGAGATGACAGATATTCTAAGGTTTTTTTTTTTTTTTTTTTTTTTCCTAAGCAATTTTTTATGACTCTCTTTTATGGTACTCATCATGCCTCAATGAGACTCCAAGATGTGGTTCAAGGTATCTTGTAACCTTTTCTAGGAACCCACTTCACTTCCAAAAGCCTGTTGAACAAGATATCCTCCATAACTGTACCAGGTCCCTGAGGCTCAGATCAAGCCAATTTCTCTGACCTAAATGGATATTTTGAAGCTCACCATTTTTACAGATGGACAGTAACTAAACAATTACTCACCAGATTTACTCATTCATTAATTTATCATCAGAATCAATCAAATTGCTTCTCACCAAGGGTTGTGGACAGAAGGCTCTGCATACCTGAATATGAAGGAGAACCATCCTGCCCCCCAAGGTTACTGCTAGCAGAAAGGGAATTAACAAACAATGGAGAAGGGGGGATAAAGTGGTATTGGCAGGAAGGCTTCTCATTTTGGTTGAAACTTGAAGAATAAATACTCTGAGTTGAGCAAACTAAAATCATTCAACAATCACCCCCACAACCTTTTTTAGGTAAGCCTGTTTTCCACTATAACCACAGATGTGATCCTCCCCTATCATTCTCCAGAAGTGCTAAACATCCCCTAGCTTCTGTTATTGTTAGGGCGTGAATCTTGTTATTCAATAGGCTATCAGGTTCTCACGGATGGATATCATGTCACCTATTGCTTTGTAGCTTTCTCTGCACTCCATCAGGGTAAAGCCCATGGCAGGTGTTGGGGAACTCTTGCCATTGGGCTGACCATCCTCTTGGGACCACACTCTGCTTTCTCTGTCCTGATGCTTCTGTGAAACCTCATATCACATATCACAGCTGTTCTTTTAATACTCCTGCTGAGTACAGCTTAAACAAAGCCACCAGGGCAGAAGCTTTCAAACTGTTTTTACTACAATCCATGGTAAAAAACATGTTTCCATCATCGTCCATCATATATGTAAGCTGAAACAAGAGCATCATGAAATAAAGCATACATCATGTGATGTGCATGTTCCATTTTTGGTATTACATTCTAATTTGTTATTAATAAATCCTAATTTAGTAAATCATTATATATTATAAATATTTAATATAAATATAAATAACTTAAATCTTTAATACGAATATAATGTAATTATTTATTAAATTAATTATAAATAAATTCTAACATCCTAATTTATTATTTATTCTAATCTTTCTTTCTAGTACTATTCTGTCTTATTTTATTTTTTAAATGTTAGAAGTAGGTTCACCAAATTGATGTCACAATTCACTAATGATTACAAAACTCTGTTCAGAGGTTCCTGACATCCTGGAGCTCCACGTGACAACCTTGGTTTGCAAAATGACTAGGACACGGTCAGACTTCAAGATATATACTTTCCAAGGGGTAAAACAACCACATTAAAAATAAATACATTTAGCATTTCCAGCTAGCATGTGTTATGCAATTAATACATTTATCTCTTTTCTAGCAAAGCTATTATTAAATGAATGGTGTGTATTATAATGAATAGTCTCTCAGAAGCAGTGTAATGTCATCCTTTAAGGATGATGTCACATAACTCACTATACCTAGCATTCTCTTATTCTGAATATCCCATGTGGATCACTTTAGTTAATTTCAGGAAAGGTTCATTATGCTTCCCAGATAGCTAGAGAGTAACTCCCCATACCAGTTGTCCATTCACTGGACTACTGAAGGAGAACTTGAATTCAAACTCTTTCCAAGTTGCCACTGTCAAAACCCTGATGGCAATATAGCTCCACTAAGCCAGGGATTGAAAAGCTGTTTCCAGAAAGGACCAGATAGCAAATATTTAGGTTTTGGGGATCATAAAGCATTAGTTGCAACTACTAAATTCTGCTCTTGTAGCACAAATACATAAAGAATGATGGTTATATTGCCATAAAACTTTATTTATAGACTCTGAAATTTGAATTTCATATTATTTTCACATGTCTTGAAATATTATTCTTCTTTGACCTTTTTCAACATTTAAAAAATGTAAAAACCATCCTTAGCTCTTGGGCTGTACAAAAACAGGTTATAAACTGCAGTTGGTTCCAGAGACTATAGTTCATTGACCCCTGCTCCAAGCCAATAGGACCTTGGAAGATGGAAAATATTTTATCTTTACCATGAGCTGATATTCTCCACCTTAGGCCCCCATGAGAACTCTGGAACAGAGGAAAACTGAGGAGGCCATCCAGACAATTTTCTCTTGTTGTGTGTACTGAAGAATGGTCACGTAGAGAATATAAAGAGTTGTTTGTAAAAGGGTTGTTGCCTGGGGCAAGAAATCTTAAAACAACTTAGCTTTTTAAAAAGAGGGAGAGGTTATAAATGGAAGGGCAGGAATGTTCCTCCACTAGTGCTTGTGGCCACAACTCCTTTTAGGTTAAAAGGAATAAATCCACCTTTTAAAACAATCAGGTTCAGCCCATCATGTGGATTTTTCTATTGCACAGCTTTCCCGGATAAACTATCACTTTGTTTCACAATATGTTCATCCAGTCTTAGCTAGGGTGGAAAATTTTTATAATCCAATAGGCAGCATGCTCGATGAAGTGTTTCATTAGCCAGATCAGTCTGATCAATCCTCATTGCCCTATGAGCAGCTGCACAGACCAGACACATTATGCTGTGTAGCCAGCGTTCCAAAATATGGTGCTAAACCCTTAGGCAAGTCTAGATTATTTCCCCACTGTATTATTTCCCATTGGGACATATAGCTGTGTCATTTCTTGAGGAATTAAAGAATATAAGACACAGACGAAGAGATAACTTGATCACACCTCCATTTTTCTTTTTCTTTGCTCTTCTATTTACAAAATTAACACAATTTAAAAATCAATCCAGAAGTGTCCAAGCAAAATGAATGCTTCCTCAACCCTTACCCCTTCCTCAACCAATCCTATCAGCAACAAAAAAAGTTACTCTTGGCAATTTGGGGTGTCCTATGTAAATACAAATACATGTATGTACATTATATACATGTTTGTGCTATTTTTTTTAACTCTTTTTCAGCGTTTTGCTTTTTGATTTCCATTCATGTCAGTACATATGGAACCAGCTCATTCATATTTATCAGCTTCATTTATCAGTACATTTGATTTCTCCATTCATATCAGTACATATGGAACCAGCTCATTCATATTTATCAGCTTCATGGGCATATATAAGTTATATCTCCTTTACATTATCAGTGGAGCATGAGGTTTTTACCTTAGAAAATGACAAGCTCTTTTCTCCAGAAGAAGCAGTGAACAGGTTATTTCATTTTTAATTGCTTGTTCCTCACATTCCATGTATGCCACACCTAGAGACACTTGAGTGTTTCACTAAAAGGCAAATATCTAAAAGGTAATTGGGTGGGACTTGCTACCAGAGATTCTTCTGTAGAGTTTTTCGTTTTAAGACTTCTGAAATGCATTTTAAAATAATTTCACTAGTCATGAGATATCTGTGACATTATCTAGGCAAATTTGACCTGAGAGGATTCCTTCAGAATCAAAAATGTTTGAATTCATCTGAGAACATAACTCAGTGGATACTCTTTACTAGTCAGATTCTGTAGAACAAAAGCTGGCATGAAAATAAAAGGAAAAGTTAATTTGATAACAGGGACAGAGGAAGTATATAGCTTTAAAACAATCTGAGGGTTTTGAAGGGGCGGAGGGTGGGAGGTTGGGGGAACCAGCTGGTGGGTATTAGAGAGGGCACGGATTGCATGGAGCATGGGGTATGGTGCAAAAACAATGAATACTGTTACAGTGAAAAGAAATTAAAAAAAAAAAAGCTTTTATCGAAGGGTAACGTATATAACTGTACAGAGAATTCACTATCTTAAGTATGCAGCTAAATGGTTTTAGCTGCAATCATCATGCCAATCTAATTTTAGATCATTTCCATCCCCCCCAAAAGCAGCGTTGTGCTCATTTGCCATCTACTTCATCCCAGCAATTGCCAATCTACTTTCAGTCTCTATAGATTTGCCTTTTCTAGAAATTTCATGAAATGGTACCGTGATCTTTTATGACTAACTTCTCTCACTTAGCATAATGTGTTTATGGTTCATCCAAGTTGTAGTATGTGTCAGTACTTCATTCACCTTTTAATGGCTGAATAATAATCCATTGAATGAATATAGCAGTTTGGTAAGTCACCAGTTTATAGACATTTGGATTGTTTCCACTTTTTTGGCAATTATGCGTAATGCTATAAACATTTGCATACAAGTCTTTGTGTGAACATATGTTTTGAATGTTTTTATTTATCTTAGGTAGACACCCAAGAGTGAAATTGCTAGGTCATATAGTAAACCTATTTTTAAAATTTTAAGACACTGCCAAACTGTTGCCCAAATAGGCCACACCATTTAAGGTATGTATCTTTGCTACTTGCTTTTAAAAATGACCTGGGGCTTGTTATTATCTAACCTAATAGCAACTCAAGAATAACTATTGCAGCTTGTTGGGGAAAAGGTATTTATTTTCCATTTGTTATGTACATAACCAATTTTATTTCAATGGGCTGTAATGATTTGTAATATCTGATGGTTTTCATTCACCTCCACTGGAGCTTTGCTTCATTCTGATCATTTCTATCAAATCTCTTATGTATGGGTAGTTAATTTTTCTGAGTGGTCTAATTGTCAATAAAATAGAAATCCATTAACTTTTCCCCAAGAGAATTGTAATTTTATCATTTTCTACAAACAAAAGAAACCTTTCCCTTTTCTAAGAAATATGGATTGTAGAGAATGGTAACAGTATTGAATTATTATAATTATCAATTATTAATATCATTAGAACTGTAAGAGTAGGAAATAATTATACCCCCCACCTTGGAATTTGGTCCATCCCTTCTGGAGCACTTGTGCTGCCTGTCTTCCCCCAAAACAAGATTATGGCACTGCGTAGAGTGGGAGGCAATGCCCAAGCTGGAGAGAAGGCAAGACAAAATGCCAAAAGGGAAAGTGGCTGTCTCCAAGGGAGGTCCTAGGGCTGAGTGAGGAAGCAGAGAGAATGGTCAAAGCTATTGTTCCAAACATCATCCTCAAACCTAGTTGGTTATAAGAATCCTATTATTACCACCTATCAATGTGCTCTTCTAAATACCAGAGTCTCTGAATTTGTAAATAAAGTCATGAAACAACAACAAAGTAAAAAAAGGAAAGCATAAACCTTTGGCAGATGTCCTAATGTATGGACAGTTCTACTCTGCTTGCCCAACAGTATGACTTTGTTGCATCCCTCTCAGCAGAAGAGGAAAGGAAAGAGGGCTAAATGAGCCCCCACCTATCCCTGTGATTCATCAAATAATAAACCATAATGGAAGGGGTTTGCTTGATTTTGAGGATTCAAATACAGCTCTTCCTTTGATAATTTGGACCTGAACAACTGCCTTTTCTTCCCAGTCCCTCAGGCATTAGAAATGCCTTTGTCTAGAATTGGATTAATGACCACTTGTGAAAAATAATGCTTCAAAAGCCACATGTGAAGTCTTACATGTCTCACTGCTAGTGAGCATATATTTATGCCAAATTAGTGGCTATTGTAGGATATTAGCTAGATTCTCCAAAAAGGATAGTTTATTTCCCTCTTAGGTAATGTGCAAAGCTACCCACAGCACCTGGCTTACAAGTTTGTTCTAATCATCACTGGTTTCCAACTAACTGGAAAGAAACAGAAAGGACATCTAAGGTGGCCTCATTTCCACTCACATTTCACTGGATCAGACTTTACCACTTGGCCACAACTAGCTGCAAGGTAGACAAGAAAATGTAATCTGTAGACAGATGACATGTGTCCAACAGCCAAACAGTTTCCAAAAGGAAAAATGGGAAAATTGATATTGGGGAAGGGTTAACCAGATCTGTCACATGAGTTATCTATGGCAGGTTGGCTCAGCTTGAGATCTTCATGTTATAAGGCTACACTCATGGAATTGTTAGAAGTTTCACTAAATGTGTTAGTTCATTTTATTCTATCCTTTGTGGACACATTGCCCTATTGTCCCATGCCTATTTTGTCCATCTAAGTCAACCCCAGCTGCCACTTCTGGATTCCCTGGAAGTTCAAAAATTAATCCACACCTCAAGCACTTGAACTTGTGTGCTGCCTGTAGACCGAGTTCTTAGGTAATGGCTTTCTTTGTTTTTCATATGTCTCTCCCTCTATACAAACACACACACACACACACACACACACACACACACACACATATATGACTTGTGTGCTGCCCATAGACAGAGTTCTTAGGTAATGACTTTCTTTGCTTTTTATAAATATGCGTGCGTATATATACACACACACACACATATTTATAAAAAACAAAGAAAGTCATTATATATACACACATATATATGTGTGTGTATATATATATACACACACACATAAATACAGAGGTACAGGTCTATAATTCATCAGTCTTACATAGTTCATAGCACTCGCCATAGCACACGCACTTCCCAATGTCCATTACCCAGCCACGCCATCACTCCCACCCCCATTCCACTCCAGCAACCCTCAGGCTGTTTCCTGAGATTAGGAGTCTCTTGTGG
Organism: Mustela lutreola; assembly: GCF_030435805.1. Classification (NCBI taxonomy): domain Eukaryota; kingdom Metazoa; phylum Chordata; class Mammalia; order Carnivora; family Mustelidae; genus Mustela; species Mustela lutreola. The sequence continues at coordinate 133,063,564 of NC_081295.1, forward strand.
TTTGTCCCTTTCTCTGGTTTCATCTTGTTTCATTTTTCCCTCCCTTTCCCTATAATCCTCTGTCTTGTTCCTCAAATTCTTCATATCAGTGAGATCATATGATAATTGTCTTTCTTTGATTGACTTATTTTGCTTAGCAACCCTCTAATTCCATCCATGTCATTGCAAGTGACAAGATTTCATTTTTTGGTGGCTGCATAATATTCCATTGTATGTATATACCACATCTTCTTTATCCATTCACCTGTTGATGGACATCTATGCTCTTTCTATAGTTTGGCTATTGTGGACATTGCTGCTATAAACATTGGGGTGCATGTGCCCTTTCAGATCACTACATTTGTATCTTTGAGGTGTATACTCAGTAGTACAAATGCTGGGAAATGGGGTAGCTCTATTTTTAATGTCTTGAGGAACCTCCATACTGTTTTCCAGAGTGTCTGCACCACCTTGCCTTTCCACCAACAGTGTAGAAGGGTTTCCTTTCTCCATATCCTCATCAACATCTGTTGTTTCCTGACATGTTAATTTTAACCACACTGACTGGTGTGAGGTGGTATCTCATTGAGGTTTCGATTTGTTTTTTCCCTGATGCCAAGTAATGTTAAGCATTTTTTTCATGTGTCTGTTGGCTATTTGAGTGTCTTCATTGTAGAAATGTCTGTTCATGTCTTCTTCTCATTTCTCGATTGGATTATTTGTTCTTTGGGTATCGAGTTTGATGAGTTTTTTATAGATTTTGGATACTAACCCTGATATGTCATTTGCAAATATCTTCTCCAATTCTGTCCATTGTTTTTTGGTTTTGTTGACTGTTTCCTTTGCTGTGCAAAAGCTTTTTATCTTGATGAAGTTCCAATAGTTTATTTTTGCTCTTGCTTATGTTGCCTTTGGCGGTGTTTCTAGGAAGAAGTTGCTAGGCTGAGGTGGAAGAGGTTGCTGCTTGTGTACTCCTCAAAGATTTTGATGAGTTCCTGTCTCACATTTAGATCTCTCATCCATTTTGAGTCTATTTTTGTGTGTGGTGTAAGAAAATGATCCAGTTTCATTATTTTGCATGCAGTTGTCCAATTTTCCCAACACCATTTGTTGAAGAGACTTTTTTCCATTGGACATTCTTTCCTGCTTTGTCAAAGATAACTTGACCATAGAGTTGAGGGTCCATTACTGGGCTCTCTATTCTGTTCCGTTGATCTATATATCTGTTTATATGCAAGTACCCTGCTGTCTTGATTATTTACAGTTTTGTAATAGAGCTTGAAGTCTGGAATTGTGGTGTCACCAGCTTTAGTTTTCATTTTCAACATTCCTCTGGCTATCCAGGGTCTTTTCTGGTTCCATACAAATTTTAGAATTATTTGTTTCATTTCTGTAAAAAAAAATTGATGATTTTTTTTATATTGTGTCATATTAGTCACCAAATATTACATCATTAGTTTCTGATGTAGTGTTCCAAGATTCATTGTTTATGTATAACACCCAGTGCTCTATGAAATACATACCCTCCTTAATATCCACCACCAGGCTCACCCATTCCCCCATGCTCCTCCTGTTTAAAACCCTCAGTTTGTTTCTCAGAGTTCACAGTCTCTCATGGTTCATCTCCCCATCTGATTTCTTCCCCTTCACTTTTCATTTCCTTCTCCTAATGTCCTCCATGTTATTCCTTATGTTCCACAGCTAAGTGAAACCATTTGATAATTGACTTTCTCTGCTTGAGTAATTTCACTCAGCATAATCTCCTCCAGTCCCATCCATGTTTTTGAAAAGTTGGGTATTCATTCTTTCTGATGGCTGAGTAATATTCCATTGGATATATGCCACATCTTCTTTATCCATTCATCTGTTGAAGGGCATCTCAGCTTTTGCTACAGTGTGCAAATGTCCGTTATTGTGGATGATGCTGCTGTGAACATTGGGGTTCATATGGCCCTTCGTTTCACTATATCTGTATCTTTGGGATAAATACTAAGTAGTACAGTTACAGGGTCATAGGGTAGCTCTATTTTTAATTTCTTAAGGAATCTCCACACTATTGTCCAAAGTGGCTGTACTATCTGCGAAGAGTGAGAGTTTCCAACTTGCATTCCCTATCAACAGTGTAAGAAGGTTCCCCTTTCTCCTCATCCTCTCCAACACTTATTGTTTCCTGTCCTATTGATTTTGGTCATTCTAATTGGCATAAGGTGGTATCTCAGTGTGGTTTTGATTTGAATCTCCCTGATGACTAATGATGATGAACATTTTTTTCATGTGTCTGTTGGTTAGCCATTTGTATGTCTTCTTTGGAGAAGTGTCTGTTCATGTATTCTGCCCATTTTTTGACGTGCTTATCTGTTTTTTGAATGTTGAGTTTGAGGAGTTCTTTATAGATCTTGGATATCAGCCCTTTGTCTGTAGTGTCATTTGTGAGTATCCTCTTCCATTTTGTGGGTTGCCTCATTGTTTTGTTGACTGTTTCCTTTGCTGTGTAGAAGCTTTTGATCTTGATGAAGTCCCAAAAGTTCATTTTCATTTTTGTTTCCCTTGCCTTTGGAGATGTGTCTTAAAAAAAGTTGCTGCAGTTGATGTAGAAGAGGTTGCTGTTTATGTTCTTCTCTAGGATTTTGATAGATTCCTGTCTCATACTGAGGTCTTTCATCCATTTTGAATCTTCAATTCTTCATTCATTTTGAATCTTTTATTCTTTGTGTATGGTGTAAGAGAATGATAGAGTTTCACTATTCTGTACATAGCTGTCCAATTTTTCAAGCACCATTTATTGAAGAGACTGTCTTTTCCACTGGATATTTTTTCTAAAAATTGATGTTATTTTGATAGGGATTGGACTAAATGTTTTGATTGCTCTAGGTACATTGACATTTTCACAATATTTGTTCTTCCACGCCATGCACATATAACATTTTTCCATTTCTTTGTGTCTTCCTCAATTTCTTTCATGAGTATTCTATAGTTTTCTGAGTACAGATTTTTTTAAAATCTCTTTGTTTAGATTTATTCCTAGGTATCTTATGGTTTTGGGTGCAATTGTAAATGGTATCAACTCCTTAATTTCCATTTATTCTGTCTTGTTGTTGGTGTACAGAGATGCAACTGATTTCTGTGCATTAAATTTACATCCTGACACTTTCCTGAATTCCTGTTTGAGTTCTAGCAGTTTTGGAGTGGCATCTTTTGAGTTTTCCACATAAAATATCATACTATCTGCAAAGAGTGATAATTTGACTTCTTCTTCACTGATTAAGATGTATTTTATTTCATTTTGTCTAATTGCTGAGGCTAGGACTTCTATTACTATATATATTTATTATTTTTTTTAATTTAATTTCTTTTCAGTGTAACAGAATTCATTCTTATTTTTCATCTTAATTTTTGCTTTAATTACTTTCTATTAATGTATCTTTAATCACAGGACAATTTGGATGATAGAAAATATAAAGAAAATAACAGAGATCACCCATAATGCCACACAGAAATAATCTATATTTACCAAATATATTTACCAAATCTATACCAAATAATAATTTGGTATTATTACTTTGCAATTTTATTTCTTCTAAACACTCAGTAATGCTACCTAAAAAACTTGTAAAGTTTTTTTTTCAGTTCTGAAATTCTGTCCTCTAGAAGATAAATTAGTTTAACCCATTTATATTTATTGTAATTTATTGTGAAACTTGATGTATTTCTAAAACTTTGTCTTAAAGTTTTACTGCCAATAATTCTTCCCCTCTTCTCTATCCCTTCCTACTTTCTATTCAGTTGAGAACCTATTGTATACCTTGAATTTTTGAGGTTATAATCTATTATATTTAGTCCTGTTTTTTACATAAAAGTAAAGTTTTTTGTTATTATGATTATTATTATTATTATGATGAATAATTTTAAGGCCTCCCTGATAATTTATCATTTTACTTAATTATAATATAAATACATATAATTATTTTATTAGAATAGCATTCTTATGGAGAATCACTGTATCAAAATATCTGATCTTTTTAAAAACCTCTAATGCATATTATAAATTATTTTCTCAATAGATTATCTTGCTTACTGCTTCTTGTAGTGATATTAGAAAATGTTAATCATTGCATTTATACTGGCAATGAATATTAATTTTAATGCTGTAAAAATCAATAGCATTTCTTAAAATGCTATTTTGTTAAAATTTCTTAAGCATTTCTTAAAACTTGCATTTTTTGGTTTATTTTTAATCATTTTTTTTCTTTCATGTATCTAATCATGTCTTTAATCAATTTATCTATTGTAATCTTAGTATTTTTTTCACATCTGTTGCTCCAAGCTATGTCCATAATCTTTTTTTTTAATTTTTTTAATTTATTTTCACATAACGGTATTCATTATTTTTGCACCACACCCAGTGCTCCATGCAATCCATGCCCTCTAATACCCACCAACTGGTACCCCGACCTCCTAACCTCCACCCCTTCAAAACCCTCAGATTGTTCTTCAGAGTCCATAGTCTCTCATGGTTCACCTCCCCTTCCAATTTCCCTCAACTCCCATCTCCTCTCTAACTCCCCATGTCCTCCATGCTATTTGTTATGCTCCACAAATAAGTAAAAACATATGATAATTGACTCTCTCTGCTTGACTTATTTCATGCAGCATAATTTCTTCCAGTCCCATCCATGTTGCTACAAAAGTTGGGTATTCATCCTTTCTGATGGAGGCACAATACTCCATAGTGTATATGGACCACATCTTCCTTATCCATTCGTCTGTTGAAGGGCATCTTGGTTCTTTCCACAGTTTGATGACCATGGCCATTGCTGCTATAAACATTGGGGCACAGATGGCACTTCTTTTCACTACATCTGTATCTTTGGGGTAAATACCCAGGAGTGCAATTGCAGGGTCATAGGGAAGCTCTATTTTTAATTTCTTGAGGAATCTCCACACTGTTCTCCAAAGTGGCTGCACCAACTTACATTGCCACCAACAGTGGAAGAGGGTTCCCCTTTCTCCACATCCCCTCCAACACATGTTGTTTCCTGTCTTGCTAATTTTGACTATTCTAACTGCTGTAAGGTTGTATCTCAATGTGGTTTTAATTTGAATCTCCCGATGGCTAGTGATTATGAACATTTTTTCATGTGTCTGATAGCCATTTGTATGTCTTCATTGGAGAAGTGTCTGTTTATATCTTCTGCCCATTTTTTGATATGATTGTCTGTTTTGTGTGTGTTGGGTTTGAGGTGTTCATTATAGATCCTGGATATCAACCTTTTGTCTATACTGTCATTTGCAAATATCTTCTCCCATTCCATGGGTTGCCTCTTTGTTTTCTTTACTGTTTCCTATGCTGTGCAGAAGCTTTTCAATTTGATGAAGTCCCAAAAGTTTATTTTCGCTTTTGTTTCCTTTGCCTTTGGAGACATATCTTGAAAGAAGTTGCTGTGGCTGATATCAAAGAGATTACTGCCTATGTTCTCCTCTAGGATTCTGATGGATTCCCACTCTCACCGCTCTTGATCAACACAGTATTAGAAGTCCCAGCAACAGCAATCAGACAACAAAGAGAAATAAAAGGTATCCAAATTGGCAATGAATATGTCAAACTCTCTTTGCAGATGACATAATACTTTATATGGAAAATCCAAAGGACTCCATCCCCAAAGTACTAGAACTCATACAGTAATTCAGTAATGTGGCAGGTTACAAAGTCACTGTACAGAAATCAGTGCCTTTCTTATACACTAACAACAAAAACACAGAAAGTGAAATTAGAGAATTAATCCCATTTACTATAGCACCAAGAACCATAAGATACCTGGGAATAAACCTAACCAAAGAGGTAAAGGATCTGTACTCGAGGAACTATGGAACACTCATGAAAAAATTCAAAGAAGACACAAAAAGATGGAAGACCATTGCATGCTCTTGGATCTGAAGAATAAATATTGTTAAAATATTTATACTGCCTAGAATAATCTATGCTTTTAATGCCATTCTGATCAAAATTACACCGTATTTTTCAAAGAGCTGGAGCAAATAATCCTAAAATCTGTATGGAATCAGAAGAGACCCTGAATTGCTAAGGAAATGTTGAAAAAGAAAAACAAAACTGGCAGAATCACGTTACCTGATTTCAAGCTTTACTACAAAGTTGTGATCACCAAGACAGCATGGTACTGGCATAAAAACAGACACATAGACCAGTGGAACAGAGTAGAGAGCCCAGATATGGACCCTCAACTCTATGGTCAAATCATCTTCGACAAAACAGGAAAAAATATACAGTGGAAAAAAGACAGTCTCTTCAATAAGTGGTGCTGGGAAAACTGGACAGCTATATGTAGAAGAATGAAACTCGACCATTCTCTTATACCGTACACAAAGATAAACTCAAAATGGATAAAAGACCTCAATGTGAGTTGGGAATCCATCAGAATCCTAGAGGAGAACATAGGCAGTAACCTCTTTGATATCAGCCACAGCAATTTCTTTCAAGAAATGTCCCCAAAGGCAAGGAAACAAAAGTGAAAATGAACTTTTGGGACTTCATCAAGAACAAAAGCTTCTGCACAGCCATGGAAACAGCCAACAAACCAAAGAGGCAACCCGGGGAATGGGAGAAGATATTTGCAAATGACAGTACAGAAAAAAGGCTGATATCCAAGATCTATAAAGAACTTCTCAAACTCAACACACACAAAACAGGTAATCATGTCAAAAAATGGGCAGAAGACATGAACAGACACTTCTCCAATGAAGACATACAAATGGCTATCAGATGCATGAAAAATGTTCATAATCACTAGCCATCCTGGAGATTCGAATTAAAACCACATTGAGATACAACCTTACACCAGTTAGAATGGCCAAAATTAGCAAGACAGGCAACAACATGTGTTGGAGAGGATGTGGAGAAAGGGGAACCCTCTTCCATTGTTGGTGGCAATGTAAGTTGGTGCAGCCACTTTGGAGAACAGTGTGGAGATTCCTCAAGAAATTAAAAATAGAGCTTCCCTATGACCCTGCAATTGCACTACTGGGTATTTGCCCCAACGATACAGATGTAGTGAAAAGAAGTGCCATCTGTGCCCCAATGTTTATAGCAGCAATGGCCATGGTCATCAAACAGTGGAAAGAACCAAGGTGCCCTTCAACAGACGAATGGATAAAGATGTGGTCCCACTATGGAATATTATGCCTCCATCAGAAAGGATGAATAGCCAACTTTTGTTTCAACATGGACGGGACTGGAAGAGATTATGCTGAGTGAAATAAGTCAAGCAGAGAAAGTCAATTATAATATGGTTTTCCCTATTTGTGGAGCATAAGAAATAACAGGGAGGACATGGGCAGATGGAGAGGAGAAGGGAGTTGAAGGAAATTGGAAGGGGAGGTGAACGATGAGGCTTCATAAAAATCCTGGCTTCATAAAAAGAGTCTGGAAGTTTTCCATCTGCTTCAGTTTTTTGAAACAGCTTCAGGAGAATAGGTGTTCTTTTTTCTTTGAAAGTTTCGTAGAATTCCCCAGGGAATCCGTCAGGTTCTGGGCTCTTGTTTTTTGGGAGGTTTTTGATCACTGCTTCAATCTCGTTACTAGATATCGGTCAATTCTGGTTGTCAATTTCTTCCTGGTTCAATTTTGGAAGTTTACAGTTTTCCAGGAATGCATCCATTTCATCTAGGTTGCTTAGTTTATTGGCATATAACTATTGATAATAACTTCTGATGATTGTTTCTACTTCCTTGGTGTTAGTTGTGATCTCTCCCTTTTCATTCATAAATTTATTAATTTGGGCCTTCTCTCTTTTCTTTGGATTAGTGTGGCCAGTGGTTTATTGATCTTATTGGTTCTTTCAAAAAACCAGCTTCTAGTTTTATTGATGCATTCTACTGTATCTCTAATTTCTATCTCATTGATCTCTGCTCTTATCTTGATGATTTCCCTTGTTGTTTGTGGAGTTGGCTTAATTTTTTGTTGATTCTCTAGTTCTTTAAGGTTTAGAGACAGCTGGTGTATTCTGAATTTTTCAATTCTTTTGAGGGAAGCTTGGATGGCTATGTATTCCCCCTTAAGTCTGTCTTTGCTGTATCCCATAGATTTTGGGCCCAAGTGTCTTCATTCTCATTGGTTTCCATGAATTGTTTGAGTTCTTCTTTGATCTCCTGGTTGATCCAAGCATTCTCAAGCAAGGTGGCCTTTAGCTTCCATATTTTTGAGTTCCTTCCAAACTTTTCCTTTTGATGGAGCTCCAGTTTCAAAGCATTGTGATCTGAGATATTCTCTGCATTCCCTGAATCTTGCAGGGAATAATCTCAATCTTTTGGTATTGGTTGAGTCCTGATTTGTGACCCAGTATGTGGTCTATTCTGGAGACGGTTCCATGTGCACTTGAGAAGTATGAGTATTCTGTTGTTTTAGGGTGGAATGTTCTATATATATCTATAAGGTCCAACTGGTCCAATGTGTCATTCAATGCTCTTGTTTCTTTATTGATTTTCTGTTTGGATGATCTCCTACTATTAATGTATTCATATCAATATGACTCTTTATCTTGATTAACAGTTTTCTTATGTAATTGGCTGCTCCCATATTGGGGGCATAAATATTTACAGTTGTTAGATCTTCTTGTGTATAGTTCCTTTAAGAATTATGTAGTGTCCTTCTGTATCTCTGACTACAATCTTTAGTTTAAAATCTAATTTATCAGGGTGCCTGAGTGGCTCAGTGGGTTAAGCTTCTTCCTTTGGCTCAGGTCATGGTCTCAGGGTCCTGGGATCGAGCCCACATTGGGCTCTTTGCTCAGTGGGGAGCCTGCTTCACCCTTTCTCTCTGCTGGCCTCTTTGCCTACCTGTGGTCTCTCTCTCTGTCAAATAAACAAAATAAAATCTAAAAAATTAAAATAAATTAAAATCTAATTTATCTTATATGAGAATCCCTACCCTGTCCCTCTTTTGTGGCCCATTGGCATGAAAGATGCTTCTCCATCCCTTCACTTTCAGTCCGGGTGTATCCTTAGGTTCAAAAATGGGTCTCTTGTAGACAACATATGGATGGGTTCTGTCATTTTATCCAATCTGTAACCCTGTGTCATTTTATGGGTGCATTTAGGCCATTTGCATTGAAAGTGATTTTTGAGAGATACGTTTTTATTGACATCATGTTACCTCTGAAGTCTTTCTTTTTGTAGATTGTCTCCATATATTTCTGTTAAATGATATTCCTAGGATTTTTCCTCTTTTATAGAATCCTCCCCCTCTTTGGTGGTCGCATACTCTTTTAAACCTTGCCAGTCTTGGAAACTCTTTATCTCTCCATCCATTTGGAATGTCAGTCTTATTGGATAAAGAATTCTTGGCTGCATGTTCTTCTCGTTTAGTGCCCTGAATATGTCTTGCCAGCCCTTTCTGGCTTGTCAGGTATCTGTGGACAGATCTGACGTTATCCTTATGGACTTTCCTCTGTACATAAGAAACTTCTTTGTCCTAGCTGCTTTCAAGAGGTCCTGTCTACAATTATGATTTATAATTCTTACTATCAGGTGTCTTGAGGTTTTTCTAGATTCTATAATCTTAGGGGGAGACTGTTCTGCCTCTAGTACATGAACACTGGTTCCATTCACGAGATTGGGAAAATTTTCATGGAGAATTTAACTATATCTTCTAATCTTCTTTCTTTCTCCTCCCCCTCAGGGATTCCAATAATTCTGACATTGGAACATTTCATGGTGTCATTTATTTCCCTAATTCTGTTTTCATGGCTTCTAAGCTGTTTGTTCCAGACTTCTTCCTGATCCTTTCTTTCTATCTGTTTGTCCTCCAGATCACTAATTCTATCTTCTGTCCCTGTTACCCTAGCTTTTAGAGAATTTAGATTAGATTGGAACTCATTGAGAACATTGTGAACATCATCCCTGGTGGATTTCACTTCTGCCCTAATCAATTCCATTTGGTCATCCATGGCTTTCTCCAACCTAGCTATTGCCTAGATCATTGTTAGCCTGAATTCCCTTTCCAATGTATTGTTTATGTCCACAGCCATTAGCTCTGTTGCAGAAGGCCCAGCCTCTGAATTTTTCCTCTGTTGTGCATTCCTCCTCCTAACCATTTTGGTGAGAGATGGCTGAACAGATGTAGCTGAATGTATCAATCATGGTACAGGCAAGGTGCACCCTGGAATGCTTCTGAGCAATCAAGAGTCCCCACCGAAAAGAAAGAAAAAAGAAAGAAAAGAGAGAGAGAGAGAGATACAGGAGAAAAAGGAAGATAAAATAAGAGAAGGCCCAGCCCAAATGGGCCCCAGGGTAAGGTTTATGAAGTATACTAACAAAAACAGATAAACAAAAAGACTGATAAAAGTAGATGACAAGAGAAAAAAACACAAATATGTAATAACAAAACAAACAAAAAAAGAACCTCATCAAAAAGAACCCCAAGTATAAGATTTATATACTACCAGGACAAAAACAAATACACAGAAACACTGGCAGAAGAAAAAGAAGGGAGAATGGTTATAAATTCTCAGTGTGGGCGAGGAACGTTATTTTGATTCTTCCTGGATATATCTTGATGTCTTTGTTAAAGGACTCAGCTTTCCTAAGATAAGGGGGGATTAAAAACTAGTTACCTATAGGGGTAGCATTGATTGGGGAAAGGGGATTACCTTTAAGTTTAACTCTATATGAATATTAAAAAATAAAAAAGAGAATAAACTAAACTAAAATTAAAAAAATAAAAAAAAAATAGAAATGCAAAAGAAAAACACAGGTATATGTACCAAAAAGTTCAGGTTAAAAGGTTATTGTGGAATTTGATGTACTAGACATCTCACTGTGATGGTAAATAGGTTAAAAAAATTATCTATAAAAAAAATGAACCAGAATAGTGGGAACAAATTAAAAATAAAAGTTGTATCTATGGGGGCGCCTGGGTGGCTCAGTGGGTTAAGCCGCTGCCTTCAGCTCAGGTCATGATCTCAGGGTCCTGGGATGGAGTCCCGCATCTGGCTCTCTGCTCAGCAGGGAGCCTGCTTCCCTCTCTCTCTCTCTCTGACTGCCTCTCCATCTACTTGTGATTTCTCTCTGTCAAATAAATACATAAAATCTTAAAAGAAATAAATTTGTATCTATGAAGTAGTGGTAGTTGTTCTCTTGTCTGTTTTTTTTTTTTTTTTTTTTTTTTTTTTTGTTGGCTTTCTTGGGGAGGGGCCTGCCATGTGGTTTTTTTCAGACCGTGTTCCCTGAGTGAAGTACTCCTGCCCCCATCAATGGGGTGGACTCTGAGGAAACCCGTTTTTCAGGCTTTTGTTCTCTGTGGTTTTGTTTGTTTGTTTGTTTGTTTTCTCTCATCTTGGCAGCTTTTGATGGTTTTGGAAGTTTATAGGAAAGCAAACTGTTCCCAGACCTCCCTTTCAGAGAGAAGCCTCAGTCTGTTCCCCTCTGCATGATCCAGAGCACAGAAATTCCCCCTCTGTCGCTGGCAGAGCACATTCCCAGTCATGGTCTCTGGGGTCACAGGAACTCCTGCTTGTACCCAAAACCACCAAAGCAGTGGCTTTCTGGGTAGCTCCAGACCACCAGAGAGGTTCCAAGCAGCAATAGCACACTGAGATTTTCCCACTGGCCTGGGCTGGGAGTGCTCAGACTCTCTAGGTCTGAGATCGCTGGCTGGTGAGGCTCCCTGCCCCTCATGGGAGCTGCCACCCAGATGCTCTCAGGTGTGCTGGTGGCTCAGGGACCAATACCTGGCTTCTTTGCCACACTCTCTGGCTCAGTGCCAGGGGTGGCTGTCCTGGGTCTGGGGACTTAAGTCCCTGTCCCTAACCGCCCTGATTCCCACAATTTCCCTTCACAATCCTTTGCTCTTTTTGAGTGCTTTCAACCAGACTCCAAGTTAATGTTGGTCTCCAATCGCAGGGCACTCTCATATTGGGGTATTGCTTTCCAATGGGTCACTTCTGGTGGCTCCCTCCCATTTTTGTGTATCTTCCAATATCAGTCTGATGTTCCCACTCTGCTTTACCTGCCCCACTGGCACCTTCTGCCCCCATAGAGACCCAGAAGTGTATAATTCTAATCTCAGGCTGATTTCCTGGATGATCAGAGTTCTTTGGTAGGTAATCATCTCCCTTTAGGGTACAGGGCAAAATGGTGCCTCCTCATACTGCCCTGCCATTTTGTCTCTTCTCTACTTCTATATTGAATAGCAGTGGTGATAGTGGACAGCTGTGCTGTGTTCCTGACCTTAGGGGAAAAGCTCTCAGTTTTTCCCCTTTGAGAATGATATTCACTATGGGGCTTACATTGATTGTTTTTATGGTATTGAGGTATGTACCCTCTATCCCTGCACTGTGAGGAGTTTTGATCAAGAAAGGATGCTGTACATTGTCAAATGCTTTTTCAGCATCTATTGAAAGTATCATATAGTTCTTGTTCTTTCTTTTGTTAATGTATTGTATAACATTGATTTGCAAAATCCCATTTGGTAATGGTGCATAATCCTTTGAATGTACTGTTAGATCCTGTTGGGTAGTATTTTGGTGAGAAATTTTGGATCCATGTTCATCAAGGATATTAGTCTGTAATTCTCCCTTTTTCATGGGGTCTTTGTCTGGTTTGGGGATCAAGGTAATGCTGGCCTCATAAAATGAGTTTGGAAGTTTTCCTTCCATTTCTATTTTTTGGGACAGTTTCAGGATAATAGTATTAAATCTTCTTTCAATGTTTGATAGAATTCCCCTGGGAAGCTGTCTGACCCTGGGCTCTTGTTTTTTGGGAGAGTTTTGAGTACTGCTTCAATTTCCTTACTGGTTATGGGTATGTTCAGGTTTTATATTTCTTCCTGGTTCAGTTTTAGTAGTTTACACATTACTAGGAATGCATCCTATTTTTCCAGATTGTCTACTTTGCTGACATATAGTTGCTCACAATATGTTCTCATAATTGTTTGTATTTCTTTTATGTTGGTTGTGATCTCTCCTCTTTCATTCTCAATTTTATTAATTTGGGTCCTTTCTCTTTTCTTTTTGATAAGTCTGGCCAGGGATTTATCAATCTTATTAATTCTTTCCAAGAACCAGCTACTAGTTTTGTTAATCTGTTCTACTGTTCTTTTGGTTTCTAGCTCATTGATTTCTGCTCTGATCTTTATTATTCCTTTTCTTCTGCAGGGTTTAGGCTTTCTTTGTTGTTCTTTCTCCAGCTACGTTAGGTGTAGAGTTAGATTGTGTATTTGAGACCTTTCCTATTTCTTGAAAGAGGCTTGTTTTGTTATATACTTTCCTCTTAGGACTGCCATTGCTTCATCCCAAATATTTTGAACAGTTGTGTTTTTATTTTTATTTTTATTTTTATTTCCATGCATTTAAAAAAAAAAATCCTTCTTTAACTTCCTGATTGACCCATTCATTCTTTAATACGATGCGCTTTAGCCTCCATGTATTTCATTTTGTTCCAACTTTCCTCTTCCTATTGAGTTCTAGTTTCAAAGCATTATAGTATAAAAATTTGCAGGGAATAATCCCAATATTTTGGTACTAGTTGAGATCTGATTTTTGACCCAGGATGTGATCTATTCTGGAGAATGCGCCATGTGCAGTAGAAAAGAATGTGTATTCCACTGCTTTGATTTGGAATGTTCTGAATATATCTATAAAGTCCATCTGGTCCACTGTGTCATTTGTAGCCTTTATTTCCTTATTGATCTATTGCTTAGATGATTTGCCCATTTCAGGGAGGGGGATGTTAAAGTCCCCTACTATTAGTGTATTATTGTCAGTGTGTTTCTTTGATTTTGTTATTCTTGGCTGTTTTGATATTAGGGGCATAGATATTTAAAATTTGTTAGATATTCTTGTTGGATATACCCTTTAAGTATGATATAGTGTCCTTCCTCATTTCTTATTACAGTCTTTGGTTTTAAATCTAATTGAGAACATATAAGGATTGCCACCCGAGCTTTCTTTTGATGTCCATTAACATGGTAAATGGTTTTCCAAGTCCTCACTTTAAATCTGGAGGTTTCTTTGGGTCTAAAATGAGTCTCTTGCAGACAGCATATTGATGAGCCTTGTTTATTGTTGTTGCTGTTTGTTTGTTTGTTTGTTTTTGTTTCCAATTTATTCCCTGTGTCTTTTGATTGGGGTATTTATCCCATTTACATTCAGGGTAACTACTGAAAGATATAAATTTAGTGCCATTATATTGCCTATAAGTTGACTTTTACTTTATATTGTTTCTATACCTTTCTTGTCTGTTACTTTTAGGCTCTCTCTTTGCTTAGAAGACCTCTTTCAATATTTCCTGTAGGGCTGGTTGGGTGTTCACAAATTCTTTGAGTTTTTGTTTGTCCTGAAAGCTTTTTATCTTTCCTCTATTTTCAGTGGCAGCCTAGCTGGATATAGTATTCTTGGCTGCATATTTTTCTCATTTAGTGCTCTGAATATATCATCCAGTCTTTTCTGACCTGCCAGGTCTCTGTGGATAGGTCTGCTACCAATCTAATATTTCTACCATTGTAGGTTACAAACCTTTTGTTCTGAGCTGCTTTCAGGATTTTCTCTTTGTTTCTGAGATTTGTAAGTTTTACTATGAGATGATGGAGTGTTGACCTATTTTAATTTATTTTGGGGGGTCTCTGTACCTTCTGTATTTTGATGCCTGTTTCCTTCCCCAAATTAGGGAAGTTCTCTGATTTATAGTTTGTTGCAATATACCTTCTGCCCCCCTCTCTCTTTCCTTTTCTTCTGGAATCCCAAGTACTCTAACATTGTTTTCTCTTATGGTATCACTTATCCCTCAAATTCTCCCTTTGTGATCCAGTAGTTGTTTATCTCTCTTTTTCTCATTCTCTTTACTCTCCATCATTTGGTTTTCTATATCACTAATTCTCTCTTCTACCTCATTTATCCTAGGAGTTAGACCCTCTATTTTTTTTTTTTTTTCTGGACCTCATTAATAGACTTTTTGAGTTTGACTTGATTAAATTTTTGTTCTTTTATTTCTCCAGAAAGGGATTTTCTAGTATTTTCTATGCTTTTTTCAAGTCCAGCAAGTACCTTTATAATCATTATTCTGAACTCTATTTTCAACATCTTACTAATGTCCATGTTGATTAGGTCCCTGGCAGTCGATACTACCTCTTTGGGTTTTTTTTTTTTTTTTTTGAGGTGAGTTTTTCCATTTTGTCATTTTATCCAGTGAAGAGTAGATAAATGGAAGAACAAAATGTTAAATGTGTAACAATGACCCCAGAAAAAAATATACACTAAACAAATTGGAGAGACCAGAAACTGGGAGGAAAAGAAAGAAAGGAAAAAAAGAACATGATTAGGCTGGTGAGTAGAACAGAGCCAAACACTGATTTTGGATGTGTTTTGGTCTGTTAGAGGAAACTCCCTCCGAAAATTTTAAAGAAAGAAAAATTTATATACATATACAAAAATAAGGGTAAATATGATGAAGAGATGGGATATGACTATAAAGATGAAAATTTAAAAAGATTTTAGAAAAAGAATTGATAAGAAGTTGGTTGAAAAAAAAAGAAAAAAAAATTTTAAAAAGGAAAGAATGTGATCAGGTGGGAGACTAGAATAAAGCCATATACTAGATTTAGGGTATATTTTGGTCCATCAGAATAAACTGTATCCCAAAATCTTAAAAAAAAAAAATATATATATATATATATATATATATACACACAAAATATTGGGTTAAATACAATGATGGGATAGAATATGATTGTAAAAATAGGTTGAAAATTGGTTGACAAAAATTGTTAAAAAAGGAAAGAAGAAAAATTTAAAAAAATAGAAAAAGAAAAAATAAAATAAAAAAAATAGCTTTGAAAGAGTAAGTCATGGAATTAAAGCCATGAATTCTATGGGGAGTAGTCCCCTAGTGTTGGAGTTTTGCAGTTCTCATTGGTAGACAAACTTGGTCTTGGCTGGATGTTCTTGTTGATGTTCTGGGGGAGGGGCCTGTTGCAGTGATTCTTAAATATCTTTGCCTGAGGCTGAACTGCACCTCCCTTGCCAGGGGATAGCTAAGTAATCTGCTCTGGTTTGCTCTGAGTAGCTTTTTCCCCAGAAAGCTTTCTGTACAGCTTTGGAGGAGGAGAATGAAAATGGCAGCCTCCCAATATCTAGCCCCAGAGGAGCTGAGAGCTCCAGGCCCCATTCCTCAGTGTGTCCTTGGAGAAAAGCAGTCAATCACTCTAGTCTCCCTGGTCTCCAGCCACACTCTGTGCTCACCCAGTCTGTGGACCAAGCATTTCTATCTCTGGCCCATGACCCCATTTGGAGTTTCCAAATGCAGAAGATTCCTGTGGTGTGCTCCCATGCCACTCCTCCCAGGGTAGGAAGGGGAATCTCAACAAGCTACTTGTTGAGTCCCTGCTCTAAGAGCAGTGGCCCAGGTGTGCTGTGGATCATAGTTTGTGGCAACCCCAACTGAGCCCAATTCTCAACTCTGTCTTTGCAGCCAGCTTTCCCTCTCTTATACTTGGGAGGTCTACCACACTCATCACCCCCAGTCATTCTATGACCCTGAAGGTTCTGAGACCACACTGTCCCAGCTAGTCTTTGACCCCTGCTTAGCCACTGGAGTGACATCCATCAATGGAGTAGACTTCTAAAAGTTTTTATTTTGTGCTCCACTGCTCTATCACTTGCCAGTAGCCAGCTGAAGGAGGCTCCCTCCCCCTGCAGTCTATCTTCCTAAATATCCCCTCAGATTCACTTATCTGCATGTCCTACCTTCCAGAATGTAGTAATCTTCTGCTCATGAATTGTTGCTATTCTTTTCTTTGATCTCCTGTTGAGTTTGTAGGTGTTCAGAATGGTTTGATGACTATCTAGGTGAATTCCTGGGACTAGATAAAATTTAGGTCTCCTACTCCTCTGTCATCTTGATCATCTACCTCCACCCCAGAGTATCACCTATTTGTAATTCCCTGATAATCTGTACTGATTACCATTTGAGCCTCTTATATCTTATTTGGTGTCACTTAAAGATTATCTATTCAGTGAATCAGAAATAAGATGAAAATGTCCAATGGACACCATGCTTTTCTCCTGTGACTGCACAGCTTTCAAGTTTTGAATTTGATTTTATTACCAGGAAAGGTCTCATGCCAGGTCTTGAGTCTTGTCTCAGATTGTCTTGAATGGACATTTTGTCATGCTCCCATGACCCATGCTTTCTATCCAGCCCTTTTTTTTTTTTAATATTTTTTTTAATCCAGCCCTCATTATGACATGTGGTAAGAGGGAGTATATGATCCACAGGCATCTGTCTCTTCTGTCAGATTTTTTCAGGTGTACCTGCCCGAGCTCCTACCATCAGATACATAATTGAGGTAGGACTTGGAAAGACCAAAGATATTTGGGGATATGTTCAACTGATTTGTATTACTTTGCTGATCCTATCTACTAGGAATTTGACTTTTAAAAAAATCTTTCATTGATACAAGTACTAGGAAACTATGACACAAAATTTTTATACTATTTTTCTGTTACGGAGATTGAACCAGGCTTATTATTCATGACTTGACTTTTTTTTTTAAGATTTTTATTTATTTATTTTGAGAGAGAGAGACAAAGTGAGAGAGAGCATGAGAGGGGAGGTCAGAGAGTGAAGCAGACTCCTCATGGAGCTGGGAGCCCAATGTGGGACTTGATCCTAGGACTCTGGGACCATGACCTGAGCTGAAGGCAGTTGCTTAACCAACTGAGCCACCCCAGGTGCCCTCATGACTTGACTTTTAACCTTAGAATCCTACTAAAAGGAATCAATCCTGAAGAAGTAATTACACATATAAACAAAGAGCTATGTATAGAGTTATTCACCCTAGTATGATATATTGTAGCTAAACATTGGTAGCTACTTAACTGTCCAGAAAAAAGGAAAATTATTAAGAACATTGCTTTCTAGACTTATAATCAACCCGAACATTTACTTTTTCAACACTTTTCTTTAAATCTACTTTAAGCCAATTGCTTTTCTTTTTACTTATCCTCAATCTATGCAATAATATTCATGATGTAACAGGAATATATAGTAATTAGATATTTTTCTCAAATATATATTAAAAGAAATACAAAATACATAACTGTTAGAATAAAAATATTCATCTGGATATTAGCTAAAATAGTCTTATATACTACCACTGATGCAATGTATGCTTCCTTAAGTTATAGGTTTGATAACTTAAGGAAATCATACTGTATCCAGACAGCATTAAAAGTAGTTTCTTTGGTTTGGGAAAGTGTTTATGTTATGATGTAAAGTGGGTAGAAAAATACAGCACAAAGTTTTATAAATATATATATATGTAAAATTTGAATGTAAATACACAAATATAAGATTGATTATGTCTGAGTGGTAAGATTAACTGCTTCTATTTTCTTCTTTATGTTTTTTGGGCTTTACAACAGTAAATATGCACTACTTTTAAGCCAGGGGGAGAAAAGTATTATTTTTAAACTTTTTATTAAACATTCATTTAATAAGTCTATTGCCTAGCAATACCTAGGGCACCTGTAATATAGATGAACATAGAGCATAGTGAACATAAAGCAATGAGTGACTATAGTGCAAAAGCTGCTACCAAAAATAAAAGATCTTCCCCTTTGTTTAGTGCTTTTTCCTGTCTCACATTAGAATCCAATACTTTCTCAGTGACTGAAGTTGAAAGAATCAGAATAAGCCCTTTTGAGGACAAACAGATGTCCAATAAGACTGGGTGATTTTGATTGGGTCATCAATAGCTGAGACCTCCTGGAGACACCTTAAAAGTGAGCCCTTGAGGCATTTTCACAGGAGTTTCCATTTTTACAGAGGGGACCCCTCCTGGCCTTCTAAGACCCATGAGAATCAGAAACAGATGAGAAATCATGCCCTGTTCTCATACATGAGAACCACTGACTCACTAAAATCTCACAACACTCTGGAAAAAGGAGAACTCAACCTGTTCTTACAAAAAAAAATCACCTTAATGATTATGTAAATGTGATGTATGTGATTGTTTAAGAAAACAGAATAATATTAGTAAATTGATACATCTACTACTAATAATGAGGGAAAAAATCTACTGCTTGCAAGTCTAAGCAAGGAAACCCCAAAGCTGTTTTTGGATATAAACACTGACCACCAGGGCTGGACCAACTCCTGAGATGAGCCCTGGGAATTGAGGGATAAATGACAGAGTTACAGGCTTCAAGCAACTCAGACTAGAGCCAGGGCAATAGTCAATCATGTAGTCTCCTGGGATTCTTTATAAACACAGGTCTGAACATTTAAGGTAAAAAGGGCAATTTTTAAAGAATATATATAATCAATTTTTTTCCATTTAATAAATTTTTCTCGGTATTCTGTGGGTTACTTCTGATTTTGTTCAAAGGTGATAGTTATAAATTTCATATCTTAACACTAAATCATTAGAGAGCAATCTCTGAATAAAGAATCTTTATAAAGGAAAATGCAAGAAATTTAATAAAGGAGATTTTGATTTAATTAATTGTTTTAAGTAAATAACATTTACAAAGTCCAATAATCTTTATAGAGATTTTAATGGGAAAAAACAGTATTTTAAAATTTCAGTTATCAATTTTTTTTGTTAAACGTGTATATTCTCAGTTATATGTGAAAATGACTATGCCATCTAGTTAAACAAAATAAAATATTTTCAGCTAAATTAGTAACATCACATTCAAGTTTTGTTAGCCAATTCCCTTTTTCCTTTTTAAAAATTTCACAAGAATTATTTAATTTAATTTATTTATTTATTGTGTGTTAGTCACCATACAGTACATAATTTGTTTTTGATGTAGTGTTCCAAGATTCATTGTTTACACATAACACCCAGTGCTCCATGCAATACATGCCCCCCTTAATTCCCATCACCAGGCATAGTTATCATTTTAAAACAAGAATAAGAAAAACATGTTTCGGCTGCAGAAGATGCAGAACCCTTAAGAAAGAATCCAAAGAAATGTTCGTACACAGAGTTCATGTAACCACTGAATTAAACATGTCCCCAAATGCACACATACACATACTTACATACAGTGAAAAGGCAAACATACCCAGATCATCTTAAATTATCATCAGTCTTGACCAGTGTTCGTAGATGCTAGGAGCTCTGAAGTTCCAAAAGAATGGCCCAAGACTGTTCCTGTAGGTCAACAGAGATTAAGAAGGTAAAAATCCAGGAATCTTTTAAGTGCAAAGGATATCTGGGAAGAGGTATGGATATTGTCTTTTCCTTGGATTCTGCCCTAATGCTGATCTCCAACTTAACTAGCTTCAAAGGCTACAGCTGGACTTGATGCCTGAAACTGCCCACAAGTACCTCCTGCTTGGGTCCAGACAATATCTAGCACTAATCCTCTAATTTCATGTGCAGAGAGAGAAATTTTATTTCATTTTTCCTCTTTTCTTGAAAAGGTATAATTGACATATAATACTATATTAATTTCAGCTGTGCAATGAAGAGGCAAATTTTAAATGAATACTGTGTAAGAAACTGGTTATTGTCCTCCAGCATTCCCTTCTTCTCAGTTATAGAATCCTGGAGTTTTAGTTAGGCAAATGGCCCCTACATAAAAATATATATCAGCCTCCTTTGAAGCTGGGTATGCATGTGTGACTAAGTTAAGGACAATAGGTCATGAGCAGAAGTAAACTGTAAAACTCTGACCAATCTCAAGGAAGGTGAAGACTCTGTTCTTTCCTATCCTCTTCTTATGGGTTAGGAATGGCAGAGAGAGCAGCCATCTTTGGAGTCATATGCCGAAAATGGCAAAGCCACCCCACTAACCCTACAGTCCTCACCTCTGGAAAATAACTATCAGAAAGAAAAAAAATCATTGCACTTAATCCATTATATTGGAGGTACTTCCTTAACAACAACTTAGGTTAAAAAAAAATTTTCATAACAGAAAATCTGTGTGTGGAAGCTGGAGAGATGGCAAAATTTAAGGAACAAATGATAGGGCAGATAGAGGGAATAAGAGTAACAACACAGGTCAAGTTGTCAGAGTGAAATGTCACTGAGAGCAGCCTTGAAGGATGGGTAGGGCTAGAAAAAGCAGGAGAAGTGGGGGGAGCCATGGGCTCTTCTGAGAGGGGTTGGCAAGATGGAAGAAAGATACACAGACCTGTAGCAAGCACAGCATTGTGCAAACAGTAGGCACTCAGTAAATTTTTGAGTAATTGCTGAGTAGGGCTCAAAAGCCTGCCTAAGCATTGAGACCTTAATCTGGAAGCAATAGTAAAGCAGCTGAGTAGCACAGTAAAAGGTTTGCTTAAGGAAAATCAACTTGGCAGAGGCATGAAAAATTGGATAGGACTATTGAAAAAAAAATTTTAAAAATACAAGCAAAAAAAAATTTGTAGGCCAGGGCAAATAGAGAAGACAATCACATAATTTGTCATTCAAACTGGCATACTCTTAAGAATGAATGAGGTGGTGTTAATTAGTACACTGGGACATTGGGCATAAACTGGGATTTTCCCAGGCAAACTACCATGTGACATCAACACGGAAACAGATAACTTAGACTTCTCAGGGTGTGCTCTTTCACTTTTAATACCTGTTTTGACAACGTCCCTCCCCGCTGCCCCTGCCATAGGCTTTCTATATTGTCTGTCTACAGGGTCTGTTTTTCAGACTGGCCCCAAAGATTAGGCTGATTTTATGTTCTATGCTCCATTGTGTTGGGTGAGAAAGGGTTTTTTTCTCATCACTTGCTCCTTTTTTATCTTCACAGGAAGTAAACATTGATTATTTTTTAATCACCTCCGTTTTTGTCATCCTCCCCAGAGCAGTGTGTTTGTTACTTTTAAAACCCAGCCATAACTAAAATTCCTGTTTGCTTTTGTTCCTTTACACTCTATTCATGGAAATAGAATGAGGTTCTCCCACCTGGTGTAGAGAGACAAGGACAGCAGCATGGGATTCCTCTGTATGGAAATCCATATGTTAGGCCAGGTTGGGAAGTGTGGATGACATTCAGAAAAAAAGTCAACCATAGAAAGAATGGTGGCCGTGAGAATTTCCCTTAAAAAATTAGGATTTGGGATTAACACTGTGGGAAATGTTCACCTTTCCCTTTACTATTCCATATTAAGAAGTTTTCAGCTCTAAATCCTTTGGAAATGTTTCGAAAGGAATTTACCTAGGATCACCATTCATGCATTACACAGGTATTTGTAGATTTACCATTTTAGCAAACAAACCCAAACATCTCTGCCCTCAGATCTCTCATAGAGGTAAATTCCAAGACAGAGAGGTAAGTAAACCTCTCTGTACTGCAGCTCCCATGAATCAGATGCAGGCAAGGCAAGCACTATCTCTGGTGGGTGTGAAGTACTTGGGGAGTTTTCAGGCTCTAAGACAAGTGAAAACATGCTTGAGTTGCCGCCCAAGAGTCAAGTATTTACCTGTTGAAGCCCAACAGCTTCAGGCCCATGCAGATACCGTGTGCCACCTAATGGAACTGTAATGGATTCCAAGGCTTCACAGCGATCCCGCACCCCACCCCAGGGCCAGTCTAAAATGGAAATCTCTGTCATACAGAATGTAAGGGACCTGAGAAATTGGAGACATTGCCCAGATCATCCCCTAATCTTAGAAATGGGAAAGTGGAACCTGGAAAACCAAACGGTTTGTCTAAGGTCACCAAGTAGTAGCTATGTTATGCTATTGGCTTTATCAAATCTCAAAGTACTGGGCATGTCAGAAGAACTGTATGGGCTGTGGGTAGGGAGAGAAGCCAGAAGGAATGGAGAAGATGGAGAGTAAAAGGAGTACCTCCCAGGCTACTGACCTCTCCAAAGAAGTCAGGGAACATGCACACAAGGCTGGGCAGGTACATGGTGTTTTTGGCAACCACAGATCATTATTGGTCTAGCAGCTTGCCAAGAAGTCAGAAATGCACAAAAATGTCTATAACCCTCTGATTCAGTGCAATTTAAAAAACCCAAAGGAGTAGAATCTCTACAGATTTTGAATTTTCACAACTTGTTTGTGAAGGAAAAAGACCCACAGAAGCTGTTGCGTAAGTGGGTGACTTTTTAAATGGTCAAACCAGTCAGTTAAATTTCAGTCAATTAAAATTTCAATTTAAAGTCAATCCATTGACTTTCTGTTCCTGTGCGTGTCTCCGGTATTAGTCAGACTCTTCTTTTACCCAAATATGCAAAAAACAGAGGCTCTTTTTTTTCAGTATCTGGTACATGGTATACATTTAATACAAAAGCATTAACTTGAATCAAAACTTCAAAATGAATTATCACACAGTTGCATAATCTGTTCAGAAATTTATCTTTTCATATCACCTCAGCACTGGAAACCATGTAAATAGAAAGGTGGAGTGAGAAGGTGGGAGGCATCCCTTGGCACTTATTTAAGAAGGATGCTCCTGAGACACCTGGGTGTCTCAGTCAGTTAAGCTGCTGATTCTGGATTTCTGCTCAGGTCATGATCTCAGGATTATGAAATGAAGCCCAATGTGGGCTCTGTGCTCAGCAAGGAGTCTGCTGGTCCCTCTCCCTCTGTTCCTCTCTCTACTCACTCTCCCTCACTCTACCTCTAAAATAAATAAATAAGTAAGTAATAAACAAACAAATAAAATCTTTAAAAAAGAAAGATGCTTCTGCTTTGCTTTGCTTTGCTTCCCCAAATAGGGATACTATTAGAGACCCCATTTCTATTCTAAGGCATGGGAGCCATGGCAGGGCCTAGCTGGGCTCAAGTGGTGCCGGGAACTGATGACATGGGCATTGACACTGCCACATGCACGAGCCTACCCATATACAAAAACATGCTATTATGCTTTATGCTACAACTCACGTAGGCATAGGAATGACACAACAACCAATGAGAAACAGATCACATAAAGAGGCAGAAGAATCAAGGCTTACAAGTTCCACCACAGAAAGATGACCACATTTGAATGACAAATGTGGCTTAAGAATTCTAACAACGAGGGCTGAAAGGAAAACTGAGTTTAGCTATGACATTTTCATCATCTGATAATAGAATATGCAAATTACAGGGGACACTTTTTTATAGAACTGAATGCAGATAGATAAGAACCACGGGGATGAAGTGGAAGACAGTCCCATCTGTGGGATCAGAGCAGAGATGTTTGCTCACTTGGCAGAGGCAGGCCTGTGCATGGGGCAGAAGGTACTCAACAAAAAGGTCTGGGTGCTATAGACAAAGAACAGCCCAACAACAAGCACTTATAGCACATGTTAACAAGAAGCCTCTCTGGCTTCTGTGGCTTTAGCACTACCACAGCCATACCAAGCTAGAATAGATCAGGTCTGCCTTTACACACTCAGAAGCATGGTTCCTATGCATATTGAATATGCATTTTCTGGATCTTTACAACAAACAATAAACAACTTTTAATGAAATTATTTTTATGGCAAAGTGAGAACTGGAGAAAAATGGAGATGGCTGGATCCCAGGATACTCATCAGAGTTATTGATAGCTACTAATAAAATGGACTCTGGTTCAGGTAGTTAAAAAAAATTATTGGAAGCTAGCTATCAAATCATCAGGAAGGCCAAAAGTAAGACTTACAAAATAGGCAGGAAGCAGGATCATCTGGTGGCTACAGACACAGCCAAGTTCCTTCCACAGAACCAGCCCCATCATGACCTTTTCTCATGGATAGTCTCCAACTTGTTCTGTATCTTTCAACCTCTCAATCCATATTCAGAGTCCCATATGAGCCATCTAGGTAACCAAGTCTGGCACACATTTAGGAAGAGGTAATGACTGGCCCCTTCAGGGTTTTAGATAGAGATGGAAGTAGCACCCTGCCTCCCACTAAAAGGCATGCATTGGGAGATCCTCCACTCGCACAGAAAGTGCTGATGCTGGCCAGTAGCAGTGAAGCAGTAACCCCAGTGACAACTACCACAAGAGCTAGCAGTTGTCCACTATCGGGAGAGTGGGGTTCCAATGGGGTATAGTGAAGAGGGGTGGCTACAGAGAGAAGGCAGAGCCCAAGAAAAGGAAAAGGAAAGGAAAAACCAAAACTATGAGAAAGATTGAATTTCTTCACCATTCCACAATTTCCATGTATGATTTCTTTTCATATGAAGGATTTGAGAACTTCCAATAAATGTCCTCAAAACTAAAAATGGACATGGCATGAAGAATAGGATGAAGGATAGCAACAAGGATGAAGGATGAAGAATAGCAACAATCTTGTTAAATAGCTCTCATTATTTTATAGTCATATCTTGTGTAAAATAAGTTTGCGAAGGGTGATGCGACATAAACTGTGTCTGCTACAAAGCACATACATAGCTTTCAGGACATGACTGTAAATGGAATTAAAGCCAAAGCAGACACATTTCAATTAATTTTCTTAATTTTATTCTTTCTGGGTATTTCACAATTTTCAAATATTTTCTACTTTTCAAGACTATTGTCGTTGAATATCTTATAAATTAAATTAGAGATCATCCCTGATACGGCGATACATGAAATGAGGATTAAGTAAAGATATTTTGTTCATTCCAATTTCTTTCATTTATTTATAGGGAGAACATGTGTGCATGTGAGTTGAGGGAGGGGCAGAGGGCAAAGGAAAGAGAGAATCTCAAGCAGACTCCACACTGAGCACAGAGCCTGACTCAGGGCTCAATCCCAGGACCCTGAGATTCTAACCTGCCCTGAGATTCAGGACCCTGAAATTCTGACCTGAGTCAGTCGTTTGACCAACTGTGCTACTAAGGTACCCCATCAATTCTAATTTCAAAGTTGTTTTATCTTATTTTACTGCTATGCGTCCTTTATTATATGCATTTTTAAAGTTATTTAATAACACACATACAAATCAATTTTGCCCAGCTTGTGTCAAATAGAAGTTGAATAATAATGATAATGCATAATAAATCACAAACTTTCCTCCAAATATGTAAATCATAAATTAAGCACCATAATTCTTGATCACCAGTAGGAATTACAGGAAATGTTGCCCTTGAGAATCCATGGCTTATGCAGCATAACACAACAAAGGCAAGAACTTGAAACCACAGTCTAATGTTTTGATGTTACCCTGGTGGCAGCCAAATCATTATTATCATTATTGCTTTCTCCCCTGTACTATACTCCCTTTTATAAGAAATAGAAATTTTATAGAAATTCTTCTGTAATTTTCCAAATGCAGCCCAACAATTTGGGGAGAAGGTGATTTAAAGTCAGAAGAAAAGCCACTAATACCTTCTGCATGACCTTGTTACCCAGAGGTCTGGGCAATGGTGATCCAAGTATTCCCACCTTGTACATTAAGCACACACTTCATCTTCCTTCTTAATGATCTAATCTGCCTTCTTTTTGTCGATATGTCTGGAGAGCATGTTTTCCCAAATAAACCTGGTCTGGCTTAGGAATCTTGACATTCCATTCAAATGAAAGAGCATATTGTTGAAAACTAACTGCAGAGAGACAGACAGGCAGGGATACACACAGTGTCATTGCTTGACATTTTCATGTCTAAGAATGTAGCTTAGCAGCAACAGACCATTCAGGGGTGGGGGAATGTTGTGAGAAACTTGACCCTGTGAAATTACATCTTGACATTCTAGAAGATACATAAATGATACCTTGACTTCTAAACACTATGCCCCTTTTATTTCAGAGTATGATGAGAGCGTACAAAGCCCAGCTTCACACAGTTAAGTTTGTGATTGATTGGAGAACTGGAGAAGAGGACATACTTTAGGCTTCCTCAACTTGAACTTATTATGAATGTCTACAGAAAACCTCACAACACTCAGACATTGCTCATCAGAACCTCCAAGTGGACCCATTTAAGGGCAAGCTCAGAGCTGAGATGGAAGTAGGAATTTCTTTTAAGACATGCCATGGTAGCCTTCACAGAAACAAAACACATGGTGCTGCTTTCTCAGGAGGCCCAGGGAAGTACCTCAAAGCTTCTCATCCTCTTCCATCTGAGCCCAGGATGCAAAATAGACTTTTCTACATTGTTTCAATGACTATATCCAGACTCACACTGAAATCCATTCTCCAATGGTTCTCCATCTAACAAGATATTTGAAACACAGTTCAAACCTAGCTCTTCTAAAATCTAATTGACCTAATTATTTAATTGAACCTGATAGCCCCCTTATTTCTGGAAAGACCTCCTGGTTTATTGAAGTTATGTTGGAAACTGAAGAGAATTGTACTTCCACCTCACCAGCAATGGATTTTGAATCCTACTAGACAAAGAAGAATGTGTTATAATCACTTTGAGGGTCCTTTTCTACTAACTCAGTGAGACTCAGCCTGAGCTCCCAGCAGAGACAGACCCAGGATAGGAATCTCTTTAGGAGGAAGTGAAGCCCATCAGAACTGAAAAGGCCGACTTTTAGTTTAGTCTGAGGTATTGACATTTAGCTATTTAAATAAAGAAAAGCCTGATAACTTGTTACTAAAATAGCAAGTCAGAGAACAATTTTTATAGAAATCTAGTTCAAAAAATTTCTAAAAAGCATATCAGATACTCTGGCAGGTAAAGAAATGAGGCACACAGCTCTGCCTCCAGGAAGCATGATGTCTTATATCCATAAAGCACTCAAGAAACTTTCTAAGGTGGGGTTCACCAAAGGCCAGATGAAATAATTTACCTGACAAAGGATTCTCCTTGAAGCAGGCTTGACTTGACTATTGTCGTTGAAGTAGAATTTGTGGAATAACAGAACAGAATCAAAAGGGAACTTGGGTTTAGATATTTGGAGACAAATAAGCTCATCTCAGATCTAGACATGAACAATCTCTGGAAGGCCTGTTTCCTAGAAGGAGGATTAGAGTTCTGGGTGAAACTCATCCCCTAGCATCTTGAAGTAGTCCCATGGACTGATTCAGCTAGACCACTGCAGCCACCAACAGTTCTTTTCCTTTGCTCCAGAAACCAGTCTCTATCTGCTTCCCTCTTTCAACCTGTTTGTTCTTTGTTAATGTTCCCAGTCAATTGGTATGTTACTCTTTTAGTTTGGTGTGATTCAATAATTTTTTTTTTGGCTTACATGAAAAATCCTGTGTATTAGTCACAGACACCAGGAAAGCCCTAAAAGAGTAGAGACCACAGACAAGATTATTCCCAACTCTGACATGCAAGGCACAACACTTAAAACTAAATAAACTTGGGAAAATGTTCACAGAGCTGCCACATGTGTGATGTTACAGCCTCCAGGCCAGAGTAATTACACACTGAATTTTTCACATTAGTTTAAGTTTAGAATTTAGAGAGGACTTAATTCACTATTTAAGAATGTCTATTTTCAGTGCTGACCTTGGACTTAGATTCGAGTGTGTGTGTATGTGTGTGTGTGTGTGCATCTGTGTGTACTTGATTCTTCAAGGGCCTAGGAGATCTGCTTTGTTACTTTGCAATTAAAAATTCATCACCTGGGCGTAAGCATTAAAAGTGGGGTGTAGAGTGGGGAGCAAAGAGGAGCTGTGTCTCTTTAAAGTGTAAATATTCCTGTCTGTATAGTCAGACATATCTTTCTTTCTCAAAATAAATGTACCTCATTGATGTTTGAGATTTTATTTCAACTGGATTTTCAACTGTCCAGCTTGCACATTTCATAGGTAAAGAAATCAGTTCCATAAAGGGGCAGTGTCCAGTCTGTGATCAGTAGGTTCAAGAGAAAAATCATATTTCTTGACAGCTGTGATCACAGTATACTGCTCTGGGAAGTATAGAAATTTTAACAATGTTTACTCTTCCAATCCATGACAGACACTTCTTCAAAGAAGACATAGAAATGGCTAACAGACACATGAAAAAATATTCATCATCACTAGCCATCAGGGAGATTCAAATCAAAACCACATTGAGATACCACCTTATACCAGTTAGAATGGCCAAAATCAGCAGGACAGAAACAACAATTGTTGGAGAGGATGTGGAGAAAGGGTAACCCTCTAACACTGTTGATGGGAATGTAAGTTGGTGCAGCTACTTTGGAAAACAGTGTGGAGATTCCTCAAAAAATTAAAAATAGAGCTATCCTATGACCCAGCAATTGTACTACTGGGTATTTAACAAAGATACATATGTAGTGGAAAGAAGGGCAGCATGTACCCCAGTGTTCATAGCAGCAAAGTCCACAATCTCCAAACCATGAAAAGAGCCAAGAAGCCCTTCAACAGATGAATGGATAAAGAAGATGTGGTCCATATATACAATGGAATATTATATAGTCATCACAAAAGATAAATAGCATCTTTTGTGTCAACATGGATGGGACTGAAGGAGATTATGCTGAATGAAATAAGTCAAGCAGAGAAAGTCCATTATCAAATGGCTTCACTTACTTGTGGAGCATAAGGAAACATGGAGGACATCAGGAGAAGGAAAGGAAAAGTGAAAGGTGAGAAATGGATCTTGGAATACTGAAAAAAATAAAATTAAGATGTTAAAAAAAAAAACTCTCAACAGAGTAGGTTTAGAGGGAACATAACATAATAAAGGCCATATATAGAAAACTCACAGCAAGCATCATATTCGATGGTGAAAACCTGAAAGCTTTTGCTCCAAGATCAGGAACAAGACAAGGATGTCCACTTTCACCATATTTTATCAACACAGTACTGGAAGTCCTAGCCACAGTCATCAGACAATAGAAATTAATAAAGTCATGCATACTGGGAAGGAACAAGTAAAACATTCATTATTTGCAGATGACATGATATTATATATAGAAAATCCTAAGGAATCCACCAAAAAACACTACTAGAACTGATAAATGCATTCAGTAAACTTGCAACACACAAAATCAATATACAGAAGTCTATTGCATTTCTATAACTAATAATGAAGTAGCAGAAAGGGAAATTATAAAAACAATCTCATGTATAATTTCATCAAAAAGAATACAGTATCTAGGAATAAATTTAACCAACAAAGTGGAATATCTATACTCTAAAAACTATGAAGTATTGATGAAAGAAATTGAAAATGGCACAAACAAATAGAAGGAAATTCCTTGCTCATTGATTGCCAAAACCAACAGTGTTAAAATGTGCATACTACCCAAGAAATCTACAGATTTAATGCAATCACTATCAAAATACCAATAATGTATTTCACAGAAGTAAATTTCTATAAAATTTCTATAATGTTAAATTTCTATAAAACCACAGAAGATCCAGAATAGCCAAAGCAATCTTGAAAAAGAACAAAGACGGGAGTATCACAATCCCAGATTTCAAGATACACTACAAAGCTGTAGTCATGAAAGCAATGTGGTACTGGTACAAAAACACACACATAGATCAGTGGAACAAAATAGAGATTCCAGAAATAAACCCACTCTTCTCTGGTAGTTAATCTATGGCAAAGGAGGCAAGAATATATAATGGGGAAAAGACTGTCTCTTTAACAAATGGCATTGAGAAAACCAAAGAGTTACATACAAAAGAGTGAAACTGGACCACTTTCTTGTGCCATACACAAAAATAAATTCAAAATGGACTAAGAATCTAACTATGAGACCTAAAACCATAAAATTCCTAGAAGAAAACATAGGCAGTAATTGGCTGCAGAGACATTTTTCTAGATATGTCTCCTGAAACAAGGTAAAACAAAAACAAAATTAAACTATTGGGACTACACCAAAGTAAAAGTCTTTTGCACAGAAAGGAAAACTATAAACAAAACAAAACAAAAGGAAATAAAAAGGAAATCTACTGAATGGGAGAAGGTATTCAAAAATGATATATTTGTTCAGGGGTTAATATCCAAAATATACAAAGAACTTCTGCAAAGCAACATCAAAATAATAATAATAATAATAATAATAATAATAATTCAATTAAAGTGGGCAGAAAACCTGAATAGACATTTTTCTGAAGAATACATACAAATGCCTAATGTACACACAAAAAGATGTTCAACATTACCAATCATCAGAGAAACACAAATCAAAACCATGGTGAGATAGCACCTCACAACTGTCAGAAAAGCTAAAATCAAGAACATGAAAAATAACGAGTGATGGCAAGGACATAGAGATAAAGAAACTCTTCTGTACTGTTGGTGGGAATTCAAATTGGTACAGGCACTGTGAAAATCAGGATGGAGGCTCCTCAAAAATTAAAAATAGAATTACCATATGATATAGCAATTCCACTAGTGAGCATTTACCCAAAGAAAATCAAAACAATAATTTAAAAAGATATATGCACCTCTATGTTTATTGCAGCATTATTTATAATAGTCAAGATATGGAAGTAACCTGTGTTTATCTATAGATAAATGAGTAATGATGTGGCATGTATGTATATATGTATTTAGATGATATTTAATACAACATAATATAATGTAGTATAATAATGAATAAATATTTCATATATATGTATATTATGGTATATATATATTTAGATGTGATATATAGATATTTATGTTTATATAAATTATAAATATATATTTATATATAATATATAATTATATAACTGTATCAATTATAAATAAAATATAAATATATAATTATATATTATAAATTATAAAAACATTTATATTTTATATAATATATATAAATTTTTATATAAGTTCAGTATATATTATATGCATTATATGTATATAATATATATAATATAAATTTTTTATATAAGTTCAGTATATGTAATATATATACTAAATGCATGCAGTTCAATACAAAACAAGCAATCTAAAAAATATATATTTTTATATATATATTATATATAATATATATACTGAATGCACACAGTTCAATAAAAACAAGCAATCTAAAAAAAAAAAAGGCAGAGGATCTGAATAGACATTTTTACAAAAAGACATACAAATTGACAAAATGTATATAACAAGGGGCCCAACCTCACTAATCATCAGGGAGATGCAAATTAAAATCACAATGAGATAATTAGTTAGAATGGCTTAGAACAGTTAGAATGGCTGGTTAGAACCGGTTAGAATGGCTAAAATGAAAAGAAATAACTGGTGTTGGTGAGGATTGTTGATGTAGAAAAGGGAATATGTAGAAAAGGGAATCCTTGTGCACTGTTGGTGATAATGAAAATTGGTGCAGCCAGTATGAAAAACAATATGGAAATTCTGCAAAAAATTAAAAATAGAACTACCTTATGATCCAGCACTCCCACTTCTATGTAGTTGTCTAAAGAAAATGAAATTGCTGTCTCTCAAAAAGATACCTGCACTTCATGTTCACTGCAGCATGATTTACAATAGCCAGGACACCTGAACTCACTGACAAACAAATGGATAAAGAAAATGATTGTGAATAGATATATAAATATAAATAGTTTCACCACAAAAAGAAGGAAACCCTGTCATTTGCAATAATACAAATCGACCTTGAGGGCATGTGCTAAGTAAAATAAATTAGAGAAGAGAAAGGCAAATGTATGATATCATTTAAATTTGAAATATTTAAAAAAAAATGAACTCATAGATACAGAGAACAAATTGGTGGTTGCCATAGTCAGAGGGAGAAGGGTGAGTGAAATGGCTGGCTGAACCCGTCAAAAGGGTTATTATAAGATAAGTAGTGTTGGAGATATAATGAACCACTTGGTTACTATATACTTAGTAATTCTGTATTGTATATTTAAAAGTTGCTAAGAGAGTAGATTGTAAAGGTTCTCATCACAAGAAAATAAGTTTGACTATGGAGATAATGGATGTTAGCTAACCTTAATTT
The DNA here is from genome assembly GCF_030435805.1 of Mustela lutreola. Lineage (NCBI taxonomy): Eukaryota > Metazoa > Chordata > Mammalia > Carnivora > Mustelidae > Mustela > Mustela lutreola. The sequence continues at coordinate 133,096,259 of NC_081295.1, forward strand.
GGTAATCATTTTGCCATATACATGTGTATCAAATCATTGTTACACACCTGAGATGAATAGAATTTTGTATGTCAATTTATTTATTTATTCACCTCAATATTTTTTTAAAAAATTATGTGCTCCTGAAGAGAGAAAGTGGTCTCCTAGATACTAACATCCATTGTGGAAGGAGTACTTTTTTTTTTTTTTTTTCCTGGAAAAGCAGATTCTTCTGAGGTATATGCGTCCCTATTCTTGACCCTTCATCTATTACTCCAACAATCTTGACAAATTAGCTGAAGGAAATTTCACTTTTAATTCCCCTCCACAAATACCACTACAAGCATTAATAATAAACAACATGACTCCCATTTGAGCCCCACACTGGCAAGGGCACAGAGAGTTTTCCTTTTACACTTTTGGCTGCTATCTTGACCACATATGACATACAGGAAAGAAATTTCAATTGAGGCCTCCAGAGTGCTATTTTAATTCTTTACATACTTCTTGCTTTGGGCATTTAGCAAAGGTTTTCTGAGCTGAGCAGCCAACAGCATTTTTTGCTCACCCTGTAGTATCATCAAACTCTTGCCAAATCCATCCAAAAGCTCTTGGAGGTAGGGAGAAGTACTTGTCAAAATATAGAAACCACTACCTGCAGGCACTACCACACTTGGAGGGAAAGAACAATTCTGGGTAATGTTCAAAGTTTCTGTCCAGTCAGGTAAACTATCCGCTTAAATTAAAATTCAATATCTTCAGAAAACATACCATAATTGAGAAATCCTACAACAAATCAATTACAATATCCACACTAGCATCCAAACTTGGTTGAAGAAACTCAAGAGTTTCAGTGGAGACTGACCCAAGATCACCCTGTAATTAGCAGAAAAGGATTTTAAAGCTCTGTTCTAGAACAGAGTAACAAATGAACAACTAGGAAAACTCATCAGAGAAACAAACATTCATTAAGAATCACATGGAAATCCTAGATCTAAAAGAAGTTGAAAATCATTTTAGAAAAATTTACTAGATAGGTATTACAAGAGAGTGGAGATGACAAAGATTCAGTGAACTTGAACACTGAGCTCTAGAAATTAACCATTCTGAAGAAATAAGAGCACAAAGATGGAAAAAATTAATAAGCCTCAACGACATAATTAGAGGATCTAAAATATATGCAATTAATGTAATTACAGTCATAGAAGGAAAGGAGGGAGAAGGAATGGCACCATGTTTGAAAAAATAATGGCAAAAAATTTCCCAAACTGGGTGAAAGACATAAATTTATATATTCAAGAAGCTCAAAAGAGTCCAAAGATTTTAGAGTGATAATGTATAGAATATCTGTATTCAAGTACTTATCAATTACTTCTTTCTGTATCATAAGAGTGGACATTCTATGACTATCCAGAATTTTATTGCTTTTAATTACACTTAAGGTTATCATGGAAACTATCTTTCTCTCATATCCTCATCCTTATTGTTCTCATAGAATATAATCAGAACACTTTTTTTTTTGTCTAGGTCTTAGTTGTTTCTAAATTATTTTAATTTAACATGTAAGATTTTTTTTCTTTTATTTTTTTTCAGCATAACAGGATTCCTTGTTTTTGCACCACACCCAGTGCTCCACACAATCCATGCCCTCTCTAATAACCACCACCTAGTTCCCCCAACCTCCTACTCCCCTGCGGCTTCAAACCCCTCAGATTGTTTTACAGAGTCCATAGTCTCTCATGGTTCACCTCCCCTTCCAATTTCCCCCAACTCCCTTCTCCTCTCTAACTCCACTTGTCCTCCATGCTATTTGTTATGCTCCACAAATAAGTGAAACCATATGATAATTAACTCTCTCTTCTTGACTTATTTCACTCAGCATAATCTCTTCCAGTCCTGTCCATGTTGCTACAAAAGTTGGGTATTGATCTTTTCTGATGGATGCATAATACTCCATAGTGTATATGGAGTGTATATGGACCACATCTTCCTTATCTATTCATCTGTTGAAGGGCACCTTGGTTCTTTCCACAGTTTGGCGACTGTGACCATTGCTGCTATAAACATTGGGGTAGAGATGGCCCTTCTTTTCACTACATCTGTATCTTTGGGGTAAATACCCAGTAGTGCAATTGCAGGGTCATAGGGAAGCTCTATTTTTAATTTCTTGAGGAATTTCCACACTGTTCTCCAAAGAGGCTGCACCAACTTGCATTCCCACCAACAGTGGAAGAGGATTCCCCTTTCTCCACATCCCCTCCAACACATGTTGTTTCCTGTCTTGCTAATTTTGGCCATTCTAACTGGTGTAAGGTGATATCTCAATGTGGTTTTAATTGGAATCTCCCTGAGGGCTAGTGATGATGAACATTTTTTCATGCGTCTGATAGGCATTTGTATGTCTTCATTGGAGAAGTGTCTTTTCATATCTTCTGACCATTTTTTGATATGATTATCTGTTTTGTGTGTGTTGAGTTTGAGTTCATTATAGATCCTGGATATCAACCTTTTGTCTGTACTGTCATTTGCAAATATCTTCTCCCATTCCATGGGTTGTCTCTTTGTTTTCCTGACTGTTTCCTTTGCTGTGCAGAAGCTTTTGATTTTGATGAAGTCCCAAAAGTTTATTTTCACTTTTGTTTCCTTTGCTCTTGGAGACATATCTTGAAAGAAGTTGCTGTGGCTGATATTGAAGAGGTTACTGCCTATGTTCTCCTCTAGGATTCTGATGGATTCCTGTCTCACGTTGAGGTTTTTTATCCATTTTGAGTTTATCTTTGTGTACAGTGTAAGAGAATGGTTGAGTTTCATTCTTCTACATATAGCTGTCTAGTTTTCCCAGCACCATTTATCAAAGAGACTGTCTTTTTTCCACTGTATATTTTTTCCTGTTTTGTCGAAGATGATTTGACCATAGAGTTGCGGGTCCATATCTGGGCTCTCTACTCTGTTCCACTGGTCTATGTGTCTGTTTTTTGCCAGTACCATGCTGTCTTGGTGATCACAGCTTTGTAATAAAGCTTGAAACTAGGTAACGTGATGCCCCTAGTTTTATTTTTGATTTTCAAATTTCCTTAGCGATTTGGTGTCTCTTCTGGTTCCATACAGATATTTGGATTATTTGCTCCAGCTCTTTGAAGAATACCGGTGGAATTTTTATCAGAATGGCATTAAAAGTATAGATTGCTTTAGGCAGTATAGACATTTTAACAATGTTTATTCTCCCGATCCAAGAGCATGGAATGGTCTTCCATCTTTTTGTGTCTTCTTTGATTTCTTTCATGAGTGTTCTGTAGTTCCTTGAGTACAGATCCTTTACCTCTTTGGTTAGGTTTATTCCCAGGTATCTTACGGTTCTTGGTGTTATAGTAAATGGAATCGATTCTCTTATTCCCCTTTCTGTATTTTCATTGTTAGTGTATAAGAAAGCCACTGATTTCTGTACATTGACTTTGTATTCTGCCATGTTACTGAATTGCTGTATGAGTTCTAGTAGTTAGGGGGTGGAGTCTTTTGGGTGTTCCATATAAAGAATCATGTCATCCGCGAAGAGAGAGAGTTTGACTTCTTCACTGCCAATTTGGACACCTTTTATTTCTCTTTGTTGTCTGACTGCTGTTGCTGGGACTTCTAATACTATGTTGAACAAGAGTGGTGAGAGTGGGCATCCTTGTCGTGTTCCTGATCTCAACGGGAAGGCTGCAAACTTTTTCCCATTGAGGATGATATTTGCTGTGGGTCTTTCATAGATCGATTTGATGAAGTTCAGGAATGTTCCCTCTATCTCTATACTTTGAAGCGTTTTAATCAGGAACGGATGCTGGATTTTGTCAAATGCTTTTTCTGCATCAATTGAGAGGACCATGTGGTTCTTCTCTCTTCTCTTACTAATTTGTTCTATCACATTGATTGATTTGTGAATGTTGAACCATCCTTGTAGCCCAGGAATGAATCCCATCTGGTCATGGTGGAGCATCTTTTTAATGTGCTGCTAGATCCTGTTTGCTAGGATCTTGTTGAGAATCTTACCTTCCATATTCATCAGGGATATTGGTCTGAAATTCTCCTTTTTGGTAGGGTCTTTTTCTGGTTTGGGGATCAGGGTAGTGCTGGCTTCATAGAGTCTGGAAGTTTTCCTTCTGCTTCAATTTTTTGAAACAGCTTCAGGAGAATAGGTGTTATAATGTTCGGTAGAATTCCCCAGGAAATCCGTCAGGTTCTGGGCTCTTGTTTTTTGGGAGGTTTTTATTCACTGCTTCAATCTCGTTACTAGATATCGGTCTATTCAGGTTGTCAATTTCTTTCTGGTTCAATTTCGGGAGTTTATAGTTTTCCAGAAATGCATCCATTTCATCTAGGTTGCTTAGCTTATTGGCATATAACTATTGATAATAACTTCTGATGATTGTTTCTACTTCCTCGGTGTTAGTTGTGATCTCTCCCTTTTCATTCATAATTTTATGAATTTGGACTTTCTCTCTTTTCTTTGGATTAGTGTAGCCAATGGTTTATTGATCTTATTGATTCTTTCAAAAAGCCACCTTCTAGTTTCATTGATATGTTCAACTGTATCTCTGGTTTCTACCTCATGTAAGATTTTTTAACTCTAAAATAAACATTTGAATTTGGAATATTCTGGAACTTAAAGACCAGACATGCAACATTATTACAATATTATTGATTATATTCCCTGTGTGATACTTTTCATCCCCATGATTTACTTATTTTAGATCTTTAATTCCCTTCACCTATTTTACCCATCCCCACACTCTCTGCCCTCTGGAAACCACCGGTTTGTCTCTGTATTTGTGGAGTGTTTCTGGTATTTGTTTGTTTGCAATAATGTTAATGGTGACAAATGGTAACTACACTTATTGTGGTAAGCATCGGTAAAATGGACAGAGCTGGTAATTCACTATGTTGTTCACTTTAATGTAACATTGCATGTCAACTATATTTCATTTTTTAAAAAAAAATATTCAAAAATCCTTTCAATTGTAGTTACTATTTAATAAGCATGGAGTTTTTGTTTGAGGTGATGAAAAAGTTTGGAATCAGCAGTGGTTGTACAAAATTGTGAATGTAACAAATGCAACTGAACTGTACATTAAAATGATTAAAATGGAAAATTTTATATATTTTACCATTATTTTAAAAAATTAATAATGTAACATGCCAAAAACTATTGAGTTGTATATCCTAAATGTGTAAATTGTTGAATCAATTGCTGTGAATTATATCTCAATAAAGCTGCTACATTTTTTAACAACAATAAAAAAAAAGGAATGAATTTGTAAACAAGGAAAATGCAAATTTCAGTTTATCCCACGTGATAATAAATAGAATGGGCCCAGAAACTCCAGTGACTTTTTCTTTCTAAAAAGGATATCTTAGTGGGTAGGAGAAGAATCAATGAAACAAGATGGGATTGGGAGGGAGACAAACCATAAGTGACTCTTAATCTCACAAAACAAACTGAGGGTTGCTGGGGGGAGGGAGTTTGGGAGAAGGGGGTGGGATTATGGACGTTGGGGAGGGTATGTGCTTTGGTGAGTGCTGTGAAGTGTGTAAACCTGGTGATTCACAGACCTGTACCCCTGGGGATAAAAATATATGTTTATAAAGAATAATAAAAAAAAAAGGATATCTTAACTTTCCAACAGCTAACACTGGACTGTTTTTTTGTAGCTTATTTCTCCATGCCCCTACGCTAACAAGAGGGAATGATCTCCATTGTCTCAGCATTACCCTTCCTCTTTGCTGGGAGTACATCTAGATCAGCATTCAATGACCAGGTCATCTAGATATTGTAAAATTACAAAATCATATTATGTTCTTTGGACATCAGTATTTGGAAGAGGCATGTCTAGCTACTGAACGAACAAAAACCAGTATATAGCTCTCCAGATATTTCTCCAGAACAAAGAGGCTTGTTGAAGGGCTTTCTTCTCAGTTGTTTGATCTTTTCCAATAAACCAGAAATTTGCCTTTCAACTTGGGCCAATAGGCCACATTTGTTTGGCCAACAACACAAACAAGTGGAGTGTGGCTCAGGCTTTTGGGAATCAATCTACTCTGACAAGTGAGCCTAAATTCTTGCTGCCAACATTGATTCCACTTTTGTAGGTTCTACACATAGAATATGAAAAACAGTCTTTCTTCCTCCTGCTAAGTATCTTCTTTATTATTGTCATCGGTATTTGGAGGAATTCTAAAAACCTGCTATGTTTTGCAAAATGGTGCAAGTTGCCAAGTGCTCTGCACAAGATGGAGCATTAGTCACCCAGCACTGTCAGTTTTTCTTTCTGACTTTGGCAGAAAGGTCCATTTCAGCAGGGAAGAATCGGCAAGTCAGCTGAGACATGTGATCTTTCCTCAGCGTCACTGCTAGTGCCAACTCATAGTAAATTAGGCGCCTAACTTATTAATAGTGATGAATCCATTAAAGTTGACAGGCATCTGGCTGCACTGCCTAGAATTAACTGAGTGGTCAGAAGTGCTGATGGTGACCAAACACGAAGACAGATAATAGGTAGAGCTGCCACTTCTTCCTGGGCTCTTACAAAATGGAGAGTTTAGGAATCACAGAGACAAAGATGTACACCATGTTTGAGATAAACAACCTGGGCTAAAATTAGAAATATTTATGGTTTGGCACAAAACCTTAAATTGCTGTAATAACAGGACATTAAAAAAAACAAAAACTCTCCACAGCTTGGCATAATTGAACTCTCCCTCCTTGTTTGAAACACTTTCCCTTAATGCCACATAGCATTTAATAAGAAATTCCAGAATCCCACCCCTGGGTGGGTCTGCCTATTGGCAATATGCCAACCTGCTTTGAAATCTAGTTTATTGAAATTACCATATAACAACTTGAAGGGTTTTAAAAAGTGATTAATGTGTTTCAACCCATAGGCATACATTTAAAAAAAAAAAATACAAAGTCTGCCCCTTTAACAGGGCCCAAATGTGCCTTGAGATGGGGCATGAACTGGGTCTGCACAGACATTTTCAAGTAGGTATTTGAACAGAGGCTCCATATGCACTTCTGTTTGATAAACACATAACGACTCAGAACCTGGCTGAGCTAGGCACTAAGTTCTGTAATGTAATGTGGTATTTTGTGATTATCTTAAATAATTTGACTTGCTTTATATACAGTAAATGGAATTTTTAAAAATAGCCTACTACTTTACAAAATTGAGATGCAAAAAATCACTCAGAATGACATTCCCAATTGCAGCATCAAAAAATTCTTAAGATCTATTTTAAATCCTAGTATCAATCATTCTTGGTATATTCAGAAATTTGAGATTATAGAATTTGTAACATAGGAGAATAATTCATTGTAAATTATCCAAAATGGGAAACTTAGTAAGTTTTGCACTGTTGAACTATGTGGAAACTTTAGTTCTAATAGTCTGGTGTGGGTTTTTTTGTTTGTTTGTTTGTAGTTTTTTTGTTTTTAGCTCAGTACTACTTGATGTTGGAAATAACCAGAAAAACAGGAAGTGAATGGTAAGGTGACTTCTTTCAGATCTATGATCATGGACTCAATACATTCCCAGACTTGAAAAAATATTCTTGTTATTGGAAAGAGTCAGAAAAGACTTGAATTAATAAGGGGCTATTTGGAATCAGGAAAGATGTTTTTCAAAGCACTAAACAATTAAGCACTTGCACTTCCATTGTACTCTAAAATCCAACATGCCACAAAAGCTGAATTTTTAGCACCATTGATGGGGTGATGGCCTGAAAACAAAAATTTGATCCAGTTACTTTGCTGCCTAATATTACCTCTTACCTTGTAACCAAACTAAACTATTTCCACTGCCAGATGGTCTCCTCATGGGCTGAATTTCCCCCTCACATTATTATGTGTTGAATGTGAATCTTCCATCCCTAGCACTTTGTTCATAAGGACAGGGACTATATCTATTTTTTCACCACCATATTCCACCTAGCACCATACATATTTGTTGAGAGAACAAATGACATCTCTTAAAGGCAGAATGCCAACAGAATGTTTTTTCCTTAACCCAATTGCTTCTGCCTATTTCCTTACATTAGTGAGCAATTATAGCTGATGCTTCAATTTGGACTAGGTAAATCATGAAGATCATAATTGGGCCTTATTTCCATTTTCTAATTCAGTTTCTTTAAAAAAATATTTACTTATTTGAGAGAGAAGAAGAGAGAGAGGGCATGAGCAGGGGGAGGGATAGAGGGAGAGGAAGAATCTCCAGCAGATTCCTTGATGAGCAAGGAGCCCTACACAAGGTTTAATCTCATGACCCTGAGATCATGACCTGAGCTAAAATCAAGAGTTTAACTTAACTTAACTGACTGAACCAATTCAATTTCTTATTTTCCTACCTTAACTCCAGCCAACTCTAAATTGTATGGCTTCTAATTAGAACAAAATCTTCATAGGACTGATAAGGATCAAATTGACTGCTGATGTGTAATACAGACAAGTTAAACACTAAAATTTGAAAATAAAACCAGTATGTAATCCCTGAATGTAAATTGTGCTAAGCCTTAAGTTTCTGATAATTTACAATAAGTTACTTTTCCTCCTTCAAAATTTCATATCAGACTATTGACATATTATGAAATATGACTATTATCTGACTATTGACATATTGTATAAATGAGCCAAAGATGGCCTCTGTGTATAGATCCCTGGATTATTTCTTTTCTCAAAAGCCTGGTGGCACCCATCTCAAATTTGTACTTGTCCAATTATTTTAAAAATAGCCAAAACAAGCAGAATTTGGACCATTTCAAGTCTGTCTGTTTTGCATTCCCTAAAGCTTTACTGGACTGTCATTACCCATTGATAAGATAAGGCCTTGTAATTATAAAACTCAAACCACTGATGTGCCCTGAGGAGTACTCTGATCCAGGAACTCCCTGTCATGCTCTGAATGACATCATGAAGACATATAAACTCCTCTCTGATCACCACAAGTTTATCTACTTTCATTCTCTTCTAGATGGTGACCTCATCACTTTGGGCCTCTGACTGGTCTTCTGCTTTGAGGGCCTTCCCATCACATGAAACCCTGTCCAAGCATCACCCAGTAAAGGCTTTTTTTTTTTTTTTTTTTTAAAGATTCCATTCATTTATCTGACAGAGAGAAATCACAAGTAGGTGGAGAGGCAGGCAGAGAGAGAGAGGGAAGCAGGCTCCCTGCTGAGCAGAAAGCCCGATGCGGGACTCGATCCCAGGACCCCGAGATCATGACCTGAGCCGAAGGCAGCGGCCTAACCCACTGAGCCACCCAGGCGCCCCACCCAGTAAAGGCTTTTTGTGTATTACTGTCCCTCATAGCCATATCTTTCTCCTTGATTAATTCAAATCCCCTGAAGTTCTCTCTATACAAAAATATAATTAGAAAGAGTTTGACCCTGAAAATACATTGATAGAAATTCATATCCAGAATTTACATCTTCGTTATTAGCACACTCTTAATCATGAAAAGAACATGTTTCACCATAAATCCAAAACTAGAGCTCTTAAGGTAGAGAAACCCATGAATGTACTTTCAAATGTCTACAACTATCATCCTCTTTCCAAAAATTATATACAAGTGCAATAGCACAAAAAACCTTTACTGGATGATGCTTGGACAGGGTTTTAAAGGAAGCAGGCACTGATTTTGTTTCATTCTTCAAGGAATAAAAATCCCGAAAAATTAAGAACCACTACTTTTCAATCTCCAATAGACTACATATCTTCCCTTTGTTTCACATGAGTACAGTTGACACTTGAACAACGTGGATGTTAGGGGTGCCAACCCCTGCATATCTGAAAATTCACATGTAACTTTTGGCTCAAGAAAATTTAGCTATTAAATCTTATTGTTGACTAGAAGCCTTACTGATAATACAAACTTTTGATTAAAATACAAATACTTTGTATATTCTATGCAATATATACTGTAATCTTACAATAAAGTAAGCTTGAGAAAAGAAAATGTTAATAAGGAAATCATAAGGAGGGACACCAGGGTGGCTCAGTCAATTAAGTGTCTGCCTTTGGCTCATGATCCAAGTCATGATCCTAGGATCCTGGGATCAAGTCCTACATCAAGCTTCTTGCTCAGGAGGGCCTGCTGCTCCCTCTGCTTGCTGCTGTCCCTTCTTGTGCTCCTGCTCTCTCTCTCCCCCGCCTCTCTCTGACAAATAAATAAATTAAATATTTTTTTAAAAATCATAAGGAAGAAAACAATACATTTATAGTACTTTACTACATTTATCAAAAAAATTTGCATACAAGTGGGCCTATGTACTGCAAACACATGTGGTTCGAGGATCAACTGTACATTATGTCTTACTTTGAGCTGGACTTGCTCAGTTTGAGGGAGCACAGAGTGAGAGAAAAAGACCAGTTTTATCCACCAGAGTCCTAACCACTCCCTTTGCAGGTATGGGATGACAGGAGTCTTATAAGCAGAAGGTGGCACTCAAAAATATAGCTACAATTATCATATGGTTCTTGTCTTTTCTTTTATTAATGTGATATATCATGTTGACTTATTCGCAAATGTTGAACCATCCTTGCAGCCCAGGAATAAATCCCGCTTGGTGGTGGTGAATAATCCTTTTAAGTACTGTTGGATCCTATTGGTGAGCATCTTTGTATTTTGGCTTTCATGTTCATCACAGATATTGGTCTATAATTCTCCTTTTTGATGGGGGCCTTTGGTTTGGGGATCAAGGTAATGCTAGTCTCATATCATAACAGCCATCTACAAAAAGCCCACAGCAAATACCCTTCTTAATGGGGAAAAACAGAGCTTTCCCCTTAAGGTCAGGAACATGACAGGGATGCCCACTCTCACCACTTTTGTTCAACATAGTACAAGAAGTCCTAGACTCAGCCATCAGATAACAAAAAGAAATAAAAGGCATTCAAATTAGCAAAGAAGTCAAACTCTCTCTCTTTGAAGATGACATGATACTTTATGTGGAAAACCCAAAGTCTCCACCCAAAAATTGTTAGAACTCATACAGGAATTCAGAAACATGGTGATGTGAAATCAATACACAGAAATCAGTTACATTTCTATACACTAACAATAAGACAGAAAAAAAAGAAATTAAGGAATCAATTCCATTTACAATACCACCAAAAACCATAATATACCTAGGAATAAACCTAATCAAAGAGGTAAATGAGTTGTAGTCTAAAAAGTACAGAACACCTATAAGATATTGAGGAAGACCCAAAGAACTGGAAAAATATTCCACACTCATGGATTGGAAGAGTAAATAAATATTGTTAAAATGTCTATATCACCCAGAGCAATCTTCATATTCAATGCGATCTCTATCAAAATACCACTGGCATTTTTCACAGAGGTAGAATAAATAATCCTAAAATTTGTATGGAACCAGAAAAGACCAAGAATATCCAGAGAAATGTTGAAAAAGAAAACCAAAGCTGATGGCCTCACAATTCTGGACTTCAAGCTATAATTATGAAGTATGGTATTGGCACAAGAAGAGACACATAGATCAACAGAACAGAATAGAGAACCCAAAAATGGACCCTCAACTCTATGGTCAACTAATCCATGACAGAGCAAGAAGGAATACCCAATGGAGAAAAGACAGTCTCTTTAATAAATGATGCTGGGGGGGAGGAGTCAAGATGGCGGAGAAGTAGCAAGCTGAGACTGCTTCAGCTAGCCAGAGATCAGCTAGATACCTTATCTAAAGATTGCAAACACCTGAAAATCCATTGGCAGATTGAAGAGAAGAAGAACAGCAATTCTGGAAACAGAAAAACAACCACTTTCTGAAAGGTAGGACTGGCGGAGAAGTGAATCCAAAGCGACGGGAAGATAGACCCCGGGGGGAGGGGCCGGCTCCCGGCAAGCGGCGGAGCAACCTCACACAAAATCAGGACTTTTAAAAGTCTGTTCCGCTGAGGGACATCGCTCCAGAGGCTAAACCGGGGCGAAGCCCACGCGGGGTCAGCGTGGCCTCAGGTCCCGCAGGGTCACAGAAGGATCGGGGGTGTCTGAGTGTCGCAGAGCTTGCGGGTATTGGAACGGGAAAGCCGGCTACAGAGACAGAGCCGACAGTAAGCTCACAGCTCCGTGTTACCTTGAACCGGTCGCAGGCTCGGTGAGCTCGGAGCGCGGCCGGCCGGAGGTCAGGCAGACGGGAGTAACTGGGCACGGTTCTCTGAGCGCGCACTGAGGAGTGCGGCCCTGGGCTCTCGGCTCCTCCGGGCCGGAGACCAGGAGGCCGCCATTTGTATTCCCGTCCTCTGGAACTCTACGGAAAGCGCTCAGGGAACAAAAGCTCCTGAAAGCAAACCCGAGCGGGGTTTGTCCGCCTGGGGCAAAGACACTTGAGAATCACTACAACAGGCCCCTCCCCCAGAAGATCAACAAGAAATCCAGCCGAGACCAAGTTCACCTACCAAGGAGTGTGGTTTCAATACCAAGGAGAGCAGCAGAATTCCAGAGGAGGAGAAAGCCAAGCACGGAACTCATGGCTTTCTCCTGGTGTTTTTTCAGTCTTGCAGTTAATTTAATTTTTTTCTTTTTCATTTTTTGTTTTTTTTCTAGCCTTCTGGTAAAATTTTTTTTAACTGTTACCTTTTTCTTTTTTAACGATTTTATACTAGTTTATCTAATATATATATTTTTTCTTTTTTACATTTTTCTTAGGTGTATTCTTTTTTTAAAAATTCTTTTCTTTTCTTTTTTTTTCTTTTTTCTTTTTTTTTTTTCTTTCTTCCTTTTTGAACCTCTTTTTATCCCCTTTCTCCCCACTCACGATTTTGGATCTCTTCTAATTTGGTTAAAGCATATTTTCCTGGGGTTGTTGCCACCCTTTTAGTATTTTACTTGCCCCTTCATTTAGTCTTATCTGGACAAAATGACAAGACGTAAAAATTCAACACAAAAAAAAGAACAAGAGGCAGTACCGAAGGCTAGGGACCTAATCAATACAGACATTGGTAATATGTCAGATCTAGAGTTCAGAATGACAATTCTCAAGGTTCTAGCCAGGCTCGAAAAAGGCATGGAAGATATTAGAGAAACCCTCTCGAGAGATATAAAAGCCCTTTCTGGAGAAATAAAAGAACTAAAATCTAACCAAGGTGAAATCAAAAAAGCTATTAATGAGGTGCAATCAAAAATGGAGGCTCTAACAGCTAGGATAAATGAGGCAGAAGAAAGAATTAGTGATATAGAAGACCAAATGACAGAGAATAAAGAAGCTGAGCAAAAGAGGGACAAACAGCTACTGGACCACGAGAGGAGAATTCGAGAGATAAGTGACACCATAAGACGAAACAACATTAGAATAATTGGGATTCCAGAAGAAGAAGAAAGTGAGAGGGGAGCAGAAGGTATACTGGAGAGAATTATTGGGGAGAATTTCCCCAATATGGCAAAGGGAACGAGCATCAAAATTCAGGAGGTTCAGAGAACGCCCCTCAAAACCAATAAGAATAGGCCCACACCCCGTCACCTAATAGTAAAATTTACAAGTCTAAATGACAAAGAGAAAATCCTGAAAGCAGCCCGGGAAAAGAAGTCTGTAACATACAATGGTAAAAATATTAGATTGGCAGCTGACTTATCCACAGAGACCTGGCAGGCCAGAAAGAGCTGGCATGATATTTTCAGAGCACTAAACGAGAAAAACATGCAGCCAAGAATACTACATCCAGCTAGGCTATCATTGAAAATAGAAGGAGAGATTAAAAGCTTCCAGGACAAACAACAACTGAAAGAATTTGCAAATACCAAACCAGCTCTACAGGAAATACTGAAAGGGGTCCTCTAAGCAAAGAGAGAGCCTACAAGTGGTAGATCAGAAAGGAACAGAGACCATATACAGTAACAGTCACCTTACAGGCAATACAATGACACTAAATTCATATCTCTCAATAGTTACCCTGAATGTGAATGGGCTAAATGCCCCTGTCAAAAGACACAGGGGCATTTATCAGAATGGATAAAAAAACAAAACCCATCTATATGTTGCCTCCAAGAAACACATTTTAAGCCCGAAGACACCTCCAGATTTAAAGTGAGGGGGTGGAAAAGAATTTACCATGCTAATGGACATCAGAAGAAAGCAGGAGTGGCAATCCTTATATCAGATCAATTAGATTTTAAGCCAAAGACTATAATAAGAGATGAGGAAGGACACTATATCATACTCAAAGGGTCTGTCCAACAAGAAGATTTAACAATTTTAAATATCTATGCCCCCAACGTGGGAACAGCCAACTATATAAACCAAATAATAACAAAATCAAAGAAACACACCAACACTAATACAATAATAGTAGGAGAATTTAACACTCCCCTCACTGAAATGGACAGGTCATCCAAGCAAAAGATCAGCAAGGAAATAAAGGCCTTAAACGACACACTGGACCAGATGGACATCACGGATATATTCAGAATATTTCATCCCAAAGCAACAGAATACACATTCTTCTCTAGTGCACATGGAACATTCTCCAGAATAGATCACATCCTCGGTCCTAAATCAGGACTCAACCGGTATCAAAAGATTGGGATCATTCCCTGCATATTTTCAGACCACAATGCTCTAAAGCTAGAACTCCACCACAAAAGGAAGTTTGGAAAGAACCCAAATACATGGAGACTAAACAGTATCCTTCTAAAGAATGAATGGGTCAACCGGGAAATTAAAGAAGAATTGAAAAAAATCATGGAAACAAATGATAATGAAAATACAACGGTTCAAAATCTGTGGGACACAACAAAGGCAGTCCTGAGAGGAAAATATATAGCAGTACAAGCCTTTCTCAAGAAACAAGAAAGGTCTCAGGTACACAACCTAACCCTACACCTAAAGGAGCTGGAGAAAGAACAAGAAAGAAACCCTAAGCCCAGCAGGAGAAGAGAAATCATAAAGATCAGAGCAGAAATCAATGAAATAGAAACCAAAAAAACAATAGAACAAATCAACGAAACTAGGAGCTGGTTCTTTGAAAGAATTAATAAAATTGATAAACCCCTGGCCCGACTTATCAAAAAGAAAAGAGAAAGGACCCAAATAAATAAAATCATGAATGAAAGAGGAGAGATCACAACTAACACCAAAGAAATACAAACTGTTATAAGAACATACTATGAGCAACCCTACGGCAATAAATTTGACAATCTGGAAGAAATGGATGCATTCCTAGAAACATATAAACTACCACAACTGAGCCAGGAAGAAATAGAAAGCCTGAACAGACCCATAACCAGTAAGGAGATTGAAACAGTCATTAAAAATCTCCAAACAAACAAAAGCCCAGGACCAGATGGCTTCCCGGGGGAATTCTACCAAACATTTAAAGAAGAACTAATTCCTATTCTCCTGAAACTGTTCCAAAAAATAGAAATGGAAGGAAAACTTCCAAACTCATTTTATGAGGCCAGCATCACCTTGATCCCAAAACCAGACAAGGATCCCACCAAAAAAGAGAGCTATAGAACGATATCCTTGATGAACACAGATGCGAAAATACTCAACAAAATACTAGCCAATAGGATTCAACAGTACATTAAAAGGATTATTCACCACGACCAAGTGGGATTTATTCCAGGGCTGCAAGGTTGGTTCAACATCCGCAAATCAGTCAATGTGATACAACACATCAATAAAAGAAAGAACAAGAACCATATGATACTCTCAATAGATGCTGAAAAAGCATTTGACAAAGTACAACATCCCTTCCTGATCAAAACTCTTCAAAGTGTAGGGATAGAGGGCACATACTTCAATATCATCAAAGCCATCTATGAAAAACCCACCGCAAATATCATTCTCAATGGAGAAAAACTGAAAGCTTTTCCGCTAAGGTCAGGAACACGGCAGGGATGTCCATTATCACCACTGCTATTCAACATCGTACTAGAGGTCCTAGCCTCAGCAATCAGACAACAAAAGGAAATTAAAGGCATCCAAATCGGCAAAGAAGAAGTCAAATTATCACTCTTCGCAGATGATATGATACTATATGTGGAAAACCCAAAAGACTCCACTCCAAAACTGCTAGAACTTATACAGGAATTCAGTAAAGTGTCAGGATATAAAATCAATGCACAGAAATCAGTTGCATTTCTCTACACCAACAGCAAGACAGAAGAAAGAGATATTAAGGAGTCAATCCCATTTACAATTGCATCCAAAACATAAGATACCTAGGAATAAACCAACCAAAGAGACACAGAATCTATACTCAGAAAACTATAAAGTACTCATGAAAGAAATTGAGGAAGACACAAAGAAATGGAAAAATGTTCCATGCTCCTGGATTGGAAGAATAAATATTGTGAAAATGTCTATGCTACCTAAAGCAATCTACACATTTAATGCAATTCCTATCAAAGTACCATCCATCTTTTTCAAAGAAATGGAACAAATAATGCTAAAATTTATATGGAACCAGAAAAGACCTCGAATAGCCAAAGGGATATTGAAAAAGAAAGCCAACATTGGTGGCATCACAATTCCGGACTTCAGGCTCTATTACAAAGCTGTCATCATCAAGACAGCATGGTACTGGCACAAAAACAGACACATAGATCAATGGAACAGAATAGAGAGCCCAGAAATAGACCCTCAAATCTATGGTCAACTAATCTTCGACAAAGCAGGAAAGAATGTCCAATGGAAAGAAGACAGCCTTTTCAATAAATGGTGCTGGGAAAATTGGACAGCCACATGCAGAAAAATGAAATTGGACCATTCCCTTACACCACACACAAAAATAGACTCAAAATGGATGAAGGACCTCAATGTACGAAAGGAATCCATCAAAATCCTTGAGGAGAACACGGGCAGCAACCTCTTCGACCTCTGCCGCAGCAACATCTTCCTAGGAACAACGCAAAAGGCAAGGGAAGCAAGGGAAAAAATGAACTACTGGGATTTCATCAAGATCAAAAGCTTTTGCACAGCAAAGGAAACAATTAACAAAACCAAAAGACAACTGACAGAATGGGAGAAGATATTTGCAAACGACATATCAGATAAAGGACTAGTGTCCAGAATCTATAAAGAACTTAGCAAACTCAACACCCAAAGAACAAATAATCCAATCAAGAAATGGGCAGAGGACATGAACAGACATTTCTGCAAAGAAGACATCCAGATGGCGAACAGACACATGAAAAAGTGCTCCATATCACTCGGCATCAGGGAAATACAAATCAAAACCACAATGAGATATCACCTCACACCAGTCAGAATGGCTAAAATCAACAAGTCAGGAAATGACAGATGCTGGCGAGGATGCAGAGAAAGGGGAACCCTCCTACACTGTTGGTGGGAATGCAAGCTGGTGCAGCCACTCTGGAAAACAGCATGGAGGTTCCTCAAAATGTTGAAAATAGAACTGCCCTATGACCCAGCAATTGCACTATTGGGTATTTACCCTAAAGATACAAATGTAGTGATCCAAAGGGGCACATGCATCCGAATGTTTATAGCAGCAATGTCCACAATAGCCAAACTATGGAAAGAACCTAGATGTCCATCAACAGATGAATGGATCAAGAAGATGTGGTATATATACACAATGGAATACTATGCAGCCATCAAAAGAAATGAAATCTTGCCATTTGCAACAACGTGGATGGAATTAGAGCGTATCATGCTTAGCGAAATAAGTCAAGCAGAGAAAGACAACTATCATATGATCTCCCTGATATGAGGAAGTGGTGATACAACATGGAGGCTTAAGTGGGTAGAAGAAGAATAAATGAAACAAGATGGGATTGGGAGGGAGACAAACCATAAGTGACTCTTAATCTCACAAAACAAACTGAGGGTTGCCGGGGGGAGGGGGTTTGGGAGAAGGGGGTGGGATTATGGACATTGGGGAGGGTATGTGCTTTGGTGAGTGCTGTGAAGTGTGTAAACCTGGTGATTCACAGACCTGTACCCCTGGGGATAAAAATATATGTTTATAAAAAATAAAAAATTAAAAAAATAATAATAATAAATGATGCTGGGAAAATTGAACAGCCATGTGCAGAAGAATGAAGCTGGACGATCTTCTTATGCTACAAAGATAAACGAGAATGGATGAAAGACCTAAATGTGAGACAAAGAATCTATAAAAATCCTAGAGAGGAACACAGGCAGCAACCTCTTTGACCACAGCAACTTCTTGCTAGACATATCTTCAAAAGCAAGGGAAATAAAAGTAAAAATGAATTATTGGGACCACATCGGGATAGAAAACTTTTGCACAACAAAGGAAACACTCAATAAAATTAAAAGGTCAACTATGGAATAGGAGAAGATATTAGCAAATGACATGTCAGATAAAGGGCTAATATCTGAAATCTATAAAGAAATTATCAAACTCAACACCCAAAACAAATAATCCAGTCAAGAAAAGGACAGAAGACATGAACAGATATTTCTCCAGAGAAGACATACAAATGGCCAACAGACACATGAAAAAGTGCTCTGCATCACTTGGCCACAGGGAAATACAAATCAAAACCACAATGAGATACGACCTTACATCATTCAGAATGGCTAACATTAACAATACAGGAATCAATAAATGTTGGCAAGGATGCAGAGAAAAGGGAACCTTCCTACACTGTCAGTGCGAATGCAAACTGGTAAAACCACTCTGGGAAACAGTATGGAGTTTCTTCAAGACATTATAAATAGAGCTACCCTATGACTCAGCAATTGCACTTCAAAGTATTTATCACAAAGATACAAATGTAATGTAAAGAAGAGGCACCTGCACCCCAATGTTCATAGCAGCAATGTCCACAATAGCCAAACTGTGGAAAGAGCCAAGATGCCCACTAACAGAAGAATGAATAAAGAAGATGTGTTATATATGTTTATACAATTAAATATTATTCAGGCATCAGAACAGATGAATACTTACCACCTGCATCAACATGGATGGAATTGGAGAGGATTATACTAAATGAAATAAATTAATCAGAAAAAGATAATTTAATTATCAGGTCATTTCACTCAGATGTGGAATATAAGAAATAGCACAGAGAATCATAGGGAAAGGGAGAGAAAACTGAATGGAAATAATCAGACAGGGAGACAAAGCATGAGAGATTATTAACTATAGTAAACAAGCTGAGGGTTGCTGGAGGGGTGGTGGTGGGGGATGGGGTAACTAGGTGATGGGAATTAAGGAGGGCACCTGTTGTGATGAGCACTGGGTATTTTACACAACTGATAAATTATTGAACACTACATCTGAAATTACTCTATGTATATAGTACATATATTACTATATATGTAATATAGTGGTACGTGTATTACTATTGTGTACTATATGCTGGCTAATTGAACTTAAACAAAAATAAGTAAATATATGGCACAGTCAATTATACAGGTTTGAGAAAAAGAAGTCAAGTGTCTCAGTAGGTAAGGTGGTAATAGGAACCATCAGCATATTTGAACAGGGTTCAGACCAAGATTGGTTAAGGAAATCAGAAGCTCTTGTCAATCAAGGGATTCCCAGAAATGGGGAATGGCTACAGAGGCAAGAACCAGAGTGGGTTAGAAAATTTTTTTGTCATAGAAGTCCACCAGGAAATAAGGAAGGGTAGATGGATGATCAAAAGAAAGAAAAAGAAGCAGACAGAAACAGAGAGACAGAAATAAAGGAAAACAGATAACTATAATTTCAAGATATTAGAACTAAAATTCCTGAGAGATGAGAAACAAAGAAGATGAGCCTTATAATTGCCTCACCTTACTGCCTTGAGAAACCCAGATAGAGCCTGAAAAATTCCCTGAGATGAGGAAAATGGATGTTAATGTTCTGGGAGAACAAAGCAACTACAGTTTTTACAGCAGAATATTGAAGACAAGAGAGTTACAGAGACAGAACTCTCGTGATCTTCAGAGGGCCCATTTTGAGTTCCCAGCAGAATACAGAATAAGCACATATTGTGTAAAGAAATTGAATGAGCCTGAGGAAGAAGTTCCTGAAAGGATTAAGTATGGTCCATGGTGTTCATGCAGGGCTGATCCTTCCAGCCAAGTTAGAAAAGCCCATAATTCAGGTGTATTCATAAAAATACTGAAAAACATCCTGCCTCAGTAATAAGAATTAATTAACCCTAGATGGAGAATCACAGAACAAATCATGAAAACAGTACCTAAAAGAACCAGACAGTTACCAAGTAATTTGATTGCATCCCAGAACAAAGATAAAATATACTCATAGGAATGCAGAAATATCTGGTACCCAACAAAGTAAAATTTCACACAAAGATTACCAAGCATATAAAACAGCGGGGAAACATGATCTATAATGAATAATCAATTAATTGAAACCAACCCAAAATTGACATATAATATTAGAATTAGAAGAGTAGGACATTTAACAGTTGCTAAAATCATATGCCCTGTACAATTCCATATACAGTTCAAAAATTCAGCAGACATATGAAAGGAATAAATTGGACTCAAATCAAAGTTGTAGACATGAAAACTTAAATATATGAGATTATAAAATGCACTGTAAGAATGAATTTTACATTATAAATAGCAGAATAAAAAATTAGTGTACTTGAAGTCATAGCAATATAAATTGTACAAAATGATACACAGACATGAAATACAAAAAAAAAAAAATAAAGAGCATCTCTGGGCTTTAAGACCACTTCAAATGGCCTAACACATGTGTATTTGAAGTCTTCAGATTAAAAAATAATTTGAGAAATAACAGTCAAAACGTTTCCAAATTTGATGAAAGCTATAAATCCACAGATCTAGCTTAGTGTACCCCATGCACAAGAAACATAAAGAAAACTATACCAAGGCATATTGTGATCAAATTGCTCAAACCAATGTTAAGGAGAAAAATTGTGAAAAGTGACTGGAGGAAAGACATATTACACACAGAAGAACAAAGACAAAAACAGAATTCTCAATGGAAGCAATGCAAGTAAGAAGATAATAGAGGAAAATCTTCAAAGTACTGGAAAAAACAACTGTTAAGATAAAATTCTATACTCAACAAAAAACAAAATCTTGTAAAAGTGAGGTCAAGTAAAGATGTTTCCAGACATATAAAAGCTAGAATAACTCATCACCAGAACATCTGCACTTTAAGAAAGATTAAAGTCCTCACACAGAAGGAAAACAATACCAGATCGAAATATAGGTCTACACAATGGAATTTAAAATATTGAAAATGATAACTACATGAGAAAATATATGATTGATTTTTTTTATTATTTAAATGTTGTAAAAGATAATTGGCTGCGAAGGGATGAAAGGAGATAAGGATAAATAGAGCACTGAGCAATTTTAGGGCAGTGAAAGCACTCTCTATGATACTATAATGATGGATACAAGTCATATATTTGTCAAAAACCATAAAATATACAAGTCTAAAAGTAAACCCTAATGTAATCTATGGCTTTTGGGTGATATGGATAAGTCACTGTAAGTTCATCAGTTACAAAAAATGTACCACCCTAGGAGATTTTGATACTGAGGGAGCTGTGTATGTGTGGACAGGGAGCACATGGGAAATCTTAATACATTTTGTTTGATTTGGTTGATTTTTAGCAATGAAATAATAGCTTCTCTAAAAAATATAATTGGCTGCTTAAACAAAATTAATGTCAATGTATTCTGTACTTATAATATGTGTATAAGTTAAATGCATGACAACAATATAATAAAGACCAGGGAGAGAGGAACTAGAAATAAACTATTAGGTACTTAAACTATACATGAAGTAATACAACAGCACTAGAAGGTAAAATTTGATAAGTTAATATGCATACTATCAATTCTAAAGTGCCCACTAAAATTACAAAACAAAGAGAGTCATAAGATGGAAATAAAATTGTCATAACTAGTAATAAAAAAGATATAAAAAGAAGGAAAAGTCAATAAGAATTGATGGAAGAATGAGAGCAATATGATAGACTTAAACCTAACCAAATAAATCACATTAAAAGTAAATAATCTAAACACTCCAACAGAGGTTGTCACATTATAAGAACAAGACCAAACAATTACACGGCCTACAGAGAAAAACACGTTAAATATAAAGACAAAAATGGATTAAAAGTAAAAAAAAAGAAAAGAAAAGAAAAAGAAAAACGTGTGCCATGCTAACACTAGTAAGAAAAAATCTGCAGTGACTCCTTTAATTTCAGTTAAAAGTAAATTTGAAAGCAAAGGATATTTCCAGGTAAAATTATGGTCATTTTGCAACTATAAAGGAATCAGTCTGTCAGGAGGACACAGCAGTCTTCAAAGTGTATCCCTTAATAGCAGAGTTTCGAAATACATGGAGAAAAAAAATGGAAACTCTAATGAAAAATTGATACAGTTATAGTCAGAGATTCCAGAAACCTCTTCTCCATAATTGGTAAGACAAATAGACAGGAAAGCAGTAAAAATATGGAAGACACGAGCAACATCAATCAATCTGACCTGATTGACATTGACAGTACATTGACAGTACTTGCTACCAAACAACACCAGAAAAACACCAAAAAACACATTATTTTCAAGTATGCACAGAGAATTGTCATATTCTGTGCCACAAAACAAATTTTAATAAATTTAAAAGTATTCAGGTTATACAGATTATGTTCTGTGATCTGAAATGGAATTAAATTAGAAGCCATCAAACAGAAATAAATCTAGAAATCCCCAAATATGTAGAAACTAGATAGCACACTTCTTAGATTATTTACTTTTTTTTTTTTTTTTTTTTTTTTTTTTTACTTTTAATCCATTTTTGTCTTTATATTTGAGGTGTTTTTCTCTGTAGGCCATGTAATTGTTTGGTCTTGTTCTTGTAATGTGACAACCTCTGTTGGAGTGTTTAGATTATTTACTTTTTTTTTTTTAAAGATTTTATTTATTTATTTATTTGACAGAGAGAAATCACAAGTAGATGGAGAGGCAGGCAGAGAGAGACAGAGGGAAGCAGGCTCCCCGCTGAGCAGAGAGCCCGATGCGGGACTCGATCCCAGCACCCTGAGATCATGACCTGACCCGAAGGCAGCGGCACAACCCACTGAGCCACCCAGGCGCCCCTAGATTATTTACTTTTAATGTGATTTATTTGGTTAGGTTTAAGTCTATCATCTATATATAAAATAAAATCTACATTCTTTACCAGGACCTGTGGGACCCCCCCCCCCCCCGTTGCAGTCTTGTCTTTTTGCAGCTTTGTTCTTTGATATTCTCCCTTGGTTTACCATACTCAGGCTGCACAACAGTCGAACCTCTAG
Organism: Mustela lutreola; assembly: GCF_030435805.1. Taxonomy (NCBI): domain Eukaryota; kingdom Metazoa; phylum Chordata; class Mammalia; order Carnivora; family Mustelidae; genus Mustela; species Mustela lutreola. The sequence continues at coordinate 133,119,517 of NC_081295.1, forward strand.
TGATGTGGCATTCTTTGAATATACATATCCTGTATGTTGGTAAGAGTTCACTGGATTCCTTTCATCTGAGAAATTTTCCTTCCTTGACTGCTCCTGCTTTGTCAATCTTTGTTTTCTCTCAATTTCCACTTTAGAGTTTATCCTATGTCATAAGAACTTTTAACTATTTTTATTGCTTTTTTATTGTTTTTTTTTTTCACACTTGGACTCTAACTTTGAGGAAGAAGACCTTTATCTTTTAATTCCTATCTACAGTTATGGCTACAAAACAGGCATTCTAACTCTTGACTTAATAACTACTGTGAGGCAGATGAAGGAGAGAGTCTTCTCCTATAATAGTGGTAGGGAGGTGTTACATTGTGATGACAGCAGACTCTGTAGTCAGACTACCTACATTCAGGTTCCAGTTGTCTCCTTTTGGCACAAAGGGGAAAAAAGCAAGTTACTTAATGCCTCCTAGCATCAGTTTCCTTATCTATACAATGAGGTGATCAGAGTACCTGCCTTATAAAATTGTAGTAGGACTAGATGAAATAATATTAAAAGAATGTAGCATAGTAAATAGCCCTAATAACTATTATACAAACATGATGTTACAATATGCTCACTTAATGAGGATTTCTTAAATGTCCACTGGGAAATATTCAAGTGATGTATGATATACAATAGAATCAACATTTTTTCAGCAGTGCTAGGTACTTTCCAGGTTTAGGTAGGTAAAAAAAAAAAAAATGTTGAATAAAACTAAAATGGAAACACAACAAATCAGAATCTGTGGGATGTTGCTCAAACAGAACTTATGAGACATTTTCTAGAATTAAACAACTATATTAGAAAAGTAGAAATGTCTCAGAAGAATTACCCCAGCTTTCACTTTAAGAACTAGAAAATAAAGAACAAATTAAAGACAGATAAAGCAGAAAGAAGGAAATAATAAAAATCAAATTGCCATGGAAACAGGAAACCATTGGGAAAATAAATAAAACCAAAATTTCCTTGAGAAAATCAATAAAATTGACAAACCTTTAGCCAGATATATAAGAATTTTATGCCTATAAACTTGACAGCTTTAATGAAATATACTAATTCCTTGATAGAGGCAATCTACCAAACTCATTTAAGAAATATATAAGCTGAACAACCCTATACCTATTTTAAAAAATTAGTAGTTAAAAACCTTCCCACAAGGAAACTTCCAGGTCCAGATGGCTTCAGGGGAGGGAGTTCAAGGAATTGTAACAAAATTTAGGGAAGAAATTACCAATTCTATTCAAATTCTTCCAGAATAATAGAGGAATACATTCCTACTTACTCTTTGAGACAAGCATTATCTGGATACCAAACTAGGTAAAAGCATTACAGGATAAGAAAAATAAAGACCAATATCTCTGATGAACATGGACACAAACACAGTCACCTTATTTATAGACAACATAATCCCCTATGTAGAAAATCTAATGGAATCTAAATTAAAAAGATGCTGGGGGTGCCTGGGTGGTTCAACTGGTTAAGCATCTGACTCCTGGGTTCTACTCAGGTTATGGTCTCAAGAGATCAAACCCTGTGATGGACTCTGTGCCCAGCAGAAAGTCTTCTTGAGATTCTCTCTCTGCCTCTTCCTTGGGCTCTCTCTCTCTAAAATAAATAAACATATCTTTAAAATATGCTGTAATTACTGAGTATCCAGAATGTAGGTAGAAGATCAATATTAAAAAATAAAATGTGTTTCTATATACTAGCAATAAATAAACAGTTGGAGATTTTAATGAAAAAATTTCATGCAATATGTGTTAGACCTATAAAACATTGCTAAGAAAAAGATCCTATATTAATGGAGAGATACGTCTTGCTCATAAGTTAAAAGACTCAATATTGTTAAGAGATCAGTGCTCCTCAAATTGATTTACAGATTTGAAGCAATCCCAATCAAAGTCTCAGCAGGCTTTTGTACAGCCCTCTATTAAATCCCTTCTTCATAAGGAAGTTCTACCCAGCTTTTGCCATGTCTATGATGAAACTTAAAATCAAAATCAAAGAAGCGTAATCACTAACATATGGCACATCTAAATCCTATCTTTAGCCTTTCTCTCTTCTTTCATAGATCACTGATTAGTCCTTTTATTATGAATCTATTATTGGGGAGAAAAAAAGGAAAATTTGTTTGTTACAGGAAGATAGTTAACTTCTATAAGGGAAGAACTAAAAGCAGAAATTAAGATTAGCCAGATAAGAAAGGACTTGGTCAACAAGGGTTAATCAGTGTGGACTGTGTCAATCAAAGGTCTCCTGAAGGGTCCTGAGAATTTTATAATCATCTTTGCAAAGTCTGGGAGCCTGAAGGAATTCTGGTACAATGCACAGGGTGCCAGACAGCTGCTTCCGATCTGAACATGAGCAAAGCTCTTCACCTCCCACTTTCCTTATGACAAAAAGGTGCATGTTACAGCAGTGTTTTCTAAGCTGTGTCATTAGCATGCTGGCCTCCAATCTTTTTAAACTCTGTACCCTCCTCCAGGAAAGTCTTTGAATATCTATATCCAGTAGATATATATTTATCTCTTTATAAATCACATATGTGTTCAACCATATGAATATATTATTTAATTGTAAAAAGTTATGGAAATGACTTCTTTATTTATTTTATTAAGTTTTTGTTTTAATTCCACTTAGTTAACATACAGTGTTATATTAGTTTCAAGTGTACAATGTGGTGATTCAAAAATTCTATATATCACCTGGTGTTCATCACTGACAAGTGCACTCCTAAATCCCCATGACCTCTTTCACCCATCTCCCCCCCTACCTCCCCTCTGGTAACCATCATCTTATTCTCTATCATTAAGTCTGTTTCTCTCTCTTTCTCTCTCTCTCTCTCTCTCTCTCTTTCTTTCATTTTCCCTTTACTCATTTGTTTTATTTCTTAAATTCCATATATGAATGAAATTATATGGTATTTGTCTTTCTCTGGCTTATTTTGCTTAGCATTACACTCTTTATCTCCCTCCATGTAATTGCAAATGGCAAGATTTCATTCTTTTTGTGACTGAATAATATTCCATTGCATATATACACCACACCTTCTTTAGCCATTCATCAGTTGATAGACACTTGGGCTGCTTCCATATCTTGGTTATGGCAAAACATGCTACTATAAATATAGGGATACACATATCCTTTTAAAATCATTTTTTGTAGTTTCTGGGTACTCAGTGAAATTACTGGATCATAGGGTAGCTCTATTTTTAACTTTTTGAGGAATTTCCATACTGCTTTTCACAGAGGCTACACCAGTTTGCCTTCCCATCAACAGTTCATGGGGTCCCGTTTCTCCACATTCTCACCAACACCTACTGTTTTTGTGTTGCTGAGTATAACCATTCCTACAGATATGAGGTGATATCTCATTGTAGTTTTGATTTGCATTTTCCTGATGATCAGTAATGTATCTTTTCATGTGTCTGTTGACCATTTGGATGTCTTCTTCAAAGAAGTGTCTGTTCATGTCTTCTGACCATTTTTTATTATTTGTTTTTAAAAATACTTTTATTTGAATTCAATTTAATTAAAATATACAGAACTATTAGTTTTAGAGGTGGAATTAGTGATTCATGGGTTGCATACAACACCCAGTGCTCATTCCATCAAGTGGAATTTGGTTTTGGGGTCTTAAGTTTTATAAGTGCCCTCCTTAATGCCCATCACCCAATTACTCCATCCCCCTACCCACTTCCCCTTCAGAAACCCTCAGTTTGTTTCTTATAGTTAAGCATCACTTATGGTTTCTCTCCCTCTCTGTCTTTATCTTATTTTATTTTTCTTCCATTCCCCTCTACTCATCTGTTTTGTTTCTTAAATTCCACATATCAGTGTCAGGGTCACGCCCCCAAGATGGCGCCAGTCACGCCCCTAAGATGGCACCGGAGCAGTATGGACAGCCTAAAAAATATCCGCCCTGGCCACACGTGACTTCGTGCTCCTCAAATGAGCACAGTGTGCCGCCACTGCCTGTGAGCCCCAGATACCTCCACGTGAACAGCCCTGTGATTGGCTGTATACTCCCTGTTCACGTGAACACCCCTGTGATTGGCTGTTATGCCCTATATAAGGCAAGGGAACTTCCCCGCAGGGGAAGGAGAAAGAAGAAGGAGAAACAAAGGGAGGAGAAAGATCGACCAGGGAATAAACAAGAGCTTGTGCATTGACCTATGTGTGTGTTGCGTCATCTCTGCGGGCAGGGAGAACGTGACATTTGGTGCCGAAACCCGGGAACTGTGAGTATATTTAAAAATAGCAAAGATACAGTGAAGGTAGAAATTCTGATACTGGTTGAGATATGTTCTTATTTACTGATAATATTGAGGTATATTTAACTTTTTAATTTTATGTGCATTGATCTCACATTGAACAGTTTTGTCAGAGTGAAATACAATGTTTCCATTTTGTTTACTTGATTTTTAGAAATGGTAGTTCTAACAGGAAGATTTCATGGAATAGAAGTTGTGCAGCTTTTTAAACTTAGCATTTTAGGGAGAAGGTGAGAGAAGGCAATACATGAGTACTTTTTCCCCCTCATCATATTGCACGTTCGTCCCTAGGGCAGCCACAAAGGAAAGGTGAGAAGTTTTCTGAAGAGCAACCACAAAGGGATTGCACATTCATCACTAGGACGACCACAAAGGAAAGGTTAGAAGTTTGCTAAAGAGCAACCACAAAGGGACAGCAGCTGTATGTTCACGGATCATGACTGTAAAGGTAAAGATAATGGGGTAGGAAATTTCTAGACTCCGAATGGAGAGCCCCTTGCGGGCACTTTTGAAAGCTAATGGAACCCCTCTTGAGAGTTATTTAAGAAGCTGTTTTTCAGGAGGTGGGAATTTGAATAGTAAACCTGCATCATCTCTGTGAAACCTTTTTTTAGTACAATTTTTTGGTAAAAGATATTAGATAAGTAAATATTGTTAAACACTTCAGTTGTTCTTAAGCTCCTCACATGCTGTTTAATCAGAAGAGTGTTGATTTGTTCTCCAGAAAGAACCAAAGAAAGAGTTTACAAAGTATTTTGGCTGTTGTACTGATCTAGATTAGGATAGTTGCTGTCTGTCATTGCTCATTTGATATTGCGCTGCTAAGCAGTATCCAGAACTGAGGGACTACCCAACATCTCTATGCCTTTTTACCTCTTCTACCATCTTAGGTATTCTGTACTTGACTTTGCTAACCAATCAAAGGGTAGATCTCCTCCAGGAACAAATGAACCTAATGTCACAAATTCTCTCCACCAGTTGTATCCAGCCGTTATTGGGCATATGCATCACATCTAACTTGTATTCTAATCTCTCCCGAGCAGCGAACCTCTCCCGAGAATTATCTCAGATGCTCAACGGCACCTGGTCAGCCAAATTCCACAATCTGACAGCCTCCCTCTGGATGGAGATTCTGCAGATCAATGCCATGAGAGTCAACCCTCTCACAGCCTCCCAATTCCTACAAACTATGCAGGCAGTGGTGGCTTTTGGGAAATCCTAATTTGGGACTATTGCACTCGGCTGTATTGTATTGTGCTCTTCGTCCTCCTCCTGGCACTGCGTTGGATAAGGGCCCTCTAATGCACATTAGCCAGAGACCGGCAGGCTGTACATCAAGCCTTGGTAGCCACAGAGCATGGTAGCTCACCCCAAGTATGGCTTAGCATGCTGGACCAGTAGTCAATGACAGGTAATGAGGACGATAACGGTGTACCAACCTAAGACAGAAGCTGCAGCATGCTCTGCAGTATTTGATGATGGGTAAGGGTGCAAGTTGATTGTCCCAACCTAAGACAGGCACGGTCCCTTATCCATACAAATAAATAAAGAAGGTGGAGCTGTCGCGGTCATGCCCCCAAGATGGCGCCAGTCGCGCCCCTAAGATGGCGCCAGAGCAGTAGGGACAGCCTAAAAAATATCCGCCCTGGCCACACGTGACTTTGTGCTCATCACATGAACACCATGTGCTGCCACAACCTGTGAGCCCCAGATACCTCCACGTGAACAGCCCTGTGATTGGCTGTATACTCCCTGTTCACGTGAACACCCCTGTGATTGGCTGTTATGCCCTATATAAGGCAAGGGAACTTCCCCGCAGGGGAAGGAGAAAGAAGAAGGAGAAACAAAGGGAGGAGAAAGATCGACCAGGGAATAAACAAGAGCTTGTGCATTGACCTATGTGTGTGTTGCGTCATCTCTGTGGGCAGGGAGAACGCGACATATCAGTGGAATCATATGGTATTTATCTTTCTCTGACAGACTTACTTCACTTAGCATAATACCTGCTAGTTCCACCCACATCATTGCAAATGTGGATTTCGTTCTTTTTGATGGCTGAGTGATATTCCCTTGTGTCTATATAATCTATATGCATCTTATTTATTCATTCATCTGTTGATGGACATCTGGGCTCTTTCCATATTTTGGCTATTCTGAACATTGTTAATATAAACATTGGGGTGCATGTGTCCCCTTTGAATCATGAGATTTGTATTCTTTGGATAAATTCCTGGTAGTGCAATAGCTGGATGGTAGGGTAGCTCTATTTTTAACTTTCTGAGGGAACTCCATACTGTTTTCCAGAGTGGCTGCACCAGTTGGCATTCCCATCAACAGGGTAAGAGGGTTCCCCTCTCTCTGCATCTTTACCAACATCTTCTGCTGTTTTTTTAATTGAATAATTTGGTTTGGGGGTCTTAAGTTTTATAAGCTCTTTATATGTTTGGATACTACCCCTTTATTAGATATGTCAGGAAATGACTTCTTTAAAGTTGAGATGAACACAAATAGACATTCGCACATTTTTTTCCCACTCATCACTTTGAAGCACAGGTTCTGGACTGGACACAATCCATCAGTGCTAGAATGGGCACAGTGACCATGTGAGCATGGGTTCCTGAGGTTCCTGTCTAACTCAAAAAAATTAGTTTCACTTCTATCTATCTTATATATTACCGGTCCACTGACTAAATAAATTTGGAACCCATTAAACTAGATGTTGTCCAAGGTTCATTTTTTTTGTCGTTTGAAGAAACTATTTTCTTTATTACATTTCTTACCCTATATAATATTATGTATTCTTCTTAACTGAAGAAATATATTAAACTTCAAGTTTTGTTTTGTTTTTCAACATGTCCAACCTCAGCTGTCACACTCCCCTGCAAAGTGAAATAATAAGAGAAGCTGGGGCAGATGACCATTCCCATGAAAAAGATCAAAGAGAATTTTTTAAAATAGCTAAACACACTAGTGTGAGGCCCACTGTATAAACCATTTCTGTTCATATCAAAATTATCTTAAAGAAAACACCCAGAGGTGCAATCAATTCTCAAATTGGATACAATCCTTAATGTAACTTCTAGTAAACAGCTCCAAGTGGCAAAAGTTACTATGAAATGGGTAATCCTAATAAAGAATACTGGGAGTCATCCCACTGATTTTGTCGTTAAATTACCAATTTATAAAAGGAAGGCAAACACAGCCTGTGTCCAGGCGCATGTCTCCCAGATGTCAGCTACACTTCAGGACAGGGTGGCCTTGAGCTGCATTTCTGGTCTGGGACTCCCAGAAGGCAAACAGGCACTGACAGCCAGACAGGCCATGTGACCTTTTGAGACTTTTACTCCAAATTCCCAAAGGAAATTCTAGAGAACACCAAAACAAAACTATTTCCTGACCCTACAACTTAGCCCTTCAAGCAAGTTTCTTTCAGAGTCATTTTGCCCTCAAGGGCAATCTGGGAAGAAAATGAGTGTTTTTCTCCTAAAATTAGGGTTACTGACCTCTTCAGATTTAGTCAATAACCTCTATGCCAACTCATAAAATTGTCTTCATGACTTTGCCATTCCATCACCTTCACCAGGAAACCTGAGGTTTCTAGCCTCTATTGGAGCCATCTTAACATTTTCTCCCTGCCCATTGGAACTGGAAGAATTAATGTGAGTGATGGCATGGAGATGGTGTGCATTAATTTAAAATAGAATTATACTTACATATTGGATTGCAGTCCAACATGCTCACCCCATAATTAAAAACATTATAAAGATAAGTAATGTTTTTGTTCTGCCCCACAACTCCTGCCTGTGAGTGCATGGTATTCTGGAAGTGGGCAGACCTGCAAGACCCAGGCCCTTCCTGAGAGCTTGAAGGAAGCTATTTACTGGCAGTTCAGTTGTCTTTATAATAGCAAGTGCTGACTTGGGGCCAATACCAAGAGCCTCCTCATAGAGAAGTTCCACAGATTGATTGTAAGTGGCTGTTGAAGACAAAACCTTATCTTTTCTGCCAAGAATCCCTCTCTCCACATGAGAGGAGAAGGCTTAAATTCCTTGTAGATATGTGCAAAATTGCTCCCTTCATCTCACCATGCGTACAAATGAGCTCACCAGATATCCTGGAGGCAGTGGCCAAATACAATGCAATAAGATCCACCAACTATGAGAGAAGCTGGTTTTCTCTCTCTGAAGGTGGAAGAAAACTGGTATGTCAGTATATTAAATATAACTCCCTTCTACTGTCAGGTATTAGAGAAGGGCTAGGGCACAGGCCAGTGCTCATCCCACAGTCATAGCTGTGTGTGAGCACACAGGCACACACACACACACACACACACACACACACACACACACACACAGAGGGAGAGATGAGGGGTGCCCACTATCTTTTCTTTCCCTACACAGCAATTTTTCTCTCCAAAATGATTCTCCTTTCCTTGACTCTCACAACCAATCAAGATCCTCTTCATTGGGGGTGCCTGGGTGGCTCAGTGGGTTAAAGCCTCTGCCTTCGGCTTGGGTCATGATCCCGGGGTTCTGGAATGGAGCCCCACATCGGACTCTCTGCTCAGTGGGGAGCCTGCTTCCCTCTCTCTCTCTGCCTCCCTCGCTGCCTACCTGTGATCTCTCTCTGTCAAATAAAAATTAAAATAAAAAATTTTTAAAAAAAAGATCCTCTTCATTGATGAAACACCCAACTTTTCCAGGTTGGAAAAGAGAGGTAGTTTGTTTTTGCTAAAGTTGCACCTTTGAGCAGAAACCATAAATGGTGGACCTTGGGTGGAAAGTCCATCTGACTTTGCAGTGGCCCATGCATTTCTAGTCACCACTACCATGCTCAGGGCCCCAAGTACCTCACATTTGCTTAGGCCCTACAGGGGTTGCTGGCTTGCCCTGAGAAGGAGCCATCCAAAGCTACACTCCTCCCTTGTGGAGCATGGAAGCCTTCCATTATAGGTCATTTTCCCCTCTGAGATTAGTTCTGGATGCCCAAGGAGCATATATGGAAAGTATATACCATCTCATCTTTCATCTGGAGCCACACTGTCATAGCATATTGGCCACAGACTTTGCTCCCACTTCCCAAGGACTTACTCCCCAGAGCACTGCCTCCCAGTGTGTGCTCAGGCAATGGCAGCCTCTGTCCTGACTTGCTGTAAAGGCACTAAACCACTTGGGCTATCCCTATCATTACTCACATTCTCAGTGCAGTTGAATAAAAAAAAGGGAGGTCATCAGTGTCAGCTTAGTAGCTAGGTGAGACCTGTGCACAGAATCTCTCCACAAAGAAAAATTCTCCAAATGCATAGACAGACTAAGGCTGCCAAGACAATGGGGCCATATTATAAGCTCCTTTAGAACAAGGGGCGTGCTTTCTTCATCACCATGCATCCCTCACTTATCTCTTATAATTGTGGGTTCACAATAGATACTTCCTGAGTTAATGAGCAAAGCAGCCTCTGCAGATCCATGGTGCTTTATCTGAGGTGTGTCCTCATGAAAACTTTTGTTAAAATATTCCATGGAAATGTTCAAAGCATTGGACAGTATTCCAGAAGATCTCTATGCACTCACCTCCTGCCCTGAGAATGGCAGTACAACTTCAAAGTAGCAAGACACTTCTTGAAGTTGTATGTTGGCATATTTTGTTTAAAAATTTCCTATTTGGAAAATAATTAATAGCACAGAAAATGACAAGATAACTCTAAAAATGAACCTTCAAGGCAGACTATGAGCAAATACAAATTTAGTGTCTCATCTGTTTCTTCATTGGAGGGACCTAATGATTGGAGGCATCTCTAAACATTAAAACCATGGTTTAGTTTTTGCTGATTTTATAAAACCCATACTGGGGGATATTTGGTAGGACAATGAACTGGCATCCAGCAAAGTCTGAAAAACTAGGAGGCGGGGGGGTGGGGGTGGGGAATAGCAACATATATAAACAATAGAGTGAGGTCAACTGGGGTGTCTACTGACGTCTGCTTTGACCTACTTCCAAACCTTTACAGGGGAAGAAATGACAATCATGTACATTGTAAATACCCACATTAGAGAAATCTAAATAAAAACCTTATTTAAATTATTAAAAGCCTATTTTTAATCATAAAATTTGTGCATACAATCTGTAACTTAATGGCTCTTTCATACCTCTTGCTTATTCCTTTCTTCACTTTCTTCTGGTCCTTTGTCATTCTGATGATGAGAGAGGCTTGACCTGGAGCAGCACTTCTGGCTGGCAAGTGGCCAGCCACTTATGTAAATAAGGCCAGAGAAAGTGGCTTCATGTGATTTAGGGCATACAATGAGAATTACTTTTGGTGTTATAATAATTAGTAACTTTATGTTCACATGTTTATCAGGTTACATGAACAGTAAATTCATGAGACAAATATTTACTGAGTGTTTATGATATACAACCTACTTTGTTGTATTTTGCCTTCAACTTAAGACTGTAGTTAACTATATAGAGTAGAGTTCTACAAATGCATTTTGTAAAGGGCCAGATAGTAAATATTTTAGGCCTTATAGGCCATAAGAGCACTGTAGCAACTACTAAAATCATTTATGAAGCCCAAAAGCAGCAATAAAAACTCACTGACAAAAACAAATGTGGCCTGCTGCCACAGTTCACTGACCCAAATCTACAAAAACATCCCTCCTTTAGCAGCCTTAGCTACTGAATGAAGAGTCTAGAATAAAGAGATAAAACAAAAGCCTCCAAGTAGTCAAGACACATAGAAACGTTTGTGAACCCAAACTTCCCCAATTTATACATAGAATAGCTGCTCAAATCCACAGTTCCAACTGACTTACTTATACTCGTTAAAATATTCTTATCAGCTGCCATGTACTTATTCTTACTTTTGTATAAAATTTTACTGGCACACAACTATACCTTTTGTTTATGTAACATCTATGACTGTTTCCCTGCAGCAATGGAAAAGTTGCCATTGGGTTGTTAAAACAGAGACCCTGTGGTTTGCAGTCTAAAATATTTGCTATTTGGCCTTTTAGAGGTAAAGTTTGCCAGCTCTGCTTAGATTAACATTTTGAGGACCCGGCTTTGGAAAACCCTGACCTAGAACATGGTTGTTCATTGTATCTTTCCCTTACCATATGTAATAAAAGGGCCTGCAGTCCATATATGTTTATAAATATAAAAATCCCAGAAGGAAAACAAATATGGATCTAATAATTAAAAATGAAGTCAATTAAGAGAACTCAAATAGGTACTAATCAATAGTTAAATCTTATACAAATATTTTCTTGGCATATTGATTCAAACTCTCTCAAAATACTTATTCAAGCTTTATCACTAATTAGAGAAATTATTATATTTGCTTTGGTAATAGCTGCTTTTTATCTTCCTTCAAGTAAATTAAATGCATATGCAAATATTCATTAAATGTCATATATATATATTTTTATCCTCTGGTCTTTTAAAACTTATCAGATAACTTTTTAAGGATAGGGCTTTTTGGAAGAAGCCAGCAAAAGCAAGGTCACTGTGAACGCCCACCAAAAAGAGATAATGATTAGGTAATGATCAATGAAGTTAATTTCAGCTGCTAAATGAAGTTATTAGTTGAATCATTAAAAAATGCATACAAGTATTATTTGGAGCTTGGTGCAATAGTAAAATGTAAAGATGAATGCAAACCAAGAAGAAAATCCAACCAGTCCTGAGGCCAAGCAAACTTAACAGATAAATTTTCATAGTAGCCAACACTTACCTTGAAATTGTAAATGTGTTTCTGCCAACCTTGGCACTTCTTATGGCAATCAGTGATAAAAGATGTGAAAATAGCAAATCCTCGGGGTGCCTGGGTGGCTCAGTGGGTTAACCCTCTGCCTTCAGCTCAGGTCGTGATCTCAGAGTCCTGGGATGGAGCCCCACATCTGGCTCTCTGCCCCGAAGGGAGCCTGCTTCCCCCTCGCTCTCTGCCTGCCTCTCTGCCTACTTGTGATCTCTCTCTCTCTCTCTCTCTGTCAAATAAATAAATAAAATCTTTGAAAAAGATAGCAAATCCTCAAAAGTTAGGAATGCATAACTGTTCAAAGAGTTAACAAACTTGAATTTGAAAACCTTTTTTTAGCTTGATTACTTCTCTTTTTCTTCCATCCATGCAGAACACTGTCTCTTTCTATCCTTTGCAGTAGCTCCCTCCTCTCCTTCTTCTTTTTTCCTTTATTTTCCTTAATTTCTTTTCTAGTTTTTGTCTCCTCTCTTTTTCTTTTAATTTTTTTATTTCTTCTCAGCATAACAGTATTCATTGTTTTTGCACCACACCCAGTGCTCCATGCAATCCTTGCCCTCTATAATACCCACCACCTGGTACCCTGACCTCCCACCACCCCCCGCCACTTCAAACCCCTTAGATTGTTCTTCAGAGTCCATAGTCTCCCATGGTTCACCTCCCCTTCCAATATCCCCCAGCTCCCATCTCCTCTCCATCTCCCCTTGTCCTCCACGCTATTTGTTATGCTCCACAAATAAGTGAAACCATATGATAATTGACTCTCTCTGCTTGACTTATTTCACTCAGCATCATCTCTTCCAGTCCCATCCATGTTGCTACAAAAGTTGGGTATTCATCCCTTCTGATGGAGGCATCATACTCCATAGTGTATATGGACCACATCTTCCTTATCCATTCGTCTGTTGAAGGGCATCTTGGTTCTTTCCACAGTTTGGTGACCGTGGCCATTGCTGCTATAAACATTGGGGTACAGATGGCCCTTCTTTTCACTATATCTGTATCTTTGGGTAAATACCCAGTAGTGCAATTGCAGGGTCATAGGGAAGCTCTATTTTTAATTTCTTGAGGAATCTCCACACTGTTTTCCAAGTGGCTGCACCAACTTGCATTCCCACTTCCCTTCATATTCTCAGATCACAATGCTTTGAAACTGGAGCTCAATCACAAGGAAAAGTTCAGAAGGAACTCAAACACCTGGAAGCTAAAGACCACCTGCCTTAAGAATGCTTGGATCAACGAGGAGATCAAAGAAGAACTGAAACAATTCATGGAAACCAATGAGAACACTTTGGTCCCAAACCTATGGGATACAGCAAAGGCAGTCCTAATGGGGAAATACATAGCCATCTAAGCCTTCTTCAAAAAAAATTGAAAAATCCAGAACACACCAGCTGTCTCTATACTTCAAAGAACTGGAGAATCAACAACAATCAAACCAACTCCACACATAAGAAGAGAAATAATTAAGATTAGAGCAGAGATCAATGATGTAGAAACCAGAGATACAGTAGAACATATCAATGAAACTAGAAGCTGGTTTTTTGAAAGAATCAATAAAATTGATAAACCATCGGCCACACTAATCCAAAAGAAAAGAGAGAAAGCCCAAATTCATAAAATTATGAATGAAAAGGGAGGGGGTTTGGGAGAAGGGGGTGGGATTATGGACATTGGGGAGGGTATGTGCTTGGGTGAGTGCTGTGAAGTGTGTAAACCTGGTGATTCCCAGACCTGTACCCCTGGGGATAAAAATATATGTTTATAAAAAATAAAAAATTAATAAAAAAAACAAAGGATAAAAAAAAGGGAGAGATCACAACTAACACCAAGGAAGTAGAAACAATCATCAGAAGTTATTATCAACAGTTATATGCCAATAAACTAAGCAACCTAGATGAAATGGATGCATTCCTGGAAAACTATAACCTCCCAAAATTGAACCAGGAAGAAACTGACAACCTGAATAGACTGATATCTAGTAACAAGATTGAAGCAGTGATCAAAAACCTCCCAAAAAACAGGAGCCCAGGACCTGATGGATTTTGTCTCCTCTCTTACTTGCCAAACCTCTCCTTGCCTACTGGTCCTCACTTATCCTGGAAGAGCAGGGAGTTCAGCAGGGCATCCCTCGAGTCATGAGTGCAATGAGATTAGAATCCCCACTTTCCCTTCATTAAAATCATGGAATAGGCTATCACAACATTTATCTAGCTTCATCCAGAAAACAGGTGTTTTCTGGTACTGTCCTTTTATGCAACAAAACATGTCTTGGTTTAACATTTTAATGCTGACTGACTGACAAGTGTTTAACTATATCTACTGTAACCTGTTTAATCAAATTTATTTGTATTATTATCCAAAGTCCTTTGTCCCTTCAAGGAACTTACAATGTAATAAAAGAGACAGAACTAAGATAAACATTTGGAGAACAGTGACTATTTCAAAAGTACTCAGGGCTAGGTAAAGTAATAATACATGCAGCCTTCTACATTTCCTTCCTTGGCTTCTCCTGTCAAGCCATTTAGCCTTTCTCTTCTCCAGCAAGGTTTGATAACTTGAAGTACATGGACGCTCAGTATAACCATGATCCTTCTTAGTGTACACACATATGTGTTTGTGTGAGCAGTTCTGAAGAGAAAGACAATAGTTCATCAAATTCCTAAGTGCCACATTTGCACCCTACACACACTGGCATACACATGCACACACACAAAGCATCTGCTATAAAGTTTGAGCATTGAGGAACAAGGCAGGTTGGAGAAACAAGAATAAATAAGTAGTAAAAGAAGGAAAGTCACACACATGTGAGAAACACTGAGAAGAGTCACTGGCCTCAGTAAAAGTGCCCTTTAGGGAGTACAGGAAAGTAAGATCACAAGGACAAGATCATAGAAGCCCAGGAAAGTCTAAGATAGTCAAACATGAAGTAAGAGGAAAAAGACTTGTTAGAGGTTTCTGAGTGGAAGAATCTGTTGAGGAAGTATGCAGAACTCACTAGACAAGTAGAACATGGATATGGAGAGCTCTTCCAGGAAAGCTTGCCTTCAGGTAAGGCTAGGGAACATCTGTAGATAGAAAAACAAAAAACAAAAAGCAAAAAAGGTGGGAGATGAATTTTAAAGTGTGTCAGAAGATACATGAAAATTAATTTTTATATAAAAACTGAAATGTTCATTTGATCAAATGTGTTCAAAGGTAGTTTTTTTTTCTTTGTGTTGAAGCTGAAATTTACCATCATGACAGGAATTTTTTTTAATAGAACATGATATAGTCAAAGCAAGTTTACAAATAGCATGTGCCTGTTATGTCTTATTTCCAGATCTTTTTCTTGAGTATCTTCCAAATATTTAGCTCTAATTTCAGTGCCCTCAACAGCTATAAAGAAAAAGCAGTTACACTGGAAGGATGATATTAACAGCTTATGTGGGATCCAACTTTAAAATGCTTTAGCACCAAAGGAATATGATTTAAGATAGAGTTGGGAGCCTGAGTTATTTTAAAAATGTCCCAAGGGAACTACTGAAAGATGTTTAAATACCTATACTCATCAGTAGCTTTTAAAGTGATGATGATTTTAATATCTACAGTTATAAAAACATATTCTTCTTTTGAATTACTGTAGTTAAAATTGAAGAAAACTATTTAACAGTTTGCAAAACAAGTAAATGTGTCTCTGTTTTCTGGTTTAAAGATAAGAAAGAAGTGGAAGGGGAAGAAGACTGAGTAAACTCCATAATTCATCATTATAATTATATATTTCTATATTGACATGGAAGAAAGCCCAGTTAAGTTGTATTTTAAAGGATCATATATAACATTTAGAAGCATGGAACAGATTAAAAATCCATATGCTGTTTTTATAAAAATAAACCTGGAAGAAATATACAGAATATGTAAGCCTTCTATGTTTAGTTAAGCAAAATAATTTAAATGTATATTGTTTAATTGTGACAGTGGCTGTCCTCCTAACTACAGTGTGTAAAAATATTCCCTCCAAATCCATGATTAATATGTTTAATGAGAGACATTTCACCTTGTAATGACTTAACAAGTATCTACCTCAATTAGTAACCATGCAAACATAAACCAAATTAATATCGTGCTTCCTCATTTAACTGCAGATTTAATCTGAAAAAGTAATTAAACAAGCACTATTTTAAAATGGACAGTGTGCTTCCATTCTTCCTCTTCCTCCTCCCCTTTTTCTTTCTTCTCCTCTCCCTTCTCCTCCTCCTGCTCTTTTCCCCCTTCTTTTTTCCTAAATGAAAATTGATTTAGCTGAATCAAAAGCTTTAAATCAAATATACCTAAGATCAAACTTGTTTATGAGTTCTGGCAATCAACGACTTAGAGAAATTTATGCACTGGTTCCTAGGAAAGTCTGATAGATGAGATAACCACTTGTTTCAGATTTTCATTCTTGGAGGCAAAGTTCTGACCTAGATAAAACATAGAAGTGCCTGGAGCTCTATGGTTCTGAGTCTGTAAGCAAAAAGAATGTCCTCAGAACTTTGAGCCAACCATGTTAAAGTATGGATTCCAGAAAATGTTTACCTTGCCATTGAAAAACAAGCACTGTTACTTATATTATCACAAAATTCAGTGATTCAAACATTTTTCAAAAGACCAATTGTTCAAATCAGGAGCCAAAATGGAAAGAAAATATCTAGGTCAATTTCAAGCCAAGCTTTTCAGTGCTACAACTGTGAGAATATTTGAATTGCCTCTAAAAAGAAATAGTAAGAACTTTACTGTTGAGATATTTCTGAAGAAACTGGATCAAGCCCTGGGTGGAGAGGGGATGGAATTGTCTTGATAACCGAGAATGGATTTGGTGAATTCCTAGCTCCTTTTCCAGGTCCTATCATGAATATATGAAGCCAGTGGCAAAATAAAGCTGGTTCACTCTGTCTTCCTGCGACATTCTCTCTTAGCTCTACAAAATCTTTCCCTTTTTCTGATATCTCTACCCAGAAGCACAAAAAGGAGACCTTCATTAGCGGAACCCACCCTAGAGCTGATAGAAGAAAAAAAGAAAAGTCATTTTTTTACTCAATGTTATAAGAAAGAGAAGCAGAAGTCATCTTGGGTTTTGCACCAGCAACATGATCAAGGTATGAGCCACTGAGTGGTCCCAAAGATGTAAGCTTTTGTCTGTGTAGGGCTGGTAGCCCCATTCTCTATAAGAAAAGGAAGTTGGGTCTATATGCACCAATGTTATTTGTATGTGATTACCCCAACCCCAGAAGTCTGGGTTATGAAGAAGGCTGAGGAGGATGCTTACCATATGAGTTTCATATATTGAATAATTATGTGTTTTTGACAGAGTAATGATCCTGTTCTACCAAAATAATCATTCCTGAAGTACTTATGCACCTGTAAATTGTAACAATTAGCTTTTATTGAACACTTACCAACAGACACTATTTTCATTGATTGACTTTAGTTTCTCTACAAGGTAGAGAATTTAATAGCTGGTAGATATTTAATAGCATTCCAGGAAAAGAAGAAATCCCTGATTCACAGTATTTTCCAATTTATATAGTGTAAATATATCTATTATGACAAATCTCCAGCTACCAACATGATATCACTAACAGAGTAGGAAAGAGATGCCCATGACTGGTTCTTTTATCCCCATTTTACTGATGAAAAAGGAGAGGCACTAAGTCCCAGACTTTCTAAACCAGAATTCTCAAGTAGTAAAATCTGGGCAAGAGTATTTTGACTCCATCAGCTCCACTAAAAGGCCTGATATTTTTCAAGATTGATAACTTTGCTAAGATCCACATTAGTGTGTAACCCACCACATCAGCCTAGAGACAAAAGAACCAGCACTCAGGGTGAGTGTTTGTGTTCTTGGTTAATCCAGTTTCAATTCTGTGCAGAGGATTTGGACCCCATCAGAAAATAAAAGCATTAACTCTAGGGCTCTAAGGAGTATCAAAACCCCACTTGGATGACATAGTGAAAATAATTGTTCAGAGTCTAGTCACCCTTCTCCCCAGGTACCAGAGGATGAAAGAGAATTCAGTACCCCCTTAGGGTTCTTTGCCAATTTCTTAGGACAATTATCCTCAAGCTTCTTAGACTTTGGTCTCCTTTATATGCTTAAAAAATATTAAGGGCCCCACAAAGAGCTTTTATAAATGCACACACATTTTAAATATTTAACTCATTCACTTAAAATAATAAATTTATTATATGTTAACATGTGTATTTTTATGAATAAAAACTATGTTTTCCAAAACAAAACAAAAAAATGTGGCATTGTTTTATATTGCTGCCAATCTCATTTATGCTTGGCTTAAGAGAAGATGTTTGGGCTCTCATATCAGTTTTATATTCAATTTTTTGCAATATGTTGTTTTGGTTCAAGTATGAACCATTATAAAGAAAATCCAACCTCACTCATATGTGAATATGTAATTGGGAAAGAGGCGATATTTTTCTTTTTCTTTTTTTTTTAAGATTTTATTTATTTATTTGACAGACAGATTACAAGTAGGCAGAGGCAGGCAGAGAGAGAGGAGGAAGCAGGCTCCCCGCTGAGCAAAGAGCCCGATATGGGGCTTGATTCCAGGACCCTGGGATCATGACCTGAGCTGAAGGCAGAGGATTTAACCCACTGAGCCATCCAGGCACCCCCAAGAGGGGATATTTTTCAATGGCTTTTCAGACAACTGTAGATACTCTTCTTTGATAAGACACCAAAACTTGGCAAACAGTATTTCCTAAAGATGCATTGTAATGTAGAATCTGAAACCATATTAAAAGAACTTTTCACACTGTTATTTTAAAATCCATTTGTTTCTCTCTTGCATTATTTTGAAACATCATACATTGGTCATTTGAAAATACAGGTTCACTGAGGTATATAGATCTTCCAATGTTGAACATTTTACTATATAATATTTAAAAAATATTAAAAATATTAAAAAATATATTACCTCCAGTAATACATTATCTCTGATTAGAAACATCTTTAAGTATTGGAAAGCTGTAAAGCATATAGCAATGAATAAAAGTTTTCCAAAATTCTAGTTTCACTTCAAGACTCAAAGTGTATCATTGGAAACAAATATAATCAATTATTTTCCTTAAAGAAATGGGCTAAATTTCCTTCATTTGTGAGAGAACATCTGTTATATACTCAAATCTAAATAATCATAATTTTTCTGTCATTTTTCTTGCATGTAAAAATGTTGTCCCATGAAAAAAGCAGCTAGTTCAGCTCACAGCTCAATCTCACATGTTACTTCCCTCAAGATGACTGCTGCAGTTCAGGTTTACAGCATATATGTTTGATGCAGACTTCCTATTTCATCACCCAAAATGTGAACAGGACCTGTCCTCCAGGGCCAACATGAAACACAATCACTGATTTTTACTGCACCAAGGACATTTTATTTTTTATTTTTATTTTTTAAAGATTTTATTCATCTATTTATTTGACAGAGAGGGAGAGATCACAAGTAGGCAGAGAGGCAGGCAGAGAGAGAGGGGGAAGCCAGCTCCCTGCTGAGCAGAGAGCCCAATGTGGGGCTTGATCCCAGGACCCTGAGATCATTGCCTGAGCTGAAGGCAGAGGCTTAACCCACTGAGCCACCCAGGCACCCCAAGGACCTTTTAGTTTTTAAAGATTTATTTATTTATTTGTTTGTTTGTTTATTTATTTATTTTAGAGAGAGAGAGAGAACATAAGCAGGGGGAGAGGGAGAGAGAGAAAATCCTCAAGCAGACTCCTCACTGAGCATGAGTCCGGACATGGGGCTTGATCCCAGGACCCTGAGATCATAAGCTAAGCTGAAATCTAGAATCAGATGCTAAGAAACTGACTGAGCCACCAAGACACTCCAAGGACAGACTTAATTGAAACTAATTTTGTCATTGCTGGTTTGTTTTTCACTGGAAGCATGTGAAGAAACACAATGACCGGAAGCCAGCATTTTGCCCACTACTATTTCATCATCAACACTGCACTGAAATGGACTGAGTGTCCCAGCCTCCAAAGGTCTGCAGACTACTCTTTGAGAACCACTGCCACAGAGGAATTAACAGCAGTTTTGATGAGAAAGCAGACACAGATTGAACACTCAGCCCCTCTAATACAATCTGTGCTAAACTGGAAGTCAAGAGGCCTGAATGATCATGGTTGATAATTAAATTTGGATAGATCACTTAATCCATTTGTGATTAATTTTTCTCTTACATAAAATTGAGAAAACTGGAACAAATTAGTCTTATAAGTCATGAACTTTTAGTTACCAGCCACCATGTTGAAAATTCAATAATTTGGTCTTAAAACCCAAGTATACGGATCAGCAGACCATATAATTCTGCCCCACCTTGGTCATTTTAGATACCAGGAACCTCTCAAAAACCAAGAAAGTGGAGAATCTGGACTATGGTCTACCTCTCTCCAGACACTTGCAACACAGATGCTATTAACAATGCAGACCCTAAACTCAAATGATCTTGGAGCTATCCAACATTTTATAGCCTCTTTTTTCTCATCTGTCAGTGGAAAAAATAATAATACCTACCTTTTATACTTATTATAACAATTAAATGGGACAGTGCATAGAGAATGCTATCTATGCTCATCGCCTGGCACTTAATGAGTACCCTCTGCTGGTCAGCTATTGTCTGGCAGTTATTAAAGTAAGGTTTATCATCTTCTCACATTTTTTAAAAAGTCATACAAAAAAAGAGTGTCAATATTTTTTTGCCTTCACACACTAATAACCAGAAGGAAAATTCCACCTAGAAAAATGTGTGCTGATGCCAAGAAATGGAGCTGCATAATAGTGTTTAATGATGCCCAGTATAAACTACCAGACTGTGGGTTATGTAAACTCTGCTAATTTATTAGAGAGGGAGTGGCAGATAAAGGATCAAGGTTGATTTGTTCATGTCTGGGACAAGGAAAAAGTCATGATTTTCAAGTCTAACCATGTCAAACTATGACGGTTAAATGGGCGAACCTAATGATAATCTCCAAAATAGCAGGGCAGGCAGTAAGCGGGAAGGAGAAAGGCTTGGCTGAGCAGAAAAGCACTGGGTTGTTTCCTCATGGTATTAATGTGATATTTTCCCTGAGATGAATCTTTCCTACACACAAGACCTCCTCAGATAATTTTCCCTCTACTCTAGTCACCCTGCTGCTGGCCCTGAGTAGGGAGACCCCATCAAGTCCTCCAAATAAGCTTGTTCTAGCTGATGTGTATTTGGGTGGGCTCTTGGCAGACACAGAGATTTTCAGAAAATAGTGTTTACAGTAAATGAATAGAAGTATGTATTTGTCTATAATAAGAAGAAGAACAAGAATAGGTATCATTTCTTTGTAAACCTGGTGATTCACAGGCCTGTACCCCTGGGGATAAAAATATATGTTTATAAAAAAATAAAAATTAAAAATTAAAAGTAAAAAAAAAAAAAGAAAAGTACATAGTTGCAATAGAAAACCAAACTATAATGGCTTTAAAAGAAGGGTTCACTTTTCAACATAATAAGTTTCAATGTAAACAGTTGTTAGTGTTGGTTTAGCAACTCAGTAGTGCCAGAGTGTATGTCTCTGAACTTCTTTCCCTCATGTTTGCAAGATAGTTGCACAATCCCAACCATTACATTCACATTCAAGGAAGGAAGCAGAAGAAAAGAACACATCAGCAGATACTCCCTTTTTCAGGAAAGAAGAAACATTCCCAGAGATCCACAACAGATCTATGCTTATGTCTAATTGGCTTGTAATATAACTTTCACTATGACAAATGTGTTACAGAGAAGCTAGAAAAGTAAGAATCTAGAATCATATGCTTCCCCCCCCCCCAATTACTGTAGTTCCTTTAGCAAAAAAGTGGGAATAAGTAGAGTGGAGATAACTGACTTCAAGATAACTTGATTTCACGTTTTCATCATGAACACACTTATAGTCATTATGTGCAGCCACCAAAATTGATGGTGACATTAATTTGAATAAGATATAATTATAAGTTTGCTGTTTTTCAAGTATCAGCTATGAAAAATTCTTATTATTCTCTAGACACCAAGATTATTATAGTCTTTCTCTTGAGGTTGCTTGTTTGGCTGGAAAGAACAACTTGAAGAAAACCAAGTCTCTAAAACTTACCATGAGACAAAGGAAAACCTGTTATGACATCACATTTAAGCCTGTTTATTTTTGGGCCACCCTCTTATTCTGAGGTCTCTGTGTTTAGGTAAGCATTATAGATTTTGCTATATAGGGCCAAACTGGAAAATTACACTTTTGGCAAAACAGGTGAAGAATATTACACTTGCTAGGATTTATTTGTACTAAATGTTTCAACCATGTTTGGGACAAAAAGACAAATATTCCTTATCCTTCTCAGGGCCCTCATTAAGAGCAGACAAACACGTTGCATGCTTTTAAGTATGTACGCTCATAATAAAGCTTAAGCTAATTTTCCAAAACGAAGGATGAAGAACATGTTTGGAAAGTGTTAGAGCAAATAATGCAACTTTTTAAACTATACATATGCATATCACCTTGGGATTAAGAAATAATTTCAAGACTTGGGGCACCAGGGTGACAAAGTCAGTTAAGTATCTGACTCTTGGTTTTGGCTCAGGTATTGATCTCAGCATTGTAGGACTGAGCCCCATATTAGAATCCTCTCTCTCTCTCTCTCTCTCTCTCTAAGTAAATGAACCGCTCTCTCTAAAAAAAGAGAGAGAGAGAGAAGAAAGAATTTCAAGACTTAATTTCTTCTCCTTGGGGACTGGTTCATGAAGTAGGGAGAGGAAGAGCAAAGAGAACACAGCAGAAAGCCCCAGAAGTAGATAACCCAACTATGGGACCAGGGAAGGAAGATAAAGATAGTATAAAGGAAGAAGGAAGCGGGTATGAATGAAATAACACAAGGAAAAATGAGGGATATTATCCTCATAATATCAGCAAGTTCAACAAAAAGGAAAGGCAAAGGAAACAAACTGAGGGTTGCTGGGAGGATTGGGGGCAGAAGGATAGGGCGGCTGGGTTATGAACATTGGGGGGGGGGTTATGCGCTATGGTGAATGCTGTGAATTGTGTAAGACTGATGATTCACGGACCTGTACACCTGAAGCAAATAATACATTTATGTTATTTTTTTAAAAAAAGAAAGGCAAGGCAAGTGAGAGAATGGCAGAAGGGGGAAAATGATAACAGAATATCAGAGTTGGAAAGTCTTATAAGTTATCTAGTAAAAACCATTCATTTACAAGTGGTGACACTGAGATCAAAACGGTTAAGAGCTTATACTAAGATCATTGAGTTAAAATAATGGAGGAGCCAAGAGCAACACCCAATCTCTGGGAAGTGCTGTCCCTTGAAGACTGAAGGGATGAACAAGGGAAATGACTGCTAGGAGAGGCCATGGAGTGAGGGGTAAACTGAACTTCCTCTCACCAAAAACAGTAATGAGTCGGAGCAAGTAAAATCACAAAAGGATTGGATATGGAGGGGCAAAGCCACTTACTGTGACTGTTTAATTTGTACTGTTTTGTTTTACAAATATATGATCTTTCAAAGCACTGGCTTGTCATTTTGAATTTTCAAAGCATTCTTCTGACACAAATTACAAATTTAGATTGATTGCCAATATTGCACCTTAGAATGAGAGTCTCTAAACAATGGTAGAACATTCAAAGTCATCAGCACTGAATGGAGCATATAGGACTCACTCAGAGATTTCACATTCTCGCTCTAAAGAAAGAAGACCCAGAAACTAGGAGCCATACTTTGGATTCTGAAATGGTGCCAGTGAATTAATGAGACCCCACCCACCCACCCAGCCACAGGACTTAGAGGGTTTTAAGCCCTAATAGAAGGGAGCTATCTGAGCACATTTAGTACTGACATCCTTCTCCCATGGACTGAAGTGCAACTAATACCCAGTGAGCCAGCAAAGGCAGCACATCCTTCCATGAGACCAGCTCACAATGAACAAGAACATTCTCATGGACTGTAATATGATTTAACTCTCCTATTCTTTTTCTGTCCTTTCCCTTGACTAACAGTTGCCACGTCTTTAATAATTATACTTGGGGATTCACTTCAGTGACTACTGGATCAATTTCCCTTTTATTTTTAATTTTTTTTAATTTATTTTCAGCATAACAGTATTCATTGTTTTTGGACCACACCCAGTGCTCCTGCAATCTGTGCCCTCTATAATACCCACCACCTGGTACCCCGACCTCCCACTCCCCGCCCCTTCAAAACCCTCAGATTGTTTTTCAGAGTTTAATTTCCCTTTTAAGTTGGTACATGCCTTTCATTCTAAGCAAACTTCAAAAAGGTTGGAACTAAGATTTCATGTCAAG
This sequence comes from Mustela lutreola, assembly GCF_030435805.1. Lineage (NCBI taxonomy): Eukaryota > Metazoa > Chordata > Mammalia > Carnivora > Mustelidae > Mustela > Mustela lutreola. The sequence continues at coordinate 133,143,928 of NC_081295.1, forward strand.
CATTAATGGAGTCAAACCACATATTATGTAACTTAAATGCTAAACCTAACAGATTAGTTCTCTGTCCTGAAATTTCACAAATATTGTGTGCAAATATTACGTGTGCAAAGACTACATTGCTTAAATGTTTGCAATCTGTATTACTTAATAACCCTTAGGGAAATTTACAGTGTCTACTAATAAGTAAAGCTGGGGGGAAGAAGAAGAAAAAGATGGAAGAGATACTTAGAGATAACATAACATAACTTAGGGAGAGGGGAAGGTGAAAGCTGGGAGACATATGGCCGAACCTTCAAAATAGCATCTCCTCTCTGTATTGGGGGCCCAATGGCTCTGGGGTGATTTTGAAATGCTCTTTATTGTCAGGGTCTTTTCTACCTGATAAATGGAAATAAAACTTAGTGATAGACTTTGCAGAGTTCAGCTTTCTTCAGAAAAGCCCCAGGGCAGCAGGGATTATCAAACTTCCATCCTGAGAAACTATATAGGATCTTTCAATCCGATATATTCATGAGCGGTGTTATACTTTGACTCTTGGAAATACAAAACACTGGTTTCCAGGCTAAGGAAATTGCTTGAATACAACTTTTTATTCCTGTGGAAATCTTACCAAAACTAGTTAAGGATTTTTTTTTTTAATGTTGTGAACCCACAGGGTGGGGAGAATAGGAGAAGAGAAAATAGTCATAACATGTTGGAATCTGGAAGGCTCATGTAAAAGGGATAGTAATAATGAACATAACCAGGAAAGCTAAATACTTAGTCAGAATAGGGAAAAGACTAAAAATCAACAAATTATATTGTGAAATCACCAAAGATTTGGGAATTTTTGTAACAGCAAGAATTGGGAATAAAGAGGAAGCTCAAAGAAGGAATATTGGACACCAATTCTCTGAGAAGAAGATAGAGTTATTGGTTACCTTTCCTTCCAAACTTGTGACAGTGGGTGACCAAAGTGATAAACAAGGAATTCTGAGCAGAGAGGTGAGGTACAGTTCAGGGTCCTGGCTACTGTATATAGGACAGGGGCAGATGGGATCCCCTCTAGTCTTCACTGAACTTGTGTGTCCAGAACCTTAATATGTCACTTCAGATTTACAAACCTTGTGTTATTCCATCAGCCATTAATCCACCCCAATGTACTATAATGGAGCCTACATTTCTTCATATTTCTACCAAAGGATATCAGAAGACACCATCAAATTCCATCCCCAAACTGAGACTCATTTAATGTAATTAAGCAACCTGTCACTTACTTATCTGGGGTGTTAAAGCCCTCTTAATTATCTTCTGTCTTATTCCTTTGAGTTTTAATATCACCCTCCTCCAAGGAAAGGGCAGGTATAAGTGTAGGTTAAATTGTTCTGTGTTCACACTTTCACCTCTAAGCATGACACCACCTGTCTCAAGCTCAGAGTCTACACATACCATGTAGAACTTACTCCAAATATTACTTTGAAAACCTCTTGCTGGATCCCTAACATTTTCTAAGCCACAGCTTAGTTTCTGCTTTTGCTTTCCCAGCACTAATTGTACAAGTCCATTCCTCCTGACAGTATGTGTCATTGATGATAGGCTCTTCTGTAAGTACCCTTTCAAAATCTGAGTTACTCAATAGCTTCTGGTATCAGAATATCAGCTTTTCTTTCTTGCTGAGATCACATGTGATTATATTGTCAGCAATCATTTTCAAAACCTCCAGGCTTCTTCAGCCAAATCTCCTTTTAATCTCTCTGGCCATCAGATCACAAATGATCTTTCCTCTGAACCAGTTGTCTGTATATGCCCAAAGCCTTCAGCTTCTTCATTACAAAAGCTCAAAACATAATGAATCAGGAGAACAGACAAAACCGAGGTTGTTAAGAGGCCAAGTCAGCCTTTCCAGAACTTGAGCTTGTGGTTTCAGACATCTAGTGGTTTCTAAAATTGTCTGGGACCACTGGGCCAAGCCCACCACTCCTCCCAACTTTGTCATGTCTAGAAGTAGAGCTACCAACATGGTAGAGCTGTGGTCCATTCTGTAAACTCACAGAAAAATAGCCAGACACAAAACGCAGGCTGACACATCCCTACCTATACTGTTGTATGCTGTTCATGACTCTTCATGATTCTGTGGGTGGACTGGCTTAAGCTGGGTATTTCTCATGTGGGGGTCTCATATGTGGATATCAGCAAGGACTGTAGTCATGGAACATCTCAGCTGAGCTAGAGATGTAAGATGGCTCATTCATGGGACTAGAATTTGATGATTCTGGCTGTTAGCTAGGAGCTCAGTTGAAGTTCCAACCAAATAGCCTATACCAGTGGGCAACCAGGTTCCAAGAGTGCACTCCTCCAAGAAAGGATTCCAAGGGACTGAGCAGACCTATAGTATAGACTTCAAGTTCTAGAATGTACCCCTACTTTGCATTGGCTAAACAAGTTCCTAAAGATAGGCCTAACTATAGGCTGGACTCTTGCTTTGAGGAGCAGGGACATGCACAAAAAGGAAGGCTTTGGCGCATTCAAGTGCAAAGACTGTCTACCTCATGGGTCCATCTCCCTTGTTGGCTGACATCTCTGAGACCAGAAAAACCTGGCTACAATTCCAGATCTTAGATCTAACAGCTTCAAAAGGCAAGGTGATACAGTCACACCTTCAAGCATAAGGAAGTATGATCTCATTTCACACTTGCCATAAAATGTGTTGATTCTCAATCTGTATGGTCCTCAAACTCTCCCCTCCTCCTTGTCTTGGATGAATTCATCTTGGGAAATGGTAACTTTCAGGAGTTCAGAAACTTCCACTCTGACTAGGAAAGTTCATCCAAAGAAGAATAGTAATCTCAATAACTCTGTAGCTACAATCTAGCACTGATCAAAGAAGAATGGACTGTCCAATGCAAAGTTCAAGGTAAAGTGTCCCTGGTGGGCTGTTGGAGGGACGGACCATATTCAAGAGGAAAGGTGCATGTTGTTGAGACTGACACACGGGCTCTGTACAAAACTCTACCATGCTCAGGTGAAAAGGAGGGGCAAAGAGAGGTAAGGGGAGACTCTAGGTACACTAGAGCTACACAGCTGCTTGGGATAGAGTTAAGTGAGCCCAAGACACTGTGTAAAAGGGTGGACAAAGCACAGAAGGTTCTTTCCCCCACACTGAACTACTCCTTCCCTCAGCTTTCTCCCAGACCCAGGTGATAGTAGTTCACTACATGTTGGGTTTCCTGAAGCACTACACCAGGTTCTTGTCTGTATGTGCCAAGGCAGGGAATCAGAAGTTTGTTTGCTTTTGTATATTGAGACACTAAACAGAATAAAACTTTAACACACAATTAGGGGAGCAAGATGGTGACAGAGTAGCGGACCTCTTTCTTTCTTTTTTTTTTTTTTTTTATCCTCTCTCGGCTTCAAATAGATTCTCATTTCCCAACTTGTGTTTTTAAGTCACCTTTTAACTTTTGTTTTTTCACACCTATGTTTTATAGACTTATGCTCCATACTAGCCTGTTTTTCACTCTATTCAATTTTATCTTGTGTGTGTATGTGTATGTGTATGTGTGTGTGTGTATGTGTGTATATATATATATATATATATATATATATATATTTGCAATTTGGGGATATAGTATCTTCTAACACAGAGTCCAAAAATAATCAGGATCATAGAGATCACCCTGCTGGTGACCTCATTTCATCTGGTCCCTCAAATTTACCTGGATATCTATCAAACCATTATGAACACATATATTTTCAGCCCGAGATGTAAGATTTATTGGGATCTCCACAGCAGAAAAATGACTACTTTTTTTGCAAAGAAGGAGGTGCAGAACCTTGAATCTTTGGGGGAGATATCAGAGGATGAATGGAGGGTGGAGGGAACCTCCATAAGCCAGCCACCAGAAAGTGATAATGACACCAGAACAAAAAAAAATCAGGACCTTGGAAGTCTGCTCTAGTGGGAGGCACCCCTTTCTGAAAAGGGCACAGGGGATGAATAGGGCAGAATTCTAGGTGGATCATTGTGGTCTCACAATTCCAGAAGACTCAGAAAGAATGGGGAAGCCTGAACCAATAGAGTGTCCAAGCAGTGGAGTAGAGAGATTAGTTTTGGTGAGCAAGCCAGAAAGGACTCTCAGCTCTGGTCACAGTAAACTAGGAGCAGATCTGGTAGGGAGAGTACTGTCTGCCTGAAAAGGACTAGAAGGTGTGGGCTGTTTAACATCCTAGGGGTGATATAAAATGGCTTGTGCCGGGCACCTGGGTGGCTCAGTGGGTTAGGCCACTGCCTTCGGCTCAGGTCATGATCCCAGGGTCCTGGGATCGAGTCCCGCATCGGGCTCTCTGCTCAGCAGGGAGCCTGCTTCCTCCTCTCTCTCTGCCTGCCTCTCTGCCTACTTGTGATCTGTCTCTGTCAAATAAATAAATAAATTCTTAAAAAAAAATGGCTTGTGCCTTTGACAGGCTGGGCAACAGCTCTACAGGTGATGTGGCCCATGAAATAACACAGGGGCAGCACTAAGTGTGACCAGGGGGCTGCAGAAGAGGATACGCAAATGAGCCCACAGCCACTAGCAGTTGCAGAATCACAAAGTGCAGAGACACTCGCAGGTCCCCAAGACACCCCCAGGAGAGGTGTGGTGGTCATGAATTTCATGACTCTATGGAGTTTGGTACACTCAGAGTTGGAGACAGTTTGACGTGGAGGATTTGTTGAGAGGGGTGGACTGTGACCTTGCAGCTCTGACCTGGAGATTCCCACAGGTTCATATTTGCTCTGATTCTCTAATATGCCAGGAAACAACAGCCACACAGTTGACCAGCTCACACTAAGCTCATCTCCCTGAAAATGAGTGGGGCAACTCCACCCAGGCAAGATGCCTAAGAAGCTAAGAGCTAAGCAGCAGTTTCCTCCACTAGAAGATGGAATGGAGGAACAGGTGAATGATAAGCTCAATTCCCACAGGACTGTAACATTCCAGCACCAGGGGAAAATAATAAAGAGAACTCCAGGTGTTCCCTCATGACTTGATTATACTTCAGGATAAAATTTTACATTTCTATCTTAGTTTCTTCTCTTATTGTTTCTTTTTTCTTTTTTTTTTTATTCTCTTTGTTTCAAATAGGTTCTTATTTCCCAACTTGTGTTTTTAAGTCAGCTTTTAACTTTTTTCACACCTATGTTTTATAGGTTTATGCTCCATACTAGCCTGTTTTTCACTCTATTCAATTTTATCTTGTGTGTGTGTGTGTGTGTGTGTGTGTGTGTGTGTGTGTGTATTTGCAATTTTGGGATATAGTGTCTTCTAACACAGAGTCCAAAAATAATCAGGAGCATAGAGATCAACCTGCTGTGTCCACCCCCAAAGATTATAATCTCTCTCCCTAGCCCCTCTTTTCTTTTTTCTTTTTCATTGTTTCAGATCATCTTGGCTTTGTTTGCATATCTGTGGTAGCTTTCTACCACTTTCGATTTTTTCCTGGGGGAATTTTACTTGTGTCATGTTGATATTTTGGACTCTGTTCATTCACTCAACTATCCCTCTACAGAATGACTAGAAGAAAACAACAAAGAAAAGAACCAGAGACAATGTCTTCTGCCACAAAACAAAGGGATGTGGATATAGGTAGGATGTCAGGGACAGAATTCAGGATAGCAAGCATGAAGCCAATAGCTAAGCTTGAAAAAAACATTAGTGACAATATAGAATTTCTAAGGGCAGAAATGAGATCTAATCAGGCTGAACTTTAAAATGTTATGAATGAGATGCAGTCTAAACTGGATACTCTAACAGCCAGGGTAAATGAGGCAGAAGAATGAGTCAGTGATCTAAAAGATCTAGAAAATAGGAAGGAAACTGAGGAAAATAGGGATAGGCAGCTAGTAGCCCATGAAAATAGGCTTAGAAAGATCAATGATACCCTGAAATGTTCCAATGTCAGAATTATTGAGATCCCTGAGGGGTGGGGAGAGAGAGAGAGAGAACCAGAAGGGATATTTGAGCAAATCATAGCTGAAACTACCCTTAATCTGGGGAAGGAAATAAGCATTTGTGTCCAAGAGGCAGAGAGGACCCCTCCCAAAAATCAATAAAAATAGATCAAGACCCTGACATAAAATAGTAAAGCTTGCAAGCATTAGAGCCAAGGAAGATATCCTGAGAGAAACAAAGGAATCTTAGTATAAAGCAAGGAACATCAAAATAACAACAGACCTATCCACAGAGACCTGACCAACCAAAAAGGGCTGGCAAGACAGATTCAGTGTACTAAATGAGAAGAACATACAGTCAAGAATACTTTATCCAGCAAGGCTTTCATTCAGAACAGCAGAGATAAAGACCTTCCAGGACAGACAGAAACTGAAAGAACATGTGACCACCAAGCCAGCCCTGCAAGAAATATTAAGGGGGATTCTATAAAAGAAGAATCTTCAAGAATAATTTAGACCAGAAATTAACAGAGACAATCTATAGAAACAGGGACTTTACAAGGAACACAATGACACTAAGTTTATCTTTTAAAAATTACTCTCAATATGAATGAGATGACTGCTCCCATCAAAAGACACAAGGCTTCAGATGGGATTAAAAAAAAAAAACAAAAACCAGGAACCATCCATTTGCTGTTGACAAGAGACTCATTTTGAACCTAGAGACAACTCCAATTTGAAAGTGAGGGAATGGAGAATAATTCACCATGCCAACAGACCTCAAAAGAAAGCAGAAGTAGAAATTTACATATCAGACAAATTATATTTTAAACCAAAGACTGTAAAAAGAGATGTAGAGGGATACTATATCATACTTAAAAGGTCACTTAAAAGAATTGTAAATATCTGTGCCCTCAACATGGAAGCAGCCAACTATATGAGTCAACTGTTAACCAAAAGAAATAATCAGATTGACAATAATACATTAGTAGTAGGAGATCTTTTTTTTTAAGTTTTTTTTTTAAATTTTTTATTCTTTTTATAAACATATATTTTTATCCCCAGGGGTAAAGGTCTGTGAATCACCAGGTTTACATACTTCACAGCACTCACCAAAGGACACACCCTCCCCAATGTCCATAATCCCACTGCCTTCTCCCAACCCCCTTGCCCCCAGCAACCCTCAGTTTGTTTTGTGAGATTAAGAGTCACTTATGGTTTATCTCCCTCCCAATTCCATCTTGTTTCATTGATTCTTCTTCTACCCACTTAAGCCCCCATGTTGAATCACCACTTCCTCATATCAGGGAGATCATATGATAGTTGTCTTTGTCTGCTTGACTTATTTCGCTAAGCATGATACGCTCTAGTTCCATCCATGTTGTCACAAATGGCAAGATTTCATTTCTTTTGATGGCTGCATAGTATTCCATTGTGTATATATACCACAACTTCTTGATCCATTCATCTGTTGATGGACATCTAGGTTCTTTCCATAGTTTGGCTATTGTGGACATTGCTGCTATAAACATTTGGGTGCACGTGCCCCTTTGGATCACTACGATTATATCTTTAGGGTAAATACCCAGTAGTGCAATTGCTGGGTCATAGGGCAGTTCTATTTTCAACATTTTGAGGCACCTCCATGCTGTTTTCCAGCGTGGCTGCACGACCTTGCATTCCCACCAACAGTGTAGGAGGGTTCCCCTTTCTCCGCATCCTCACCAGCATCTGTCATTTCCTGACTTGTTGATTTTAGCCATTCTGACTGGTGTGAGGTGATATCTCATTGTGGTTTTGATTTGTATTTCCCTGATGCCGAGTGATATGGAACACTTTTTCATGTGTCTGTTGGCCATCTGGATGTCTTTTTTGCAGAAATGTCTGTTCATGTCCTCTGCCCATTTCTTGATTGGATTATTTGTTCCTTGGGTGTTGAGTTTGCTAAGTTCTTTATAGATTTTGGACACTAGTCCTTTATCTGATATGTCATTTGCAAATATCTTCTCCCATTCTGTCAGTTGTCTTTTGATTTTGTTAACTGTTTCCTTTGATGTGCAAAAGCTTTTGATCTTGATGAAATCCCAATAGTTCATCTTTGCCCTTGCTTCCCTTGCCTTTGGCGATGATCCTAGGAAGATGTTGCTGTGGCTGAGGTCGAAGAGGTGCTGCCTGTGTTCTCCTCAAGGATTTTGATTGATTCCTTTCGCAAATTGAGGTCCGTCATCCATTTTGAGTCTATTTTCATGTGTGGTGTAAGGAAATGGTCCAATTTCATTTTTCTGAATGTGGCTGTCCAATTTTCCCAGCACCATTTATTGAAGAGGCTGTCTTCTTTCCATTGGACATTCTTTCCTGCTTTGTCAAAGATTAGTTGACCATAGAGTTGAGGGTCTATTTCTGGGCTCTCTATTCTGTTCCATTGATCTATGTGTCTGTTTTTGTGCCAATACCATGCTGTCTGGATGATGACAGCTTTGTAATAGAGCTTGAAGTCCGGAATTGTGATGCCATCAACTTTGGCTTTCTTTTTCAATATCCCGTTGGCTATTCGAGGGCTTTTCTGGTTCCATATAAATTTTAGAATTATTTGTTCCATTTCTTTGAAAGAGATGGATTGTACTTTGATAGGAATTGCATTAAATGTGTAGATTGCGTTAGGTAGCATAGACATTTTCACAATATTTATTCTTCCAATCCAGGAGCATGGAACATTTTTCCATTTCTTTGTGTCTTCCTCAATTTCTTTCATGAGTACTTCATAGTTTTCTGAGTATAGATTCTGTGCCTCTTTGGTTAGGTTTATTCCTAGGTATCTTATGGTTTGGGGTGCAATTGTAAATGGGATTGACTCCTTAATTTCTCGTTCTTCTGTCTTGCTGTTGGCATAGAGAAATGCAACTGATTTCTGTGCATTGATTTTATATCCTGACACTTTACTGAATTCCTGTACAAGTTCTAGCAGTTTTGGAGTGGAGTCTTTTGGGGTTTCCACATATAGTATCATATCATCTGCGAAGAGTGATAGTTTGACTTCTTCTTTGCCGATTTAGATGCCTTTAATTTCCTTTTGTTGTCTGATTGCTGAGGCTAGGACCTCTAGTACTATGTTGAATAGCAGTGGTGATAATGGACAAACCTGCATGTTCCTGACCTTAGCGGAAAAGCTTTCAGTTTTTCTCCATTGAGAATGATATTTGCGGTGGGTTTTTCATAGATGGCTTTGATGATATTGAGGTATGTGCCCTCTATCGCTACACTTTGAAGAGTTTTGATCAGAAAGGGATGCTGTACTTTGTCAAATGCTTTTTCAGCATCGATTGAGAGTATCATATGGTTCTTGTTCTTTCTTTTATTGATGTGTTGTATCACATTGACTGATTTGTGGATGTTGAACCAACCTTGCAGCCCTGGAATAAATCCCACTTGGTCGTGGTGAATAATCCTTTTAATGTACTGTTGAATCCTATTGGCTAGTATTTTGGTGAGAATTTTCACATCTGTGTTCATCAAGGATATTGGTCTATAGCTCTCTTTTTTGATGGGGTCCTTGTCTGGTTTTGGGATCAAGGTGATGCTGGCCTCATAAAATGAGTTTGGAAGTTTTCCTTCCATTTCTATTTTTTGGAACAGTTTCAGGAGAATAGGAATTAGTTCTTCTTTAAATGTTTGGTAGAATTCTTCTGGGAAGCAATCTGGCCCTGGGCTTTTGTTTGTTTGGAGATTTTTAATGACTGTTTCAATCTCCTTATTGGTTATGGGTCTGTTCAGGCTTTCTATTTCTTCCTGGTTCAGTTGTGGTAGTTTATATGTTTATAGGAATGCATCCATTTCTTCCAGATTGTCAAATTTGTGGGCGTAGAGTTGCTCATAGTATGTTCTTATAATAGTTTGTATTTCTTTGGTGTTAGTTGTGATCTCTCCTCTTTCATTCATGATTTTATTTATTTGGGTCCTTTCTCTTTTCTTTTTGATAAGTCGGGCCAGGGGTTTATCAATTTTATTAATTCTTTCAAAGAACCAGCTCCTAGTTTCATTGATTTGTTCTATTGCTTTTTTTGGTTTCTATTTCATTGATTTTTGCTCTGATCTTTATGATTTCTCTTCTCCTGCTGGGCTTAGGGTTTCTTTCTTGTTCTTTCTCCAGCTCCTTTAGGTGTAGGGTTAGGTTGTGTACCTGAGACCTTTCTTGTTTCTTGAGAAAGGCTTGTACCGCTATATATATTTTCCTCTCAGGACTGCCTTTGTTGTGTCCCACAGATTTTGAACCGTTGTATTTTCATTATCATTTGTTTCCATGATTGTTTTCAATTCTTCTTTAATTTCCCGGTTGACCCATTCATTCTTTAGAAGGATGCTGTTTAGTCTCCATGTATTTGGGTTCTTTCTAAACTTCCTCTTGTGGTTGAGTTCTAGCTTTAGAGCATTGTGGTCTGAAAATATGCAGGGAATCATCCCAATCTTTTAATGCCGGTGGAGTCCTGATTTAGGACCGAGGATGTGATCTATTCTGGAGAATGTTCCATGTGCACTAGAGAATAATGTGTATTCTGTTGCTTTGGGATGAAATGTTCTGAATATATCTGTGATGTCCATCTGGTCCAGTGTGTCGTTTAAAGCCTTTATTTCCTTGCTGATCTTTTGCTTGGCTGATCTGTCCATTTCAGTGAGGGGAGTGTTCAAGTCCCCTACTATTATTGTATTATTGAGGATGTGTTTCTTTGATTTTGTTATTAATTGGTTTATATAGTTGGCTGCTCCCATGTTGGGGGCATATATATTTAAAATTGTTAGATCTTCTTGTTGGACAGACCCTTTGAGTATGATATAGTGTCCTTCCTCATCTCTTATTATAGTCTTTGGCTTAAAATCTAATTGATCTGATATAAGGATTGCCACTCCTGCTTTCTTCTGGTGTCCATTAGCATGGTAAATTCTTTTCTACCCCCTCACTTTAAATCTGGAGGTGTTCGGGCTTAAAATGAGTTTCTTGGAGGCAACATATAGATGGGTTTTGTTTTTATATCCATTCTGATACCCTGTGTCTTTTGACAGGGGCATTTAGCCCATTAACATTCAGGGTAACTATTGAGAGATATGAATTTAGTGCCATTGTATTGCCTTTAAGGTGACTGTTACTGTATATGGTCTCTCTTCCTTTCTGATCTACCACTTGTAGGCTCTCTCTTTGCTTAGAGGACCCCTTTCAATATTTCCTGTAGAGCTGGTTTGGTGTTTGCAAATTCTTTCAGTTTTTGTTTGTCCTGGGAGCTTTTAATCTCTCCTTCTATTTTCAGTGATAACCTAGCTGGATATAGTATTCTTGGCTGCATGTTTTTCTCATTTAGTGCTCTGAAAATATCATGCCAGCTCTTTCTGGCCTGCCAGGTGTCTGTGGATAAGTCAGCTGTCAATCTAATATTTTTACCATTGTATGTTGCAGACTTCTTTTCTCGGGCTGCTTTCCGGATTTTCTCTTGTCACTGAGACTTGTAAATTTTACTATTAGTTGATGGGGTGTGGGCCTATTCTTATTGATTTTGAGGAGCATTCTCTGAACCTCCTGAATTTTGATGCTCGTTCCCTTTGCCATATTGGGGAAATTCTCCCCAATAATTCTCTCCAGTATACCTTCTGCTCCCCTCTCTCTTTCTTCTTCTTCTGGAATCCCAATTATTCTAATGTTGTTTCGTCTTATGGTGTCACTTATCTCTCGAATTCTCCCCTCGTGGTCCAGTAGTTGTTTGTCCCTCTTTTGCTCAGCTTCTTTATTCTCTGTCATGTGGTCTTCTATATCACTAATTCTTTCTTCTGCCTCATTTATCCAGCAGTGAGAGCCTCCATTTTTTATTGCACCTCATTCATAGCTTTTTTGATTTCAACTTGGTTAGATTTTAGTTCTTTTATTTCTCCAGAAAGGGCTTTTATATTTCCCGAGAGGGTTTCCCTAATATCTTCCATGCCTTTTTCGAGCCCGGCTAGAACCTTGAGAATTGTCATTCTGAACTCTAGATCTGACATATTACCAATGTCTGTATTGATTAGTTCCCTAGCCTTTGGTACTGCCTCTTGTTCTTTTTTTTGTGGTGAATTTTTCCGTCTTGTCATTTTGTCCAGATAAGAGTATATGAAGGAGCAAGTAAAATACTAAAAGGGTGGCAACAACCCCAGGAAAATATGCTTTAACTGAATCAGAAGATATCCCAAATCGTGAGGGGGGAGAAAGGGGATAAAAAGAGGTTCAAAAATTAAGAAAGAAAAAAAAAAGAAAGAAAAAAGAAAAGAATTAAAAAAAAACAAATAAAAATATAAAATATATATATATATATATATATATATATATATATATGTATGTATTAGATAAACTATTTAAAAAAAGTTAAAAAAGAAATGGGTAAAAGTTTAAAAAAAATTTTTACCAGAAGGCGAGAAAAAAAAAATGAAAAATTAAAAAAGTAAATTAACTGCAAGACTAAAAAAAATCACAGGGAGAAAGCCATGAGTTCCGTGCTTTGCTTTCTCCTCCTCTGGAATTCTGCTGCTCTCCTTGGTATTGAAAGCGCACTCCTTGGTAGGTGAACTTGTTCTTGGCTGGATTTCTTGTTGATCTTCTGGGGGAGGGGCCTAGTGTAGTGATTCTCATGTGTCTTTGCCCCATGCGGAATTGCACCGCCCTTACCAGGGGCTGGGCTGAGTAATCCGCTCAGGTTTGCTTTTGGGAGCTTTTTGTTCCCTGTGCGCTTTCCGTAGAGTTCTGGAGGACGGGGATACAAATGGTGGCCTCCTGGTCTCCGGCCTGGAGGAACCGAGAGTCCGGGGCCCCACTCCTCAGTGCACCCTCAGAGAACAGCGCCTGTCTGCCTGACCTCCGGCCGCGCTCTGAGCTCACTGAGCCTGTGGCTGGTTCACAGGTAACACCGAGCTGTGAGCTTACTGTCGGCTCTGTCTCTGTAGCCGGCTTTTCCGTTCCAATACCCACAAGCTCTGCAACACTCAGACACCCCCGATCCTTCTGTGACCCTGCCGGACCTGAGGCCACGCTGACCCTGCGTGGGCTTCGTCCCGATTTAGCCTCTGGAGCGATGTCCCTCAGTGGAACAGACTTTTAAAAGTCCTGATTTTGTGTTCCGTTGCTCCACCGCTTGCCGGGAGCCAGCCCCTCCCCCTGGGGTCTATCTTCCCGTTGCTTTGGATTCACGTCTCCGCCAGTCCTACCTTTCAGAAAGTGGTTGTTTTTCTGTTTCTAGAATTGCTGTTCTTCTTCTCTTCGATCTGCTGATGGATTTTCAGGTGTTTGCAATCTTTAGATAAGCTATCTAGCTGATCTCCTGCTAGCTGAATTAGTCTCAGCCTGTTACTTCTCCGCCATCTTGACTCCTCTCTGATGCCTGCTTTTCTAAGCTAATAGAAAACTTAGATGATTGCAGGCCCTCTGATTACCATCCGCACCAGCAGAACCCTTTTTTCAAATGTCCTTTCACATGATACTCTAAGTGCACAGGAGACAGAGGTAGAGCAGACTTTCAAATAAGGACTTCCCTAAAATCAGAAAGTTTCTATGAGGGAGAACACTATGTCCTACCCTACCCCACTGGGACTTTCCCACTGAATCCTTCAGGAGGACATCCTTTCAGTTTCTCCACTTTGCTTAGGGTGATCTTATAATTGTTGTCCAAAACTGGAACATGTTTGAAAGAGTAAAGGGCAATGCTTTTAACAATTATACCAGGCTGATGAGTATAACTTGTGGTTGACCTGAGCAAACAGGGATAATAGATATCTTGGTTATACTGATCAAGGAACCTAAAAGTTTTACCTATCTCCAGGATATTTACATCTTTTTTGTAATAGTTTCAGAGGCAGAATTTAGTGATTCAACAGTTGTATATAATATCAAGCGTTCATTATATCACGTGCCATCCTTAATGCCCATCACCCAGTTATCCCAATCCCCTCCTACCTCCCCTCCAGCAACCCTCATAAATGTTTCCTATGGTTTGCCTCCCTATTTTCATCTTATTTTATTTTTCCTTCCCTTCCTCCCTGTTCATCTGTTTTGTTTCTTAAATTTCACATATGAATGAAATCCTGTGATATTTGTCTTTCTCTGATGAACTTATTTTGCTTAGCATAATATCCTCTAGTTCCATTCATATTGTTGCAAATGGCAAGATTTCATTCTTTTTGATGGCTGAGTAGTATTCCACTGTATATATAGACCACATCTTCTTTATCCCTGGTGCTTACATCTTAAGAGAAAAATGGAGAAACTAATTTAGAAGAAACACTTCAAGATGTATTCTTAGCATTTGTGGTAGGCTGTATAATGGTTCCCCCAAAATATCTCTGTCCTAATCCTGGAACCTGTGACTGTACCACCTTACATGGCACTTGCAAGTGTGATTAAGTTAAGGCTAGTGTGGTGGAAAGAATATCCTGGATTATCCAGGTGTAGTTAATATAATCACAAAGTCCTTTTAAGAGAAAGGTGGGAGGATCAGAACAGGGAAGGAGCTGTGACAGCAGAAGTGGGTTCAGAGTGACATGAGTAAGGGGTTGCAAGCCAAGAAATGCCAGTGGTCTCCAGGAGCCAGAAGAGGCAGGGAACCATTTCTCCTTTGAAACCTTCAGAAGAAGCCAACCTTACTGACATCTTGACTTTAATCCAGTTAAACTGATTTCAGACTTCTGGCCTCAAAACTATAAGAGAATAAATTTACTTTGTTTTAAGCCATTGAATTTGTAGTAAATTGTGACCACAGCTAGGGGAAACTAATACAGTATTCCATCAGAATAAAAATTATAACTAATACTATAACTAATACAGTATTCCACTAGAATAAAAAGCTTAAAAACGCACACTATTCTGAATAAATCTGGACACCAGCTGAGAGCTTGGATTCTGTCTTGGAGTTAAGTTTCACACATCCAACAAACTATTCTTTCGTATTTGAGTCTTAGATGCTGCAGTATAAAATTAGGCTATACTCTACCCTGTAAATCTATTTACATCAATGATGAGAGCAAGAAAACTTCATGCACACAAGAGACCAGGATTCTAATAATAATGGAGTTAATAATTAATGAAATATAACTGTAACAATAATGGCAAATATTTAATGTTCTAAGGGCTTACTATGAAAAATCATGTAATAATTCTACATGGAAGGCAGAATTTTATTCCTGCTTTCAGATGAGAAAACCGAGGCAAAGAGAGGTTAAATAACTTTCCATAATAAATCCACTCACCAACAATTCCACTACAACACACACACAACCTTTCATACCATTTGGACTCAAAGATTATAACCAATATTCAGTGACTGTTTATCATGGCCAGACACTATTGTAGTGTTTCAGGTGTAATATCCTATTTAGTTCTCAAAATGACCCCATGTGGTAAGTACTATTATCATCTCATTTTACAGATAAGAAAATAGACACAGAGAGAATGAAGAAATCACCCCACTCCCTAGTCACATGGGTACGAAGTAACGGTGAGTTTCCTAACCAAGCAGAGTGAACCCAGAGCTGAAACTCAGCTACTGTGTGATGCTGCCCTCTCCATGATGTAAAGACAGGCCTGAATATGTGAAACATGTGCACACCTACTTGGCACTGGGAGTAGGAGGCAAAGCTGAGAGACTCAGAGAAAGACAGTAGAAGGGATGGGACAAATGGCCTGGGATTAGAAGTCCAGTCAAAGTGATAGAAGTTATCATTCTCTCAGGGAAGGGAAGGGAAGGGAAGGAAAAGAAAAAGAGAAAGGGGAAGGGGAAAAGGAAATGAAAGGGAAAGGGGAAGTGAAAGGGAAAAGGAAAGGGGAAGCAAAAGGGAAAGAAAAAGGGAAAAAGAAAGGAAAAAGAAAATCCTGTATCCCAAGTGCTATTTCTCTTCTAACTATGATGTGGGTCTGTCTACCTAACCATAAGGAAAAATCCCTCCCCACCTTACTATTTTTAAATCTATGTTAACAAAATTCTTATTCCATCTATGCTTTTATTAACCCATTTTGAATTAGACAGAGTATAAATAAATGAAGCAACGTATGATCCAAAAAAGCCCACTTCCCCTGTATCCAATTCCAATGATAGAGGTACCAGTTAGCCCAGGAAGCAAAGACATAGCTACTAGAAGGGACAGGTTCTCAAACAGGGACAATGCCAGCCCTGGGAAGTCATCATATCTGTGCAGTAGGAGGGAGTGGATTGTAAGTCCCTTATCTCATCAGAAGCATTAATAGGCATGATGCCACCAGCAGTGATGGCATCTTCGTGCAGCAAGGAAATCTTAGCTTTAAGGAACTAGAAGACATCCCATGACCCTTCCCAGTAATGGATTATTCCAGTTTTAGTGTATTGCACAGGGCTCTTACACTCCATTTTGGCCTAAAAATTTCAGTGAACACTTGATATTTCTACCAGAGGTTTAGCTAAGAGAGAGATGCAAATGGTTGCCTGAAGATAAGGTGGCATCATTCTGGAATCTTCCACATCATCTCCAGTCAGTAAATGTTCACTGTGGACTTTCATTAAAGAGAGTTGGACAAGTTAAGGAGATTGAAATTTGTAGATGTGTGTTAATTTCACTGCCAACTTCCTTCCAACTCTAGCATCCTGGAGCCAGCATCCTGGTACCATTTACTTTTTCCTAATAATTCGTCATATGCACTAAAGAAAAAGGATGAAGTACACCCCCCGTTCCCATTTCTTTTCTTCTGTATTCGCAGCTCTACCCCAATCTTAGCTGCTTTCTAAAGAAAGGCATTCCACAGCTGACTAAAGTCTGACCATAATAATCAGATAACAGAAAAGTCTTTTGAAATGAAAGAGCCAAGTAATTGATCTTATTTTGTCATTTCCTTCTTCCTCTACCCAAACATATTTGCACTTCACCTGAAGTAAGAGGAGGAGGAGGAGGAGGAGGAGGAGGAGGCCTATACAAATATAAAAACTCCATACGAAAACCTAAATACCCAGTATGAATAAGAAGCATTCAGAGGTGGAAGGAAAATATGCCTGGAAAGTTTATTAGTCCACATTCAAGTTGTTTCTTGACCACTTTTACAATATGACAAAGATGGAGACCACAGAGAGAAATGCTTCATGTATATCTCATAAGACATATAATTTTATGAGAGTACATGTAAAATATTAAATCTACTTTAGAAATATATATTTCCATATATGTATGGTTCACATAGATTTTGCTATATTGTGATATTGTGATTTATAATAAGAACACATAGATATATTGATATATCAATCTATCTATTTATCTCTCCATATATGTAATTGTTCTTTGTCCCCATTTCTGGCAGTGAATTTCTAAAACCTTAGGAATTTCCTAAGTCTGTTGTTAATGAGGTAACACTGTTTTTTTTTCAACAAATTTAATTTTTCCTATTTCAGTTGCCATTAGGAAAAATAAAAGACAAGTTACAAGCTGAGAGAAACCAGCTCAGCACATGCATCTGACAAATGGTTGTATCCATACAATACAGAGAAATTTTATGATTCACTAGTAAGAAGAAAACCTACTCAATTTCAAAAAATCACAATACTTAACAAAAGTTTCATAAAAGGATTTATGATGGGTCCAGTTAGTTTATAAATAATGCCTAAGAATCTTCAATCATTGGGAAATGAAAACTAATTTTTTACAGGATTTGAACTCAGGGTTTATTAATAACTATATTGTCAACAATCATAAAGTGATTTAAAAGTTATTTTACTGCTTGTTTTTCCTCTTTTTCTTTTTTTAATTCTAGTATAGTTAACATACAGTGTTATATTAGTTTCAGATGCATAATATATTCAACACTTCCATACATCATCCAGGATTCATCACGGTGAGTGAAGAATGAGGTGACTTTTAGAAAGCACTAAGGATAGGGTTGGTTGTCAGTGGAGCCAACCATGTGATCAGAAAGTTGGAAGTGGGGCGCCTGGGTGGCTCAGTGGGTTAAGCCGCTGCCTTCGGCTCAGGTCATGATCTCAGGGTCCTGGGATCGAGTCCCGCATCGGGCTCTCTGCTCAGCGGGGAGCCTGCTTCTCTCTCTCTCTCTGCCTGCCTCTCTATCTACTTGTGATTTCTCTCTGTCAAATAAATAAATAAAATCTTTAAAAAAAAAAAAAAAAAAAAAAAAGAAAGTCCCACACCTTGTCCTAAAAGGATAGGAGAGGGATGGGAGTTTGAATCAATGGTCAATGGTCAGTGTTTTAATCAACCATATTTATATAATGAAGCTTCCAAAATAACCAAAAGAGTGGGATTGGACAACTTCTAGTTGATGAACACATAGAGATTCTAGGGGAATAACACATCATGGAATAGCATGGAAGCTCCACACCTTTTTCCCATATTCTACCCTGTGCATCTCTTCCACTGGCTTTTCCTGAGTTATATCCTTTTATAATAAACTGGTAGTCCAGTACAAAAAAAATGTTTCTTTGAGTTCTGTGACCCACCCTAACAAATTAATAAACCTGAGAGGAGGTCTTGGGAAGCATTGATCAATAACCAGTTGGTCAGAAACACAGGCAATAACCTGGGCTAATGCTTGGTGACTAAAGTTGGGGGAGAAAGGTTGGTCCTATAGGACTGAGTCCTCAACTTGTGGAATCTGATGCTGTCTTCACACAGAGCTGAGTTGAATTCTCAGACACATTGCCATTGTTTGAGAATGGCTTGGTATTGTGTAAGAAGCATCCCTCTCCCAACACACACATTGAAATTGACTCTGCAAATTCTAAAAGTAAAAATACTTAATATGTTAAGACTTCTCTTGTGATTGTTATTTGGATTTATTTTTGTTACTTTAAAGTACATAAAATTAATTTATTGAGTCTTTCATAAGCTAATTCCTCTCTTAATTTCATGGGATGAGAAGGTATTTTTCTGAAGTAAACACCTACACTCTTACCTTAGGTCAGAAACATACTACGGTATCCATGGGCACACTTGAAAAATTAGAAAATCTGATATTCCATGGATCAGAAATTCTTTAAAATAGCATGCTGTGGGGGAGGAGTCAAGATGGAAGAGGAGTAGCAGACTGAGATGACATCAGGTAGCAGGATATCAGCTAGATAGTTTATCAAACCATTCTGAACACCTACAAATCCAACAGGAGATTGAAGCAGCAATTCTAGAAACAGAAAATTGACCACTTTCTGAAAGGTAGGACATGTAGAGAAGTGAATCCAAAGCTACAGAAGATAGACCACAGGGGAGTTGGCTCCCAGGAAGTGCCAGAGCAACAGAGCACAAAATCAGAACATTTAGAAGTCTGATCTACTCAGGGACATCACTCCAGAGGTTAAGCAGGGATGGAACCCTCGTGGGGATAGCATGGTCTCAGGTCCCATGGGGACACAGAAAGATTGGGATGTCTGAGTATTGAAAAGATTGCAGGTATTAGAGCAGGGAAGCCAAATAAAGAGATGGAGCCAAGGCATGAGCTCTCAATTTGGGGTTACCTTAAACTGTGAACTGTGGCATAGTCACACCACTGCTATTTGAGCAGGGACCCCACAAATGGCAGATCTGGAGACACCCCCCTGAAAAAGTAGCAGTGATCTGCTGAGTTTGGACATTCCAGGAGGGCCTGTATGACACAGACAGAAATGCTCGGTCACAGGACAGGTGAGCTCAAATTTCAGCTGGAGACCAGGGAGACGGGAGTGATTGAGTGCTTTTCTCCAAGTGTGCACAGAGGAGTGGGGCTCCGAGCTCTCTACTCCTCCAGGCCAGAGATTAAGAGGCCTCCATTTTCATTCCCATCCTCCAGAGCTCTAAGGAAAGCATTCAGGGAACAAAAGCTCCCGAGAGCGAACCTGGGTGGATTACTTATCCCAAACCCCGGCAAGGGCAGTGCAATTCCGCCTGGGGCAAAGACACTTGAGAATCACTACCACAGACCCCTCCCCCAGAAGATCAGCAAGAACATCCAGCCAAGACCAAGCTCAAAAATCAAGGAGAACAGTGGAATTCCAGAGGAGGGGAAAGCAAAGCATGGAAATCATTACTTTCTCCCCATGATTCCTTAGTCTTGCAAAGTTAATTATTTTTAATTTTATTTTTTCTTACTCTAATTTTTTTAACTTTTACTCTGTCCTCTTTTAACGTTTTTTAACTAGTTTATCTTAACACTACTTTTTTTTTTTTTCAGCGTAACAATATTCATTGTTTTTGCACCACACCCAGTGCTCCATGCAATCCATGCCCTCTCCAATACCCACCACCTGGTTTCCCCAACCTCCCAACCCCCTCCTCTTCAAAGCCCTCAGATTGTTTTTCAGAGTCCACAGTCTCTCATAGTTCACCTCCCCTTCCAATTTCCCCCAACTCCCTTCTCCTCTCTAACACCCCTTGTCGTCCATGATATTTGTTATGCTCCACAAACAAGTGAAACCATATGATAATTGACTCTCTCTGCTTGACTTATTTCACTCAGCATAATCTCTTCCAGTTCCATCCACGTTGCTACAAAAGTTGGGTATTCATCTTTTCTGATGGAGGCATAATACTCCATAGTGTATATGGACCACATCTTCCTTATCCATTCGTCCATTGAAGGGCATCATGGTTCTTTCCACAGTTTGGAGACTGTGGCCATTGCTGCTATAAATATTGGGGTACAGATGGCCCTTCTTTTCACGACATCTGTATATTTGGGGTAAATATCCAGTAGTGCAATTGCAGGGTCATAGGGAAGTTCTATTTTTAATTTCTTGAGGAATCTCCACACTGTTCTCCAAAGAGGCTGCACCAACTTGCATTCCCACCAACAGTGGAAGAGGGTTCCCCTTTCTCCACATCTCCTCCAACACATGTTGTTTCCTGTCTTGCTAATTTTGGCCATTCTAACTGGTGTAAGGAGATATCTCAATGTGGTTTTAATTTGAATGTCCCTGATGGCTAGTGATGATGAATATTTTTTCATGTGTCTGATAGCCATTTATATGTTTTCATTGGAGAAGTGTCTTTTCATATCTTCTGCCCATTTTTTTTTATGATTGTCTCTTTTGTGTGTGTTGAGTTTGAGGAGTTCTTTATAGATCCTGGATATCAACCTTTTGTCTGTACTGTCATTTGCAAATATCTTCTCCCATTCTGTGGGTTGCCTCTTTGTCTTGTTGACTGTTTCCTTTGCTGTGCTTAAAAAAAAAAAAATCTTTTTGAAACTTCATTATTGTATTCAGATTTTATCCTTCATTGTATTTAATTTTATTTTTTGTATACTTTTAGGGTTTTTTCATCTAAAAAATTTTTGGGATACAACTTCTTCTAATAAATCAAAATATAAATTAAATCTGACAGATGGCTTTGTTCTAGTCTCCAGCCTGAGCAAATTCTCTCCACTTTATTTTTCTTTCTTTTCCCAACCAATGTATCTTACCAACTCCTTTTTCAGAGTTTAAAAATTTTTTTCATCTTTACAGTCATACTCCATCCCTTCTTTGTGTTTACCCTTATCTTTGTTACTCTTATCTATGTGTGTATATATATTTTATTTCTTTAAAATTTGGGGAGGTACTTTCTTCTAAGACACCAAAATACTCCCAAAAATTAAGTGGGTGGCCCTGTTCTATTCACCAGTCTAATACATATATTTTCTTTTTTTAAAAAATTATTTTTTTGAACTTCTTTTTATCCCCTTTCTTCCTCCCATGATTTGGAGTCTCTTCTGATTTGGGTAATGTGTATTATTCTGGGGTCATTGCCACACTTTTAGTATTTTATTCTCTCATTCATATATTCTTACCAGGATAAAATGACAAGGTGGAAAATCTCACCAAGATAGAAGAAGAAGGAGGAGGAGGAGGATGACGACGACGACCAAAGACTAGGGACCTAATTAATATGGACATTGGTATTATGTCAGATCTAGAGTTCAGAATGACGATTCTCAACGTGCTAGCTGGGCTCCAAAAAGGCATGGAAGATATTACAGAAACTCTGTCTGGAGAAATAAAATCCCTCTCTGTAAAAATAAAAGAACTAAAATCTATCCAAGCTGAAATCAAAAAAGCTATTAATGAGGTGCAGTAAAAAATGGAGACTCTTACTGCTAAGATAAATGAGGCAGAAGAGAGAATTAGTGATATAGAAGACCAAATGACAGAGAATAAAGAAGCTAAGCAAAAGAAAGACAAACAACTATTGAGCTACAAGGGAGGAATTTGGAGGTAAGTGATACCATAAGACAAAACAACATTAGAATAAGTGGGATTCTGGAAGAAGAAGAAAGAGAGAGGGGAGCAGAAGGTATATTGGAGTGAGTTATTGTACAGAATTTCCCTAATAAGGCAAAGGGAACAAAAATCAAAATCCAGGGGGTGTAGAGAAACCCCCTCAAAGTCAATAAGAATAGGTCCACGCCCCATCATCTAATAGTAAAACTTACAAGTCTTAGCGACAAAGACAAAATCCTGAAGCAGCCCAGGACAAAAAGTCTATAACATACAATGGTAAAAATATTAGATTGGCAGCAGACTTATCAACAGAGACCTGGCAGGCCAGAAAGAGCTGGCATGATATATTCAGAGCACTAAAGGAGAAAAGCATGCAGCCAAGAATACTATATCCAGGTAGGCTATCATTGAAAATAGAAGGAGAGATAAAAAGCTTCCAGGACAAACAAAAATTGAAAGAATTTGCAAACACCAAACCAGCTCAACAGGATATAATGAAAGGGGTTCTCTAAGCAAAGAGAGAGCCTAAAAGTAGTAGACCAGAAAGGAACAGAGACAATATACCATAACAGTCACCTTACAGGCAATACGATGGCACTAAATTCATATCTCTCAATAGTAACCCTGAATGTGAATGAGCTCAATGCCCCAATCAAAAGACACAGGGTATCAGAATGGATAAAAAAACAAAACCTATCAATAAGCTGCCTACAAGAAACTCATTTTAGACACAAAGATACCTCCAGATTTAAAGCGAGTGGGTGGAAAACAAATTACCAAGCTAATGGACATCAAAAGAATGCTGGGGTGGCAATCCTTATATCAGATCAATTAGATTTTAAGCCAAAGACTATAATAAGAGAGATGAGGAAGGATCCTATATCAGACTCAAAGGGTCTGTCCAATGAGAAGATCTAACCATTTTGTATATCTATGCCCCTAACATGGAAGCAGCCAACTATATAAACCAATTAATAACAAAATCAAAGAAACACATTGACAATAATACAATAATAGTAGGGGACTTTAACACCCCCCCTCACAGAAATGGACAGATCATCCAAGCAAAAGATCAACAAGAAAATAAAGGCCTAAATGACACACTGGACCAGATGGTCATCACAGATATATTCAGAACAGTCCATCCCAAAGCAACAGAATACACATTCTTCTCTAGTGCACATGGAACATTCTCCAGAACAGAACACAACCTGAACCTCAGATCAGGTCTCAACCAATACCAAAAGATTGGGATCATTCCTTGCACATTTTCAGATCACAAAGCTCTGAAGCTAGAACTAAATCACAAGAGGAAATTTGGAATGAACCCAAATACATGGAGGCTAAAGAGAATCCTTCTAAAGAAGGAATGGGTCAACCAGGAAATTAAAGAAGAAGTGAAAAAATTCATGGAAAGAAATGATAATGAAAACACAAATATTGAAAAATCTGTGGGGCACAGCAAAGGCGGTCCTGAAAGTAATTAGTGATATAAGCCTTTCTCAAGAAACAAGAAAGGTCTTAAGGTCACAACCTAACCCTACACCTAAAGGAGCTGGAGAAAGAACAGCAAAGAAAGCCTAAACCCAGCAGGAAAAAAGAAATCCTAAATATCAGAGCAGAAATCAATGAAATAGAAACAAAGAAACAAACAAACAAAAAAAACCACAAAAAACAATAGAACAAATCAATGAAACTAGGAGCTGGTTCTTTGAAAGAATTAATAAGCTTGATAAACCCCTGGCCAAACTTAACAAAATGGAAAGAGAAAGGACCCAAATAAATAAAATCATAAATGAAAGAGGAAAGATCACCACAAATGCCCAAAGAAATACAAACAATTATAAGAACATATTATGAGCAACTATACGCCAGCAAATTTGATAATCTGGAAGGGAAGGATGTATTCCCAGAGACATATAAACTACCACAACTGAACCAGAAATAAATAGAAAACCTGAAGAGACCCATAACCAGTAAGGAGATTGAAGCAGTCATCAAAAATCTCCCAACAAACAAGAGCCCAGGGCCAGGTGGTTTCTGAGGGGAGTTCTGCAAAATATTTAAAGAAGAGTTAATTCCTATTCTCCTGAAACTGTTCCAAAAACTAGAAATGGAAGGAAAACTTCCAAACTCATTTTATGAGGTCGGCATTACCTTGATTCCCAAAAACAGACAAAGACCCCATCAATAAAGAGAATTACAGACCAATATCCTTGATGAACACAGATGTGAAAATTCTCACCAAAATACTAGCCAATAGGATCCAACAGTACATTAAAAGGATTATTCACCATGACCAAGTGGGATTTATTCATGGGCTGCAAGGCTAGTTTAACATCTGCAAATCAATCAATATGATACAATACATTAATAAAAGAAAGAACAAGAACCCTATGATGCTCTCAATAGATGCTGAAAAAGCATTTGATGAAGTACAGCATCCTTTCTTGATCAAAACTCTTCAGTGTGTAGGGTTAGAGGATACATACCTCAATATCATTAAAACCATCTGTGAAAAATCCACAGCAAATATCATTTTCAATGGAGAAAAACTGAGAACTTTTCTGCTAAGGTCAGGAACATGGCAAAGATGTCCATTATCACTACTGTTATTCAACATAGTACTAGAATTCCCAGCCTCGGCAATCAGACAACAAAAAGAAATTAAAAGCATCCAAATTGGCAAAGTCAAACTCTCACTCTTTGCAGATGATATGATACTTTATGTGGAAAACCCAAAAGACTCCACTACAAATCTGTTGAAACTTGTACAGGAATTCAATTAAGTGTCAGGATATAAAATCAATGAACAGAAATCAATTGCATTTCTATACACCAACAAGACAGAAGAAAGAGAACTTAAGGAGCCAATCCCATTTACTTACTATTGCACCCAAAACCATAAAATACCTAGGAATAAACCTAACCAAAGAGGCAAAGAATCTTTACTCAGAAAACTATGAGGGGCGCCTGGGTGTGGGTTAAAGCCTCTACCTTCAGCTCAGATCATGGTCCCAGGGTCCTGGGATTGAGCCCTGCATCAGGCTCTCTGCTCAGCGGGGATCCTGCTCCCCCGCCGCCCCTCCCTCTCTGCCTACTTGTGATCTCTGTCTGTCAAATAAATAAAATCTTCAAAAAAAAAGTACTCATGAAAGAAATTGAGGAAGACACAAAGAAATTGAAAAATGTCCCATGCTCATGGATTGGAAGAACAAATATTATGTAAATGTCTATGCTAGCTACCTAAAGCAATTTACATGTTTAATGCAATCTCTATCAAAATATCCCTTTTTTTTCTGAAGAAATAGAGCAAATAACCCTAAAATTTATATGGAACCAGGAAAGACCTCGAATAACCAGAGGAATGTTGAAAAAGAAAGCCAAAGTTGGTGACATCACAATTCCAGACTTCAAGCTCTATTACAAAGCTGTCATCATCAAGACAGTATGGTACTGGCAAAAAAAAAAAAAAAAAAAAAAGACAGAGACCAATGGAACAGAATAGAAAGCCCAGAAATAGACTCAAAATCGATGAAAGACCTCAATGTGAGAAAGGAATCCATCAAAATCCTTGAGGAGAACAAGGGCAGCAACCTCTTCAACGTCATCCACAGCAACTTCTTCCTAGAAACATCACCAAAGACAAGGGAAGCAAGGGCAAAATGAGCTATTGGGACTTCATCAAGATCAAAAGCCTTTGAACAGCAAAGGAAACAGTTAACAAAACCAAAAGACAACTGACAGAATGGGAGAATATATCTGCAAATGACATATCAGATAAAGGGCTAGTATTCAAATCTATAAAGAACTTAGCAAATTCAAAACCCAAAGAACAAATAATCCAAATAAGAAATGGGCATAGGACATGAACTGACAATTCTGCAAAGAAGACATCCAGATGGTCAACAGACACATGAAAAAGTGCTCCACATCACTCAACATCAGGGAAATACAAACCAAAACCACAATGAGATACCATCTCATACCAGTCAGAATGGTAAAATTAATAAGTCAGGAAATGACAGATGCTACTGAGGATGCAGAGAAAGGGGAACCATCCTACACAGGTTGGTGGGAATGCAAGCTGGTGCAACCACTCTGGAAAACAGCATGGAGGTTCCTCAAAAAGTTGAAAATAGAGCTACCCTATAACCCAGCAATCACACTACTGGGTATTTATCCTAAAGATACAAATGTATCATATATATATATATGAAAAAATATATATAAATATAAAAAATATATATATGTATATATGTATATATATTATTTATTACAAATGTAATGATCTGAAGGGGTATGTGCACCCAAATGTTAATAGTAGCAATGTCCACAATAGTCAAACTATGGAAAGAATCTAGATGTCCATCAACAGATGAATGGATAGAGAAGATGTGATATATATATATATATATATATATATATATATATATATATATATATAATGGAATACTATGCAGCCATCAAAAGAAATGAAATCTTGCCATTTGCAATGACGTAGATGGAACTAGAGGGTATTATGCTTAGCGAAATAAGTCAATCAGATACAGACAATTATCATATGATCTCCCTGATATGAGGAAGTTGAGAAGCAACTGGGTTGGGGGGGGTAGGGGGTAGGAAAGGAATAAATGAAACAAGATGGGATCAGTAGGAAGACAATCCATAAGAGACTCTTAATCTCACAAAACAAACTGAGGGCTGCTGGGACATTGGGGAAGGTATGTGCTATGGTGAGTGATGTGAGGTGTGTAAACTGGGCAATTCACAGACCTGTACCCCTGGGTCCAATAATACATTATATGTTAATAAAAATATAAAAATTATAAAAATAAAATAAAAGTGAAAAAATAGCATGCTAGGCTCTATGTGCAGATGCATTTCTCTGAGTAGGCGGTCTATATCTTCCATTAAATCCTATAAGGGAATCATACCCTTAGAAAGTTTAACAGTTCTCTTACATCAACCAACTCAAAACCTCTATTTGAATCATTTTGTTGTTATTAATAACAAAAGGTTAAAATGAACATAACACACACTATTTAATGGGATTTGGTAAAAAAAAATATCTCAATAGAATTTTTTAACAAAGTTCAATTAGAGTATATTTAAGAAATTTAAGTACTAGTTCTAAACTTTGATACTTATTTCTAACTGTTTAGGAAAATGAATACAACTAAATTCTTACACTTTTGAAAATAAATACATACTTATCTAGCTTAAAGAGACTTTATTTTTTTTAAATATTTATATTTATTCATTTCAGAGAAAAAAAGAGAGCATGATCAGGGGGAGGGGCAAAGGAAAAGCTGACACCCTGCTGAGCAGGAAACCTGACACAGGACTCAAACCCAGGACCCAAGCTGAAGTTGGACGCCCAACCAGCTGAACCACCCAGGTACTCCATTAAAACAATTGGTTCTTTTTAAAAAGTTTTAAAACAATTTCTGTAATTTTATTTAACTCTTTTTTTTTTATGATTTTGGAAAATCAAGTTTATTTGACAGGTATGAATCATAGTGTAGACCTTAATTGTAATTGCATTACAAATTTCTTTCTTTTGCTGATAGTTCAAGATGAGTTAATTTAACTTCTAAGTTTCTACATATGCCAACCATAAGACTTCAAGTCTGTTGGTTTATATCGCACAAACACAAATAGTTAACCAGATACTATGCACCAAATCAGATAATGGCTAATGTTGAAACATCAACATTAGATAATCTCATCATAAAGAAAACAATAAGGGAAAAATGTATTCTAAAGAATAGACAGATGGCACTATTAGCTACACTTGGAAACTGGAGAGACGTAGACTTACCACTGCCTCAATGCAAATGAATATTAGCCTAGTAATTTTCAAATGAGCTCAGAGTTCAAGCTAAACCCTATATATATTGGAATATTTGTCTTTGCCTGAATACTTTATTTTTTTAAGACTTTTTTTTTAAGATTTTTTTTTAAATTTATCTGATAGAGACAGAGAGAGAGAGAACACAAGCAGGGGGAGTGTGAGAGGAAGAAGCAGGCTTCCCACCAAGCAGGGAGCCCAGTGCAGGGCTCGATCCCAGGATGCTGGGATGGAGACCTGACCTGAAGACAGACACTTAACGACTGAGCCACCCCGGCACCTCTGCCTGCATACTTTCTCTTCTTCATTGAAATCTCTGGTGTAAAGCCTTCCTTGATTCCACCTCCTCACACCCACCCTCTCCGTTAAGTGCCAAAATGTTACTTAGAGCATTACCTGCCAAGACACTGTCAATGCTGTTTTGTAATTATCTCTTATTTGCTTTAGATTCTGAGCTGCAAGACCCTTCTCAGCAGGATTCATGTCTTTGTATCTGTGATATCTGGCACATAATTTGTACTAAAGAAATATTATTGATTGAATGAAAAAAAAAACATGAACAAATACAAAAATGTAGAAACAAAACACACATTTGAATCTCATCTCATCTTTCTCTCTAAAGTTCTGATTCAAGAAAGGAACTCTATGTAGTCTTATTTGAGTAAGGACTTTTTATGAACACAACAGAGAGATAATGCAACTGAGCCAAGATGTTAGTGCTGCCGTTTATGAGGTTGCTAGAGATCAGACGCATCACTCATCCACTTTCAACTCGACAATATGCTTGGGGAGTTGATAGATCTGCAGCTACAAGCCCGCATTGCACAAGCCTGTGGGTTCCTGTTGCTTATGTCAACAGGGAGTCTTTTCCCCAGCAAATGATTTGGTATACTTTTCATCTTCCTTGACAATTAAAGCTCAAGTGTGGCATGTTTGTGTTTCAGGTGAAAGGTTTAAGGCACTAAGAGAGAGTCACCCTCATTGCATCATAAACAGCTAATTAGCTGGCATTATTTCCAAATAGCCTTTGATTAAAGCCTTTGAGACAGTGACAGTAAAGAACAACAAGGTTCATGTCTTTGTTAATCAAACAAAACAAGAACCGCCCAGAACAGTCATCTTTTGGAGCTCATTGCCAGAAAAGTAGACCCACCAAAGAACAGCCCATCATTCAACATCATCTGAAAGAAATCTACAAAGGTATTCTACCCTAGAATATAACAAGATGCCCCAAAGTGCCTAGAGTGTAGAGAGGTTCAGAATTACTTTTCAAAGAGGCTACAAGAAGTTATGTTATCCCCAGCAGAGAATACAGCTAATAATAAAACATGGACCATTGTGGCAAGAGAAATTCTCAGATATCTCCTCCCAGGTTGCATTTGCTGGCTAACAGCTGCAGATTACAAACTGGAACATGCATCAAATTGTATCTTCAACCTCTGCCTCCTGGATCTTTGTATTTCTTTTCCCTCAACCTATTCCTGACCATTTCCCCTGTTGTTTCAGCCCAATCTCATCACTTCTCTCCTCTAAGATCTTAGTGAGATCAAAGGCTGTGGTTCATCTCAATAAAGTACATCTAATGTGGAAAATAGTCATGTTGTTGCTGTACATAGATCACCAGAGCTAGGTAATAAAGGAAAGCCTTTGTACCCAGATAAAGGAGGGTGAGAAGTGGGAGAGCACAGGGCATCTTTCCGGTGTCCTTTGAATAGAGTCACTGCAGCTTGTGCTAGGACCTGTTCCAAAGCCTCTTCATTCAGTTCAGTATCCTGAGTGCCTCCTCTGTGTCAGGCACCATATTAGACACTGAGGATGAAAAAAAAAGGGGGGAGGGAGGGGGAGGGCCTGGGTGGCTCAGTTGGTTAAACGACTGCCTTTCACTCGGGTCATAATCCTGGAGTCCCAAGATCAAGTCCCACATCAGGTTCCAGTCCCGCATCAGGCCTGCTTCTCCCTCTGAACTTTCCCTTCTCATGCTTTCTCTCTCTTATTCTCTCTCTCAAATAAATACATAAAAATAAAATCTTTGGGGAAAAAAAAGAAAAAGAAAAAAATAGGCAAAACACATGCCTACTCTCAAGTTGAGTAGTGTCTGTCTGGGTCTAGGTTAGGTTATAAGAATGATTTTGCTGTGTAAATCAGAAGAAATGGTTAGGAAAAATAGACTCTGGTCTTCCATAAGATCTCTTGGAGGGAAACTTAGATATAAGAACCTTTGTTCCAGGCTTCATCTGCCCACTCCCAGCCACAGCCCCAGTGAAAGGGCAGTTCTATCTGCCTCTACTCCCTCTTCACAGCTCATGGTTCCTTACTAAATCCGAGGCTCCCTCTTACCTCTTGCTATCTTTCCCATCAGGAATTCAAAATCTGTTTTCTCCAGTTTTGCTTCCAACTCAGATCTTCCCTGGTCACATGTAGTAACAGCATTTCTCCATACTCAGTAGACACAGGCATAGTTTCTTCCTTAATTTTGTCCCAGTAATATGTATAAATTTGTTTACGTTTTCCTGAAATAACATTAACAAGAGACTTGGGGGCCACCCTGCTTCCAAACATGTTAGATAATATTGTCAGAATCTTAAATCATGCCACTAAATAATTTACCAAGTACAGAGTCTCCTAGCAAATACACAAGATTTGGTTAAATGAGATCAAGCAAATTGAAATAAAAGAATGAATGGGGAATCAAAGGTAAGAAATTTTCCCCCAAAGAGTGACTCATTCAATGTTAAATTCATTCTAAATTCATATTTATTCAAGACTCATGTAATTGCCCTGACATTGAGAATCATGGTAAATTTAATACAGATAGGTAATAAAATATTTGCACCTGGAATGGAGGCTTTTGATCATTCTTTTTGATTGTTATTTTTTGCTGTTATTGTTGATAATTTGGTAGTGAACTTGCAAGACTCTGGGGTTGAATTTCATTAATGCACAATGTAAAGGTACAGGATTCTTGTTTCTCATCCACAAATTGCTTCCAGGTAAAGCACTGAATCTCAATTAAAAATGATTGGGTCCACAAAGGACATTCATTGAGCAATGTATGGAGACATTTTTGTCTTCACAACTTAGGGATGGGGGCTGTTACTGGCAGTAGGTAGAGGCCAGGGGTGCTACTAAACATCTCATAATGTCCAGGACAGCCCCCACAATAAAGAATTACCCTGCCTAAAATGTCAAAAGTGTTATAGTTATACAACCTACTCTCAAGAAATCCATTAAGTATGTACAGTGTGTTCCTATCACCCTGTGTTTCCTTTTGCCTATTACACAGCTTCACATTTCCCATGTCACACAGATGCATTCACTAAGTGCCCCTTCCATCATACGATGGAAGACCATCGTAATATTCTGTGCTATGCTAGGGTCTAGATGGCATTTGATCTTCTCTTCTATAGAAATATGCCTTTTCCTGGAGATAAAGATGGCAGAGTAGGTGAGCAGATTCTCATCAGGCTTATGAGCACTCCAAACCCTTGTGATTGTCAAAAGGGAATCTCAACCATGGCTGAACAGTTGTTGTTTTTTTTTTTTTTTTAATTTACTTTGAAGAGTCAGAGAAATCAATGGAATGATTAAATTTAGCAAAAGATGCTTGGCTCTGCATTGCCTGGATTGTCACTTCTAATCTATAATGGACAGTGTTATGTACGGTGTAAACAGACTCTTTCTGGAAGTCATGTCCAACCTGCCATACTCAGGACCTCCTGGTGAGAATATTCTTTTCACCACAATTACATTTGGATTCTTATTACCCTGGCTACATTGACAGTACCAAAGATGGGCGTCTGGCCCAAAGGTGGTCCAGAAGGGAGCCTAGAATAAGAGTTCTGCTCAACATGAATTCTTAATACAGATGATCAATTGGCAGGAACTATCGTGTTTTTTATTTGAAGCTACATATAAAGAAGGACACAGAGAGTTGGGACACAGAGAAGCCAGTGAATAGAATCCATGAATGGAATGGGATATAGGTAAGAACTTACATGATGCAGAAAGAAGACAAATGTGTTATATATGTATGCTTGTGCTTAGAACCAGCACTGGCTCATAGGCAGGGGTTCAAAAATACCCATGTAATGACTGACTTAAGAATAAAAAGATGTTTAAAAAAAAGAAAAGAAAGAATGAAAAGATGTGTGTTAGTACTGTTGGAAGAACTAGAGAAATTGAGCCATAGGAGAGCTTCTGACGATAGTGTTCGAGTCCTGTACAGGAAGCTGTAGTCATGTACTTCTGGGTGAATGATAATGTAACTTGACCCCTGAATGTCTCATATACTGTATAACATCTGTGTTTCCCTGAGGCTGAGCTGGATCTCTGTGGAGGCAGACCCCTGTTCTTTCCTTTTTACTTATGCAATTTCAAAATAAAATAATAGTAACCTGGGTTCTCTTGAGTACTCTTAAAATGTAAAAGAAAAGGTCCACGAGATTTTTTTTTCAAAGTCCCTAAACTCAGAAAGATTTTTTTAAATGAATGGAAGACTGCTGAACTTAGAGGCCTAAGGTATATATATATCTGCTCTGAGGTTAATCTCTAGGACATCTTGACTTTCCTTCTAGTTCATGGTATAGATTAATAAAAGGACAAAATCTCTTAGTGAGACTGGAAAAAAGAAAAAATATTTTTCAGATGGTTTATTCCCTCACCTGCTATAACTGCACTGTGACTCTTGCCAGATCCACTACAGGAATTTCTGTACCTCCTCCTGCATGATATAAATAGGACTGAGGTTTGATGAGCCCTATCCCAACTAAGACCTGGGACAGACCACAACTTTTCCCAGCCTCATTCTGAATGAGTCAGCACAACTTGAATCACCCTATAATCAAAGCATGGTATTTTCTGGAGCCCTGAACCCACAGCAAAACATTAGATAATAACTAGCCTATTAATAAGAGATGAAAGTGTTATTTTAAGATTAGGTTAACCTAGAAAAAAGTTGACTCAGTTTTGACTTACTAAAATGACCAAGATTGTGCATATTAATGGCTCAACTATTTATGTCCTTAGCAGTGCTCAAATTAACAGGCACATATCTACTCTTATAACTTTTTGTGCCATTGAAATGATCACACATGATCTAGATAAGACTTGTCTCTTATTCTTTGCCAAATGGATAAATGGTGAACATGAGCAAGACACAGTGCAAGGGTGATTGCTGTGCTGGTTGTTATAGTAAGATTTTTAATTAATAATTCATTTCTCAAGAAAAAAGAATTTATTTCTCAATTCACATAGAACTAACTTATATAAGAATGAGGAAAAATAAGAAGAAAATTTGTTCTTTTTTTTTTTTTTTTCAGAAAAATCTCTATATATATCTTTGAAATATTTTCAGTGGTCCTGATAATTATATAGATCTGATAGTATGCCTGTTTTACAGAGTTGAGACCTGTCATTACAAAACACTTTTCTGGGCGCCTGGGTGGCTCAGTGGGTTAAACCCTCTGCCTTTGGCTCGGGTTGCAATCCCAGGGTCCTGGGATCGAGCCCCCACATCAGGCTCTCTGCTCAGCTGGGAGCCTGCTTGCCTTCCTCTTTCTCTGCCTGCCTCTCTGCATACTTGTGATCTCTGTCAAATAAGTAAATAAAAAACCTTTAAAAAAAAAAAAAAACACTTTGCTGCTGATTCTGGGAATGAAACCTAATTTTTTTTCTCATTTTAATTTCAGTATACTATGACCTAATTAACATGGGTTTCATTATCTGAGTAAGTTAAATGAAACCAAAGAAAAGAAATGGAAATATTATCTCAAAATTTTTGGTATCAGATGTTTATTTCTGGCTCTGATAGTGTAGCTTACATCAATCCAACCATCTTGCTGAGGATGACTATAAAAGCAGGACAATATACAAAGTGAGTTGTTGAAAGATACCAAATAGCAACCAAGTCAGATGGGATTTGAGGGTCAAGATCTCAGAGAGAGAAAACACAGGTGTGTTCAACATTCTTCCTTGCTTTTCCTCTTGACACATTTGTTGTATCTTAAGCAACACTCCAGCATGAGCAAAATCAGAGATTCAGAGCTTTGATCAGTTGTCATAGCACAGTGGAGATGAAACTGGAGTCCAGGAACTACAAAGGCAGCAATATTGGAGAAGTCAAGAATTTAGAGAAACAGAAACCATAGATTAATGAGCACAACATTTTACATTGCATTTCACCTTGAGATACTTGTCAGTTCCTAACCTGTGTACCATGAGAGTCCAAGAAGCCATAGGAGAGTGTCAGCTAAGAGACCACAAAACTTAGAGCATTTGAAAACTCATGGTACCCTTGGAGCACCTGAGTGGCTCAGTGGGTTAAAGCCTCTGTCTTTGGCTCAGGTCATGATCTCAAGGTCCTGGGATCAAGCCCCTCATTGGGCTCTCTGCTCAGTGGGGAGCCTGCTCCCCCCCCCCCCCCGCCTGCCTCTCTGCCTACTTGTGATCTCTCTTTCTGTGTCAAATAAATAAATTTTTTTAAAAAATTTTCAAAAACTCATGGTACCAGAGAGAAAAAAGAGACACCTAAGGAGCTAGGCCCTGTAGTAAGAAAAAACTAGAAATACACTGGCCTACACAAACACATGAAGCATCTTAATCCTTTATTGGATAAAGGTGATCTGTATTTATGTCTGTTAGAAGAAAAGTAAGTTCTCTCTAAGAGAAGAGAACATAATTCAGAGAATCTATAATTTTTTTTTTTTTTTTTTTTTTTAAAGATTTATTTATTTATTTAACAGAGAGAGATCACAAGTAGGCAGAGAGGCAGGCAGAGAGAGAGAGGAGGAAGCAGGCTCCCCGCTGAGCAGAGAGCCCGACGCGGGACTCGATCCCAGGACCCTGAGATCATGACCTGAGCCGAAGGCAGCGGCTTAACCCACTGAGCCACCCAGGCGCCCCATAGAGAATCTATAATTTTAATACAAAATATCCAGGCTCCAATCATAAATTAGCTGATATGATAATAAATAAGACCAAATGAATGAAAACCAAGACAACAAGTGTAGATAGAAGAAACAGACCCACAGATAATCTAGATATTATTGTTATTAGATAGAAATTTTAAGTAATTATGATTAATACAGTCAAGAAAAGAGATTAAAAAGATGGAGAATGTATAGTTTTAAAATCTATGAAATATGAAGATGCTAAAAATGAAAAATATAGTTATCAAAAGAATTACAAAATGTACTCAACAATGAATTAAATTAAATAGAAGAGAGAATTTGTGAATTAGAAAACAGGTTAATAGACAAAGGGAAAAGGTGATGAAAAATAAATAAAAGAGAATAAGAAACCTATAACCTGGTGGAAAAGTCTAACACATATGTAACTGGAGTTCCAGGGGAAGAGAGAGAGAGAAAGGAACAGAAGCAATATTTGAAAAGAAATAGTCCCAGAAGTTCCCAAAATGATAAAAAAAACATTAATTCACAGAATTAAGAAGGTCTACAATATTGAAATAGGTTAAATACAAAGGAGGAAAAACACATTTAGGTACATCAGAGTTAAATCATCCTGAAAACACCAAAAATCAGCATTCTGACAACCAAAACAGACAGAGTCTTTAAAAAAGCCCAGGATGAGGGGTGAAAGTTTTAAAGAGGAAGATATATTACAGTTAAGGCAACAATTATACTTAGAGCTGACTTTTCAAAAAAAACAATAGAATCCAAAAGATAATGGAATAGCATTTTTTTAAATTTATTTATTTTCAGCATAACAGTATCATTATTTTTCACCACACCCAGTGCTCCATGCAATCCTTGCCCTCTATAATACCCACCACCTGGTACCCTGACCTCCCACCCCCCCCCTCGCCACTTCAAACCCCTTAGATTGTTTTTCAGAGTCCATAGTCTCTCATGATTCACCTCCCCTTCCAATTTACCCCAACCCCCTTCTCTCTAACTCCCCATGTCCTCCATGCTATTTGTTATGCTCCACAAATAAGTGAAACCATATGATAATTGACTCTCTCTGCTTGACTTATTTCACTCAGCATAATCTCTTCCAGTCCCGTCCATGTTACTACAAATGTTGGGTATTCGTCTTTTCTGATGGAGGCATAATACTCCATAGTGTATATGGACCACATTTTCCTTATCCATTCGTCCGTTGAAAGGCATCTTGGTTCTTTGCACAGTTTGGCGACCGTGGCCATTAGGTACATCAGAGTTGCATCATCCTGAAAACATAACATTGGGGTACAGATGGCCCTTCTTTTCACTACATCTGTATCTTTGGGGTAAATACCCAGGAGTGCAATTGCAGGGTCAGAGGGTAGCTCTATTTTTTAATTTCTTGAGGAATCTCCACACTGTTCTCCAAAGAGGCTGCACCAACTTGCATTCCCACCAACAGTGGAAGAGGGTTCCCCTTTCTCCACATCCTCTCCAACACATGTTGTTTCCTGTCTTGCTAATTTTGGCCATTCTAACTGGTGTAAGGTGATATCTTAATGTAGTTTTAATTTGAATCTCCCTAATGGCTAGTGATTATGAACATTTTTTCATGTGTTTGATAGCCATTTGTATGTCTTTATTGGAGAAGTGTCTGTCCATATCTTATGCCCATTTTTTGATATTATTGTCTGTTTTGTGTGTGTTGAGTTTGAGGAGTTCACTATAGATCCTGGATATCAACCTTTTGTCTGTACTGTCATTTGCAAATATCTTCTCCCATTCCGTGGGTTGCCTCTTTGTTTTATTGACTGTTTCCTTTGCTGTGCAGAAGCTTTTGATTTTGGTAAAGTCCCAAAAGTTCATTTTCGCTTTTGTTTCCTTTGCCTTTGGAGACATATCTTGAAAAGTTGCTGCGCCTGATATCGAAGAGATTACTGCCTATGTTCTCCTCTAGGATTCTGATGGATTCCTGACTCACATTGAGGTCTTTTATCCATTTTGAGTTTACGGTGTAAGAGAATGGTCGAGTTTCATTCTTCTACATATAGCTGTCTAGTTTTCCCAGCACCATTTATTGAAGAGACTGTCTTTTTTCCACTGTATATTTTTTCCTGTTTTGTCGAAGATGATTTGACCATAGATTGAGGGTCCATATCTGGGCTCTCTACTCTGTTCCACTGGTCTATGTGTCTGTTTTTTGCCAGTACCATGCTGTCTTGGTGATCACAGCTTTGTAGTAAAGCTTGAAATCAGGTAACGTGATGCCCCCAGTTTTATTTTTGTTTTTCAACATTTCCTTAGGGATTTGGGGTCTCTTCTGATTCCATACACATTTTAGGATTATTTGCTCCTGGAATAGAATTTTTTTTTTTTTTTGCATTTTTCAAATGCTTAAAGAAATGTTTTCCAAATTCTAGACTTAGAAAAATATCTTTTTAAATGAAGGCTAAATAAGATATTTAATTAAATCTCTTGGCATGTATCATAGAAGGCAAAGCTGCAGGTATAGAAAAACTTATTTGTGCTATACATTTTTTTGCTAACATGTGTGCCTATTCCCACTAGGCCATAGGCTATACCTGCAAGGAAACAGACAAGATAGGAAACCATAAGGTATTTTTAAGAGCAAACAACTAATGCATCTCTTATTTTTCCTTGCTCCAATTCACAACTTTCACCCAGCTTTTACCTTGGTCCTCAAATATATTGAATGTCCAGCATAAGAAATCATGTCTTTATGTAAGTTGACTTTTTGGTAATTCAAAAACATGAGAAAAATAAATGTTAACATTTTATCTAGCACCGTACAGTAGCTGAGAAAGAGGGGAAACAACCTTATCCTCTCCCTTTCTGCATTATGGTCTCAATGTTCCTGCATTAGACAAAAGAGGGTGAGGTGTGGAGTTGAATAGATGCATAAATAATTTTCTAGAGATGCATTACCTGATGATAACTAAGTCTAGACAATCTGAAAACAAGATAGTACCTTTTCTTAATAAAGTCCACAAAATGTGAAGAAAAGATCATAGGCTTTAGTATCATAGAGATCTTTCATATGAAATCTTCACATCCATCACTTTCCAGCTGAACGACTTTGAGCAAAACACTTAACCTCTTTGAGCTTTCTTTACTCAATTTTTTAAAGTGAGATTACTAATGATTACTTCAAAGTGCTGCAAATATTAAACTAGGTAATAAATATGAAGTTTGGAGTACAGTGTATGATTTATAGTTGGCACTCGAAATAGTGGGATTCTTAGAAATTATATAGGTATATTGGTCTATCAGTGAAGAAGAAAGTACTAAATGACAAAGACAAAGTGGAGAAAAAGTAATAGATAAATCCATTGTCACTTGAGAATGATGAGGAGTCTGGCTGTGTACTAACAAAAGCAACATGTTATTTATACATGCTGATTTCCCTATTCTGCAAGCTGTGAAATTTTGTTGCCTTAGAGATAGGGTAGTTATTAGCCACCAGTAAAAATAAGCATACTGCTGAGAATTTATAGGAAAAATGCATTTAATTAACTGCCATCTGAGCCACCCACACTGTGAACAAGGATTCTGGCAACAAAGGGGTTATTGTTGCCAAGTTCCTGCCAAATGTTATTTTCCTAAGTTAGTGTGTTGTTTTTTTTCTGACCAAGCCTGAACAAAGAGTTCCAGATGGCAACATAGAGTGAGAAAACCCATCACCACAGACCAAAAATCTCCCCAAATCCGAAGAAGATTGGAAAAACCTTTAAAAATATTTCCCCTGAATGGATGAAGGGGATGAGTACCACATGCAAATATAAAGTAGGAAATAATGGTGATTAAACTTTAGAATGAATTCTTTGAGGATGGTAATTAGGGATTTTCCATTTTTAAATATTCCCCCAGTGTGGGGCCCCTGTAAAGAACAAGGTTCTTACTAAATGCTAGAGGGACTGAATTGGACTTCTAGCTAGAGAAGGCATTAAAGTTCACTTTAAAAACAAACAACAATGACCACTTTATTGAACTCCTGTGTGATTAAGTCACTGTGCTAAGCAGTTCACATGTATTATAAAATCTAATCCTTACAAGAACCCTATGACAACCTTATTTCATCCTTAATTTTTAGGTGCAGCAACACAACCTCAGAAAGGTTAAAGAGTTTGCCTGTTATCTTGGAGCTAGTCAGTAACAGAGCTGGGCTCTAAACAAGTTCTGTCTAAACTTAAAGGTTGTATTCTACCACTGTACTAAGAAAGTGGGGCAAAGTTGTAAAAATTCCACCTTTTCATGAATAGGTAACTTAAAAAATCAATGTATAGAATTAAGTTTGGCCAATAAAGAAATACTGCTAATATAAGAATATAGGTCAAGAAACTCAGAAAGATACCTAGGTTTTTAGGAAATCATGGGACATTCTTTGTAACCAAGAAGTTATGAGGTAACCAAGAAGTGTCATGAGGTTAAAATTTAAAACATTCCAAAGAGTCACAGAGGGCCATACAGTAACAGTCACCTTACAGGCAATACAATGGCACTAAATTCATATCTCTCAATAGTTACCCTGAATGTGAATGGGCTAAATGCCCCTGTCAAAAGACACAGGGTATCAGAATGGATAAAAAAACAA
This sequence comes from Mustela lutreola, assembly GCF_030435805.1. Classification (NCBI taxonomy): domain Eukaryota; kingdom Metazoa; phylum Chordata; class Mammalia; order Carnivora; family Mustelidae; genus Mustela; species Mustela lutreola. The sequence goes on from NC_081295.1 coordinate 133,183,406, forward strand.
AACCCATCTATATGTTGCCTCCAAGAAACACATTTTAAGCCCGAAGACACCTCCAGATTTAAAGTGAGGGGGTGGAAAAGAATTTACCATGCTAATGGACATCAGAAGAAAGCAGGAGTGGCAATCCTTATATCAGATCAATTAGATTTTAAGCCAAAGACTATAATAAGAGATGAGGAAGGACACTATATCATACTCAAAGGGTCTGTCCAACAAGAAGATTTAACAATTTTAAATATCTATGCCCCCAATGTGGGAGCAGCCAACTATATAAACCAATTAATAACAAAATCAAAGAAACACATCAACAATAATACAATAATAGTAGGGGACTTTAACACTCCCCTCACTGAAATGGACAGGTCATCCAAGCAAAAGATCAGCAAGGAAATAAAGGCCTTAAACGACACACTGGACCAGATGGACATCACAGATATATTCAGAATATTTCATCCCAAAGCAACAGAATACACATTCTTCTCTAGTGCACATGGAACATTCTCCAGAATAGATCACATCCTCGGTCCTAAATCAGGACTCAACCGGTATCAAAAGATTGGGATCATTCCCTGCATATTTTCAGACCACAATGCTCTAAAGCTAGAACTCAACCACAAAAGGAAGTTTGGAAAGAACCCAAATACATGGAGACTAAACAGTATCCTTCTAAAGAATGAATGGGTCAACCGGGAAATTAAAGAAGAATTGAAAAAAATCATGGAAACAAATGATAATGAAAATACAACGGTTCAAAATCTGTGGGACACAACAAAGGCAGTCCTGAGAGGAAAATATATAGCGGTACAAGCCTTTCTCAAGAAACAAGAAAGGTCTCAGGTACACAACCTAACCCTACACCTAAAGGAGCTGGAGAAAGAACAAGAAAGAAACCCTAAGCCCAGCAGGAGAAGAGAAATCATAAAGATCAGAGCAGAAATCAATGAAATAGAAACCAAAAAAACAATAGAACAAATCAACGAAACTAGGAGCTGGTTCTTTGAAAGAATTAATAAAATTGATAAACCCCTGGCCCGACTTATCAAAAAGAAAAGAGAAAGGACCCAAATAAATAAAATCATGAATGAAAGAGGAGAGATCACAACTAACACCAAAGAAATACAAACTATTATAAGAACATACTATGAGCAACTCTACGGCAATAAATTTGACAATCTGGAAGAAATGGATGCATTCCTAGAAACATATAAACTACCACAACTGAACCAGGAAGAAATAGAAAGCCTGAACAGACCCATAACCAGTAAGGAGATTGAAACAGTCATTAAAAATCTCCAAACAAACAAAAGCCCAGGGCCAGACGGCTTCCCGGGGGAATTCTACCAAACATTTAAAGAAGAACTAATTCCTATTCTCCTGAAACTGTTCCAAAAAATAGAAATGGAAGGAAAACTTCCAAACTCATTTTATGAGGCCAGCATCACCTTGATCCCAAAACCAGACAAGGATCTCACCAAAAAAGAGAGCTATAGACCGATATCCTTGATGAACACAGATGCGAAAATACTCAACAAAATACTAGCCAATAGGATTCAACAGTACATTAAAAAGATTATTCACCACGACCAAGTGGGATTTATTCCAGGGCTGCAAGGTTGGTTCAACATCCGCAAATCAGTCAATGTGATACAACACATCAATAAAAGAAAGAACAAGAACCATATGATACTCTCAATAGATGCTGAAAAAGCATTTGACAAAGTACAACATCCCTTCCTGATCAAAACTCTTCAAAGTGTAGGGATAGAGGGCACATACCTCAATATCATCAAAGCCATCTATGAAAAACCCACCGCAAATATCATTCTCAATGGAGAAAAACTGAAAGCTTTTCCGCTAAGGTCAGGAACACGGCAGGGATGTCCATTATCACCACTGCTATTCAACATCGTACTAGAGGTCCTAGCCTCAGCAATCAGACAACAAAAGGAAATTAAAGGCATCCAAATCGGCAAAGAAGAAGTCAAATTATCACTCTTCGCAGATGATATGATACTATATGTGGAAAACCCAAAAGACTCCACTCCAAAACTGCTAGAACTTATACAGGAATTCAGTAAAGTGTCAGGATATAAAATCAATGCACAGAAATCAGTTGCATTTCTCTACACCAACAGCAAGACAGAAGAAAGAGATATCAAGGAGTCAATCCCATTTACAATTGCATCCAAAACCATAAGATACCTAGGAATAAACCTAACCAAAGAGACACAGAATCTATACTCAGAAAACTATAAAGTACTCATGAAAGAAATTGAGGAAGACACAAAGAAATGGAAAAATGTTCCATGCTCCTGGATTGGAAGAATAAATATTGTGAAAATGTCTATGCTACCTAAAGCAATCTACACATTTAATGCAATTCCTATCAAAGTACCATCCATCTTTTTCAAAGAAATGGAACAAATAATTCTAAAATTTATATGGAACCAGAAAAGACCTCGAATAGCCAAAGGGATATTGAAAAAGAAAGCCAACGTTGGTGGCATCACAATTCCGGACTTCAAGCTCTATTACAAAGCTGTCATCATCAAGACAGCATGGTACTGGCACAAAAACAGACACATAGATCAATGGAGCAGAATAGAGAGCCCAGAAATAGACCCTCAAATCTATGGTCAACTAATCTTCGACAAAGCAGGAAAGAATGTCCAATGGAAAAAAGACAGCCTTTTCAATAAATGGTGCTGGGAAAATTGGACAGCCACATGCAGAAAAATGAAATTGGACCATTTCCTTACACCACACACAAAAATAGACTCAAAATGGATGAAGGACCTCAATGTACGAAAGGAATCCATCAAAATCCTTGAGGAGAACACGGGCAGCAACCTCTTCGACCTCTGCCGCAGCAACATCTTCCTAGGAACAACGCAAAAGGCAAGGGAAGCAAGGGAAAAAATGAACTACTGGGATTTCATCAAGATCAAAAGCTTTTGCACAGCAAAGGAAACAGTTAACAAAATCAAAAGACAACTGACAGAATGGGAGAAGATATTTGCAAACGACATATCAGATAAAGGACTAGTGTCCAGAATCTATAAAGAACTTAGCAAACTCAACACCCAAAGAACAAATAATCCAATCAAGAAATGGGCAGAAGACATGAACAGACATTTCTGCAAAGAAGACATCCAGATGGCGAACAGACACATGAAAAAGTGCTCCATATCACTCGGCATCAGGGAAATACAAATCAAAACCACAATGAGATATCACCTCACACCAGTCAGAATGGCTAAAATCAACAAGTCAGGAAATGACAGATGCTGGCGAGGATGCGGAGAAAGGGGAACCCTCCTACACTGTTGGTGGGAATGCAAGCTGGTGCAGCCACTCTGGAAAACAGCATGGAGGTTCCTCAAAATGTTGAAAATAGAACTGCCCTATGACCCAGCAATTGCACTATTGGGTATTTACCCTAAAGATACAAATGTAGTGATCCAAAGGGACACATGCACCCGAATGTTTATAGCAGCAATGTCCACAATAGCCAAACTATGGAAAGAACCTAGATGTCCATCAACAGATGAATGGATCAAGAAGATGTGGTATATATACACAATGGAGTACTATGCAGCCATCAAAAGAAATGAAATCTTGCCATTTGCAACAACATGGATGGAACTAGAGCGTATCATGCTTAGCGAAATAAGTCAAGCAGAGAAAGACAACTATCATATGATCTCCCTGATATGAGGAAGTGGTGATGCAACATGGAGGCTTAAGTGGGTAGAAGAAGAATAAATGAAACAAGATGGGATTGGGAGGGAGACAAACCATAAGTGACTCTTAATCTCACAAAACAAACTGAGGGTTGCCGGGGGGAGGGGGTTTGGGAGAAGGGGGTGGGATTATGGACATTGGGGAGGGTATGTGATTTAGTGAGTGCTGTGAAGTGTGTAAACCTGGTGATTCACAGACCTGTACCCCTGGGGATAAAAATATATGTTTATAAAAAATAAAAAATTTTAAAAAATAAAAAAAAAAAAAAAAAAAAAAAAAGAGTCACAGAGGGCCAAGTGTTTAAATCTGCCCCCATACGTGTGTGAAAGGAGAGTTTACACATTTACAGTTTTAAACCCTCATGTTGCCTTATGCAAGTCTGTAGTGTGTACACGCCTCTTTACCCTTTATCTTAGCAAGAAAATGCAATGAGCAAGTTGCAGGTATAAATGTGAAAACTGTTTAATTTATTGTTCAATTTTCTTCTGAACGTCAGTTGTAATGACAGAGAGACAATGATGGAAGTCTTGTTTTCATTACTTTTAAAAATAGAAAACAATGAAAAACAGATATGGAAAGTACTCAGATATGGACTGCAAGTTCAGTTTCATCCCATAGGCACAACCTGCCTCCACTTCAGAGACTCTACCATCATTTATAGCTGTCATCTGTAAACTAAAGACCCTGATATTAATCCCACATATCCTTACTGAGCTGCAAAGCCATATATCCAATTAGTTTCCAGACAACTCCAGTTATATGTCACAAACAGTGCAAATTCAATATATCTAAAATTAGCACATCATCTTGTAGTCCAAATATGTTCTTTCTGTGGTACCCCCTATGCCATAGGATAACCCAGGTATCCTCACAGCCATGATCCAGGGTCATCTCTAATCCCTCTTTCTCTCTCTCCACATCCAATCAGCCATCAAGTTCTGCCAGTTCCATCTTTGTATATTTCCCAATTTCGTCTCTGCCCCATCCCTCTCCATTCCCAGTTCCACTCTTAGTTCATTATTTTTCATATCAAATAAACCAAGTCTCCTTGTCATTCTCCCTATAGTCTTGTTCTGATATAATTCTCTTTCTATACTGCATCCAGAATGATCTTTATGATATTTAATCTGGTTCTGTCACCTCACTGGCAGAAACCTTTAACTTTTTCTCCAGACATTTCTGTATAAAGTTGAAAAGACTTCACATGACATACAAGATCCTTCATGATCTGTCACCTCCCCTTTTTTACATCTGTTTTGTTCCTCTTTTTTTTTTAAAGATTTTATTTATTTATTTGATAGAGAGAGATCACAAGTAGGCAGAGAGGCAGGCAGAGAGAGAGGAGGAAGCAGGCTCCCTGCTGAGCAGTGAGCCCGATGCGGGACTCGATCCCAGGACGCTGAGATCATGACCTGAGCCGAAGGCAGCGGCTTAACCCACTGAGCCACCCAGGCACCCTGTTTTGTTCCTCTTTTATTGAGGTATTTTTTTAAAGATTTTATTTATTTATTAGAGGGAGTGAGCATATGACAGAGAGCATGAGCATTGCGGAAGGATAGGAGGGGAAGGAAGAAGTAGACTCCCCACTGAGCAGGAAGCCCAACACATTAACCTTGGGATCATTACCTGAGCTGAAGGCAGATGCTTAACTGGCTGAGACACCCAGGTGCCCCTTTTTACTGAAGTATTTATATAAATTGCACAAACCATAAATATACTGCTGGAAAACTTTTACATAGCATGTACCTGCACAAGAACCATCCAGATCAAGATACAGAACATTTTTTATTAATTTTTTTATTTTAATTTCAGTATAGTGAACATACAGTGTTCTATTAGTTTCAGGTGTACAATATAGTGATTCAACAATTCTATACATTACTCAGTACTCATCATGATAAGTGCCCTCTTTAACCCCCATTACCTATTTCATTCATTCTTCCACCCACTTTTCCTCTGGTAACCATCACTTTGTTTTCTATAGTTAAAAGCCTATTTCTTGGTTTCTCTCTTTCTTTTTTCTTTTTCTTTTTTTTCTAACTATGTTATGTTAGTCACCATATAGTATATCACTAGGTTTTTGTTTGTTTGTTTGTTTTTTATTTTCAGCATAACAGTATTCATTGTTTTTGCACCACACCCAGTGCTCCATGCAATCCGTGCCCTCTGTAATACCTACCACCTGGTTTCCCCAACCTCCCACCCCCCACCCCTTCAAAACCCTCAGATTGTTTTTCAGAGTCCATAGTCTCTCATGGTTCACCTACCCTTCCAATTTCCCCCAACTCCCTTCTCCTCTCTATCTCCCCATGTTCTCCAAGCTATTTGTTATACTCCACAAATAAGTGAAACCATATGATAATTGACTCTCTCTGCTTGACTTATTTCACTCAGCATAATCTCTTCCAGTCCCGTCCATGTTGCTACAAAAGTTGGGTATTCTTCCTTTCTGATGGAGGCATAATACTCCATAGTGTATATGGACCACATCTTCCTTATCCATTCGTCCGTTGAAGGGCATCTTGGTTTCCACAGTTTGGCGACCGTGGCCATTGCTGCTATAAATATTGGGGTACAGATGGCCCTTCTTTTCATTACATCTGTATCTTTGGGGTAAATACCCAGGAGTGCAATTGCAGGGTCATAAGGAAGTTCTATTTTTAATTTCTTGAGGAATTTCCACACTGTTCTCCAAAGTGGCTGCACCAACTTGCATTCCCACCAACAGTGGAAGAGGGTTCCCCTTTCTCCACATCCTCTCCAACACATGTTGTTTCCTGTCTTGCTAATTCTGGCCATTCTAACTGGTGTAAGGTGATACCTCAATGTGGTTTTAATTTGAATCTCCCTGATGGCTAGTGATGATAAACATTTTTTCATGTGTCTGATAGCCATTTGTATGTCTTCACTGGAGAAGTGTATATCACTAGTTTTTGATGTAATGCTCTAAGATTCGCTGTTTACATATAACACCCAGTGCTCCATGCAATAGTGCTCTCCTTAATACCCCCCACCAGCCTCATCCATCCCCCCACCCCTCTCCCCTCTAAACCCTAAGTTTGTTCCTTGGAGTCCACAGTCTCTCATGGTTCATTACCCCTTCCGATCCCCACCCCCTTTTCTTTTCCTTTCCTTCTCCTAATGTCCTCCATGTTATTCGTTATGTTCCACAAGTAAGTGAAGCCATATAATAATTGACTTTTTCTGCTTATTTCACTCAGCATAATCTCTTCCAGTCCCATCCATGTTGATGCAAAAGTTGGGTATTCATCCTTTTTGATGGCTGAGTAATATTCCATTGTATATACGATCACATCTTCTTTTTTTTTTTTTTTAAAGATTTTTTATTTATTTTGACAGACAGAAATCACAGGGAGGCAGAGAGGCAGATAGAGAGGAAAGGAAGCAGGCTCCCCGCTGAGCAGAGAGCCCGACGTGGGGCTCGATCCCCGGACCCCGGGATCATGACCTGAGCCGAAGGCAGAGGCTCCAACCCACTGAGCCACCCAGGCGCCCCACGATCACATCTTCTTTATCCATTAGTCTGCTGAAGGATATCTTGGCTCTTTCCAGATTTGGCAATTGTGGTCATTGCTGTTATGAAAATTGGGATATATATGGCCCTTCTTTTCACTACATCTGTATCTCTGGGGTAAATACCCAGTAGTGCAATTGCTGGATCATTGGATAGTTCTATTTTTAGTTTTTTGAGGAGCCTCCACACTTTTTTCCAAAGTAGCTGCATCAACTTGCATTCCCACCAACAGTGTAAGAGGGTTCCCCTTTTTCACATCCTCTTCAACTTTTGTTGTTTCTGACCTTGTTAATTTTTGCCATGCTAACTGGTGTAATTTGGTATCTCAATGTGATTTTGATTTGAATCTCCCTAGTGGCTAATGATGATGAACATTTTTTCATGTGATTGTTAGCCATTTGTATGTCTTCATTGGAGAGGTGTCTGTTCATGTCTTTTGCCCATTTTTTGACTTGACTATCTATTTTTTGGGTGTTGAGTTTGAGAAGTTCTTTATAGATCTTGGATATCAGCCCTTTGTCTGTAGTGTCATTTGTAACTATATTCTTCCATCCCATGGGTTGCCTCTTTGTTTTGTTGACAGTTTCCTTTGCGGTGAATAAACATTTTATCTTGTTGAAGTCCCAGAAATTCATTTTTCACTTTTATTTCCCTTGCCTTTGGATACATGTCTTGAAAGAAGTTGCTGTACCACTTCTTCATCTATTCATCTATCATTGGACATTTGGGTTGCTTCTAGAACTTGGCAATAGTAAAAAATGTTACTATAAATATCCCTTTGGCTTAGTGTTTTTGTATTTTGCAGGCAAATAGTAGTACAATTACTGGATCATAAGATAATTCCCTTTTTAACTTTTTGAGAAACCTCCATACTGTTTTCCACAGTGGGCTGTGCCAGTTTGCTTTCTTACCAACAATGCATCATTACCATCCTAACCAACACCTGTTGCTTCTTGTGTTGTTAATTTTAGTCATTCTGACAGGTGTGAGAGATATCTCATTGTAGTTTTGATTGCATTTCCCTGACGATCAGTGATGTTGAGTCTTTTTTAATGAGTCTGTTGGCCATCTGGATGTCTTCTTTGGAGAAATGTCTGTTCATGTCTTATGCCCTCTTTTTAATTGGATTATTTTGGTTGTTGACTTGTATCTTTTTTAATATTTTGAATGTTAACTTTTTATCAGATATACTATTTACAAATATATTTTGTATTCTGTAGGTTGTCTTTTAGTTTTGTTGATGGTTTCCTTTGTTAGGCAAAAGCTTTTTATATTTATGTAGTCCCAATAGTTTATTTTTGCTTTTATTTCCCTTGCCTCAGGAAACATATCTAGAAAAATATTGCTACTGCCAGTCAGAGAAATTACTACCTGTGCTCTCTTCTGGGAATTTTATTATTTCAAGTCTCATGTTTATATCTTTAATCTATTTTGAGTTTATTTTCATGTGTGGTGGAAGAAAGTGATTCACTTTCTTTTGCATGTAGCTGACCAGTTTTCCTGAAACCATTTATTGAAAACAGTTTTTCCCATTGCATATTCCTTCCTCTTTTGATGAAAATTAGTTGACCATAGATTTGAGGATTCTCTATTCTGTTTCATGGATTTATAGGTCTATTTTTTGTGCCAGTACCATAAAGTTTTGATTACCACATCTCTAAAGAATAACTGAAAATCTAGAATTGTGTTACCACGAATTTTTCTTTTTTAAAATTGCTTTGGTGATTCAGGGTCTTTCATGGTTCCATCAAATTTCATAATTGTTTGTTCTAGTTCTGTAAAAAATGCTGTTAGTATTTTGATAAGAATTACATTAAATCAATAGATTGCTCAGTAGTACAGACATTTTAAAAGTATTTGTTCTTCCAACCAATGAGCATGGAATGTTTTTCTATATCTTTGTGTCATCTTGAATATCTTTCACCAATGTTTTATAGTTTTCAGACTATAGATCTTTTACCTCTGTGGTTAAGTTTATTTCTAAGTATTTTATTATTTTTGGTTCAATTGTAAATGGTATTGTTTTCTTAATTTCTCTTTCTGCATCTTCATTATTAGTGTATAGAAATGAAATAGATTTCTATACGTTGACTTTATGTTGTGATTTTTCTGAATTCATTTATTCAGAATTCATTTATTTCAGAATTCATTTATTTCAGAATTCACTTATTCAGAATTCATTTATTCATGAATTCATTTATTCATTTAGTAGTTTTTTGGTGGAGTCTTTAGAGTTTTCTCAATATAGTATCATATTATCTGCAAATAGAGAAAGTTTTACTTCTTCCTTACTGATTAGATGCATTTTATTTGTTTTTGTTGTCCGATTGTTGTGGCTAGGTCTTCCACTACTGTGTTGAATAAAAGTGGTGACACTGGACATCCTTCTCTTGTTCCTGTCCTTAGGGGAAAAGTTTTCAGTTTTTCCCCCTTGAGGATGATGTTTACTGTGCATTTTTCATATAAGGTCTTTATTATGTTGAAGTATGTTCTTTATAGACCTATTTTGTTAAGGATTTTTATCATGAGTGGATGATATAATTTTTCAAATGCTTTTTCTGCTTCTATTGAAATGATCAAATGGTTTTTACCCTTTCTCTGAATGATATGATGTATCACATTGACTGATTTCTAAATATTGAACCACCTCTACATCCCAGGAATAAATCCCCTTTGATGGTGATGAATTATATTTTTTAAAGTAGTGTTGGCTTCCGTTTGCTTCTATTTTGTTGAGAATTTTTGCATCTATGTTCATACTGGTCTGTAGCTCTTTTCTAGTGGTGTCTTTATTTGTCTTTAGTATCAAGGTAACACTGGCCTCATAGAATGAATTTGGAAGTTTTCCTTCCTCTTCTACTTTGTTGAATAGTTTGAGAAGAATAGGTACTACTCTTTTTAAAATTTTTGGTAGAATTTCCCTGCGAGGCCATCCGATCCTAAACTTTTGATTAGGTTTATTCATTACTGGTTCAATTTCACTTCCAGTAATTGGTCTGTTCAAATTTTCTTTCTTCCTGTTTCAGTTTTGGTAGGCTATATGTTTCTAGAAATTTGTTCATTTCTTCTAGGTTGTCCAATTTGTTAACATATATTTTTTCTTGTAGTTTTTTTTTTTTATTTTAATTTTTTATTTTTTATAAACATATATTTTTTATATACATATATCATATATTTTTTCTTAATATTCTGTTACAATTGTTTTTATTTCTGTGGTGTTTGTTGTTATATCTCCTCATTCATTTGTGATTTTGATTTGAGTCCTCTCTCTTGTTCTCTCTTTTGTTTTTGTTTTTGTTGTTTATCAGTTTTGTTGATCTTTTCAAGGAACCTTCTCCTATTCCTCAGAAAGTTAAAAATAGAACTACCCTATGATCCAGCAATCACACTACTAGGTATTTATCCCCCAAATGTGAAAATATTAATTTAAAAGTATACATGCACTACAATGTTTATTGCAGCATTATCTACAATAGCTAAATTATAGAAATAAACAAAAACAAAAGTTATAGAAACAGCCTGTGTCCATCAACTGATGAATGGATAAAGAAGATGTGGGATGTGTGTGTGTGTGTGATGTACTATATGGTGATGAAAATAACATAATAAAAATATTTTTAAAAACTTAAGATCCTGGATATCAACGTTTTGTCTGTACTGTCATTTGCAAATATGTTCTCCCATTCCGTGGGTTGCCTCTTTGTTTTATTGACTGTTTCCTTTGCTGTGCAGAAGCTTTTGATTTTGATAAAGTCTCAAAAGTTCATTTTCGCTTTTGTTTCCTTTGTCTTTGGAGACATATCTTGAAAAGTTGCTGCGCCTGATATAGAAGAGATTACTGCCTTTGTTCTCCTCTAGGATTCTGATGGATTCCCAACTCACATTGAGGTCTTTTATCCATTTTGAGTTTACCTTTGTGTACGGTGTAAGAGAATGGTCGAGTTTCATTCTTCTACATATAGCTGTCTAGTTTTCCCAGCACCATTTATTGAAGAGACTGTCTTTTTTCCACTGTATATTTTTTCCTGTTTTGTCGAAGATGATTTGACCATAGAGTTGAGGGTCTATATCTGGGCTCTCTACTCTGTTCCACTGGTCTATGTGTCTGTTTTTATGCCGGTACCATGCTGTCTTGGTGATCACAGCTTTGTAGTAAAGCTTGAAATCAGGTAACGTGATGCCCCCAGGTTTATTTAAAAACTTACTTATTTTAAAAATGTATTATTTATTTACTTAGCTTATTTCCTTAGGGATTTGGGGTCTCTTCTGATTCCATACAAATATTTGGATTATTTGCTCCAGCTCTTTGAAGAATACCGGTGAAATTTTGATGGGAATAGCATTAAAAGTATAGATTGCTCTAGGCAGTATAGACATTTTAACAATGTTTATTCTCCTGATCCAAGAGCATGGAATGGTCATCCATCTTTTTTGTCTTCTTCAATTTCTTTTATGAGTGTTCTGTAGTTCCTCGAGTACAGATCCTTTACCTCTTTGGTTAGGTTTATTCCCAGGTATCTTACGGTTCTTGGTGCTATAGTAAATGGAATAGATTCTCTTATTTCCCTTTCTGTATTTTCATTGTTACTGTATAAGAAAGCCACTGATTTCTGTACATTGACTTTGTATCCTGCCACATTACTGAATTGCTGTATGAGTTCTAGTAGTTTGGGGGTGGAGTCTTTTGGATGTTCCATATAAAGAATCATGTCATCTGTGAAGAGAGAGTTTGACTTCTTCATTGCCAATTTGGATACCTTTTATTTCTCTTTGCTGTCTGACTGCTGTTGCTGGGACTTCTAATACTATGTTGAACAAGAGTGGTGAGAGTGGGCATCCTTGTCGTGTTCTGGATCTCAACAGGAAGGCTGCGAACTTTTTCCTATTGAGGATGATATTTGCTGTGGGTCTTTCATAGATCGATTTGATGAAGTTCAGGAATGTTCCCTCTATCTCTATATTTTGAAGCGTTTTAATCAGGAATGGATGCTGGATTGTGTCAAATGCTTTTTCTGCATCAATTGAGAGGACCATGTGGTTCTTCTCTCTTCTCTTACTAATTTGTTCTATCACATTGATTGATTTGTGAATGTTGAACCATCCTTGTAGCCCAGGAATGAATCCCATCTGGTCATGGTGGATCACCTTTTTAATGTGCCGCTAGATCCTGTTTGCTAGGATCTTGTTGAGAATCTTACCTTCCATATTCATCAGGGATATTGGTCTGAAATTCTCCTTTTTGGTAGGGTCTTTTCCTGGTTTGGGGATCAGGGTAATGCTGGCTTCATAGAAAGAGACTGGAAGTTTTCCTTCTGCTTCAATTTTTTGAAACAGCTTCAGGAGAATAGGTGTTATTTCTTCTTTGAATGTCTGGTAGAATTCCCCAGGGAATCCATCAGGTCCTGGGCTCTTGTTTTTTGGGAGGCTTTTAATCACTGCTTCAATCTTGTTACTAGATATTGGTCAATTCCGCTTGTCAATTTCTTCCTGGTTCAATTTTGGGAGTTTATAGTTTTCCAGAAATGCATCCATTTCACCTAGGTTGTTTACCTTATTGGCATATAACTGTTGATAATAAATTCTGATGATTGTTTCTAATTCCTCAGTGTTAGTTGTGATCTCTCCCTTTTCATTCATAATTTTATGAATTTGGGCTTTCTCTCTTTTCTTTTGGATTAGTGTGGCCAATTGTTTATCAATCTTATTGATTCTTTCAAAAAACCAGCTTCTAGTTTCATTGATACGTTCTACTGTATCTCTGATTTCTACCTCATTGATCTCAGCTCTAATCTTGATTATTTCCCTTCTTATGTGTGGAGTTGGTTTGATTTCTCTTTGATTTTCCAGTTCTTTAAGGTGTAGAGACAGCTGGTGTATTCTGAATATTTCCATTTTTTGGAGAGAGGCTTGGATGGCTATGTATTTTTCCCTTAGGACCGCCTTGGCTGTATCCCATAGGTTTTGGAGTGAAGTGTCTTCTTTCTCATTGGTTTCCATAAATTGTTTCAGTTCTTCTTTGATCTCCTGGTTGATTCAAGCATTCTTAAGGCAGGTGGTCTTTAGCCTCCAGGTGTTTGAGTTCCTTCTGAACTTTTCCTTGTGATTGAGCTCCAGTTTCAAAGCATTGTGATCTGAGAGTGTGCAGGGAATAATCTCAGTCTTTTGGTATCAGTTGAGTCCTGATTTGTGACCCAGTATGTGGTCTGTTCTGGAGAACGTTCCATGTGCACTTGAGAAGAATGATATTCTGTTGTTTTAGGGTGGAATGTTCTGTATATATCTATGAGGTCCATCTGGTCCAATGTGTCATTCAATGCTCTTGTTTCTTTATTAATTTTCTGCTTCGATGATCTGTCTATTTCTGAGAGAGGTGTGTTAAGATCTCCTACTATTAATGTATTCATATCAGTATTATTCTTTATCTTGATTAACAGTTTTCTTATGTAATTGTCTGCTCCCATATTGGGGGCATAGATATTTACAATTGTTAGATCATCTTGGTGGATAGTTCCTTTAAGAATTATGTAGTGTCCTTCTGTATCTCTGACTACAGTCTTTAGTTTAAAATCTAATTTATCTGATATGAGAATCACTACCCCAGCCTTCTTTTGAGGCCCATTGGCATGAAAGATGCTTCTCCAACCCTTCACTTTCAGTCTGGGTGTATCTTTAGCCTCAAAATGGGTCTCTTGTAGACAACATACGGATGGGTCCTGTCATTTTATCCGATCTGCAACCCTGTGCCATTGTATGGGCACATTTAGGCCATTCACATTGAGGGTGATTATTGATAGATACGTTTTTATTGACATTGTATTACCTATGAAGTCTTTCTTTCTGTAGATTGTCTCTATATTTCTGTTCAATGCTATTCTTAGGATTTTTCCTCTTTATAAACCCCCTTACTATTTCCTGCTGTGTTGGCTTGGTGGTTGTATAGTCCTTTAAGCCTTGCCGGTCTTGGAAACTCTTTATCTCTCCATCCATTTTGAATGTCAGTCTTGCTGGATAAAGTATTCTTGGCTGCATGTTCTTCTCATTCAGTGCCCTGAATATATCTTGCCAGCCCCTTCTGGCTTGCCAGGTCTCTGTGGACAGGTCTGATGCTATTCTGGTGGACTTTCCTCTTTAAGTAAGGAGACTCTTTATCCTAGCAACTTTCAAGAGATTATTTCTACAATTATGATTCTTCAATTTGACTATCAGGTGCCTTGATGTTTTTTTGGAATCTATAATCTTGGGTGGAGACCGTTCAGCCTTTAGTACATGCACGCTGGTTCCATTCGGGAGATTGGGAAAATTTTCATGAAGGACTTGTTCCACTATATCTTTTAGACTTCTTTCTTTTTCCTCCCCTTCAGGGATTCCAATAATTCTGACATTGGAAAATTTCATGACATCATTTATTTCCCTGATTCTGTTTTTGTGACTTCTAAGCTGTTTGTTCCAGGCTTTCTCCTGATCCTTTCTCTCTACCTGTTCGTCCTCCAGATCACTAATTCTATATTCTGTCTCAGTTACCCTAGCTTTGAGAGAATTTAGATTAGATTGGAACTCATTGAGATCATTGTGAACCTCATCTCTGGCAGCTTTTAGCTCTGCCCTAACATTGTGAACATCATCTCTGGTCGCCTTCAGTTTGGCCCTAATCAATTCTGTTTGGTCATCCACGGCTTTCTCCAACCTAGTTATTGCATGGATAATTGTTAGCCTGAATTCTCTTTCCCATATATTGTCTATGTTGATAGCTGTTAGCTCTGTTGCAGAAGGTCCATCCTCTGTATTTTTCTTCTGTTGTGCATTCCTCCTCCTAGTCATTTTGGTGAGAGATGACTGAACAGATGTAGCTGGATGTATCAGCCATGGTGCAGTCAAGATGCACCCTGGAACACTTCTGAGCAATCAGGATTCCCCACCCAAACAAGAGAAAGAAGAAAAGAAAAAGAAAAAAAAGAAAGAAAGAGGGAGAGAGACAGGAAAGAAAGGGAAGATAAAAGAGAAGGTTCAGCCTAAATGGGCCCCAAGGTAAGATTTATGAAGTATACAAACAAAAACAGACAAACAAAAAGACTGATAAAAGTATATGACAAGAAAAAAAATATATGTGTATATAAGCAAATATAGGAAGAACCTTGTCAAAAACAACCCCAAGTGTAAGATTTATATACTATCAAGATAAACACAAAAACACAGAAACACTGGTGGAAGAAAAAGATAGGAGAGTGGTTATAAATTCTCAGTGTGGGCGAGGAAGGTTGTTTTGATTCTTCCTGGATGTATCTTGATATCTTTGTTAAAGGACTCAACTTTCCTAAGATAAAGGGGGGTTAAAAATTGGTTTACCTATAGGGGCAGTATTGATTGGGGAAAGGGGATTACTTCGAAGTTTAACTCTATATGAATATTAGAAAATAAAAATAAAAAAGGAATAAATTAGACTAAACTAAACTAAAATTTAAAAAAAGAAATTTAAAGAATAGAAATGCTAAAGAAAAACATAGGTGTATGATCAAAAAGTTCAGGTTAGAAGGTTATTATGGAATTTGATGTACTGGACAGCTCACTGTGATGGTAAATAGGTTAAAAATTTATCTATAGAAAAAAAATGAGCCAGAATAGTGGGAACAAATTAAAAATAAAAGTTGTCCTATGAAGTAGTGGTGGTTGTTCTCTCGTAGTCTTTTTTTTTTTTTTTCTCTTTCCTGGTTGGTTTTCTGGGGGAGGGGCCTGCCACGTGGGTTTTCAGTCAATGATGTTCTCTGAGTTAAGTCCTCCAACACCCCTTAAGGGGGTGAGCTCTGAGGAAACCGGTTTTTTCAGGCTTTTGTTCTCTGGAGGTTTTTATGTTTGTTCACTTTTTTTTTTTTTTCCCCTCTCTCTCACCTTGACTGCTTTTGATAGTTTTTGTAGGTTTAGAGGAAAGCAAACTGCACCCTGATCTCCCTCTCAGAAAGAAGCCTCAGTCTGGCTGCAGAGACCATATAAATTCCCCCTTGGCCGCTGGCAGAGCAGGTTCCAAGTCGCGGTCCCTGGGGACTTAGGGTCTTCTGCCTGTACACAAAACCACGGCAGCAGCAGCTGTTTGGGCAGCTCCAGACCACCAGAGAGATTCCAAGCAGTGATCGCACACTGAGATTTTCCCACTTGCCCGGTCTGGGAGTGCCTGGTCTTTCTGGGTCTAAGAGCGCTGGACTTGCACCCACCTCTCTCGGGGGTGGCTTTGGGTCGCGCGCACGCATCTCAGGCTCTGACAGTGGGGCACAGGTTTGAAAGCACCAGGATTGGCCTTTGTGCACCTCTCTCAGTGGAGAGTTTGGGGCGCACGTCTCAGGCTCTGAAACAATGGCACGGGTCTAAGGGCACTGGGTGGGCCTTTGTACACCTCTCTCAGGGGAGAGTGAGGGGCGCGCGTGTCTTAGGCTCTGTAGCAGGGCTCAGTGTTCTGCCATCTGGCGTGGCTCCCAGCCCCTCACAGGAGCCAGACCCCACGAAATCTCGGGTGCGCTGGCAGCTCAGGGACCAAGACCTGGTTTCTCCAACCCACTCTCTCTGGCTCAGTGCCAGGGGAGGCTGTGCTGGGTCCGTGGACTTAAGCTCCTGTCCCTAACTGCCCTGATTCCCACAATTTCACCCCCATGATCCTTTGCTCTTTTGGAGTGCTTTCAACCAGCCTCCAAGTTAATGCTGGTCCCCAGATGCAGAGCACTCTCATATTAGGGGTATTACTTTCCAATCGGTCGCCTCTGGTGTCAACCTCCCCCTTTTGTCTATCTTCCGATATCAGATATCAGTCTGACGTTCCCACTCCACTCTACCTGCCCACTGGTGTTTTCTGTCCCTGTAGAGATCCAGACGTGTATAATTCTGATCTCAGGCTGATTTCATGGGTGATCGGAGTTCTTTAGTAGGTAATCAGCTCACTTTAGGGTACAGGTTGAAAAGGTGCCTCCTCCTACTTCCCTGCCATCTTGTCTCCAGATGATTTTTTTTTATCCATTCTGTAACTCTGTGTCTTTTGATTGGAGCATTTAGTTCATTTACATTCAAAATAATTGTTAATAGATATGTATATATTGCCATTTTGTTATGTGGGTCTTTTTTTTTTTTTTTTTGTAGGTTTTCTCTGATCCTTTCTCTTGCTCTCTTTCATGGTTTGTTAGCTTTACTTTGTGATATACTTGGATTCCTTTCTCTTTATTCTTTATATATCTATTACTGTTTTTTTTTATGATTGCCATTGGGTTTGTTTATAACATCTTCTGCAATAGCTGTCTATATTAAGTTGATGGTTGTTTAACTTAAAACTCATTCTTTACTCCTTCTGCCACCCCACAATTTACGTATATGATGTCATATTTTACATACTTTTTTTGTGAATCTCTTGACTGATTTTTACAGGCATACTTATTTTACTGCTTTTGTGTTTCTAACTTTTAATATACTCCCACTTGTGGTCTTTCCTTTGTACTCAGAATCTCCTTTAACATTTCTTGTAGGATGGTTTAGTGGTCATGAACTCCTTTCGTTTTTGTTTGTCTGACAAACTCTTCATCTCTTCTTTATTCTACGTGATAGTCTTGCTGGATAGGGTACCCTTGGCTGCAGATTTTTCCTATTCAGCACTTTGAATATGTCATACCACTCTCTTCTGGCTGGCAACGTTTGTGCTAAATAGCTGCTGATAGTCTTCTGGAGTTTCCCTTGTATGTAATTGTCTTCTTTTCTCTTATTTCTTTTAAAATTTTTTCTCTGTTTCTATTTTTAGCCACTTTAATTCATATGTGTCTTGGTATGGACCTCCTTGTGTTGACTTTATTAAGGGACATGTGCATCTCCTAGATTTGGATATTAATTTCCTTTCTCAGATTAGGGAAGTTTTCAGCTATTATTTCTTCACATAAATTTTCCACCCTCCTTCTCTCTCTTCTTCTTCTGAGATTCCTAGAATGCAAATATTATAATGGTTGTTGTAGTCACCGAATTCCCTAAATCTATTCTCATGTTGTATAATTATTTTTTCTCTTATTTGCTTAACTTGATTACTTTCTATTACTTTCTGTAACTCTGCCTTCCAGGTCATTAATTCATTCCTCTGTTATTTATTTCATTAAGTGTATTTTTTACTTCATTTCTTATTTTTTCATCTCTGATTGGTTCTTGTTTGTCTCTTTCTTAAGGGTCTCACTTATTTCTTCCACTCTTTTCTCAAATCCATTGAGTGTTTATATGATCATTACTTTACATTCTTTACCTGGCATGCTACTTATATTCTTTTTGCTTAGGTCTTTTGCTGTGGTTTTGTCTTGTTCTTTCATTTAGGACATATCCCTCTATCTCCTCATTTTGTCTATCTTTATTTGTTCTCTGTGTTAGGAAAGTTAGCTACATCTTCTCTTGAAGGTAATGGTTTTATGAAAAAGACATCCTGTAGTACACTGTAGTACTCTGTTCTCCAGGACCTGGCACTTAAGGAGTATCTCCCATGTGTATTACTTGTGCCCTGCTGTTCAGTACTGGCTACTTTTTCCTTCAGTCCAATTGTCTGCAGAAGCTCTGTTTGTTATGGGTAGTGTTTGGTCCCAGGCAGGGACAAGGTGTGTGCTATCAAGGTGTGTGCTATCAGGCTCTCTGCCTGCCTCTCTGCCTACTTGTGATCTCACTCTCTCCCTGTCAAATAAATAAATAAAATCTTAAAAAAAAAAAAAAAAAGCATGTGCTGGTCTACTTGGAGATGATAAATACTGTACCACAGCATCACTGATGCTGAAGTCCTGTAAAATGTATAAGTCAGGAGATGAGGTCTTCTGGGATTTTTGCAGGTCTTCTGCAGATGGGGCCTTGCAGTACCAGGACTGAGTCTAGTGGGACAGGGTATATCTGCTGAACTACATAGTGGATAGGGTAAGAAAGTTAGGTAGTGAGTGTTTGTGCCCTACTGGTTCCTGCAGGTGGTCCTGTGGTTATGCTAAGAGGTAGGAGAGGGAAATGGTGCTTGTCAGCTCTTTTATTCCTATAGGGGTTTTACCATGATCACTGCATCTCCAGACCTTGCTCTTCCTCCTGTTTGCCCTCAGTGTTTTTAGAATAGTTGCTTCCATACTATATCTCCACTGGCTGTTGTGTTGTCTTTTTAAAGGTGGGTACTCCACTTATAAGGCCCTTCGAGCTTTCACAGAGTCAAGCCTGGCAATTTTTTTTTTTTTTAATTCTAGGCTTTAAGTCCCACTGGTTATAAGAACTCATGATATTCAGCCCCTCTTATCTTCAAAATCAAATGTTATCGAGATTTGTCTTTTTTTTTAATTAATTTTTTATTTTTTATAAACATATATTTTTATCCCCAGGGGTACAGGTCTGTGAATCACCAGGTTTACACACTTCACAGCACTCACCCAAGCACATACCCTCCCCAATGTGCATAATCCCACCCCCTTCTCCCAAACCCCCTCTCCCCAGCAACCCTCAGTTTGTTTTGTGAGATAAAGAGTCACTTATGGTTTGTCTCCCTCCCAATCCAACATGGGGGCTTAAGTGGGTAGGAGAAGAATAAATGAAACAAGATGGGATTGGGAGGGAGATTTGTCTTTTTGTGGGTTCCCAGAGTTATAATAGTCTGTTTTTCATTCTTCTCCATACCCCTGACTGCCTCCCCACTGTGGACAGCCAAGATTCATTTCACTCCAAAACTGCACTCTTCACCCTTCCTTCTTCAGCATGGCCTCTTCTCTGTCTTCAATTGTGGTGTTGGTTCTGCCAGTCTTTGGGTTGTTTTCTGGGCTATTTATGCTGATGTCAGTGTTATTTAGTTTTATCTGTGGGCCAAGGCGAGCTTAGGGTCCTCTTACTCGATCATCTCCCAGCCCCAGAGATCAATCTATCACCTTCTTATCTCTCCATTTTTCACCCTTGTCATTCCTACCTTTTACTTTTATAATCTTTTAATTTTATAATCTCCATACCTTATTTTAAATAATCTGTATTCTCAACTTTATCATTTTTCTAAAGACTACCTTTTTAAAAATGAACAAAAAGGCAATACAAATGTTTTCATATCTCTGCTGTGCATACTCTCAGAGAGTTCATACTCTCTGCTTAATAACTCCTCTCTACTCCTCTATCTGATGGTCTCTCTTCTAGGAAATTTGAATTTGGTTTCCATATTTGGTCCTTCCATGGTGCCCTGTGCTTACCTTTGTCATGGTACTTACCATATTGCATTATGACCACCTTCTTAACTCTGATGTATGCTTCTAAAGGACAAGGATATATTATATTCAGCTTTGTCACCTACTGTGATCTATAAAGAAGAAATAATCATTAGAAGTTTGTAGAATGTATTAACTTAGAAGAAGAAAAGGAAAGAAAAAAGCATGCTATGTGTTTGAAAAAGTTTATTTTCAGACATATTTTTATAATTTGGGAACAAAAATGGCCTATTATTTTTTCAGAATTCAAGACTTCAATGGAGAAATGAATGAAGAAAATCCTGATATCAAAAAATTGCATGATAAAAGATCAAAGTGAAATGTTTAATTCCCTAAAGAGACAAATGGGTTCCTCAGCTGATAGATAATTGATTTACTGATTGATTTATAGAGAAATAGACAGACTATAGATATAGATATAGAGATGTTATAGCTATAGCTATATATAGGCAAAAAGGAAAGAAAGTACACCATACATCTTAATGATGAAGTTGTAGCAGTGGGGATTTGTAGAATAATAAATAGAGGTAAAAAGCATGAGTTGTGGAAAGGTGGAAGCCAATGGATTGCCAGAGGAGTCAGCCCATACCTGAAAAGAAAGTTATAGTTTGATACCATAAATGGATGGCAAAATCTGTGGGAGAGCAGCCTCCTGGCACAAAAGCTAAAAAGAGGAAAAGAGAAACTAAACAAGAACTAAATAAGTGGAGAGAATGGGAGATGGAAAACATGAAGCTATAGAGCAAGAGCAGAGAAAAAATATAATTCCAACTGAAACTGGAGAAAATAACACATTAGTACCAAAAATATAGAAGTGAAAAAAGCACTAAATTCAAGATATTTACTTCTGGCTATGATGGAGTAACAGAGATATTAGATTTATCCTCTTGCCTTAAACAACAAAAATGTGGAAATTTTAAAATATGTTTTCATTCTCTTCAACACTTGTTGTTTCCTGTCCTATTAAATTCGGCCATTCTAACTGGTATAAGGTGGTATCTCCATAAGGTTTTGATTTTAATATCCCTGATGGCTAATGATGATAAACATTTTTTTCAAGTGTCTGTTAGCCATTGTATGTCTTCTTTGGAGAAGTGTCTGTTCTTATCTTCTGCCCATTAACATGATTATCCATTTTGGGGGTATTGAGTTTGAGGAGTTCTTTATAGATCATGGTTATCAGCCTTTTGTCTGCAGTGTCATTTGTGAATATTTTCTCCCATCCCATGGGTTGCCTCTTCATTTTGTTGACTGTTTCTTTTGCTGTGCAGATTTTGATCTTTATGAAGTCCCAAAAGTCCATTTTCACTCTTGTTTCCTTTGACTTTGGAGGCATGTCTTGAAAGAAGTCACTGTGTCTGATGTCAAAGAGGTTACTGCCTATGTTCTCTAGGATTTTGATAGATTCCTGCCTCATGTTGAGGTCTTTTATTCATTTTGAGTTTACCTTTGTGAAAGGTGTAAGAGAATAGTCAGGTTTCATTCTTCTATACATAGCTGTCCAATTTTCCCAGTCCATTTATTGAAGTCTTTTTTCCACTGGATATTGTTTCCTTCTTTATCAAAGATTATTTGATCATAGAGTTGGGTGTCCATATCTGGATTCTCTACTCTGCTCCATTGGTCTATATGTCTGTTTTTGTGCCATACCATGCTGTATAAACAACGAATCTTGGAACACTGAAAAAATAAAATAAATAAATAATTAAAAATAATAATGAAAAAGAAGAAAAATATGGTTTTCAGACATTAGATAATAAGAAGTACAAATGAATCTTTTTTTTTTAAGATTTATTTATTTGACAGACAGAAATCACAAGTTGGCAGAGAGGCAGGCGCAGAGAGAGGGGAGGCAGGCTCCCTGCTGAGCAGAGAACCCAATTCGGGGCCTCGATCCCAGGACCCCGGGATCATGACCTGAGCCGAAAGCAGAGGTTTTAACCCACTGAGCCACCCAGGTGCCCCAAGAAGTACAAATGAATCTTGAGAGAAGAGAAACAAATGAAGGGAGCCCTGGGATTGCACCAGCTTATGGATTGGCAAGAGTTCTCAATTAAGTCATAGTACATGAAGAGAGAACTTAAACAAAGCCTGGGAATCCCCTTTGTCAAGTAGATATAGTTGAGAATTTAGGGATATCAAGGGACTAAATTTTCAGAATAAAGTAATGGAGACGAGAAAGCTTCATGGAAAAGAGAGAGCTACACAGAGAAAATACACAGCAGGATAACTTCAGAGATTTGAAGACAAGTTCTCTCTACTCTTCAGAGGTATACTGATAAGTGCATGGATGTGAAGAAACAATTTGAAGTGAGATAGGGAAGCACCAGAAATGAGTAGGCAAAACAATTCCTGAGTTTGCATGTGGCAAGGAATATTTGATGCTCCCACAATCAGAGTAGAAAAAACCTTATAATACATGGTGTATGGTGCATCAGATTTACTCAGAAGGGAAAATAAAACCTCTAAATCAAAGGTGGTACCACTTAACCAAGAATGAAAGCAAACTTAAAAAAAGAAAGCTCTAGTCCCACTTAAAGAAGCTTAGAAGCAACTGTTTCCAATTTACTCTCCCCCAGAACAAAGCCCAAGAACATTTAAAAGGAAAAAGTACCCAACCCGCAACAAGATAAAAATTACAATGTCTGACATCCACTAAAAAATTACCAGACATGGCAAGTAGGAGAGAAATACATTCCATAACTGTGGGGAAGCAGGTTGATCAATATAACAGACCCAGCAACAACATAGATGAAGGAATTAGTTGGCAAAGACATTAAAACAGTTATAACTGTCTTTCATACATCCAAGAAGGTAGGGAAGAGATTTAACATATATATACACACACATCTTCTTTCCTCATTTCTCTGTTGATGGACATCTGGGCTCTTCCCATAGTTTGGTTATTATGGACATTGCTGTTATAAACCTTGGTTTGCAGATGCCCCCTCAGATCACTACATTTGTACCCTTGGGGTAAATACCTGGTAGTGCAATTGCACCCAACACCCAAAAAGCAAATAATTGAATCAAGAAATGGACAGAAGACATGAACAGACATTTCTCAAAGAAAATACACAAAGTCAGACATAGTCAGATATACATAGTCAGAATGGCTAAAATTAAATTAGCATATTTGTATGTTGAGTAAATAACAAGTAGTATGAATGCTGGATCATAGGGTAGTTCTATTTTTAAATTTTTGAGAAACCTCCATACTGCTTTCCACAATGGCTGCATCAGTTTACATTCCCACTAATAGCACAAGAGGGTTACTCTTCACATCCTTGCCAACACCTGTTGTTTCTTATGTTGCTGATTTTAGCTATCCTGACAGGTATGAGTTGATATCTCACTGTGGTTTTGAATTGTATTTCCTTGATAAAAAGTGATATTAAACATCTTTTCATATGTCTGTTGGCCATTGGTGTATCTTTGAAAAAAATATCTCTTTATGTCTTCTGCCCATTTTTAATTGGATTACTCCTTTTTAGAGTGTTGAGTTGTGTAAGTTCTTTATACATTTTGGATATTAACCCTTTATCAGATATGTCATTTGCAAATATTCTCCCATTCTGTAGGTTACCTTTTGGTTTTATGGTTGTTCCTTCACTGTGCTTTTTATTTTGATGAGGGAGCATACCTCAACTTAATAAAGGACATATTTGAAAATTAACAGCTAATATCATCCTCAACAGGAAAAAACTGAAAGCTTTTTCTCTATGATCAGGAACAAGACAGAGATGTCTACTCTATCCACTGTTATTTAGCATAGTAAGGAAGTCCTAGCCACAGCAGGACTTCCAACAAAAAGAAATGAAGGGCATCCAAATCAGGAAAGAAGAAGTAAAATTTTACTATCTGCAGATGACATGATACTCTATATAGAAAACCCAAAAGCCTCCATCAAAAACAAACAAACAAACAAACAAAAAAGAAACAACAAAAAACTAGAGCTGATACACAAATTCAACAAAGTTGCAGGATATAAAATCAAAGTACAGAAATCTGCCACATTTCTATATACCAGTAATGAAGCATCAGAAACAGAAATTAAGGAATGAATACCATTTATAGTTGCTCCCCAAAATAAAAGATATCTAAGAGTAAACTTAACCAAAAGGGTGAAAGACCTGTACTCTGAAAACAAACATTGATGAAAGAAATTCAAGGTGACAGAAAAAAATGTAAAGACATTCCATGCTCATGTACTGGAAGAATAAATATTGTTGGAGTGCCTGGATGGCTCAGTGGGTTAAAGCCTCTGCCTTAGGCTCACGTCATGATCCCAGGGTCTTGGGATCGAGCCGCACATTGGGCTCTCTGCTCAGCAGGGAGCCTGCTTCCTCCTCTCTCTCTGCCTGCCTCTTTGCCTACTTGTGATCTCTGTCTGTCAAATAAATAAATAAGATCTTTAAAAAAAAAAAGAACAAATATTGTTAAATGCTTATCCTACCCAAAGTAATCTACATATTTAATGAAATCCCTATCCAAGATACCAACAGCTTTTTTCACAGAGCTAGAACAAACAATGTTAGAATTTGTATGGAACCACTGAAGACCACCAATAGCCAAAACAATCTTGAAAGAGAAAGCAAAGCAGGAGGCATCAAAATTCTGGACTTCAAGATATATTACAAAGCTGTAGTCATCAAAACAACATGGTACCCCTGGGGATAAAAATATATGTTTATAAAAAATAAAAAATTATATTAAAAAAAAAACAACATGGTATTGACACAAAAATAAACACATAGATCAATAGAACAAAATAGAGAACCCAGAAATGAACCCACAACTATATGGTCAATTAATCTTTGACAAAGCAGGAAAGAATATCCAATGGGAAAGAGACAGTGTCTTTAAGAAATAATATTAGGAAGGGGCACCTGGGTGCCTCTATTGGTTGAGCAACTGTCTTTGGCTCAGGTCATGATCCTGGGGTCCTGGGATCGAGTCCCGCATTGGGATCCCTGCTCAGCAGGGAGTCTGCTTCTCCCTCTGATCCTCTTCCCTCTCAAGTTCTTTATCTCTCGCTCTTTCAAATAAAATCTTTTAAAAAAAGAAGAAGAAATGGTATTGGGAAAACTGGACAGCAACATGCAAAAGAAAGTGGACCACTTTCTTACACCATACATGAAATTCAAAATGGATTAAAGACCTAAATGTTATGTGAAACCTGAAACCAGAAAAATTCTGGAAGAAAACACAGGCAGTTACTTCTTTAACACTGGCTATAGCAACTTCTTTCTAGATATGTGTCCTCAGGCAAGGAAAACAAAAGCAAAAACAAAAACAAAAACAAAAAACTATTGAGACTCCAAGACTGACTGTCCTCTCTCTACTGTGTTGTGTCTAACTCTGCAACTACCGTCCTAGGTTCAGATACAGTTCTTCCTCTGATCAATATTAGCTGACTCAAATCTCACAGGACCCTGTTGTTACTACTCAACAGGAGCTAAGATGAAAGTGTTGTGAAAGAGTGAATTAGCTTTTTGGTAAGACCATTATGTCATAAGTGTTACCTTTTGGAGGTAATGCCTTAGACCAGGAGCTCAAAGAATGAAGATGTCATACATCTTCTGAGGGCAGATGAAACTGGCCTTCCAGGACAGCCCTCAAATTATACAGTTTTGGAATCTTCCTTTTAACTAAATATTGACAAATCCCCTACCAAGTAGAATCCATCAACACTCTAAATTTTTTGCCCAAGTAAGTCAAAATATTAATGTTTGCTAAAGAGAAAGACAATCTTTTGCAAGGCAAGAATCAAGTCTTATGAAACAAAGTTTCAATCCACTGGTAAAAAATTCAATCCAAGAACATAGTATTAAAAAGCACTGGGTGGGTTGATGACTGGAGTGTCTCCATTTATTTCAATGATCCTCTGTTCCTGTGAATAATTAGATTACCACAGATTCTGACTTCATGTTATGACCCAATTGAAATCCAAACCTAAACCTGTCCTGGAGCATGTGATAAAACAGATGAGCCTGGAGTTCAGTTGTCACCACCTTTTCAAATACAGGCATCTTAATTAAAAAATTTTAAGCTAGACTTTTGCCAAGGAGTCAGATAAAACATCAAAAAAGTGTATTTCTTTCAGTTAAAGTTCCAAATTTGGGGGGTGGGGTGGAAAATCACTCAGAGGAGGCTCCCAAGACCTGGAGTGAAGATGGACCAAAGGTGAAGCATGTCCCCTGTCAGGGAAACTTCACCATTTTTAAAAGAAATTGCACTATACTGATGATCATATGTGAAAACAAGTGCTTCTCTCCACTCCCAAATCTTACCTCCACAAGCAGGCCTGTCCCAGCATGTGGGAAAAAACATACAAAACATGCTGAGCTCAGATATGAATCTGAATACTATGGAAAATAGCCAAAAAAAAAAAATGGCATCTTGTCAGTCATTGACAATACCTTAGATGCCTCTGTTCCTTTCAGTAAATGAGAACTAGAATTCAGCCTTGGCTCCCAGCAGAAAATGGTTTAACACAGGAAGCATCTATGTTTATGTGGCATTGGTCTAGAGTTTGGTAATAGATGCAAGGAAAAAAGGTCTGATTGTCAGTAGCAGATATCGTCTTGGGATGACAAAGCTGACAAATATCAACCTTGAAGCCAAGAGAAAACATTCCTTCTCTAGTAATATACTGACAGTAACCTGGCAGTCTGCAAATATGTGAGCATTTAAATAAACAGATTTTTGCAAAAGGTCTAATTAACAGCTAAAGATTTCCAGTGAAGCCTGGAATATTAGGAAGATAAATGGCTGGATTTAGTTGATCTTGAGTGCTCTCAATTTTTACTTTCTCTGTCTTTCCCTATAAGAATGACTGACCACATCCTGGGAACATAAGTGAATCTAAGTAGAACCAGGGACAACCAGCAGATGATATTAATGAGGATTTACCCAAGTGTCCCTTCAGTTTGGTCCCCAAAATTAGCTCTTTTCAAAGGTTCAGACATACATGCTTCTCCACTTAGAATGGAGTTTTACCCCTTAAGATAGCAAAGGTATTCCAGGATATTAATGTCCATAAAGTAAACTCAGAACATTTTTTTCTTGAGCAACAGTTTCTCCAGAAGATTTAGAGGAAAAAGGAGTTAACTTTTTATTTGGTTTAAGAACAAGTCTAAGGTTTTTTCTATAAAAGTATGAATGACTTTTAGGATTATACATAATTTTCAAGAAATTTGATTTTGAACTTTAGATTTCAGGGTATTTTACTTGGTGGTCAGTCTTGTGGTGTGTCTTCTTCAACCCTTCTGTTGTACTAGACCTATCTTTTTATTTACGTCTGGAAGTCTGAAATACATCATTCTAGTTGAATAGAGCTGTCCTGGATAGCTCCTGCTCTTGGTTCATTGTTCATTTTTCTTCAAAAATCTCAGAGAAACCCATAAGAATCAAGAATCATTAACAATGACCATATATGGGTGCGTGAGAAATGCCCATCTGCATATTCTTACCACAATGTTTCCTGGTTATGATATAGAGATGTCTCAATGGTAAATTAAATTAAAGATAAGGCAGTCATAACTCCAGATGCCCACAGTTGCCACAATTAACCACCGATAGGATATAGCAGATGACAGAGAAAAATTCAGACTGAGGATTCTTCCCCTGGAGGTCCCCTGGGTCAAATTGTTGCAGAACCAAGAGGCAAAACAAAGCAGCCACTGCCTGGAACTGCTTCCCATTATGCCTAGTAGGTCAGGCAACCTCTAAGAATTGCCCAATGGCCAAGGAGGAAACACATCTCTGTAAGTACTCTCACAGCTTTTCATTGGGCCCTGGTAATTCTGTTGCTCTGGCCTTCCAACCCTATCCATCTTGGACCACATTCCTGAAACAAGAGGACAAGAGGAAATGTTACCTCTTGCTTATGACTTCTTTCCCCTTTTATCTTATCCTCCTATTACTTTCTTTCTGGGCTCCTTCCCAAAATGTATTTCTTTGGGTATAAATTTAGAAACAACAAACTGTATCATGTAACTATAAGAAATCAAATTGTGAATCTTCCATTTGGCTAAGGGAGAGAGATTGAAGTGTTAGGTTTTCAAAATCATGGGCACAAGGTATACGTGTGTGTGTGCACCCGTGCACGCATATGGGAGGTTGGGTTTGACTGTGTGGACTCACTACTCTTCAATAGGCATTCAAGGAGCATCTAATCTGTGTAAGTTATGCTATAATAATGTGTGATGTGGGTGTACATACTTATTCAAAGGCCATGAATTCTCTCTGCCTGGAATGACTTCCCCATATATACACAGATAAATTCCTCACCTCTTTGATGTCTGTTCAAATGTCAGTTTTTCCCAAATCCCACTCAACTTTTTTTTTCCATTACACTGTCAATCTTCTAATGTAGTATAAAATGCACTAATTTAATTTTTCTATCGTCTATTGTTTAATTCTCCTTAGTGAAATTCATATTCCATGAAGATAGGGATCTTTCTTTTGTTCACCAAATTATTCACCAAGCACCTAAAACAGGGTCTAGAGCATCTCAGAAAACTTATGTTGAAAAAAAGTTAGTTTTATATGTTACTTTCCTAAACATTATTTTCATAAATGAAACTTAGTTGTCAGGTGCCTGGGTAGTGGCTCAGTTGGTTAAGTGACTGCCTTTGGCTCAGGTCATGATCCTGGAGTCTCGCATTGGGCTCGCTGTTCACCAGGGTGTCTGCTTCTCCTTCTTACTCTCCCATTCCTTGTGCTCTCTTTCTCTCAAATAAATAAATTAAAAAAAAAATGCAGTTGTTCCTTCACTCTTTATATTTTAAGAATAAATAAATGGTCCATTGTTTACAACGGGAGTGTAAGCAGCTAGTTTTGAGGAAGAAAATAACCAAGATTTTAAGGTTTTATTAGTGAATATGTGGAAATCCTGAACTTCTCTGGGTTTTTGTCATCTTGACATTGTTTCCCAGAGCCAATAATTTGTTGTCCTAGTAGGGCTCCACCTTTTTTTTTTTTTTTTTTTTTTTTTTTTTTTTTTTTTTTTTTTTTTGCCATGTAACAACATCATCAGCATGGCATCCACACATTTCTTTTCATCTAGTCCCAGTGAGGTAGTTTCCCATCTGGGCAAACCAGGGACTTAGTTAAAAATGAGCTGGCCAAGATTCAATCAAGATAAGATTAAAGTGTGTGCTTGAGCAAAGGAAAACAGCTGAAGAGCCATGGGAGAAATCTTTTCCATATGTGGATAGGATGTATTTAATCTTTGCCACTGATAGTGACAATTATACATCAGGAAGGCAGCAAGTCCCAAGAAGATGACACTAGATTAGAAATCAGGACTCCTGGGTTCCAGTGTTGGCTCTTTCACTAACCACCTGGAGGAGAGGGCATGCTAGAGGAAGTTTCACTTTCTTTATCTGTAAAATGACAGGGTTAGAATAGGTTAGAATAAGTTAGAATCCTTTCACCTCTAATTTAATGTTTCTCCAGGCATCTCTGAGGATTTCTAAGGTCACCTGGATACCACCTTATGCTGGCCCAGAGATTGCTAACTCCTCTAACAAGTACTTATCTGGGTGAACTCTAAGCTTAATTAACCAGAACCATTACTGATGAAGAACTGAGGCTGAGTGTTCAGAGAAATTGTGGAGAAAATAAGACACAACCAGTCCCTATATGCTGCAGAAATCTGTGAAGTCCCCAGTCTTGCTTCCCAATGTCCAAAGAAGCACAGAGTCCACACTTTCAAGAAGGGTCAGGTAAGATCCTCTACTGGACAATTCCTCAATTCTATCTGCAGAGAATGAAAAGTCACACAAGCTTTCTCCAAAAAAACCTTTTTTTTCAAAGAACTCTGATTGCCAAGCAAATACCAGACAATTTGTTAATAAGTAGGGAAAATACAACTGAGCTAGCCAGAGCCTTGGGAAAAATCCACTCAGAAAGAGCCTTAATTAAAAACCATCTTGAGGAAGAGCCAAGAATATTTGACCAAAGATGAAAGGGAAGGCATGCTCCATCAGCTACCAATACATGGTATAAAGGTGCAATAATAAAGAAAGCACAATATTGGAGGAAGAATCAATGATAAATTAATTAAATAGAAGAAAGTATAAGATCAGACCCAAATATATGTATATGATAGCTCACATATAATAAATGGGAAATGTATTATTTAATAAAGGACTCTGTTCCTAACTTCATACACAAAATTAAATTTCAAAATGATTACATTTATATATTGAAAATTACTGATTAAAAAACTATAAAATAATATATTTAAATACTTATCTGATCATTAGAAGACACAGTGCTACTAAGCATATGCACAAAGATATATATATATATATATATATATGCACATATGTATATATGTAATAAAATGCATATTATTTTTTAAAAGAATTTTTTCTTTTATTTGTCAGAGAGAGAGAGAAAGAGAACACTGGCAGGCAGAGGCAGAGAGAGAAGCAAGCTCCCCAACGAGCAAGGAGCCTGATGCGGGACTCCATCCCAGTAACATGAGATCGTGACCAGAGCCAAAGGCAGTGGCTCAACCAACTGAGCCACCCAGGCATCCCAAAATATATATTTTATATATAAAGATATATAGTATACATCAATATATAATAAATGAAAATTCAATGTGCAGGACTGTATGAAAATTTGAGATTATTTATATAAAAGACCATTAATTAAATTAAAACATGAACAATAAACCAAAAACAGAGAACTTAAAATAATCAATGGGCAAATAATTAAAATACTAAACAAAGCAATTGCTTCTTGGCCTTGTGGGTAAGATCAAGTGTAGTAAAATACTAAACAAAGCTCTTAATCAGTTTGCATTACTAGCTGTGTGAATTTGGATGAGTCATTTAATCTTCATAAATTTGTATAATTTTAATAGGGATAAAAATTGAATATTTCACATATGGTTGTGAGGATTAAAGAGATAATACATGACAGCATTAACATAATGAAAAATAGGTAGTAAAAGCATACTAAATGTTTACTGTCACTATATCACTACTATTTTATCTTATCATAAATAATATTAAGTATTTACATTGATAAATAACAAATTGTTATTATAAATACAATAGAATTATAAATAAAGACTTAAAAAGTTGGTTCATTCAAACCAGAAGAATATAAATGGAAACAAACTAATATAAAACTTATCAGCTATTGAAGCAGACATAGGAAAATAATAATATGTTTAAATGACAATATGGGTATGGGGAGTATGGCGAGAATTCTCCTACCTTATTGGTGAAAGTGCAAAGTAGTATACTCTTCCTGGAGGGCAACTTATCAAAAGGTATCAAAACATTAAATGATATAAAATGATTTTTATATAATTTGATTTAATATTCTACTTGTAGAATTTCATCTAATGAAATAGTTATCTGAAAAAGGAAAATGTATATAAAGATTATTCATTATAATAACAAATACCAGAAACAACTTAAGATTTAATAAAAGATGGTTGGGGCACTGGCGTGGTTCATTTGGTTGAGAAACTTGATTTCAGCTCTGATCATGATCTCAGGGTTTTAAGATTGAGTCCTGCACCAAGTCCCTTGTCAGTCTCCATGCTTAGCAGGGAGTCCGCTTGAGGTTCTCTCCCTCTCCCTCTGCCACTCTCCCTGCTCACTCTCTTTCTCTAAAATAAATAAATAAATAAATAAATAAATAAATAAATCTATCTTAGAACACACACACACACACAGTCTTTATTTTATCCATGCAAAGGAATTCTATATAGCAATTTAAAATCAAATTGTAGAAAATATTTATAAACATGGAAAAATGTTCAAAATACTTATTCAAAGGAAAAAACTTACAACCTGGTTCTATATTTCATCTCAATTTTGTAAAAACATTTTTAAAATACACAGACTTTTATAAATAAATGTACATATATACATGTTTGCATATATATCTGAAACAGAAATACACTGTTTATATTTAGGTGGTGAAAATGCTATATATTTTTTATATATTCTTTTTGTCTATTTTCCAAAATTTCTATTTATGTGTATCATTTATTTTCTTACTAGGAAAAAAGTAACATGTATTTTAATAGCCTCTGAGATCATTTTCATTCTTATCTCGTATTTTCCAAGCTAATACTTTTATCTCAAATTGGAAATCAAAAAGGTCCATCAGTGTCTCAGTTGAGGTGATGCCTCTGTAGCTCAACTGGTTAAATGTCAGACTCTTGACTTTGCTCCAGGTCATGATCTCAAGGTAATGAGATGGAGGCTTGGGGCAGACTCTGTGCTGGGCATGGAGCCTGCTTAAGATTCTGTCTCTCCCTCTCCCTTACCCCAAGACCTTTCTCTCTCTCAATATCACTCTCCCTTTCCAAAAAAAAACAAAAAAAAACAAAAAAAATCACTCAGTTGAGGGTCTTATTTCCACCCAACCTATGGTGTGAGTCCCTCTCTAGAGAGATTCTGGTGCAAATTATTTTTAGATCAACACAATCATGCAGACCACCTCTGCCAGTTCTCTTTTCCCTTTTTGGGAAGTAGGGACATATGCAAAGAGTTGGGGATTTGGAACCTCATAGTCCTAGGATAGAACTCCACCTTCCTTCCTGGCTCCCTGACCTTGGGCCTAGTGTTGCCAAAGGGACATATGCTTGGAAAGAACCCTGAGAATTTCCATACAAGATAGAGAAGAGCCTGAGTTGTAAAGTCTGTATAGGGAATCTGGATTTTCTTTTATGATCAACTGGACCTAAAAGAAGTTTTTAAAGCAGTATAACCATTTTTTTACTTAGCAAAGTATCTCTAGCAGTGATGTGAAAAAAAGAAATGGGAGGAGAAGATGATGATTGTTGAATAGTTTGGAAAATATAAGGATGGATCTAAGATACCATAAGTAAAGAATAGATGTTAGATTAGAATGTGTGAGTATGAGTGGTTGCTTGGATGTGAAAGGAGAGAGAGAGAAACTGATGTTGAGTCTTAGATCTCCTCTGAGGGAAATTAATGGGCTGCGGGTACTACCAACACACTATCTACTCTCCCTATCTTCCTTAGTCGTGGAGCACCCATTTCATTCAGGGTATCAATATTTCTCAGCCTCTCTTGCAACTCAGTGTTCTCCTGAGTATTGTTAATCAAATATAAGTGGAAGTTATGAGGTGGGACTTCCAGGAGAGTTTCTTCTTCTCCTCTTCCTCCTCTTCCTTCTCTTACCCCTCATCCCCCTCCCCCCTCCTCCTCCTCAACAGAGGAAATGCTGTACAAATCAATAAAATAAGAAAAATAAGAGAGGACTTTGCAGGAGAAACATACAATGAATATCCTTTGGACAAGATCAAATGCTTCATTCTCCATTTTTGAGCCAACTACTTTCATTCTGTCCAATGGCACTATTTTATTTTATTTAAATTCAATTAATTAATATACAGAGTCTCAATCAGTTACATATAAACCCAATGCTCATTACATCATGAGCCCTCCTTAATGTCCATCACCCAGTTACCCATATACCTCCACCCACCTACCGTCCAGCAACTCTGTTTCCTATAGTTTATAGAGTCTCTTATAGTTTGTCTCACTTTCTGATTTCATCTTATTTTACTTTTCCCCTCCCGTCTTCAATGCTCCTCTGTTTTGTTTCTTAAGTTCCACATATGAGTGAAATCATGTAATTGTCTATCTCTGACTGATTTATTTCACTTAGCATAATACCCTCTAGTTCCAGCCACACCATTGCAAATGGTAGGATTTCATTTTTGAGAGCTTATTCATTTTTTGAATATTTTATATATGTGTGTGTGTGTGTGTGTGTGTGTGTGTGTGTGTGTGTATCACATCTTCTTTATCCATTCATCTGTCAATTGCCCAATGGCACTATTAAGGAATCTTATCTAAACTTACCTAGAACACCTGACCCTCTCATCAGACCAAAACTCACCTCTTCTTAGGTGTCATCCTCTTCAGACTCAGAAATCTACCAACTGGCAATGAAATAACTGAATAAATGACCCTAGGCAACATGTCCAGGTTTTATCACCCCCAGGTTTTAATTGGGTCCTTGTCAAAAAAATGAGCATGTTAAGTAATATCAGGTTGGTTTGTTGGGGCTACCAACTATAACTGTTTTTTAAAGTTTACCTGCATTAATAATTTTATGTAATAAATAAAAATCTAAAATGAAAAGCATGATAGCAGGAAAATAACAAAAACTAAAGGCCATGTAATAATGATAATTTTTTGAAGAGGACTTTCAATGGTGAAACTATAGAAACCATGTGAGAGATACTAGAGCTGTCCAAGACATAGACTATTTCCTCTCCTGGTTCCTAAAATCAGAGAACAGAAAGAAGCCTAGCATCCTGGTTATTGTAGTGACTAAATTAACAGGATGTTTCTGGGCTCAAAATATACCTAGGATTATATCCCAAGATTGCCACTTCTTAACTCTGTGACCTTAATATCAGTTTTGTTGTGTCTCTGCTTCCTTTGCAGTTATTATCTGCAAAACAATGATAATAATTTCTACTTCATTGAGTTAAGATTAAATGAGACTATATGTAAAGCACCTATAAATCTCAAGAAATGATAGCTGTTTTTAGTAGACTTATGGGGAATATGCGTGCATTTTCATGATTTTATGTATTTATATGGTTAATTTCCTCACATTATCATGGGCTGACAACTGTCACAATTCTTTGTCTCATCCTCAAAGAGTTGGAGACAGGGTGCAATCCTAAGCGAACAACACAATCCTTAAGAAGCAGGAAGTATACAATGTGAAACACAAATAGAATCAAACACCTTGTAAACAACTGCACAAAACTCACAATGTCTTTGGTGATCCTTGTAAAGACAACAGGAACAATAATTATGACAGTGAAGCAACAATTATGGCAATTAAGTTTAATGGAGATAATTAAGCTAACTTAAATAAGTGAGCATTCTTTAGATATCTTGCTTACTTCTTCCATTTAATATTCTTAAAATTCAGAAGAGCAAAGCAAATATACAATCCCAAGTTTTCCTACAGAAGTTCTAGGGAGAAACCACCAAAACTGCAATTGTACCATCTATGCATATACACATTTCTAGGGGGGGTATAGCATTAAGGATGGGGAGATGGATTAAGAACTGGATACTGGTTGTTCACATGGGGCTTTCAGGTAGGCCAGGCATCTTTTAATAGTTTCCTTGTTTTCATACCTGGAGAGCTAAATAAGAATTTCAATGCCGAGGTCTCTGACAATGACCATCGGCTATCTAGTTATCGGGTAAAGATCTTTCTGCTTAATCTCCCCTTCTCCTCAGCAGAGTCTCTTCTGAAGCTCTGCCTATTCTATGAGCAACTGGATGGAGAACAGAAAATAGCTTCAGTGTTTTTACACCTTGAAAGAAGATAACTAATACTAACCTATCTCAATTGACAATCAAATTTTTATTGATGAGGCTTAGGGGAAAACATGGAAATTAATACATACAAAAGGAAGAAAAACAGGATCTGTGATCTCAAACACTTCCCCATCTTAGCTCTAGAGTCCTGTTGGTGATTGAAAACAGTAAAATAGGATGCCTAGCTATACAAGAGATAGAGGGTAATAGAAAAAGCAAGAATCAAATTGCCTGGGTCCAAATCATGACTCTGTCACTTTAATCACATGTCTGAACTTCATCAAGTTACTCATTTTTTCTTTGTTTCTATTTCTTAATCTCTAAAATGGGAATTATAATACCTATAAGATCATTACAGAATTAAATTGAATTAATCAATGTGAGAACAATCCTTGACCTATGCAAAGCACTCAGTAAGTGCTACAATGGAACTGCATGAGTACTGTTAACTTCATAGTCAACTGTAAGCTTATTTTATCCTCTTACTACTGAATTATATCCTATCATGGGAGCTACTCAGAACATACGTAATACTTTATATTTTTGTTACTTTTTCCTTGGGGAAGGGGAGTTCTTTTAAATCCAACTCATGAGGAATGCCTGGGTAGCTCCGTTGGTCTGCCTTTGGCTTAGATCAGGATCCCAAGGTCCGGGATCAAGTCTGACATCAGGCTCCTTGCTCAGCAGGAAGCCTGCTTCTTCTTCTGCCTGAGGCTCTCCCTGTTTGTGTGCTCTCTATCTCTGAAAAATAAATTTAAAAAAATTAAATCCAACTCATCAAACACTATATATTTGATTTAGAAAGTTCTCTCAGATGAAAGGTCTGGGATTCAGCACGTTTGCTTTTGATAATTTGAATGTACATTATCTCCTGTCCCAGCTATGTCTTCAGCCAGGTCAACCTTTCTCTAATTGTGCCTCCTATTTTGACCCTGAGTTTCCATCCATGTTATCTCCAACTCTTAGAACAGATTTCCCAGTCTTTGTTGAGAAACAATAGTCCATGGATATTTTCATGTTTCTTCATGGTCAGAGCTCTTTGAGCGAAAGATATTGGCACACTGGGTTAAAGGATGATTGTATGGCAAACAAATTTAGAAGTTAAAGAAACTTCTGGAGGGAGTTAGAAAAAAATCTGTTTACATTCTAAGGATTATAAACCTAGAGACATAAAAGTCTTTCTTTCAATCTTTCTGTCTCTCTTGTCTGCCCCATTCCCCACCTCTACCCAAAGAAAAGGAAAGGCAGATGTGCCAGCAACTCCTATTTAAGCTCTGAAGTTCTTAATTTTAAACCCTAAATGCACAGATACATCTAGTGGCTTTCACCACATCACTCTGTGGTAAGTTAAAGCAGGAGGAACTAACACCTCTAGGGGTGAAAGCCCTGTTCCTTGATTCAGAGGTCTTGTGTTTATGTGTACTATAAATTTCTGAAGGACTGATATGCTAGTGTGTGCACACATACACATGTGTGTGTACCTATCGATCTATCCATCCATCCCACCTAAACTGTGGAAGGATAACTGGTTAGCTTGCAGGTAGCATAACATGTCAGTTTCAGACTTCACAGTTTCAGACTTAAAATTTTCTATTCACCAACACTCAACTTCTCTCCAAAATTCACCTTCTATGTGAATCCATCAAGGGATAAAATCATGAATTCCTAAAAGACTAGTTCTATTATTTATTTTTCCTCATAATTTGGTAACCTCCCCTTTTTCTAACAAAGAACAAATCCAAAAGGGATATTTTAAAGCACTTGGAGAAATAAGTGATTTTTTTTTAAGTCAAATCCAAATATTAAAAGGCTCACAAAATTACACTGGTGTTACATTGGGTTTGGATCTCTGCTTGGTTCTAGGCCAGGAGCCACTGAGCACAGGAGCTTGGGGAAGTCATTCAGGTTTCTAGGACTCTTTCCACAGTCAACCCATTCCCCCCCCCCCACCTCCATTGCTTCCAGCTCTGCTTTTCTATAAAATGGAGAGAGAGTGGAGCTCCTACTCAGGCTCCTCCAATATTTATAAAAATCCTAAATGTCTTTGTAGGAGACCATGTTTTTTGTTGTTTGTTTTGTTTATATTTTTTGCCTGAAAGACAAAGCCATGGTGACTGTTAGATCTAGACAATAGAATAGAGTGAGAAGGGGTGGCAGAAGGAAAGACCAGAAAATAAATATTTTTCTCCACTCTAAGCTTCAGGACCTCTTTTTGCTACTAATCACCCATGTGCAGGCTGAATGATAAGTCGGTAAGAAAACAAGTTGATGTGCGTCCTACTGTCTTTTGCCCAGCCCTATCCTAAGAGAGAGACCCAGGGATGACAGGCGAAGTGGGACACTTCCCTAAAGGAAGAGCAGAGAAGCAAATACTTGGGAAGAAGAAACAAAATTGGAGAAGAAGATGGTGGCTTGGGGTTCCATTAAGAGTAAGGACTTGGGCAACTCCCCTGCAGAGACCCATGGGGATGGGAAGAACCTCAAGGGGTCATGGCCACAAGGACAATTCATGAGACTGTGTCCTGGGCACAGTTCTCCCACCCAGCATAAACTTTGCCAGAAATCGTTAACACTGTCCTTCAGATGGCACACAACACAGATAGTGCCCAATGTGTACTAAAGACCAGTGAGCTTTCCTACTATCAGCTAGCAAGTGGCAGAAGAGAGATAAGAGAGGTACAAGTCCAGACAAGGCTGATGCCAATAAGGCCTCAGAAGCCAGATCTTGGGACTTCGCCTGACTGTGCAGCCAGCACCACATCACAGGGACCAGCTGGGACCACAGAGAAGATGCAGATTGAATTTCTGGCTGCACTGGCTAAATGGGGACTCAGTGTCAGATAGATTTTGCTGGTGAGGTGGGCAAAATGAGTGAAGAAGAATGGGAGGTGCAGGCTTACAATTAAGGAATTAATAAACCAGAGGAATACAAGGTGCAGCATAAAACAAACAGTCAATAATATTGTAATAATGATGTATGGAGACAGACGGTAACTACACTTGTGGTGAGCATAGCATAATGTATAGAATTATCAAACTACTATGTTGTACGCCTGAAAATAATGCAACACTGCATATCAAGTATACTCAAATAAAAAAAAAAAGAGAGAGACTTCTGTCTTCCCCTTAGGATGCAGAAATCTAAAAAAAAAAAAAAAAGTGTTATGATTTTTGTTGCGGGCTCGGGTTGTGTAAAAATGTATTCCTGCTTCATAAATATACCTCCAAGGCATTGACCTGTTAACACATTCCAGTAGTTTGCTTTATGAACAGAGCTGCAGTTATTTCAACATTAATAACCTAAAATCTCCTTTCTCCCTAATTCCATGCAAAGGAGGGTCATGCCTTGGCCTTTTGTCTCCTGTCTACCTCCTTTGAAAGCTTCTGCAAGTCCTGGGGTCAGTGACATTGTGGCAATCCTGTTGATGACAGATTGGTTCAATGTGCTAATTGTCCACCCTCCCCTCTGCTACTCAGCTAGATGGGGCAGAAAGAAGTTGTAAAAACGTGGGTGGTCATGGCCAACACCAAGGAAACAAAAAGGTACAGAGTTGCCCCAACTGTTCTCTGTTTGATTTGAAAGCATCCTCTGCTCTCTTAGGAGCACTAGCAAAGTCAGTTCCAGCCTAGTGGAACAGGTCGTGGGTCTCTGTTCTTCGGAGCCCTCCTTACTTATACACTCACCAAGTCTTGCCCCCCTTCCAGCTGCTCTGTGAACTCTGTCATTCATCCCTACTTCCTTGTCAGGAGGTTTGCCACTGAGTATTTGGAATTGCACAACACACAAAGTTGGAGCAAGTTCAACTCTATAACTAGTTTTGGTTGTTTTATTATCAATCCTTCTTGCCTTGGGCTCCAAAGGAAAATTACAACCAAATAAGCCCTGTGTTTTTATAAACTGTGTGCAGCTTCCCTCTGACTTTGATCCATTCTCATATAGCTCAGTAACTGGGTGTGGTGATGGCCAAGTAGTATTCAGAATGAGATCTGATGATGGGTCACAAACCACACAAATGACCGCACAGAAGGCCTCATTCCAATGGGATCACTTTGTTGTCCTCTTCCACCAGGAATCTTTTGTCTGAAATTTCATTCTTGCCCTTGTATGATTCCTTATGTTCCGTGTCCCTGGATGCAGCTTCACTCTGATTTGCCATGCTATGGTGTTAGAAGGAAGGAGGAAGAGTCTGCTGGGGCCTGGGAGTGGGACTTCACTACTCACATTTGAGTGTGGTGATTTCTCCACTTTAAACATGAAGTTCCAGAAAAGGAGAGCACTAACTAATAATAAAAGTTATAATCTATTGAAGGTCTATGAAACAATGCATGCGTGTGTGTGCGTGTGTGTGCTTACTCAGTCAGTCCTCACAAATAGAGACAAATTGAAGGGCAGAGAAACTGTGTAACTGGCTCAAGGGTCCTGTCAATCAGCAAGTGGGAGAGGAGAAGGGCAAGCCCAGATACAGTTGATGCTGACACGCTGATGTATTCCGCTGTCCTGCCTAATCAGCCAGAGCGGTGAGCACAGAAGCAACATGGAGAGACTGGAGTGATGCCAGATGGGCTAGGTGGTAGTGCCCAGAGCAAAGTGGGACCCAGATTGGCCTAGCTCCTTCCACCTCTTCTAGTATGTGCCCATGGTAACCAAGGGGGTGGCCAAGAGGAGAGAGCATAATCATCCAGGGGCAGCTGGCCATGCTTCCACATATCCTCTCGGGTTCTGTAAGTTTCCTTCTGGGCTTCTTGGAACCCCAGACCGGTAGAAGCCTGGCTCTCCCTGCCATTTCCTAGCAATATTACTCTTGGTAATCAATTCTCCTCCAGAGAAACACTGCCTTTGAGCCCTAGACAGGCGGTAGAGCTGCTCCTGATACATAAGACACACCCTTCTCCTCCTCAACCCACATCTTATATCCCATAGGAAAAATGGGCAGCTTGTAGATCTTTCCCATCAATTTTTTTTTGGAAGCAGAACCTACACTACTGCATTCAATGAACTTTGGTGAAGAGATGTCCCTCAATAGGCTTTTTAAACATGAAAAAATAAAAAAAAGTCACTTTTTTAAATATATAATATGAAGTTGTTTTTTTCACATTACTGTCCATTTTTAACTTTAAATATTAAAGAAAATAGAATCACAAAGACAAAATTTGAGCAAAATCAATAGAAATGATTATTGTTGATTAGGCTGAATGGACATAAAGTCTCAAAAAACTTGAACTATAACCATGTTTTTTTTTTTTAATTTTTGTATTTTTTTATAAACATATATATTTTCAGCCCCAGGGGTACAGGTCTGTGAATTGCCAGGTTTACACACTTCACAGCATTCACCATAGCACATACCCTCCCCAATGTCCATAACCCCATCACCCTCTCCCTACCCCCCTACCCCCAGCAACCCTCAGTTTGTTTTGTGAGATTAAGAGTCTCTTATGGTTTGTCTCCCTCCCAATCCCATCTTGTTTCTTTTACTCTTTTCTTACCCCCCAACCCCCACGTTGCATCTCCACTTCCTCATATCAGGGAGATCATATGATAGTTGTCTTTCTCTGATTGAAATAAGTCACATATTTAAAAGAAAGTGATCATTTCTTAATAATAATAATAGTAATAATACTCTAAATAGCAATCTGCTGAAGGTCAATCTTCTGTCCCTTTGAAGCCCTGTGGTCGGTGAAAACTTTAACCTTCATCTATGACTTGTTTGATCTCATACTCCCTTTAAATCTCTGAAGTGATTAGTTGCTCATTCTGAATGTATCTTCTACGATATCACTTAATTGTTGGCTTATGTAGCAGCCACATTAAAAATAAAGTCTACTGATGTCAGTTGGACCTCTATGCTATCCACACATCCTCCCAAGCTTTCCATAACAGCATCCTCCCAGGTAAGTTTCTCACCATCCCTCTGACTGGGACTTTCCTGCTGCGGGTGCCTGGCCTGCCTGCTCTCCCATCTCATCCTAATCATCAGTCACAAGATCAAGGCAGTGTTCTCAGAGTTCTGGTCACTTAACACCAATGGCTCTCCACTCAAAGGAAGAAAATATATATTCCTTATCTGGCACATACAGCTCCAAGCTACCTTCCAGAATTACCTCACATACGTCTTCACCAGTCAAACTTGATTGT
Organism: Mustela lutreola; assembly: GCF_030435805.1. Lineage (NCBI taxonomy): Eukaryota > Metazoa > Chordata > Mammalia > Carnivora > Mustelidae > Mustela > Mustela lutreola. The sequence goes on from NC_081295.1 coordinate 133,225,391, forward strand.
TCATTCTACCCCTAAATAAGCGTTAAGTCTTTGCTCAGTCATTACACTCTGTTAATGCTATCCCCCTCATTTCCTCTTGTTAAGTTTCTCTGTGTGTGTGTGTGTGTGTGTGTGTGTGTGTTTTGTGTTGTTTAGCCCAGAGTCACCTGGGTCGTTTTTAAACAGGTGCAAGCCCATTATCACCTCTTTCAACTGAAGGGTACCCTCTAAGGGTAAATGCACCGGGATTTCATAAAAGCCTCCCCCAGATGACACTTGAGATTGGTCAGGATGAAAAATACTGGAAAAGCCCTTGAAGACCAGTTCCAGGTGCTCCCTCTCCACAAGGCATCTCCTGAACCTCTCTGTCCCCACTAAAGTCTATGTGCTTTGGGCCACCTTGCTACACAAGGGCAGCTTGTTATCTCCTAGATGAGCCTTCCCAGGATCAGGTCTGTCTTCCCATATTCCCTCGACTGGACTGTAAACTGTTTGCTGCAGGGGTTTTTCTCCCATTGCATACCCCCTGCAAGTGGCCAGCACAGGGCTCAGCCTGGGACAGGTGCTCAAAATGTGTGCTCAGTCATATGTAGAGGGTGGGTACATCCACTCACACGTGGTAAGTTCCTGATGTGGTCTGTGGGGCTTATTTCTTACCACTGTCTCAATTAAAAACATTACTGAGTCAATTAAAAACATTATTTTCAAACTTTATTTCCATAAATGTGATTACTAGTTAGTTCCTCTAAACAAGAATACTATGCAATACATGGCAATATTGATCTTAAAAATTAGAAAACATTGTGGCATGAATATCAGAGTGGAAGTTGAAAGTCAAACATAGACCAAAAAAGGCTTCTGTATTCAAAGGAAGAGATGTGAGTAGACGAGATGAGGTTTGCTTTGAGGAGAAATGAGACCATGAAGGCATTGGCATCACTTTTAGGATTTTTGCCTTTATTCTGAATGCCATCAGGAGCCACTGAAGCCACTCAGTTACACATTTTAGGAGATGCCTGAGAAGTGCACAGAGACAGGAAGTGATTGCAGGTAACTTCTGCAGGAACTAAGAAAGAGACACAGAGATAGAGAGAGACCAACTGACTCTCAGAAAGTACCTGATGTGGGTACCAGCAAGAAAGAAGAATAAAACTGAAAGTCTTCTGGTTTGGTCAGCTGTCTAAGTGATGATGCCACACACTGAGGTCAAATGACCAGAGGAGAAGCAACTCCAATAGAGTGGTTAGTTTTGTATGCCTGAGGGATATGCAGGTGGCAGGGGTCCAGCAGACAATCAGATGTCTGAACCTAGATCTAAGGACCACGTTCAGAGCTGGAGTCTGCATGGGGGAGCCATGACATGTGGGTGCTCCCTGAAACCATAGGAGAGGATGGGCCACCCGAGGGAGAGAGCAAGGTAAAAAAAAAAAAAAAAAAAAAAGGGCGGGGGGGGGAGCAGAAAATAAAGTTAGAGGGAGTGCCAACATTTTAAGGACAAAACACTGAAGATGAGGAAACAGAAATACAGACAACCAGACAGAATTGGTGGGAAGAGGAACACTCACCATGCAAATAAAGACCTTAGGGAGGTATTGCTGGGAAGTCTCCAAGGTAAGAGGATGCGGGAGATACCTCAGAAGGGGGTTGGCTAGGCCTGATGGTGCAAAGGGAAAGAAAATGTGATGCAAGGTCCCAGCTGGTATGCATTGGAGGTCTCAGTTTTGGAGCAGAGTGTATAATTTAATGCAGGCCTTGGAAAAATGAGCGTGCTTGGTGGGAAAGCTGCATTAACACCAGGGGAACTGCTAAGAGAACTGTAAGAGAGAAGGGGATATAGAGTGCAGAAGATGGAAGTTACTAAGTGATAAAATGTAAGAAGGGCTCCCCCATAATCAGGTGGTGAGCCTGGAAAAGGGCAGCCCCTCCTTCCATCTCCATATGTGCCTGAGGCACCCTGAGAATACAAGTTTGGGAAAGCTCACTCCTTCCTGACTCCAGCCTTCATGCCTGGCTTGCAGCTCCCTGTCAGCCCCCCATATGTGAGAGTAAAAGGGCTGGGGAGTTTCACTTCTCATGTTCTCTGGTTTGGTTGCTTATCCAAAAAAAGAGTCAGGCATATTTCCTTGCTCACCCTCTCTGTTTTGAGTATTTCTGTTCCATCAAGAGTTCTCCCTCTGAGGACCAGCCAGCAGTAGCATAAAATAGCCACATACCCCTGAAACACTAGAAAGTCAACAGCCAGAATTTAAATTAATCAGATTATGGAAGGTCTACAGGGAGTATGGACTTGTTCATGAAATCTTCATAACATTTAGGAACTAGGTCAATGCTCAGGCCAAGTACATCCCTGGTGTTAGTTATCTAAGATGTACTAATTCTCTTAGCAATCCAGTTCACATTCATAGTATCACAAAATAATTAAGAGCAAGCTTATGTGAACTGAAGTGACTTTTAGTTTACTTGGGAGTAGATTTTAAAAATAAATAAATCTATGCATTGTCCTTTGCACATGAATAATATTAACATTTATTATGACCTACATAAATGTTATGCATCATGATGAACACTGCACACTAATTATCTCATTTAACCTCTTAACAATACTATGAGGTAAGTTTGTTTTACTCATGGTTTTATGATGAGTAAAGATACATGCCCAGGTGAGTCTGACTTCTAAACCCAAATGTTTAGGCACTGTGCTGATCTGCCTCTCATGCCTTTGGAGGAAATGGCATTAACGATCAACCCTAAATAGCTCTAGTGTATGACACTAATGAGAGTGGTAATTGCCGAAAAAGAGAGCTCCGTTCAACAAGCAAAACTTGGCGGTAACTTGAGACTTTTTTTTAAGGTTGTTTGTTTGTATGTGTGTTTGTTTTTGAGAGCCAGAGGCTCCATGTGGAGCTCCATCTCAGGCCTGAGATCATGACCAGAAAATTAGGAGTGAGACACTTAACTGACTAAGCCACCCAGGCACCCCAGCAACTTGATACTTTTATTTTTTATATTTACTTTTTTAATTGTTTATCTATATGAGAAAGAAAAAGAGTGGTGGGGAGGGGCAGAGGGACAGAGAATCCTTAAAAAGGCTCTCTTCTGAGTATGGACCCAATGGGGGCTCAATCTCACCACCCCAAGATCATGACCTGAGATAAAATTGTCAGACTCTCCAGCCAGGTGCCCCAGCTTTTAATGAAAGAAAAGTGGGAACAACTGTAAACTCTGTCATGGCATCCTGATTAAATTTCTCCAATTATTTCTTGCTATGAGAGGGGTTTCTAATTCCTCAGCAGAGTAAACTCACTGTCTCGGGCCTGTGCCACTTCCTGGCCAGCTCCAGCAATCAGACATTCTCTCTGTCCTCAGATGCACAGGCTCCATGCACCATCACATTGAACAGGCTGTTCCTGTTCCATGGCACTCTTTCCTGCCCCCAGGCTTCCAGAACCAACTTCTAACCCTTCTATTTTCAATTAGGTTATAAACCTTCCTAATACCTACCCACCCCATTAGATTAGGTCCCCCATCTGACACACTTTGATAGCCCGTTGTACTTTTTCAAGATAAAATCAATTAATTTTGTAGTTAAATACTCATTTGTTTAATCTTGGCCTCCTCTTTCCTCTGCTAGGCTCTCAGAGTATGAAGACAAGAGCCTTGTCTGTTGTAATCTGATATATTTCAGCCCCTGGCATTGTATCTGGCCTACAGAAACTTGTCAAAGGAAGGGAAGGAGGGAAGGCAGCCTTCTGCATCCACTCAGTTCTTTGGAAGAGCAGGCCACAGCAAGCCGGTGGCACAGACTGCCCCCGATGGATGTGCACGCTGGGTCACCACAGGAGTGCCTGGGGATGAATGGAATAGAAAGCCTTCCAGGCTTCTTACCTAATTTACAGTCAGTGCTGTCTCCACTAGTGCTAGCCCCATGAACTGTCCTTCATGTACTAGGCACCATAGTTGTTGCTTTCACATCTGTTATTTAATCTCTTCCATGACCCCATCACTCAGATCTGATTGAGCCCCTTTCGTAGGAAAATGGCCCTCAGAGAAATCAATTTGCCCAAAGTGTTCCTGGCCTTGTTCAGATTTCAGTGTTTTCACACACACAAGGTAGTGTTGCCAGATAAAACACAGTGCACTCCATTTACTTTGATTTTCAGATAAACAATGCGTAATTTATTTTAGTACAAGTATGTCTTATACACTGCACGAGATATACTGAAAAACAAAACAAAAGAAAAAACCTTCATTTAACGTGAAATTAAAATTTAACTAGGAGTCTTGTATTTTGATTCGCTAAAACTACTAATGCCATTTGCTTGATCATACTACTACACTGAGGTATAAAGGCTGGGGTAATATGAACATTCAGCTTATCAGTCCACTACTACCATTCAAACAATTCCTCATCACCCACCTTCTCCACATCTAAAACCTATGGATGGCCAGCTGGACCACCAGATGGAAATAAGGGATTTCACCACCTCTGGAAACTCAGACCCTTCCTTTCCCCACTCCACCCCCAGCAGGCTGGGTGCTTCTGGAATTATCAGCGCATGGCCCCTTCCTCATGACTGCTGGAAACCTTCACCAACACCACTGCTTTCAACTCTGACCCATCTGTCACTTTTCCTCCTAAACATGTCTTTCCTAGTGTATGGTGAAATTGTGTAGTAGGAGTTACTTGTTCATTTCTTTACTTCTTCTCACTTTCCATTTTAATTAGCTTTTTATATCAGCCCCTAAGTGTTTACCCATCTTTCTAAATATCATGAAATCCTTATTTGTTCTCCTGAGGGCATGGTTTTATTATAATCTGTTACTCTGTACTTATATAATATGCATGTTCCTTTGCTCTTATTAGTAAAAAATATTAAAATCAGAAAATAACAAATATGCAAACAAGTGCAAAACAGTCCTGTATCTGAGACTTATGTGTGACTTCTAGGCCATTCCCATCTCCAGGTGTTTCTACCAAAATGGTTGCTGAACTTCTTATGTCTAAGGAGAAATGAGGTTGGGAAAAATAGTACTTACTTCCTGACATTCCATTTGATGTGGGAATAGAATTTGAAAGGGAGGACACAGAGAATAAAGAAAAGGAGAAATGTCCTTAGCCATAAGTTAAACAACATAACCTTTTGTCCAACCTATTTATTAAGATATTTGTTTTACTGAATATATTGAACATACAACATTGTGTAAATTTAAGGTGTATGACCTGTTAATTTGATGTGTTTATATACTATGTTACGATTGCCATTTTAGCAATAATTAGCACCTCTATAACATTACATAATTATTTTTTTCTTTTTAGCTCCAAATGATTCAAAGACTTGAGCATAAGACCTAATAGTATAAAACTCCTAGAAGAAAACAGGGAAGAAGTTTCCCAACATAGGTCTTAGCAATGATTTTTTGAATATGACACCAAAAGCATAAACATCAAAAGCAAAAATCAGTAAATGGGTCTACATCAAACCTAAAAGCTCTTGCACAGCAAAAGAAGCAATTAACAAAATGAAAAGGCAACATCCAGAATGGAAAGCAAGTTTTGTAAACCATGTAGCAGATAACAGATTAATATCTAGGGAAGGACAATTATCATATGGTTTCAATCACATGATGAATATAAGAAACAGTACAGAGGATCAAATAGAAGGAAGGGAAAAACAGAACGAGAAGTGATCAGAGAGGGAGACAAACCATGAGAGACACTTAACTATGAAAAAGAAACTGAGGGTGAATGGAGGGGAGGTGCCTGGGGAGGATGGAGTAACTAGGTGATGGGCATTAAGGAAGGCACGTGATGTGATGAGCACTGGGTGTTATATGCAACTGATGAAATGCTGAAGTCTACATCTGAAACCAATGATGTTCTTATCTTAGCTAATTGAATTTAAATTTAAAAGGGGGGATTAAAAGCTCAAATATATAAAGAAATCATACAACTCAATAACAACAAAAAAAGACAGTCTTTTAGATTTATAAAATTTTTTTTAAATTTTTTTTTTTTAATAACATATATTTTTATCCCCAGGGGTACAGGTCTGTGAATCACCAGGTTTACACACTTCACAGTACTCACCAAAACACATACCCTCCCCAATGTCCATAACCCCACAACCGTTCTCCCAACCGCCCTCCCCCCAGCAACCCTCAGTTTGTTTTGTGAGATTAAGAGTCACTTATGGTTTGTCTCCCTCCCAATCCCATCCTGTTGCATTTATTCTTCTCGTACCCACTTAAGCCCCCATGTTGCATCACCACTTCCTCATATCAGGGAGATCATATGATAGTTGTCTTTCTCTGCTTGACTTATTTCACTAAGCATGATACACTCTAGTTCCATCCATGTTGTCACAAATGGCAAGATTTCATTTCTTTTGATGGCTGCATAGATTTCCATTGTGTATATATACCACAACTTCTTGATCCATTCATCTGTTCATGGACATCTACGTTCTTTCCATAGTTTGGCTATTGTGGACATTGCTGCTATAAACATTCGGGTGCACGTGCCCCTTTGGATCACTACGTTTGTATCTTTAGGGTAAATACCCAGTAGTGCAATTGCTGGGTCATAGGGCAGTTCTATTTGCAACATTTTGAGGAACCTCCATGCTGTTTTCCAGAGTGGTTGCACCAGCGTGCATTCCCACCAACAGTGTAGGAGGGTTCCCCTTTCTCCGCATCCTCGCCAGCATCTGTCATTTCCTGACTTGTTGATTTTAGCCATTCTGACTGGTGTGAGGTGATATCTCATTGTGGTTTTGATTTGTATTTCCCTGATGCCGAGTGATATGGAGCACTTTTTCATGTGTCTGTTGGCCATGTGGATGTCTTCTTTGCAGAAATGTCTGTTCATGTCCTCTGCCCATTTCTTGATTGGATTATTTGCTCTTTGGGTGTTGAGTTTGCTAAGTTCTTTATAGATTCTGGACATTAGTCCTTTATCTGATATGTCGTTTGCAAATATCTTCTCCCATTCTGTCAGTTGTCTTTTGATTTTGTTAACGGTTTCCTTGCTGTGCAAAAGCTTTTGATCTTGATGAAATCCCAATCGTTCATTTTTGCCCTTGCTTCCTTTGCCTTTGGTGATGTTCCTAGGAAGATGTTGCTGCGGCTGGGGTGGAAGAGGTTGCTGCCAGTGTTCTCCTCAAGGATTCTGATGGATTCCTTTCTTACATTGAGGTCCTTCATCCATTTGGAGTCTATTTTCGTGTGCGGTGTAAGGAAATGGTCCAATTTCATTTTTCTGCATGTGGCTGTCCAATTTTCCCAGCACCATTTATTGAAGAGGCTGTCTTTTTTCCATTGGACATTCTTTCCTGCTTTGTCGAAGATTAGTTGACCATAGAGTTGAGGGTCTATTTATGGGCTCTCTATTCTGTTCCATTGATGTATGTGTCTGTTTTTGTGCCAATACCATGCTGTCTGGATGATGACAGCTTTGTAATACAGCTTGAAGTCCGGAATTGTGATGCCACCAACTTTGGCTTTCTTTTTCAATATCCCGTTGGCTATTCGAGGTCTTTTCTGGTTCCATATAAATTTTAGAATTATTTGTTCCATTTCTTTGAAAGAGATGGATGGTACTTTGATAGGAATTGCATTAAATGTGTAGATTGCGTTAGGTAGCATAGACATTTTCACAATATTTATTCTTCCAATCCAGGAGCATGGAACATTTTTCCATTTCTTTGTGTCCTCCTCAATTTCTTTCATGAGTACTTTATAGTTTTCTGAGTATAGATTCTGTGCCTCTTTGGTTAGGTTTATTCCTAGGTATCTTATGGTTTGGGGTGCAATTGTAAATGGGATTGACTCCTTAATTTCTCTTTCTTCTGTCTTGTTGTTGGTGTAGACAAATCCAACTGAATTCTGTGCATTGAGTTTATATCCTGACACTTTACTGAATTCCTGTACAAGTTCTAGCAGTTTTGGAGTGGAGTCTTTTGGGTTTTCCACATGTAGTATCATATCATTTGCGAAGAGTGATAGTTTGACTTCTTCTTTTCCGATTTGGATGCCTTTAATTTCCTTTTATTGTCTGATTGCTAAGGTTAGGACTTCTAGTACTATGTTGAATAGCAGTGGTGATAATGTACATCCCTGCCGTGTTCCTGACCTTAGCGGAAAAGCTTTCAGTTTTTCTCCATTGAGAATGATATTTGCGGTGGGTTTTTCATAGATGGCTTTGATGATATTGAGGTATGTGCCCTCTATCGCTACACTTTGAAGAGTTTTGATCAGGAAGGGATGCTGTACTTTGTCAAATGCTTTTTCAGCATCGATTGAGAGTATCATATGGTTCTTGTTCTTTCTTTTATTGATGTGTTGTATCACATTGACTGATTTGCAGATGTTGAGCCAACCTTGCAGCCCTGGAATAAATCCCACTTGGTCGTGGTGAATAATCCTTTTAATGTACTGTTGAATCCTATTGGCTAGTATTTTGGTGAGAATTTTCGTATCTGTGTTCATCAAAGATATTGGTCTATAGCTCTCTTTTTTGATGGGATCCTTGTCTGGTTTTGGGATCAAGGTGATGCTGGCCTCATAAAATGAGTTTGGAAGTTTTCCTTCCATTTCTATTTTTTGGAACAGTTTCAGGAGAATAGGAATTAGTTCTTCTTTAAATGTTTGGTAGAATTCCCCCAGGAAGCCGTCTGGACCTGGGCTTTTGTTTGTTTGGAGATTTTTAATGACTGTTTCAATCTCCTTACTGGTTATGGGTCTGTTCAGGCTTTCTATTTCTTCCTGGTTCAATTGTGGTATTTATATGTTTCTAGGAATGCATCCATTTCTTCCAGATTGTCAAATTTGTGGGCGTAGAGTTGCGCATAGTATGTTCTTATAATAGTTTGTATTTCTTTGGTGTTAGTTGTGATCTCTCCTCTTTCATTCATGATTTTATTTATTTGGGTCCTTTCTCTTTTCTTTTTGATAAGTATGGCCAGGGGGTTATCAATTTTATTAATTCTTTCAAAGAACCAGCTCATAGTTTCGTTGATTTGTTCTATTGTTTTTTTGGTTTCTATTTCATTGATTTCTGCTCTGATCTTTATGATTTCTCTTCTGCTGGGCTTAGGGTTCTTTCTTGTTCTTTCTCCAGCTCCTTTAGGTGTAGGGTTAGGTTGTGTACCTGAGACCTTTCTTGTTTCTTGAGAAAGGCTTGTACAGCTATATATTTTCCTCTCAGGACTGCCTTTGTTGTGTCCCACAGATTTTGAACTGTTGTGTTTTCATTATCATTTGTTTCCATGATTTTTTTCAATTATTCTTTAATTTCCTGGTTGACACATTCATTCCTAAGAAGGATGCTGTATGGTCTCCATGTATTTGGGTTCTTTCCAAACTTCCCCTTGAGGTTGAGTTCTAGCTTCAGAGCATTGTGTTCTGAAAATATGCAAGGAATGATCCAATCTTTTGATGCTGGTGGAGTCCTGATTTAGGACCGAGGATGTGATCTATTCTGGAGAATGTTCCATGTGCACTAGAGAAGAATGTTTATTCTGTTTCTTTGGGATGAAATGTTCTGTATATATCTGTGCTGTCCATCAGGTCCAGCGTGTCGTTTAAGGCCTTTATTTCCTTGTTGATCTTTTGCTTGGATGAAATGTCCATGTCAGTGAGGGGAGTGTTAAGGTCCCCTACTATTATTGTATTATTGTATGATTTTGTTATTAATTGGTTTATATAGTTGGCTGCTCCCACGTTGGGGGCATAGGTATCTAAAATTGTTAGATCTTCTTGTTGGACAGACCCTTTGAGTATGATATAGTGTCCTTTCTCATCTCTTATTATAGTCTTTGGCTTAAAATCTAATTGATCTGATATAAGGATTGCCACTCCTGCTTTCTTCTGATGTTCATTAGCATGGTAAATTCTTTTCCACCCCCTCACTTTAAATCTGGAGGTGTTCGGGCTTAAAATGAGTTTCTTGGAGGCAACATATAGATGGGTTTTGTTTTTTTATCCATTCTGATAGCCTGTGTCTTTTGACAGGGGCATTTAGCCCATTAACATTCAGGGTAACTATTGAGAGATATGAATTTAGTGCCATTGTATTGCCTGTAAGGTGACTGTTACTGTATATGGTCTCTGTTCCTTTCTGATCTACCACTTGTAGGCTCTCTCTTTGCTTAGAGGGCCCCTTTCAATATTTCCTGTAGAGCTGGTTTGGTGTTTGCAAATTCTTTCACATTTTGATTGTCCTGGAAGCTTTTAATCTCTCCTTCTATTTTCAATGATAGCCTAGCTGGATATAGTATTCTTGGCTGCATGTTTTTCTCATTTAGTGCTCTGAAAATATCATGCCAGCTCTTTCTGGCCTGCCAGGTCTCTGTGGATAAGTCAGCTGCCAATCTAATATTTTTACCATTGTATGTTACAGACTTCTTTTCCCGGGCTGCTTTCAGGATTTTCTCTTTGTCACTGAGACTTGTAAATTTTACTATTAGGTAATGGGGTGTGGGCCTATTCTTATTGATTTTGAGGGGCGTTCCCTGAACCTCCTGAATTTTGATGCTCGTTCCCTTTGCCATATTGGGGAAATTCTCCCCAATAATTCTCTCCAGTATACCTTCTGCTCCCCTCTCTCTTTCTTCTTCTTCTGGAATCCCAATTATTCTAATGTTGTTTCGTCTTATGGTGTCACTTATCTCTCGAATTCTCCCCTCATGGTCCAGTAGCTGTTTGTCCCTCTTTTGCTCAGCTTCTTTATTCTCTGTCATTTGGTCTTCTATATCGCTAAATGTTTCTTCTGCCTCATTTATCCTAGCAGTGAGAACCTCCATTTTTTATTGCACCTCATTCATAGCTTTTTTGATTTCAACTTGGTTAGATTTTAGTTCTTTTATTTCTCCAGAAAGGGCTTTTATATTTCCCGAGAGGGTTTCTCTAATATCTTCCATGCCTTTTTCGAGCCCGGCTAGAACCTTGAGAATTGTCATTCTGAACTTTAGATCTGACATATTACCAATGTCTGTATTGATTAGGTCCCTAGCCTTCGGTACTGCCTCTTGTTCTTTTTTTTTGTGGTGAATTTTTCCGCCTTGTCATTTTGTCCAGATAAGAGTATATGAAGGAGCAAGTAAAATACTAAAAGGATGGCAACAACCCCAGGAAAATATGCTTTAAGCAAATCAGAAGAGATCCCAAATCGTGAGGGGGGAGAAAGGGGATAAAAAGAGGTTCAAAAAGAAAGAAAGGAAAAAAAAAAAAGAATTAAAAAAAGAAAATGAATAAAGAAAAGTGTAAAAAAGAAAAAATAAATACATTAGATTAAAACATTAAAAAGGAAAAGGTTAAAAGTTAAAAAATTTTTAGCAAAAGAAGAGAAAAAAAATGAACAAGAAAAACATTCCTTTAACTGAAAGACTAAAAAAACACGGGGAGAAAGCCATGAGTTCCGTGCTTTGCTTTCTCCTCCTCTGGAATTCTGCTGCTCTCCTTGGTATTGAAACCACACTCCTTGGTAGGTGAACTTGTTCTTGGCTGGATTTCTTGTTGACCTTCTGGGGGAGGGGCCTGTTGTAGTGATTCTCAAGTGTCTTTGCCCCATGCGGAATTGCACCATCCTTACCAGGGGCCGGGCTGAGTAATTCGCTCAGGTTTGCTTTTGGGAGCTTTTGTTCCCTGAGCGCTTTCCGTAGAGTTCTGGAGGACGGGGATACAAATGGTGGCCTCCTGGTCTCCAGCCCGGAGGAGCCGAGGGCCCTGGTCCCACTCCTCAGTGCGCCCTCAGAGAACAGCGCCCAGTAACTCCCGTCTGCCTGACCTCCTGCTGCGCTCCGAGCTCACCAAGCCTGTGGCTGGTTCAAGGTAACCCCGAGCTGTGATCTTACTGTCAGCTCTGTCTCTGTAGCCGGCTTTCCCGTTCCAATACCCGCAAGCTCTGCGACACTCAGACACCCCCGATCCTTCTGTGACCCTGTGGGACCTGAGGCAACGCTGACCCCACTTGGGCTTTGCCCCAGTTTAGCCTCTGGAGTGATGTCCCTCAGCAGAACAGACTTTTAAAAGTCCTGATTTTGTGCTCTGTTGCTCCGCCGCCTGCCGGGAGCCGGCCCCTCCCCCCGGGGTCTATCTTCCCGTCGCTTTGGATTCACTTCTCCGCCAGTCCTACCTTTCAGAAAGTGGTTGTTTTTCTGTTTCTAGAATTGCTGTTCTTCTCTTCGATCTGCTGATGGATTTGCAGGTGTTTGTAATCTTTAGATAAGCTATCTAGCTGATCTCCTGCTAGCTGAAGTAGTCTCAGCCTGCTACTTCTCTGCCATCTTGACTCCTCCCCCGCCCTTTTTTTTTTTAAGAGAAGGTTTGGATAAAGCCCATAGCACTCATGCCCATAGTTTACCTATTCTCCAATTCTGTGTAACTATGGAGTGTCAGTGATTTTTACAGAATCTCAAGGCCGGCAGGCTCCCATCCCTAACAACAAGACACTGCCTACTCATTCACTTCTGTTCAAAGGTTACCTGTCCAGAGAAAGGACCCTTCTTCTTATATGTTTTAGATCCATAGCTTTTTTTCCTATATCCTAATGTTTATTGGAGCTCCATTTACTGCTGGTGGTGTCTCCAAAGAAACTATTTCACAATGCACGTAGTATAGTGGTTGAGAGAACTATAAACAGTAAAATTTTGGCTCAACCACTTACTGGATAAATGACTGACCTTGGAAAAAGTATTTAACTGCGCCTCAGCTCCTCATCTGATAAAAGAGGAGAATTATGGTGGTAGTGAGGGGTCAGCAAGAGACAGTGCTTAGTATGGTGATAGGTACAGTAGATACTTAACAAATATTTGTCAATTTTTTCTTAGCATAATCTCATTCAAATCCTGCTTTCTGCATTATGTTAGTCAAACCTCACAGAAAGATATTTAAAGCTTGTTTTCTAGACTAATATTTTCCTGTTTGGATGTCAGTAGTTTTCCCCAGGGTGAAATAATGGCTCATTTAGCCCCCTGCAGCCATACACTTTAAATCCTATTAAAACTTTATAGAGGTAGTGAAAGAGAACCAAATTCAAAATGCACATGTTCTAGGTTCCAAGTCTGATAATAACTAGCTGTCAGTTCTTAAGCCATTTGCTTCTTATCTTTAGTACTCACCTTAAATCACTTTTCCTGATCCTTCCAGCATTAAAATTTAAATTCTCCAAAGTGTTAGGATCTGCAGACTACAACTACACTGGATTTGTTAAATAGAAATTGTTAATAATCCAGAGAATGTACATACTAAAAAGATTACCTATGTCAAGACCACATTGTTTTTAAAAATAAAAACAAAATCCTGTAATTAGAAACTTAAAATAGTGTTTAAATTGCTAAAAACAACTCACAAACCACAGGTATGCATCTGTGAAACTTGCTCATTGAGTAGTTCATGTTATTCTGTAAAGCCCACTCTTGCAGTGAGGTAGGGCACCTGCTGTAAACAGGAACCCAGGCGTCTTTCTGAACTTAACCTAGGGAATAAAACATCCAAATTCCTGGGGCGCCTTGGTGACTCAGTCGGTCAAGTGTTGGACCCTTGATTTCAGCTCAGGTCATGATCTCAGGGTCATGAGATAGAGCCCCATGTCAGACTCTGTGCTGGGCATGGAGCCTGCTTGAGATTGTCTCTCCCACTCCCCCCCTTCCCTCTTACACTGGCATGCATACATGTGCTCCCTCCCGCTCTCTGTCTCAAAACAAAACAAAACAAACAAACAAACAAAAAACAAAGAAAACATCCAAATTCCCATTTCATGCAGTGGTGTGCTCCCAGCTCCATACCAGAGAGATTGCAATGGTAATTTGAAGTCAAACAGTATTTACACCATACAAATTCAAAAAAGGGGACAAATCACAGGGTTTTAGCTCTACCCTCTCCTCTGCGGCTGGTAACTAAACATTTACTCACCTACCTTATTAAATGTTTAATTGGGTCCAACTATACCATGCCGTTTCAAACCAAAATCTAGAAACTACCTCGAATTAATCTTCTAATTCACGGGATCCTTTACAGACACTTAGCATTCAAGTGAAATAGAACTTAATCTACTATTATTTAAATATATATGTGTACACATACACATATACATGTGTGTATATGTGTATGTGTATGTATGTGTATGTGCACACATACATATATACACAAAGGTATGTGTAATTTAAAATTAATATTATACAGGAGAACAGAGGCCTGATCCAATGTAAAAACCAGTATAAATAAATAAGTGATGTTTGCCACAGAGCATATTTAATTATCTTCCTTATCACACATCTTGCCTTATGGTTAAATGTCTAAATTCTCTCCTTTCTTTCTTGCTTCTTTTTTTTATGTTTTCTTCTTATTCATTCTTCTCCTTGTTCTGAGAAGAATTTATGATATATATCTGTATGATAAATTATTATAACATTGAGGTAAAGGCTAGCCTTTAAACATAGAATACATGAGCAAAGACTGAGCAGGGGTAGACAGAGATATTATGTAAGCAAGATGCAAGCAGAAGTTACAATATTAATATTTTTAAAAGATGTCATTTAGATGTATTTAAAGCTTTCTTTAAAGCATTAAGCAAGATAAAGGCTATATAATAGCCACAAAAATGTATTCATCAGAAAACAATTATGGCAGGACTTAATACACTCCTTACAGAATTAAACAGGTCCAATAGAAAAAGCTAAGTTAGGATATTGTGATCGTACGCCAATAAAATTAAGAAAATATAATAAAGTAGCAATAAAAATAGTTTAACTGCTTAGAAACTAAAATATAGGGGCGCCTGGGTAGCTCAGTGGGTTAAGCCGCTGCCTTCGACTCGGGTCATGATCTCAGGGTCCTGGAATCGAGTCCCGCATCGGGCTCTTTGCTCAGCAGGGAGCCTGCTTCCCTTCCTCTCTCTGCCTGCCTCTCTGCTTACTTGTGATCTCTCTTTGTCAAATGAATAAATAAAAAATCTTAAAAAAAAAAAAAAAGAAACTAAAATATACCTTTCTAAATAACCCATCTAATAAAATAAAAAAATCAAGTTAAAATTAAATCTATTTAGAAAGCAATCATATCTTTACCAAATCAGAGATACAGGGGTACCTATGTGGCTCAGTCAGTTAGGCATCTGCCTTTGGCTCATATCAGGATCTCAATGTGGTTTTGTGGTTTTGAAATATAGGTGAAGTTCAGTGGGGTGGAGGCGATGACCAAGAAAGAATTCTTGAAATATCTTTGGTGCAAAATGGTAATTTTATTAAAGCATAGGGACAGAACCCATGGGAAGAAAGAGCTGCTACACCAGGATTTTGAGGAGTGGGGATTATATACTCAGAGTTGGGGGAAGTAAGGAAAAAGGAGGTTTCAAAAGAACTTTCATATGCTAAAGAGGACCTGCCTGCAAGATGCCTACAAGATTCCTGAGGTCTTGTCATTGTCAGTTTGACAGTTTGAGAAAAATATTAGAATAAATCAAAGAATTCAGTATGGTATTTATTATCACACAAGATAAACATACAAAAAGCCATAACTGTTTTTCTATACTGATATTAAATAGCTAAAAATGAATATCAGGGAAGTGTTTAATTCATAATAGGGTTAACTTTATAAAATAGGAAAACATCTAATAAGAAATATTGTCCAAGCCACATAAAGAAACCATGAAATGTTATTGAAGGACATAAACTAGTTCTGAACAAAAGTGAAAATATATCATGTTTTTGAATGAGAAGACTTGAGATGATAACCATCAATTATTTAAAAAGTAAAATAATATAATACAATTGTGACTTTAATTCTATTGGATTTGGAAGAATGTGAATAATTTGGGAATTTGAGGGTTGAAAAATAAATAACCAAAGATAACAAAGAAAAATGGTTTTAAGTATGTGGAGTGGGGGGACAGGAATATGACTTACCAGTTATCAAAACATGTTATACAATCACCATAACACTATAATCAAAATAAAATTACACTGGCATAAAGATAGACAAAGAAGTAAATGAAACAAAACAGAATTCTAGAAACATATCTTAATTTATATGATTTCAGTTGGTATTTCAATTTGGTGAGTAGAAGTTGGTTTATTAAATAAATGATGTTGGCACAAATGGCTATCCATCTGGAAGAAAAGGAAGTTGGACCACCTCATGCTATGTATAAACCTAACATTAAATGAAACAAAGATTTAAATGTAAAAAAGTAAATTAATAATAATAATAATTTAGAGTAAATTTTAGGAGAAGACACAAATGGCCTACAGGATAGATTGATCTGTTGGAAAAAAAAAAAGGAAAAAGGAGGGAAGCTCAAAATGTATATAGAATATATTCATACATTATATATATGTAGTTAACTAGAGAAAAAAATTTTTAAAGATTTTATTTATTTGACAGAGAGAGAAATCACAAGTAGGCAGAGAGGAGGCAGGCAGAGAGAGAGGGGGAAGCAGGCTCCCTGCCAAGCAGACAGCCCAATGTGGAACTCAATCCCAAGACCCTGGGATCATGACCTGAGCTGAAGGCAGAGACTTAAACCACTGAGCCACCCAGGTGCCCCAAGAAAACATTTTTTAAGATTAATTATTTATTTTAGAGAGAGACAATGTAGGGTGGGTGGTTGGAGGGGAGGGCAGAGGGAAAAGGGGAGAGCTCAAGGAGACTCCTATGTGGGGCTCTATCTCAAAACCCTGAAATCACAACCTGAGCTGAAAACAAGAGTCTGCAGGTGAACCAACTGGGCCACCCAGGCACCCCTATGGAAAAGTATTTTAAACATGCAATTTAAAAATAGTACAAATAATCAAAAAACAAATGATACACTGAGGACCAATAGCTATAATGCATATTATAAAGGGAATTATCAGTAGATAAAAACAAGTATCCATAATATACACAGTGCTTACTCAGATGGTTAATATAAAGACATAAAACCCAAAGTAAAGAAAAAGTGATTCACAGCACATAACCAAATGGCCACCACATATCTGAAAAGATGCTCAACCCCACTGGTAGGAAATGAAAGAAGTAACAACAAAATTCCACGCTCAGTGAGGAAAAACACTTGAATATGGTATTATCCTACCAGCAAAGAAGTTGGTTAAAAAAAAAAAAAAATAGTACTCACATACTGCTGGTGGAAATGTAAATGGTTGCAGCTTTTCCGCAAAGCAGTCTGACAATAGTTATTAAATAAACATAAAAAAATACATGTCCTTCAACCTAGCAATCCTACTTCCAGGAATCTAGCTGCCAAAAATATAGGCATGGGTAGATTAAAGATTTTTTTAGTCATAGCAATATTCATCGTAACAAAAAGCAAAAGTAAGAGAAAAATTGAAATATCCATTCAAAGATAGCTATTTGATAGGTGGTGGAAAGTAAGGAGAACACTTGTCCTGATGAGCACTGGGTGGTGTATGGAACTAAGAAACTACTATAACACTGTATGTTATCTAACTGGAATTAAAATAAAAACTTTTAGGGACACCAGGGTGGCTCAGTCAGTTAGGTACCCAACTCTTGATTTCAGCTGGGGTGGAGGTCTCCAGTGGTGGTCTGAATCATGAGATAAAGCCCAAGGGGGGGTTTGTGTTGAGGGTTGAGACTGCTTGGGACTCTCTCTCTCTCTCTTTCCTCTACTCCTCCCTTTCCCCCACCCCTTGTTTGCTCATGCACTCTCAAATAAAATTTTTTAAACATTAATTAATTCAATTAAATAAAAACATTTTAAGAAGAATATTAGATAACCAATAAAAGAACTATTTGAATAAATTTTTATAAATGTATACTACAAAATATTATAGTCACTAAAAAGAATGAGTTGCATAGCAGTTTTCTATATAATAGCCCCAAACTGGAAATAGCCCAAGAGATGGTCAGCAAGAGAATGAGCAAATTTAGGGTGGCATATTCATAAAATAGACTTCTGTTCAGGAAAAATCAAGAGGGAAAAGGGTGGGCAAACCACTGTAATAATCTGGATGAATTTCAAAAGCATCATGCTGCATGAAAGAAACATGGCATGAGTACATATTGTATAATTCTGTATGTGCAATAACACAACACTCTCTAGAGTAGGCAAAACTAATCTATGGTGGGAAAAATAAGAATAGAGGTTGTCTCTGGGATTGACAGGGAAGGGATTTGGGTTGCATAGGTATATGCCTTTGTCAAAACTCATCAAATGTTATACTCAGGATTAGTGGGTTAGATTGTATATAAATTTTACTTCAAAAAGGAATTTTCTTTTTTGAACACTAGCTAATGACATTGATACAAAGTATTTAGAAGGAAATCTACTGATGTCTGTAACTCACTTTGAAGTACATTAAAAGATAAAATAAGATGGAAAGATAGACAGTTATAAGGATGGGTAGATGGAAAATCAGGTTAACAACTAGAAGGTTAATGGTAGAATCCAGGTAGTAGGTACAAGATTATTGTCTAAAAAATTCTTACCACTTTTCTTTGTGTTGAAATGTGCCGTCATACAACATGGTGTGTAAAGGGCTAAAGGGTTTTCTACAAGGAAACAAGCAAGCTGTAGCAAAAGTGTACATAATAAAATTCTATTTTAGTAACATAAACAATGACAAAAATACATTTGTATCTATCCAAATAATCATATACTGTATATAATTATAACACCATGAAGACAATTATATAAAGACGCTCAGTCCCTCAGAGACAGAGGTAGAGAATGAGAGGTCAGTTCAGGGTGAGAACAAAATAAAAAGAAGGGGAATATTTCTGTACACAAAGAGATGCAAGAAACATGGTCACCAGCATACTGTTGTTAAATCAGGGTGGTAGAACTCCAGATGATTTTAATTAATTTTCTTACAATTTTCCGTATGGTTTAAAAAATCTTTTCTACACTGATATTTCATTATGTGTGTAATTTAAAACCTATTTTTATTTTAGAAAAGCATAAAACCAAAAAAGTAAAAAAGAGAATGAGAGAGAAAGAGAATTTTTGTATTCTGCTTCTTAAGGGGCCCCCAAAATAATTTCAGCCTCGGGCTCCCAGAAACCCTAGACTGCGCAGCCTACAGGACTTGGACAAGTTTATCATCTCCTCTCAGCTCGGTGGCACCACCTTCACTAATTCCACTCAGGAAACCACCAAGATTTGTTCTCTGAAGTCTGCAATCAGCAGATCGTGGACAGCCTTGAAGACTCCGGAAATCCTGCTCTTTCTGGCCTCGCCCAGGGCATCTGAAAGCCCTGAGAGTCATCGGAACTGGCTGCAGCATTCCAAGGGGCTAGTTCTGCAAACTTGGTCTGTGTATTGTCACCCCTGAGGTCTCTGTAGCGCTTGCGGTCTCTGGCTGATGGGCTCATCAGAGGGTCATCACAACTGTTAAGCTGAGTACAAAACTGGGCGGAGATGGGGAGGACAGTTCTCTGAAGAAAGGCTGTGGGCTCTGGCACAGGGCGTTGCTGCCTCCCATGGACCCAGAGGCAGGACACAAGCATTCCCAGGTTTAGCAACCAAGAGGCAGAGAGTGCCTTCCAGACCTGCACTGAAGGAAGCAGCCTCCCAGGATCCTTCCAGGAGAGAGGAGGGACATCAACCTCAGGTCCATCCCTTGCCCCAGGGCACCAGGCTGGTGGAGAAGGCTAGAGAGCGGACCTGGAGGAGCCAAGGGAAACTTACCAGGACTGCAGTCTTCTAGAATCTACATGAATGGCAGGTGTCCTTCTGCCACCTGAGACACCAAGCAGCCCAGCATCCACTCTCTTTCCCTCCCAGAAGCCAGGCCTGCAGAAATGCTGCATGCATCTTGAGTCAGAAGAATGTCCTTTGCTTTCATACCTTCTGCCTGTTTGTGGATACCTAGCCTTTCTAATATGTCCCAGAAGGCTCAGGAGAGGTGAGTGAGGTGTCAGCTAAGGGGCCAAGTTCAAGCAGGCATCATTCTCAAAGTGGTGGACCTCCAGACTCACTCTCTTCCTGACAGCAGGTAAATACATCAGTGTGGATTTGGGGATGCAGGCCACATAAAGCACCTCTACCTCTGCCCACAAAATTCCTATGCCCAGGTGATACCCTAAAACACATGTCACTGTGACAACTGACCTTGAAATGGCTTTGCTTTGGCCTCACTCTAGAAACAATATTCACCAGGGCAATCTGAACACCGGTTTTCTGTGGTTGAACCAGCTCAACGATTAAAACAAGTATCACAAATGGCATGTGCAAAATAGAAGTGAAACCTGACCTTCTAGAGTAGTGAAGCTGTTCATCCTGCTGTGCTCTGTGGCATAAAGTTCAAAAGCCCGCCTTCAGGGCGGGGGTGGGGTGTGTGACAGATAGCTAGATCTTGCTAACTATTGAACTCTGGGCAAGTGATTTACCTAAGCCTCATCCACAAAATGGAGATGAATGCCAGAGCTGGCCTCAAGGGGATGGCTAGGAGGCTGAGATAAGACAAATAGTGTTGAAATACAGTGAGGGATCAACTAGTGTTAATACTTAAACTATTATTGATTATCATGTGTGTATTTTTAAAAACACTTTTGTCATTTTTCTAATATGTGAACTGGCTATCAATGCTTCCATCAGTTCATTGCTGCCAGAAGAATGACGGTGCTGTCTGAAGTACTTTCGGCCCCTTTAATGGGATGTTTTCAGGTATGATAGAAAACTAATAAAAAATAAAGAATGTAAAACACAACATACTCACCCACTGAAAATATAATTTCCTAATGTGCAACTTTTTTGTTTTGTTTTGTTTTGTTTTGTTTTGTTTTCTGCATGTGTGGGGGGGAAGGTTATTTTTGTTTTTGTTTTTAAAGGGTTCTGTGTGTGTGTGTGTGTGTGACTTAGATTTTAACTAAACCAATTAAGAGCAAGAATTTTTTTTTTAAAAGAAAGAAAAGAAAAAATAAAAACCTTTCTAAGCATGAGTTGCATAACCTTGTCACTAATTAACTGTTTCAGTTATCTAAACATGCGCTTGCCTTTGAACCTGCACCATTATCTGGCCCTTGGTGTTGAAGACCTGACTCTTGTCTGTCCTCAGCTTCCATTGCAGCTGTGTGGAATGCTTAGTTCCAGCAAGACCCCACAGCTTATTCCATTCTATATCTCTAAAGCCAGTGACACAGTAAATGTTTGAAAAATTTAAGTTAAAACCCCCTTGTCATCCTCCTGATTTATTCTCCCCCAGCCATCTGGAACCCTAAGCCTCTGAAACACCCTCCCCGCTAAACATCCCTCTGTGAGTGCCTCATGCCTAAGGGGCTGACTTCACCATCTGTCTTCGAAAGGAGCTGTTTAAGGACCTAGAACTTTTTCTTACAGCGCTGACAAATATACACCATATAATGTTCTCTGATAGGATGTTTTAAACAAAGATATTGTGAGAGCCCCCAAAGCAAGGCAGGGCAGCCTTGAAAGGGCCAGAGCTTGGGGCAAGCTTGTCATAGAGGGTTGGGGTAAGGTTGCCAAGGAGAGGCACATACCTGTCCCATAGGCAGGTTTTAGGGCTGAACTTCAATGCCACAACTCTCACACCTATAAGAACAACTGGTGAGAGTAAGCCTCGATTCCAAAACTACGTGAGTCCAAGGAAGATTCTAAAGATGGACTCAGACCTGGGGATCTAGACCTACTCCCATCTTTAGAACCAAGGAGTAAGTCTACTTATCAGAACTGGTATATAAATCACATCTGCCTCCTCAAGTGTGATTTGGCTTCTAGTAATAGACTGTTGACTGCAGTCTATATTTTAAGTCAGAAATCCTAAACATACCCTTTACATTTAATGAAAATCTACCCAACCATTTGTACATGATATAGTAACAGAGAAAAATAATTATTTTCATTGAAAAGATTTATGATGTGTAAGTGCACTTTGTGCTGGGCAATTTGTAATGTAGCTTTATTTAATCACTGCAAACACTCAGTTAGAGAAACATTATTATCCAAATAAAGAACTAGATGTGGTAGAGTTGAAATTCAAACTCAGCTTTTATTTGATTCCAGTATTCATGTGCATTTTATTACATGACACAGACTCTCAACTCAACTATTCCTTTGCATGGCATAGTTATCTTTATACTTATATTTTAACCTCCAAAGGGGCAGGATTGTACCTTAAGTTGAACAGCACTCCTTGCAGAACCCAGCCTAGTTTTTAACATAAAGTAGGTTCAATAAATATATTTCAATTAATGTAGGAGTAAATGGCCATCAGTTTTCAGGAAAGCTATTTCAATGGAAAGCACAACCTCACGGTACCCAATCCTACTTCCTTAAGTGTGAACTCACAAGTGGAGGCATTTGCTCCATCTAAGAAAATAATGTTGCTCAAATATAGAAACTGTAATCCAACCCAATTCTCTGCTTCAGATGCTATATGTGTCATGTCACACTGACTGTCTAGCAGCCACAGTATAGCTCTACTTGCACTGGCTGATTTCAGCACAGGCAGTAGGCTAGAGTAACCACCTAATAAGAAGTTGGTAGTGGGTTACATGCCACAGGGGACTGGGTGGGGCCTGAGTGGTTGGGCCCAGATTTCCTACCCCACTTCAGCCAGAACAATCACACCACAATTGTCCCCAACTGAAAGTTAACATGTACTGTGGTGTTACAGTGTGCCGACTTTATAATTATTTCATTTACTGCTTACGACAGTGCTATGTTATAGGTACATTTGAAAAATAAGAAAACTGGATCTTAAGAAATTTTTGAAATGTGCTTCTCAGAGCAAGTAAAGGGGCAAACCTGGGCTCTGAGCCCAAGAGGACTATCTGCACTCTGTACAACATGTATAATAAAATGTCTTTCAATTCCACTGGGCAAAGGTCTTTCTTTGGTGCCAACTCATTCTGTTAAATCCTCTTACTAGAAGCTATAGATAAGGGCCCATCCATGTGATTTGTCCAGCTGATCCTTTAAAAAAAAAAAAGCAGACAATGCATGCTAAATATTTTAATATTACACATATAACACTTAATTACTTGGGAAGACATTAACATATTTCAGGATGAAATAGCATATTTTTTTAATTTTTTATTTTTTATAAACATATATTTTTATCCCCAGGGGTACAGGTCTGTGAATCACCAGGTTTACACACTTCACAGCACTCACCAAAGCACATACCCTCCCCAATGTCCATAACCCCATCCCCCTTCTCCCAATCCCCCTCGCCCCAGCAACCCTCAGTTTGTTTTGTGAGATTAAGAGTCAATTATGGTTTGTCTCCCTCCCAATTCCATCTTGTTTCATTGATTCTTCTTCTACCCACTTAAGCCCCCATGTTGCATCACCACTTCCTCATATCAGGGAGATCATATGATAGTTGTCTTTCTCTGCTTGACTTATTTCACTAAGCATGATACACTCTAGTTCCATCCATGTTGTCACAAATGGCAAGATTTCATTTCTTTTGATGGCTGCATAGATTTCCATTGTGTATATATACCACAACTTCTTGATCCATTCATCTGTTCATGGACATCTACGTTCTTTCCATAGTTTGGCTATTGTGGACATTGCTGCTATAAACATTCGGGTGCACGTGCCCCTTTGGATCACTACGTTTGTATCTTTAGGGTAAATACCCAGTAGTGCAATTGCTGGGTCATAGGGCAGTTCTATTTGCAACATTTTGAGGAACCTCCATGCTGTTTTCCAGAGTGGCTGCACCAGCTTGCATTCCCACCAACAGTGTAGGAGGGTTCCCCTTTCTCTGCATCCTTGCCAGCATCTGTCATTTCCTGACTTGTTGATTTTAGCCATTCTGACTGGTGTGAGGTGATATCTCATTGTGGTTTTGATTTGTATTTCCCTGATGCCGAGTGATATGGAGCACTTTTTCATGTGTCTGTTGGCCATGTGGATATCTTCTTTGCAGAAATGTCTGTTCATGTCCTCTGCCCATTTCTTGATTGGATTCTTTGTTCTTTGGGTGTTGAGTTTGCTAAGTTCTTTATAGATTTTGGACACTAGTCCTTTATCTGATATGTCGTTTGCAAATATCTTCTCCCATTCTGTCAGTTGTATTTTGATTTTGTAAACAGTTTCCTTTGCTGTGTAAAAGCTTTTGATCTTGATGAAATCCATATCGTTCATTTCTGCCCTTGCTTCCCTCGCCTTTGGCAATGTTCCTAGGAAGATGTTGCTGCGGCTGAGGTCGAAGAGGTGCTGCCTGTGTTCTCATCAAGGATTTTGATGGATTCCTTTCTCACATTGAGGTCCTTCATCCATTTTGAGTCTATTTTCGTGTGTGGTGTAAGGAAATGGTCCAATTTCATTTTTCTGCATGCGGCTGTCCAATTTTCCCAGCACCATTTATTGAAGAGGCTGTCTTTATTCCATTGGACATTCTTTCCTGCTTTGTCGAAGATTAGTTGACCATAGAGTTGAGGGTCTATTTATGGGCTCTCTATTCTGTTCCATTGATGTATGTGTCGGGTTTTGTGCCAATACCATGCTGTCTGGATGATGACAGCTTTGTAATAGAGCTTGAAGTCCGCAATTGTGATGCCACCAACTTTGGCTTTCTTTTTCAATATCCCGTTGGCTATTCGAGGTCTTTTCTGGTTCCATATAAATTTTAGAATTATTTGTTCCATTTCTTTGAAAGAGATGGATGGTACTTTGATAGGAATTGCATTAAATGTGTAGATTGCTTTAGGTAGCATAGACATTTTCACAATATTTATTCTTCCAATCCAGGAGCATGGAACATTTTTCCATTTCTTTGTGTCTTCCTCAATTTCTTTCATGAGTACTTCATAGTTTTCTGAGTATAGATTCTGTGCCTCTTTGGTTAGGTTTATTCCTAGGTATCTTATGGTTTGGGGTGCAATTGTAAATGGGATTGACTCCTTAATTTCTCGTTCTTCTATCTTGCTGTTGGCATAGAGAAATGCAACTGATTTCTGTGCATTGATTTTATATCCTGACACTTTACTGAATTCCTGTACAAGTTCTAGCAGTTTTGGAGTGGAGTCTTTTGGGGTTTCCACATATAGTATCATATCATCTGCGAAGAGTGATAGTTTGACTTCTTCTTTGCCGATTTAGATGCCTTTAATTTCCTTTTGTTGTCTGATTGCTGAGGTTAGGACCTCTAGTACTATGTTGAATAGCAGTGGTGATAATGGACAAACCTGTGTGTTCCTGACCTTAGCGGAAAAGCTTTCAGTTTTTCTCCATTGAGAATGATATTTGCGGTGGGTTTTTCATAGATGGCTTTGATGATATTGAGGTATGTGCCCTCTATCGCTACACTTTGAAGAGTTTTGATCAGGAAGGGATGCTGTACTTTGTCAAATGCTTTTTCAGCATCGATTGAGAGTATCATATGGTTCTTGTTCTTTCTTTTATTGATGTGTTGTATCACATTGACTGATTTGCGGATGTTGAACCAAACTTGCAGCCCTGGAATAAATCCCACTTGGTCGTGGTGAATAATCCTTTTAATGTACTGTTGAATCCTATTGGCTAGTATTTTGGTGAGAATTTTCACATCTGTGTTCATCAAGGATATTGGTCTATAGCTCTCTTTTTTGATGGGATCCTTGTCTGGTTTTGGGATCAAGGTGATGCTGGCCTCATAAAATGAGTTTGGAAGTTTTCCTTCCATTTCTATTTTTTGGAACAGTTTCAGGAGAATAGGAATTAGTTCTTCTTTAAATGTTTGGTAGAATTCCCCCCAGGAAGCCGTCTGGCCCTGGGCTTTTGTTTGTTTGGAGATTTTTAATGACTGTTTCAATCTCCTTACTGGTTATGGGTCTGTTCAGGCTTTCTATTTCTTCCTGGTTCAATTGTGGTATTTATATGTTTCTAGGAATGCATCCGTTTCTTCCAGATTGTCAAATCTGTGGGCGTAGAGTTGCGCATAATATGTTCTTATAATAGTTTGTATTTCTTTGGTGTTAGTTGTGATCTCTCCTCTTTCATTCATGATTTTATTTATTTGGGTCCTTTCTCTTTTCTTTTTGATAAGTATGGCCAGGGGTTTATCAATTTTATTAATTCTGTCAAAGAGCCAGCTCCTAGTTTCATTGATTTGTTCTATTGTTTTTTTGGTTTCTATTTCATTGATTTCTGCTCTGATCTTTATGATTTCTCTTCTCCTGCTGGGCTTAGGGTTTCTTTCTTGTTCTTTCTCCAGCTACTTTAGGTGTAGGGTTAGGTTGTATACCTGAGACCTTTCTTGTTTCTTGAGAAAGGCTTATACTGCTATATATTTTCCTCTCAGGACTGCCTTTGTTGTGTCCCAAAGATTTTGAACCGTTGTGTTTTGATTATCATTTGTTTCCATGATTTTTTTCAATTCTTCTTTAATTTCCCGGTTGACCCATTCATTCTTTAGAAGGATGCTGTTTAGTCTCCATGAATTTGGGTTCTTTCCAAACTTCCTTTTGTGGTTGAGTTCTAGCTTTAGAGCATTGTGGTCTGAAAATATGCAGGGAATGATCCCAATCTTTTGATACCGATGGAGTCCTGATTTAAGACCAAGGATGTGATCTATTCAGGAGAATATTCCATGTGCACTAGAGAAGAAGGTGTATTCTGTTTCTTTGGGATGAAATGTTCTGAATATATCTGTGATGTCCATCTGGTCCAGTGTGTCATTTAAGGCCTTTATTTCCTTGTTGATCTTTTGCTTGGATGATCTGTCCATGTCAGTGAGGGGAGTGTTAAAGTCCCCTACTATTATTGTATTATTGTTGATGTGTTTCTTTGATTTTGTTATTAATTGGTTTATATAGTTGGCTGCTCCCACGTTGGGGGCTTGGGTATTTAAAATTGTTAGATCTTCTTGTTGGACAGGCCCTTTGAGTATGATATAGTGTCCTTCCTCCTCTCTTATTATAGTCTTTGGCTTAAAATCTAATTGATCTGATATAAGGATTGCCACTCCTGCTTTCTTCTGATGTCCATTAGCATGGTAAGTTCTTTTCTACCCCCTCACTTTAAATCTGGAGGTGTTCGGGCTTAAAATGAGTTTCTTGGAGGCAACATATAGATGGGTTTTGTTTTTTTATCCACTCTGATGCCCTGTGTCTTTTGACAGGGGCATTTAGCCCATTAACATTCAGGGTAACTATTGAGAGATATGAATTTAGTGCCATTGTATTGCCTGTAAGGTGACTGTTACTGTATATGGTCTCTGTTCCTTTCTGATCTACCACTTGTAGGCTCTCTCTTTGCTTAGAGGGCCCCTTTCAATATTTCCTGTAGAGCTGGTTTGGTGTTTGCAAATTCTTTCACATTTTGATTGTCCTGGAAGCTTTTAATCTCTCCTTCTATTTTCAATGATAGCCTAGCTGGATATAGTATTCTTGGCTGCATGTTTTTCTCATTTAGTGCTCTGAAAATATCATGCCAGCTCTTTCTGGCCTGCCAGGTCTCTGTGGATAAGTCAGCTGCCAATCTAATATTTTTACCATTGTATGTTGCAGACTTCTTTTCCCGGGCTGCTTTCAGGATTTTCTCTTTGTCACTGAGACTTGTAAATTTTACTATTAGTTGACAGAGTGTGGGCCTATTCTTATTGATTTTGAGGTGCATTCTCTGAACCTCCTGAATTTTGATGCTCGTTCCCTTTGCCATATTGGGGAAATTCTCCCCAATAATTCTCTCCAGTATACCTTCTGTTCCCCTCTCTCTTTCTTCTTCTTCTGGAATCCCAATTATTCTAATGTTGTTTCGTCTTATGGTGTCACTTATCTCTCGAATTCTCCCCTCATGGTCCAGTAGCTGTTTGTCCCTCTTTTGCTCAGCTTCTTTATTCTCTGTCATTTGGTCTTCTATATCACTAATTCTTTCTTCTGCCTCATTTATCCTAGCAGTGAGAGCCTCCATTTTTTATTGCACCTTATTAATAGCTTTTTTTTATTTCAACTTGGTTAGATTTTAGTTCTTTTATTTCTCCAGAAAGGGCTTTTATATCTCCCGAGAGGATGTCTCTATTATCTTCCATGCCTTTTTCGAGCCCAGCTAGAACCTTGAGAATTGTCATTCTGAACTCTAGATTTGACATATTACCAATGTCTGTATTGATTAGGTCCCTAGCCTTCGGTACTCCCTCTTGTTCTTTTTTTTGTGGTGAATTTTTCCGCCTTGTCATTTTGTCCAGATAAGAGTATATGAAGGAGCAATTAAAATACTAAAAGGGTGGCAACAACCCCAGGAAAATATGCTTTAACCAAATCAGAAGAGATCCCAAATCGTGAGGGGGGAGAAAGGGGATAAAAAGAGGTTTAAAAAGGAAGAAAGGAAAAAAAAGAATAAAAGCAAAGAAAAGAAAAGTATTTTAAAAAAGAAAACGAATAAAGAAAAATATAAAAAAGAAAAAATATATATTAGATAAAGTACTTCTAAAACGTTAAAAAAGAAAAGGATAAAAGTTAAAAAAAAATTTTACCAGAAGGCTAGAAAAAAAACAAAAAATGAAAAAGAAAAAAATTAAATTAACTGCAAGACTGAAAAAACAGCAGGAGAAAGCCATGAGTTCCGTGCTTTGCTTTCTCCTCCTCTGGAATTCTGCTGCTCTCCATGGTATTGAAACCGCACTCCTTGGTAGGTGAACTTGTTCTTGGCTGGATTTCTTGTTGACCTTCTGGGGGAGGGGCCTGTTGTAGTGATTCTCAAGTGTCTTTGCCCCATGCGGAATTGCACCGCCCTCACCAGGGGCCGGGCTGAGTAATTCGCTCAGGTTTGCTTTTGGGAGCTTTTGTTCCCTGAGCGCTTTCCGTAGAGTTCTGGAGGACGGGGATACAAATGGTGGCCTCCTGGTCTCCAGCCCGGAGGAGCCGAGAGCCCTGGTCCCACTCCTCAGTGCGCCCTCAGAGAACAGCGCCCAGTAACTCCCGTCTGCCTGACCTTCTGCTGCGCTCCGAGCTCACCAAGCCTGCGGTTGGTTCACAGTAACCCCGAGCTGTGATCTTACTGTCGGCTCTGTCTCTGTAGCTGGCTTTCCTATTCCAATAACCGCAAGCTCTGCGACACTCAGACACCCCCGATCCTTCTGTGACCCTGTGGGACCTGAGGCCATGCTGACCCCGCGTGGGCTTTGCCGCGGTTTAGCCTCTGGAGTGATGTCCCTCAGCAGAACAGACTTTTAAAATTCCTGATTTTGTGCTCCGTTGCTCCGCCGCTTGCCGGGAGCCGGCCCTTCCCCCCGGGGTCTATCTTCCCGTCGCTTTGGATTCACTTCTCCGCCAGTCCTACCTTTCAGAAAGTGGTTGTTTTTCTGTTTCTAGAATTGCTGTTCTTCTTCTCTTCAATCTGCTGATGGATTTGCAGTTGTTTGTAATCTTTAGATAAGCTATCTAGCTGATCTCCTGCTAGCTGAAGTAGTCTCAGCCTGCTACTTCTCCGCCATCTTGACTCCTCCTCCGAAATAGCATATATTTTAATGCCTTTATGGAATATATGGAACAGTGTTGGGAATAGGACATTTTTATGGAGCAATGTTGGAGGCACAACAGAGTAGTGCTTCTTCATGGATTACATGGAGCACTGGGTGTGGTAAAAAAATAATGCATACTGTTATGCTGAAAATAAAAAATAAATTAAATAAATAAATAAAGAGTAGTGCTTCTTAATGGGGAGAGGAAAGAATATTCCTTCCTTGAGGGACCGCCATTTGTTAATGTCTGGACACAGTATTGGTTGTCACCACTGAGGAAGGGGGTGCTACTGGCATCTAGTGGACATTGGCCATTGATACTGCTATACAGCTTACAATACACCGCACAGGACCCCATAACAAAAGATTATCCAGTCCAAAACGTCAATAGTGTCAAGGTTGAGGAATCCAGAGAGACAGAGTGTAGGTGGGTCAGTTCATAGGTGAGTAATTAAGTAGGTAGGTAGATAGGTGGATGGATGGATGGGTGAATGAGTCATAGGTGGATGGTTGGATGGTTGGATAAGACTGTGCCCTAGAACTTGCCTTTGAGTCAAAAGGCTGACTCACAGAGTCATGATTATCCTTCCAGTTTTGGTATAATCTTGTCCTGTGGCTACTGGTACAATCATTCAAATTTAATATGTCTTCCTAAGCATGTAATAATGGTATTGGTCATATTCAGAAATAACTAATCAGTCATATTAATGAATAATGTGGAATCTTACAGAATTGATGAGTACTTGTCATCCAAGATATAGTTACATGAGAAGAGAGAGAAAAGAAAATATAAAAGATTATTTCAAAATTCTGAAACTATTTAATTAGAAAAGTAATGAGGTCATTCATGGAAATAATGGAAATGGGGGAAAAAAGACCAATTTTGTTATTGTGGCTTTGGACATGTTGAGTTTGAAATGATCATGGTATGTTCAAACAAAGACACTTGGAAAACAATTCAGAACATGGATTTGGAAACAGAAGAGTTCTAAGATGAGAGGCTCAGCTTTGAAGTAATAGGGGAAGTCATGAGACAAGAAAATTATTTACTAGGGGCAAGAAAGTGGCAACATTGATTGAACACTGGATTTGGAGAGTATCCGCAGAGAAGAGTCCAGAGGAAAGGAAGTCACTAAAGAGTTACCTTTGATGTCACATAGTCTCAGGGAGGAGAGAGTTTAAAGAACAGGGTGTGGTCATCACTACCAAAGGCTACAAGGAGTTCAAGAGAAAAGAGGTAGAGAAATATCAGATATTTTTAAACCTGACCAGTAGCCTTTGGAACAGCAATAAATGCAGATAATTAAGGCATAGGTAATTTTAAAAATGAAGACATTCTAGGTTATCAATTGTTTGAGAAGTGGAACAGTGAAAGGAAGCTAATTTGGATGATACTAAAATGAAAGCTATTTAAATATGTTCTTTTAAAAGGTGGGGGAGGTAATAGACTATAAAAAGAGATCTCAATTGAATCAATCGCTCTTCTAGGAATAGAAGGAAAAAGGAAAGAATAATTATAATTATTTGAAATGTTAAAGTGACAAGGAAAATTTTACTCTACCAAATATACATTAGCCAAGAAGGATCAAATACTTAAATTTATTTCTTAATCTGCCTGAAACAATCAAAATCTTTGGGGCCTATTTCCAATCACAAAAAAAAAAAAAAAATGCTGCAAAGATAACTGGACCAAAGAAAGCTATCTCAGTGTGTGTTATATTAACATCTGTAAAAGTTGTTTCTATTTTCCTATTCAGATTAGATTTTACAGCTTCCAGGAGAAACTTATGCAAGATGTTTGGCATGAGCTTGCCAATCAATGCTTATATGTTAGAAGCAAGAGTAATGTATTAGCTTAGTAACTTGCTTTAATGCCAAGGGGGAAATGGTAGCACTGACCTGGAATGGCTCCAGTGAGTGATAATCTATATAAAACAAAAGTGATGCAATTTGGAGTGTGATAATGACTATTGGTGATAAGAATAGCAGAGTAACATGCTTGCTACTTGGCAAGACATGGCCCTGAGTTCAATTATATAAACATCCTTTGTAAAACTTGTTACAGAGTCAGGAAACCCAAATCCAACTACAGTAATTGCAAAAGAATTTTCCACATTCTTAGCAAAATCCAGAAATCTGGGTCAAGGATAGTCATCATCCATATTTATTCTATCAACTCAAAATAAAACTGTATCTATCCATTTTTTCATAGCCACATTGTTCCAAAAAGGATTTAATGTTAAATTTATTTTCTTATGAGTATATAGCTATCTTAAAATTCATAGTATAACATATGACTAAAACATGAGGATACATAGAACAAGGAATGAATGCTTAAACTTTCAAAGGCACAGTCTCTTTGGGGAGAAAAAAAAATGTTCTGGAAGACAGAATCCATGTTTGCCAACAAGATGAGGACATAGACATCATATAATTCAAAGTCCACATCCACCAATTTGTACAAGATTAGCAAACTGAGCCAACATTAGTGAATTGCATTCCTTTAACTTTGATTTTTAAAAGAGCTAGAATCAAATTCATAGTTATTTTATCTTCAATATAATTTTATTTCCATTCCTGAAAGTTACCTCTATGTGTGGTATAGATTTTTGTCAATAATAATAATAATATAAGTGCATGCATGCATATATACATACATACATGTAACCATAATAATAAGTCTTGCTGTTTGCCCCAAGTCATTTTTGGGAAAAACGGTGATAATTTTCAAAACTCTTGATTTCTCTTGTGAGTTCATCAGAGTAAGAATAAGCTCATTTCCCCCATTCAAACCCTATTAATGGAGACAGAGAAAAGGCTTGATTCCTAAGTGTTCTGCTATAGGCCAGGCTGAAGATGAAAGAGCAGGCAGTAAATTCCCTCCCAACCTCGGGCCTACACCGGGTAGAGAGCTAGTTGGTTGGAATACAGGATGCTGGGACTTGACTTGGTTGAAATTCCAAGCACAATGGACATCACACAGAACTTTGAGGAATCAGACCAGCAGTGGAATTGACCACAGGGGTCGATGTAGGCTCATCAGGAAGATTTCTCTGTTTTACTTAGTCTGAAATTGAACCTAGAGAGCAGGCAGCACAGGGGCAGAGTCTACCAGGATGAATGGTAAGGCAAAGGGAGTAACATCACTTTGTCACAGCTTCCCTTTAAAAAGGCTTGACAGTTTTCCAGTTCGCAGTGGGAGCACCATCAGAGAGCATGTGCTTGCAACACTGCTAGAAGCAGTTATGCAATGAAGGTTGACTTGAGCCCGACCAGGACACCAAATCATCAAACCTCTGCTCTCACTGTATCAGATGACAGCACCATTGAATAATCTCCTAAAACCACAAAAGGCTTTTATTTCCTTTTACACAGGTTTCTACTCTTTGGAGCTTAAATATCAAATGACAGTCACTTCCAACATATAGAATGGCCTTCTATTTTTTTTCCAACCAGGTAATGAAAAGATAAGTGATATTCTCCACTATATCCATATTGTCTTATCACTTAAGAAACCTATAAAGCCTTTCGTTAAAGTGATTTCCAGTGAATTCTCTAAGATTGGCTTCTATCATATGATCCTATGATGTTGGGTGAATGGCAACTCGGCCATGCAGAAAAGGGTCCTTAAAAAAAAAAAAAACAAAAAAAACAAAAGATAACCAACAAAGTATGCAAATTACACTGGATTTAAACTCTTAGACCTCTAACATTTATTAACAGAGAAATAAGTTATGTGTTTTTTGGGGGTGCCTGAGTGGTTTAGTTGGTTAAGCGTCTGCCTGCAGTTCAGGTCATGAAACCAGGGTCCTGGGATCAAACCCTGCATTGAGCCTGCTTCCCCCCTCTCTCTGTCTGCCTCTCTGCCTGCTTGTGATCTCTCTTTCTCTGTCAAATAAATAAATAAAATCTTTTTTTTAAAAAAAAGAAGTTATGTGTTTTTAATCTGATTCATCTTATCAATTTGTAGTATTTAACAAAGATAAATTATCAATAAAGAAAAGACAGCACTGGAAAGGAAAGAGGGAGGAATATGCTGATACAACTGATGCAAAAACTGTTTCTCATGCTCAAGAAAATGTATAAACTTGAAATAGGCCAGTTCCATCCACCAGTTCCCAGTGCTTTATTAACATATCTATGCAGTGAAGATGTTTAATGAATGGAGAAGAGTTATACTCACCTTATAAATTATTGTGAATCAGATGGTTACTTCCAAAGCAGCATTTCTCAAACAGTGTCCCAAAGGAAACTAAAGCTAACACAATAAAGGTGTTTGGAGGGAAACAAAGCTTCCATAGTCAGAATGCATATTCTGTATACTTACACAGACTGCTAAGATGCATTACTATATGGGGAGTCTATTTGACCATGGACTCATGTGTCCCTGAAATTCCTATTAAAACTCCAATGGCTTTCATGTTCCCTGAATACCAGTTGTGAAACGTTATTCTGAAGTCTAAAACAGTCCATTCTATAAATAGTTTGAAGATTCCACCTGTGATTTGTTTTCAGTAAAGGTTTGCTTGGTAAAACCTTTCCTCAAAGATAACCTCAAAGCAGATTTCTGCTCAAGTGTCTGTTAAACAACAAAAGGTCAAATTGGCAAGGTTTGAACCAATGAGGGTTTAAGGACATAGGGATGCCACTGCAGAAATGGTGAGAAAAATCCCCCATATTGGCATACTTCTCTGGACACACCTAATAAACCT
The DNA here is from genome assembly GCF_030435805.1 of Mustela lutreola. Classification (NCBI taxonomy): domain Eukaryota; kingdom Metazoa; phylum Chordata; class Mammalia; order Carnivora; family Mustelidae; genus Mustela; species Mustela lutreola. The sequence continues at coordinate 133,259,451 of NC_081295.1, forward strand.
CCCCTTCCCCAAACCCCCAACAAATGGCAAAACATCCACACCTGGCCACTGGTAAGACTGTGAACTTCCTGAAGGTTGACTTAGTGCTCTATCCTTTTCTGCTCTTTCATTTTCTACCCCTTACAGTATTTCCTTCTCCCACTTGAAACATATAGCTGGTCCCTCCTTGCTCATTGTCCCTTGTCAAATATCTGCTTTAGAAAGGAATCTACCAGGGCGCCTGGGTGGCTCAGTAGGTTAAAGCCTCTGCCTTTGGCTCAGGTCATGATCCCAGGGTCCTGGGATCAAGCTCCACATCAGGCTCTCTGCTCAGCAGGAAGCCTGCTTCCTCCTCTCTCTCTGCCTGCTTCTCTGCCTACTTGTGATCTCCATCAGTCAAATAAATAAATAAAATCTTTGAAAAAAAAAAAAAAAGAAAGGAATCTACCATGGAAATCTCACATGACTCGAATATCCAATAAAACTTTAAACGTTACCTCTAATAAAGACATTTACATTTTAATAGGAGCAAATAAGTCAATCCCTAGTTAAAGAACACAGAAATTCTAAACTAAAAGGAATATTAGATAGAGATGAAGCTAATGGCCCAAGTTCATACAAGTAAGTTGAAACAGCATCAGACAAACATCATCAAAGTCTTTAACTTAAGACTGACCCTAAAAGACTCCATGTTAGTATTACTTTCGAAACTGTGGAAACAGAAGCCCTCTGCTCATGTTTTTCTCTTGTACATTTGAGGGGAAAGAACAGAAGTCCTTTGTCTCATAATCGTCCCACAGTCACTCTGTCCCTGTCACGGTTCCAGACACCAGGGATATATTTTGAATATAAGAGATGAAGCCCCTGCCCTGTGGACCTGATAGTCTACTGGTGAAGACAGGATAATGAGCAAACACATAAAATACATATAAAATGTAACATCAGATGGAGAGCAAGGCTATGTAGAAAATAAAGGAAGATAAAGGGAGTGGTGAAGGATATCTTGTTTTGTTTTGATTTTTTGTTTTTGTTTTTTGGAGGTTTTATTTGTTTATTTGTTTTTTTGAAGGATACTCTTTTAGATGCAGTAGTTACCAAGGTCTCCCTGAGAAGGTGAAATGTGGTAAAGTTCTGAATTATATAAAGAAGCACATGGAAAGTCCCAGGGAAAGCTCTCCCAGGTAAAGGGAACAGTGAGGGTAAAGGAATTAAGGCCAGAATGAGCTCACCCAACTAGTGAGAGACCAGGGCAAGTATCCAGCAAAGGAGGCAAAATCTGAACCTGGAGGACTCATGGGTCATGAAAAGAAGCCTGGACTTGATTTTGAGGATGATGGGGATACTTGGAGGGGTCTGGTCAAGAGAGTGATCTGATTTTAATGTGCATTTTGTTAAGGTCACTCTGATGGCATTATGAAGAAATCAGACTGGGAGACGGTATGGGAATAGAGAGGAATAGCAAATTCAGTCAGCGGACCCTAGGAGAAGAACAGAAAGGAGGTGATATCAGCCTGGACTCAGGAGCAATGGAGAGGGAAGGAGAGGAAGCTGAATTTTAGAGATACTTTCAAGGTAGGAGTTGATGGGATTTGGTCTACATCAGGCAAGGAGGCTGAGGAAAATAAAGTAATCAAGGAGTAATCTTGTGTCAGAACAATTGGTGCTAAGATGGAGAATGGGAGACAGAGGCTAGTGTGAAATGGTAGAAGTGCAGAGTTCTAGTTTATGCATTTTAAAATTTGAGGTACCTCATACAATGTCTATGAAGAGAAGTTATATACAGTGTGGTTACAAGTCTAGGACAGGGGAGAGAGAACAATGTGGGAAACAGCAGAGGATGTTTGATTCAATCAATGGCACTTAAGGTTATGTGAGACCTCCTGAGGGAAAGAGAAAGATGGTGTAGAGGGAAAGATCCAAAGCCTATGTCTTGGACATGTTAGTATACATACAGCAGGAAGAGAAGGGGTACCAGCCAAAGAGACTGATAGGAAAATATCCATCAAACCAAAAGTGAAAAAAAAAAAAAAGAAAATAGAAACAAATAAACAAACAACAACAAAGCAAGTTTGTATGTTCCAGAAGACAAGGAAGGAAGAGGGAAGTGATTAATATCAATTATGTCAACTGCTCTTGAGTGACAGAATAAGATTGGGACTGGGGATTGGCCATTTGTTTGGGCAATATGGAATTCACTGAGGAATATGTTAGGAATAAAAGAAGTGGAAATGATCCATACAACTCTTTGTTAAGGATTGTTCTGTGAAAGGGAAGAGAGAAATAAAGTAGCCCCTGGCATGGGTGGTGGGGCAGGAAGGCTTTTTTTATTAGTGGAAAAGAATCTGGAATGTTTGTGTGTTGCTTGGGACAACCCAAAAGTGCATGCAAGGAGTATGAGAGTAGTACATAGCGGGATTTTAGCCAGGAAGTGTGTTAGGATGCATGGATGTCAGTATCAGGGAGTCAGTGTTGAGGCAGGATGATGAGTAGGAGTGACAAAGGATATAGGCTGTGAAGATGACAGTGACAAGGACAAGGCCATTGGTGATGGCAAGGCTAGTGATTTACCCTGCAAACAGATGGCTGAAATGAGGTGGATGGAGAGGCCTATAAAGGTAAATCCATCCAAGTATGGAGAAGCCCCAGTGTTGGAGAATCATCCACAAGAACTTGAAGTTGCCACCGGTGATGACAGGTGTAAAGGTAAGGAAGAAAGTCAGCCAGCCGTATCAATCTTCAAGGAATAACCAAAGACCAACCAGGAGTCCAGTAGAAAAATGTACAGAGAACTCAGAAAATGGTAGTATCTGAGAATGTGTAATTCAAAGGAGATTGGGAATTTTAGGGTTAACAGAAGACATGGTGAGGAACCAGCAAGGAGGAGTGAAGTGAGAATTTACCTCCAACTCTGGGCCTAATGGTTCATGAAATTCAGGAGAAAAAGCAGCTTGAACATTGTAGGATATTGTAGGATGAGCAATTCCCCATGGGCCTCCAGACTTCAGGTAGAGCAGAAAGTGAATTAATTAATAATGGAACCATTATTACAGAGGAATAATGGAACCAGATTTACAATGAAGTGGAGGAAAATGTCTCAGAGTTATATGTCTCTGGATTTCTCAACCTGAGCACTATTGACATTTGAGGTCAGAAAATTCTATGTTGTGGAGACTGTCCTGTTCATTGTAAGACATTTAGCAGCATCCCAAGACCTCTACCCACTAGAAGCCAGCAGTACACACACACACACACATACAACACAGAGCCAATTTTGACGAACAAAAATATCTGCAGGTATTGCCAAATGTTATCCCTAATGACTTTGGTGCCATTCCTCTTTGATCCTATTAGGCACCAAAGCGGAGCCATGCGAGAGAACAAAAATGCATCTTTGTGAGGACCTACTTTCTTCAACGAACATACATCAAACTTTCCTGTGGTCCAGTATTAACACTGTTTCAGAAGCAACTTAAAGAAGGCTACCTGAAGAAACCACTATTTGTTCCACATTTTCCATCAGCCCTAAACACTAGGGTAGATCTCCTAGTCTATTCAGTGCTTACAGCTAAAATTTCCCAAATACAAACATAAGCCAGAGAAATTACTATACAGGTCTCTACAAGGTCATATGAAAACCCACCATTGGGTTTTCTAGAAAAGACTAGCCTTACGCCTAAAATTGCTCTGCAGATTCTGTATGAAGCAGTGTGCCTCACAACTGCATTCAGTGGAATTGTGTGAATAAATGACAGTAGGACAAGCATATTGATCTTGGCAAACAGTATACTCCTGGGCCATAGGCTGGCAGAGTGCCTGATGGTTGCACCACTACAGTACTACCATTGTGTAAACTGACTCTCCCTCTGTCAACGAACTAGTCCAATCCAGAATCACTGATTTCCAAATAACAATGTAATCACCTGTAATCTATGTGTTTAAAAAAGGAGAAGCCACACATGCACAAACACAAACACAGACCAGTTCCTTGAAGTAACCAGAATGGCAACCTCTAAAACAAATAGTCTCCTTTGGGAAGCTCATTTCACCAAGGTTAACCACTGATGGGCTGGGAGGGTCCCTTTGTACACTGGGTACCCACACTCAAAGGTAAGAATTAAAAACCCATCAACAATTTGTCTAAGAGATGGTCCTCCTCAGGACCTGCTCAGAAAGGAACAGATTTCCTAGAGAGCTGTAGTTCAGAGATGGGAACTTATGGGTAGATGATCTATGTTTATGGTGAAACCATACTTCTGCCTTTCTCAATGCCTGGAATTCATTCTGTCCTCAAGATTTCATTTAAACTCACACTTCTGACTAAGGATCAAAGCCCACAAGGGCCATATCAAGTGGACTTAGATATTCTGCAAATGCATCCTTTCCCTGTTTTTGTACCTTTATCTCCTGGTTAACTGGAGGCTCATTGAGACCCAACTCTTACAAGGGTTGAGCAAGAGAAAATGACCATGAAACCTGAGAGGTCTAGGCACTGTTAATGAGCCACTCTTCAAAGAGGCATGTGGGAGGTGAAATCACCAGCTAAAGCAAGGTCTGGGAGGCTCTGTGACCTTTACAGAGCTGTGCTCTCCAGCCCTCCATTATTCCAACTGCCTGATAGTTTTCTGGATATTTCCAGCCTGGAATCTTCCAACTTTCTCCAGAAGGACATGGCCCTGTGGCCAACAATTGCAGGACACCTAGCACCACTTTTTTTTGCATCATCTCCTTTTTCAAAAGGCGTGCTTTCCAGATGAACCCATTGGCCAAACCCTCCATTCCCCCACAGGGCCTGTAGGGTGGGGAGGAGTGCCCCTCAGCTGACTTGATTCACCAGCCCTAGAACCCCTCCCCTCCCTCACCCCGTCCTGTCTTACTTCCTTTCCCTTTGTGGGAACTGGGAGGCTGGAAAGGACATTTTTCTAAAAATAACAATTCAAAGCAAAAAGAAGAACTTTTAAATCTGAAAGTAGGATTGACCCGAAGGAGGCTAATTCAATCAGGGAGCAATCTATTTGTGCAGAATTCCCAGGACACTTGAAAAGTTAACTGGGTTCCCTGACTTTGTCACCAGATTATGAGCAAGGGCATTTCTTTTTCCACCCATTTCTTCAATTAAACAATTTATCAACAAGTGCTTATTGACATCTTCTAGGAATCTAGCCCTTTGTTATGGATTTAGAATAGGAGACAGAAGGAATGGGAGACATTCATTCTTTTAACAAGACTTGAGTGCCTACTGTGTGTCAGGCCCTCAACCTACAAAGGCTAAGACTCCATCCTTGCTGAAGAACTCAGTCTAGTAGGAAGGGTACATAAATAGACCAGTTTCTCAACCTCACCACTGTTGGCATTTGGGGCCAGATGACCCCTTGTCATGGGACTGCCCATGTGTTGTAAGATGCTTTGCCACACCCCAACCTCTACCTACTAAAGCACCTTCCCCCAATTTGTCACAACCAAAAATGCCCCCAGATATTGCCAAATGTTTTCTGGAGAACAAAATCGCTGCCCCTAGCCCCCACTGAGAAACAATGATATAGACAAATATTTGCAATATAATATAATAAATGTAGTAGCAGGGTTAGATACAAATTATGGGTATTGCACAAAAGAGAGCCTGAACTCAATCATGATTGCCTAAGAAGGAACTCAGAGGAGATGATTCTGAATAGGGCCTTGAAAAGAAAGTAGGATCTCAGTAGGTAGACAAGAAAGCCTACGGGTAGGGTGGTGCCATTCAGGCAACCCCCCCAAAAAATATATATATATATATAGTGTGTATGTGTGTGTGTGTGTGTGTGCAAAAGGCAAAAAATGACAAAAGAAGTGCAAGCACATGTAGGTATGAGAGATGGCCAGTGTGAGAGGCAGCCAAATTACTGGTGGCCTTGGTAACAGAAAATAGTCTTGCCTCTTTTCAGCTGAAAAATATGGGTATGAATGAAATATTTTAAGCAGGACTTTGATATGAATAAAGGTTTTAATTTTTTTTAATCCCACTGACAGAAGGACATTGCCACTACTCTAAGGAAAATTGAAATCTAGCATGGAAAAAAGACACATAGGCAATGTTACTAACCATATGGTAACATCTCATACAGACAATAAATAGAATATGTCAGAATAATCATTATTAGTATGCTAAAAAAATTAACATCTTATGAATAATATTAATGTTATTGTTAGTATTGTGGCTTTTGTTTTTAGGAAAGTAGCCTCTGGTTCTTTCACCCCCAGACTGTGGGAAGTTTTTCAAAGTCAGGATGGTGTCTGGTTTTTCTTTATGCCCTAATGCCTAGTAAAGAGTCTGGCATGTTGCAGAGCCTTGATAAATATCACTGGATGAATGATACTCTAGACTAAGGGTCAGCAAGCTTTTGTAAAGAGCCACATAGTAAATAAAAAGGTTTTGTGGGCCAAGTGATCTGTGTCCCAACAATTTAGCTCTGCCATTGTTGTGTAACTGTAGCCACAGGTTGTGTGTAAATGTATGAGCAAGACTCTGTTCCAATAAAATTTCATTTATAAAAACAGGTAGCAGGATGGATTTGGCAACTTTTGCTGCAGATAAAGATATTCTCAATGTGTTAAAGATGGGCAACTACTCAGGAATATTTTCCCCAAACTAAACGTCCCCACACATACAGGGAAGGAAATCGCTTCATCCTGACCTCAGCTAAGTGATCTGCTCTTACAGACACATGTAACCAGTAGCTCTAATAAACTTAAAGTGATAGAGCACTAGAAACAAAAGATCTAAATTAATCCCCCCCCTTTTTTTTACTGCTAAGAAAAGAAGGCTAGTTTGGTCTGATACAACACATGTGGAGGAGAAAAATCAACCCCAGTGACTTCCAGGTTCAGAATTCATGTATGTTCACTGCCTCATTCTTGTCAGAAGTAAGCGAGGGAGATAGTCTAGGATTAGAAATGAAGCATTCATGAAGCCAAGCTAAGGTGGGACGTTTGGCATTTTATCTTGCATCACACCCAGTGCCAGGGGGCTGCAGACCCAGCAGTGTCTGTGCTTAACACCAAAGCCAGGGCCACTTTAGGGTTCCACAAAGTACTGGGGAAAAATGAGTGTCCAGCACCTGACTCAACCATGTACACAAAGCAAGAAAGAATCTATTGAACTTGGATTCATTGATAAGGGGCGCCTGGACACCAGCAGCCTTGACAATGGCATTCCTTTCAATAACATTGGATCCTAAGACTCAACTCAGGAGATCGTTCAGAACCTACTTACCACTAATTTGGCAAAGAGATGTCCTTGAGTACTGTAATTTGGCTCCCAGCATAGAAATGACTTTCTAGCACAATACTAGCTATAATATTGTCTGAATCTCTTTGATACTTAAAGCTCTCAGGCCAGCTTCTTGTCTTAGCCTCCCCCTCACCCCAAGATAAAGACAATATTCAGTATTTTCTGAATATTGGGGTAATATATTAAGGACATATATATATATAAGGGCAAGAGGAGCTGACCTGGACAATAGTTCTTCCCAGTTTGTGCAAAAGCCCAGTGTTTCTCTCTCCCTGATGAGCCTGTCACTGCATGAATAAGCAGTGTAGTTGGAAAAACCTGTGTTCTTTATTGATTTCATTTTTTATTGTAATCTTTAGGGTGGCTCCCATTCAAAGATTCCAAAGTGGCTAGATAGACAAGACAGCTTGCAGAAATGGCATCTCAAGTGGGAAACATAACAGGAATTTAGGAATCCAGTGTCAAAATCTTCCTTGAAACAATCTGAAAGAGAGAAAGGCAGAGTTAGAATTTCTATCAAGGTAAAATCCCAGGTTCATTCCACAACAGGACAACAATATAAGATGGTATCTTCCCACCTCCTGTCAATAGCTCCTGATTTGTTGAAGTGAACCACCCCATACTTAATGTCTTGGTAAATCTGGATTATCAAACCAGCACAGCCATTTTATATAAACTGCTTTACTTAAACCTACACACCCCAAACTCACACTCAAGTGAGAGATCCTTGCTAGAAGCTTAAACAAGTCAATATGGTAATCTACATTTTCATTGAAAAGGTTTTTATGGTTGGATGGCACCCTCCAAACAGAGAAGTAATAACACAAAAGACCCCCCACCATGCAGCTGCTTATGCTGTTCAAATGTGTGCAACCTCTTAGAGACATTAAGATTATTTTGAAAGTGCTAACTTAAAATAAATTTGACCTCAAGAGAGTCGCTGCTATGTTTTAATTTAGGAACTACCTGAAAACATAGACAGTGGGAGGCACCTTTTATTTTTTTGTCTCACACAATTTTTGGAATCAATAAGAATGAACTGGGCAGCTGGCAGGCTCAGACAGTAGAGCATGCAACTTTTGCTCTCAGGATCATGAGTTCAAGCCCCAAGTTGGGCATAGAGCTTATTTTAAAAAATAAATAAATAAAAATTTAAAAGATGGGTGGTGTTTCTAGTGATTCATCATATAAAATGTTACAATACCTAGCATCCTGTCTATACATTGCCATCTCCCCACCTTAGCCCCTAAAAACTCTTAGTTGTGGTATTTGTCCCAAGTTCCCAACAGGAAGCAATTTATCTCTCAGGGATGACCTAACTAAGGCAATATCTGGCAGTGTCCAGAGACATTTTTCCTTGTCAAGGCTGGGGACAAAGTTGTTACTACTCTACCTGTTCCCATGGGTACAGAGCAGGGGTGCTGCTAAACATCCTACAGTGTACAGGGCACATCCCCCAGCAAAGAATTATCTGGCCCCAAAGGCAATAAAGCTGAGGTTGAGTATGTATTTATTTGGATATGTGATTTATTTGAATATATGATTATTATAAACCATCCCCCGCAAAAAAAAAGAAAGAAAACTGAGGGCCATTTTAGACTGCATTCACAGTATCTACACTAAGAGAGTTAATATTGTTCACATATGAGGCACTGGTCTCCTGTCTTGGAAAAGTGCTGCTCAGGAGTATGGAGCAGTAGGAGGCTGAGAAAGCTCTCTGGACACAGTCCGTCTATGGAAGGCCAGAACAGCTCCAAAGTCTGTCTGGATTTGGGCACTCTTTTCAGCAGAGGGCATAACATCAATTAACCTTTCTAGGAAAGACGATTGAAGATGTGAATGAGAAAGAAATCGAGGATAGACTGATGTTGCTTTGTGACCTTATGAAACTCTACAGAATACTTTAAATTCTGGAAGGGATACATTAAGCTTCCTCAGGACCAAAAAGTTGATACCAAATATAAAATAAAAGGCAGTGATTACAATACACTGGGGAGTTGTTTCTGCACATAGAAAATAATATCTAAGGTCTTGTCTGAACAATGGATCTAAAATGTTTTAATTAAAATATTTTTTATGATTATAAAAGTGATACATGTCTAGGACAATGCTGGGACTGGACCCCAGGCAGAGGTGCAGCATATGGAAGGGCTCAAGAATGAGAAGCACTTGACACCCTCAGAAGTTGGAAAACTTCAGGTAAGTTATATGCATGTGGCAAAATGCCAGGGGAGGGAGTAGTAGGATCATGAGGACTGAGCCTGCCTAATCTGACAGCAGGAACATTTGCCTGCTGCTTGAACAGTCCTCACAATGGCTCATCTGAGACCACTGACAGTGGTTCTGTGAATGCACCAGTACCCAAAAATGCAATCAGGGTACCCAGATCAACATTGCAAACTCACTCAAAGTCACTCAAAGTCTTCATCTCCCGCCTTGAAGTCTGGGCTGGGTTATTTCTCAATCACCTTGGTTCTCCTCATTTGGGCATGAAGATAGTTCTTCTTGATGGAAAATATAGGAACAAAAAATAGGGTCGAGAGCTGTTTTTCTCCTTTCCCTCTGTCAGCACACCACCTGCCTTAAGCAGGCGCCTGGGCCTCCTCATTCTTCTCTTCCCTCCAAACCAGTACCTGCTGAAGATACTTTGGATTCAGCTCTGCCCCTTTTGTAGGTCTCACTACCTTAGGGACTTGGCCTTCCTGACTCCTCCTGATCTGTGCCTCTTCTTTGCCTTCATCTTTGGGGATAAACATCCTCTTCCACATTTAAACATTCTTTTTCTACCAAGCCCATCAGAAAATTCCTAGTCTAGTCCCTTTAGGTTTCTTCATGTGTTAGAGGAGAGCACACATCCTTGGACAAGGGGCAGGGCTTACTGTCTCTGAGCTCATTCCTCCCTTTCCATGACCTACTACCTTCTCACCTCCTTGAAGGTCAGACTGCCAAAATCTACACCTGGCAAGGCTGTACCCATTAACCCAAGCCCATTCACTCCATTTGCAGACCCATTTTTGTTTGTCACAGCTGGGGAGGAAAGTGTTACTGGCATTGAGTGGGTAGAGAGCAGGAAGGCCACTGAATATCCTACAGTGTACAGAACTCCTCCCCCCAGCAAAAGGTTATCTGGGCCTAAAGTCAATAAAGCTGAGGTTGAGACCGGAAAGGAAGGAGTATCCAAAACTGGAATCATGTACAAAAATACATAAAGGAACTAGGGAGATAACCAGTGCCCAAATGGTAACCAAATGTAGTTCAAGCTAGATGAGTCATGGGTACAGTAATATTATCCCAATCTGTATGAAGGAGGGTTTCAGGAACCAAGCAAGGAATGATTCTGTGTCCCATGGGGGAAACCAGTAAGTGTTAAGGAAAGTTAGATTTGTGTGGGGGGTGGGGAGCAAGGTGAAGGGCAGCTTTGCAGGCCCAGGTTTAAGGCTCTATCTGACACAGACAGAGTTATTAAAATTATCAGAATGGAAAGGGACGCCTGGATGGCTCGGTTGGTTAAACATATGCACTCGGCTCAGATCATAATCCCAGGGTCCTGGGATCACGTTCACATGGGGGTCCTTGCTTAGCGGGGAGTCTGCTTCTCCCTCTGTCTCTGTCCCCCCTTGTGCTAGCTTGTTCTCTCTCGCTCGCTCGCTCTCTGACAAATTAATAAATACAATCTTTCAAAAAATTATCAGGGTAGGAGAAGGGGAAAATTTTCCTACTACCAGGAATTTGAGTCAAAATTACCTCAATCACCCCATGACTGTGGCCATAAAAAGCACTCCCAATATTCTTTAATGTTTCTGTGATTCCTGAGAAGGTTATGTCCCACAGATACCTCAGCCTCTAGTTCCTTCATATCCTGAAAAGAGGCTTATCATACATCCTAATCTCACAACATCGAGAGCTCTCCCCTATGCCCAAAGAAATCCATTGATCAGATCAGGACTTACATGTTTAGAAACCATGCAGACATTTCTGTGGAGTCACTGAAAATCCCCAAGCATGATCTGCCTCTCACTGCCTCCTTGCTCCCTCTCCACTAGCCGTCTCCCATCAGCATCTCCTCCAATCTTTACAGGACCCTCTGGAAGCTCCAAATTCTTCTTCTTCATTCAGAACAGCTTTGAGAGATAACTCCTTGATTTTGAGAGCTGGTCAGTACCAGCTCTGTGACATTGGCCTAGTTACTTACCCTCTCTTAATCTCAGTCCCTCTAACTATAAAATGGGAATTTTCAAAAATGAAAAAGCAAACTACAAATAAGAATGTGGTTTTTTTTTCTCCTAGAGAAAATTAAAAATTAAAAAGCAAAACAAAAAAATGGAAATTTTCATAATACCCACTCTGAGGTTGATGAAAACTTCTAAAAATGCTAGCACAGCATCAGGCACATAGTAAGCACTCAGTGAATGTAAGCCATTATTATCCTTAATATGAGTTCCTAAAGCCATGTGTTCTTGACAACCATTACCCATCCTAAAGGCCAAGGAAATTGCTTTTCCAAGTGAGTAAAGAAATATTTCTCTACTTGTTACCTGGAGAATGAGGAACCCTCACAATACCTGACAAGGCACTGAAAATTTAAATTAACTCGGTTTCTATGTGTGTGTGTCTCTCTCCCTCTTCCTCTGTCCCTCCTTCCTTCCTTCACTCTTTCCCTCTGTCTCCCACCATACCTCTCTCTCTCTCAATCTCACTCTCTTTCTCTCTCTCAATCTCTCTTCCTCCTCCTCCCTCCTTCTTTCTCTCTCTCTCTCCAGCTCTTTCTCACCACCCACCCCCTGTCTGCCTTTCTCTGTCCCCTCTTTCACTCTCTCTCTGGCAGATCATTCTCTTACCTTGGGACTGGACTCCTCGTTTCCATGTACCTACAACAGCAGCTCCCCCAGGTCCTTGATGCTGTGCCATCTGGGCTTAGCTTTGCTCTTCTTTTGGCAACCTTGCCAACACTGTCTGATGAAGACCCCAGGCTGCTTCTTCAAAGTCCCAAGGCTAAACACAGTGACTCAGTTTAAATGAGGTGTCCACACTTGGTCTGCTTAGCTGTGGCAAAAGGACAGGACAATCTAACACAACATGGCCCTGAACCTACCAGTTAGCAGAGAAATGGGAATGCATGCAAGCAAAGGATGTGGCTGACAACCCACTTACATTTATCAAAACAAGAGTCCTGGTCCAAGATGACATGTGCCTGCTGGGCACACAGAGCTGGGCTCTAGAGGAAGCCACCCCAGGCTTCAGTGACATATCAGCCTCTGGGTTTCCCCAGTGGTTCTGAGTTTACACATATTCTCCTGCCATGTCCAGAACTGGATCAGGCACTGAGAGGTCAAAACCTAGTGCAAGACATCAGTGCCATTCACTAAACAGGCAAGCATGTGAAAGGAAGGAAGGCTTTTAACCTCCAAACCAAAGTGTGTCACCCCTTTAGAATTCCTTCCTCTCTAGCATTTCCCAAACAATATTTGAAGAAGGACAGATATCCTTGAGTCATCTCCAAGTGTTTCTCAACTCACTTCCTTTAAAGGACCCATTCACAGAAAGGCTTCAAAATCCCTGTAAGGTCTATCTTCTTGTGCACATTAGCACATTAGCACACAAAAGTTCTGAAAAGTCTGCAGGAACAAACCCAGCATTGTCAAACTATTTTTGATGAAAGAACTATTTTCTTAAAAGATTTTCTTTATTTATCTGAAAGAGAGAGAGAGCATGAGAGGGGGGGAGGTCAGTAGGAGAAGCAGACTCTCCGCTGAACAGGGTGCCCAATGATGGACTCAATTCTAGGACTCCAGGATTATGATCTGAGCCATAGGCAGTTGCTTAACCAGCTGAGCAACCCAGGTACCCCCAAGAAATCTTTTTTAAATAGAACATCTATTAACATCAAATAACATAACAGTTTGGGTAAAGCTACCCAATAGTGTTCAGTTTTATTCTGCCTTCTTCTGAGGGGCTGATTATGTTCCTATATAATCCACCTTAATATACTGTAAGCTTTGAGGGCACAGAACACTGACTCTTACCTGGCTTTGCTTCCCTGCACTGCTTGGCTTCTCCAGCAAAACCCATTGCAGACTGTACCTCCTTCTTTGAACTCCCTCTTCCATCTCACTTGGCTTTTACCTTCAGTGGCTTCATATCTTACTCCATACTCTGATATTCTGCCCCCAAATTTATTCCTCACCATCTCCTTTTCTCCTTGAGAAACAGGGTGCACACATCGTCCAACAGCTGCCCCATCTACATGTTCTCTCACTCCTGCTTTGGTCCTGCAGCTCCCTATTCACTGATCATGTAATGGGCCCCTATTCTGGCAGGGATATGCCCCTGGGATTGGGGGTATAAGGAGGAATGAGCCTCATTCCTTATGAGTTCCCAGTCTGAACAGGGTGTCAGGATATGTAAACATTAAGGACAGTGTGACTGGTGACGGATAAAGATCCACAGGCTGCCAGGAGCAAACAGAAAAGGGAAGCATGAGCCAGCCTGGAGGGATGAGGGAAACCCAGCTTATTGAGAGGAGGCCTGGGGTGAATGAAGCCTCAAACAAATAGTAGGAAGGGAGTAGGGCTCCAGTGTAAGGGAGGCAGCTGAAGCAGTCCAGTCAATGTACACAGAAAACCAAGAGCAGTTTGATGTTGCTGCAGTCCCATATTGGATGCAGGGAGGAGTAGAGAGGAGCCCTAAAAGACTGGCCCGGGTAGGGTCTTGTCAGACGCAATGAGGACTCTGCACTTGTTGGTATAGATTGTGAGCTCCACTGGTGGGTTTACTCACACTGGTGACTTCTCTAGTGCATATCTTAGATCACTTGTGCAGCTGGGTCAAGCCAGGTGGTGAATCCAGAGGGAAACCAAATCCTGAGCAGATGGGGAGAAGAGACAGGACAATGGATATTTATGAGGGAAATCAGTTGTACTTCACTGAGCTTCTCTAACTGGATGCTGCCTGTCATGCCTCATTGTTTATTTACTCAGAATCACCATCTTTTCACCCAAACATCTCTCCCCATCTGTTTTCCCATTTTTCTTTGTTTTTTCAAGTCTCCAGGCCAAGAACCTTAAGGCTACTTTTGATTCCTCCTTTTCCATGTCCCATTAGTCCTTCCTTCATCCATGTCCTCCGTCTCTGTCCCTCCCTCTCCATCCAGTGGCCTCCTCCCTAGCCCAGCCTGCAGCATACTGGAATATTGGTCTTGTAGTCTCCTGTTAGGCCCCCTTGTCAGCATCCCCACTATAAGTCACTCTCAAAGCAATGACACACATTTTTCTTTTGCCTTGCATGACATGGCCCTTAGACATATTTACACTTCTCTCTCCGTAAATCTTTGATTTCAGCCAAACCCATCTTCTCAGTTCCCCACCCCTGCAATTGTACTGTTTCCCTATCCAGAGCGCTGTCCTCTCTCTCTGCTTGGACCTGAAGCCTAACCCATTGCCACCTTCTTGGGAAGACTTTCCTCTGAACAGTTGTATCTGTACCTTCTGCTCCTTCTTCTTGGACCCTGACCATGTACTTTCCATGTACTTTCCTGAAATTTACCTCTATGTTTAGGTCTTATTTTGCCAGCTAAACAGTAAACCCTGAAAGAAGAGAGAGTTTATTCTTCGTTTTGGCCCCTCTTCCTCTAATATACACAGAAGGGGCATATTAATGTTGCTGATAAGAGACTTTATGCTCTTACTCACTCTATAGTCCACTATTAGCCAACCATGCTCTCCCATGAGTGGAGTGATTTTCTGAGATTCCAACAGTGGGGAAGTGACTCGGGCAATAGGGAGAATCTGGATCATTGACTTTTTCTATAATCTCTGTAAGTACTAGAATTTTTAGTTCTCTAATTTGCTACAAAATAACCCAAACCTGATCCAACAAATAGCAGCTCTCAGGAGATTATAGACTGTGAGGTACTGTGTTCTGAGTGTGTTCTAAAATCATGATAAAACTTAGTGAAGATTTTTCTACCTTGCTCTTGACTGTCTTCTGATAGGCAACCAAAAGAAAAGACCCAGATTCAAATCTTCCCTTCATCTTCAAGTGAACTTATTAGGAAGAGCTGAAGTGTGTCTCTTCACAGAGCTGCAAAACCACAAAGATGTCAACTTACAGGCTCTGAGTGGGAGGCTTCTCCCTGAAGAGTTTGCACTTTTAATGCAATTGATGGGTTCTGTTACTCTACCAAGAGGAGTTGAAACACTAGTGGAGGCCAGTTAGGGCAGAGATTTGTGAGAACGTCTTCTTCACCTCCGAGGATACTTCTGCAGGAGCAGACGAAATTCAAACCTGTCCCTTGAGGTCTTCTGGTCTATCTTCCTACCCAACATGCCATATGCAATTGGTAATTTACAAATAAATCTGATCCACAAAAAACAAACAAACAAACAAAAAACAGTACTCTAAACAACACTGGAAATGACCACGTCCATTTTGTACCACACCACCAATTCCCAGCATGGTATGTCTTCCAAATGAGAAAGAGGCCATATATGAAAACAACCAATATAAATAACTATAGCTTTTACAACTTTAACCTAAAACATAAGTAACTTTTAAAAAGTAGCAATTGTTTTAAATAAAGTCCTTAGAAATATATATATGTATAATAGTCTTTGTAAAAAATCTCATTATTTTCAAAGCAAATGTTTCATGCAAAGGAAATAGCAGTGTTGAGCTGGAAGGTGGAATTTCATTGGGAAAATCTGAATCCAAATAGAAGAAAGCTATTACCCTAATGTGAATGATTCACTTATTAAGAAGCAGGAAGCTTATTCATAAGAGGAGAACATCTATTCATTGCTCACTGACTTAATGATATTCATATTATTCCTTGTAGTTCTACAATTAACCTTTAGTCATGCCATTTTTTCTTACATAAGAATTACCTAGATCATATATAAAACTTGTGTATATATGCATGGTCTTTGATCTAGAGCACCCATCCACACAGGACTAATAACATATGATTGTGAAATTCTAAGGAAGGCTGGAATTCTCTGTGATGTTGGAGACATAAGATCATTACATTTTGGTGTTGTTATTCTGAGCGGTAGTGCTTTCAGTTTAATTATTGGTGGCAAATCTCTTAGCTGAGTGATTCTTTTAAGGATGACTGTTATATTAAGACAAATGGATCTATTCCTAGGCCTGGTACGTACAGTATGTAAAAAGTCTGAACATTTAATCAAATTGTATGGTTAATCCTCTAATTGCCCACTGAGAAACTGTTTCAGGAATAATTATAGTACCCGGTCCTATTCATATGCATTGCTAATCCTTTTAAAAATCTTATGAAGCTATTTGCCTCAACAATACCCTGAGGCTGAAGTTGTTATGAGTTTGATAGACATTTGCTGTAAATTACTGCCTTGGACACACACACACACACACACACACACACACACACACACACATTTCCTGCCCACTGAATTTTAAGTAAGTGTAAACTCATGAATTTTTACCTCAGCACTTCATATATGTCACTTTTTTCCCAGAGGAGTGGGGAGTCAACACTAGTAAAGATCAACTAGACTGAGGAAAATGCACACTCTTCCCATGCCTCTTAGCCTAGCTAAATTCTTTTACCCCTGAATTTAGAGGTCAATGCTAAAGACCCAAAATGAAGTCAGACCGTCTCCTTTCTGCTCTCCTGGTGAGCTGGGCCTCCTTCTTCCAAGCAAGTACCAACTGCTGGTGTTTTAGGGAAGTGAATAAGGCTTGATTCTATTTGCAAGGGACTTGCAGGTGTATAACTACAAAATGGTAAGGTCTCTATTAATCTTCAAACAGTGGAGGCCAAAGAATGGGCTGGACCTGAAGAAATCTGGGACGGTTTCAGAGAGAGGGTGAGCAAAAGCAGGAATAATTTAGGCCACTTTCCAAAGAATCTCCCATGGGCTGCCTATCAGAATAGGCAGCTAACCATGATTATTGTTTTAAACCAAGTGGAATAAGCAGGTATAAATTATGTGAGTCTTTAATACAAAAAAAAAAAAAAAAGACAGAACTGGTCAGCTCCAGTTAAAAAAAAAAAAAATATGGCATTTTTTAAACCCGCACCCCCTTAATTTTTCATTTTTGGTTCTTACCATAAACAGTCTCCTCTCCTCCAAAGCCCATACAACCAGATGGACTAAGAGAAGCCAAGACCTAAATCAAGGACAGGAGAACATAAGAAAGGGGGAGTGGGAAGCAGAGCTAGCCACCACCAACAGGGAACAAAGTCAGAACCTGGTTTTTGGGCTTTAATGACTCTGTAGTTAGTGTGTCTGTGAGAGAGAAACTGTGGTTATATAATATAGGATAGAGGGCATCAGGGAAAAATTATTCTTTCTTCTGTTGACATAAGACAGTAAAGGGAAGAAAAGAACTTAATTTTGCACTCTAATATGTACATATTAATTGTAGTCTCATGTGAGAATTGATTGTCTCTCGTGGATAACTATCCTAAGCATAATAACTATTAGGTATGACAGTACATGTCACATTAAATTTGTTTTAAGTTTTGGCATCACAATTCCGGACTTCAAGCTCTATTACAAAGCTGTCATCATCAAGACAGCATGGTACTGGCACAAAAACAGACACATAGATCAATGGAACAGAATAGAGAGCCCAGAAATAGACCCTCAACTCTATGGTCAACTAATCTTCGACAAAGCAGGAAAGAATGTCCAATGGAAAAAAGACAGCCTCTTCAATAAATGGTGCTGGGAAAATTGGACAGCCACATGCAGAAAAATGAAATTGGACCATTTCCTTACACCACACACAAAAATAGACTCCAAATGGATGAAGGACCTCAATGTGCGAAAGGAATCCATCAAAATCCTTGAGGAGAACACAGGCAGCAACCTCTTCGACCTCTGCTGCAGCAACATCTTCCTAGGAACAACGCAAAAGGCAAGGGAAGCAAGGGAAAAAATGAACTACTGGGATTTCATCAAGATCAAAAGCTTTTGCACAGCAAAGGAAACAGTTAACAAAATCAAAAGACAACTGACAGAATGGGAGAAGATATTTGCAAACGACATATCAGATAAAGGACTAGTGTCCAGAATCTATTTTATTTAAATACTAAGTCTTATTCTTGTTGTTCAATCTTCTTTTGCCTTATTAACATGCTTATCTGTTCATAACTCTAAAAACACAGAGGTAACATCATTTCAGCCCAATTGGATGACACCTCCAGTATGTTCTTTCTCTCCTTTTCTCCAGTCCCTCACCATTTCCATTCTCTAGGAGAATGACAATACGTGTAATGAATAGGATAGTAGGGTAAATTGTTTTAAAGATCTAAAAGAATACAAAAAAACTAATATTATGTCACGTATAGATATTAAGAAAAGTTCACTAGGAATTATACAACAGATGTTTTATCAGACTAAATGACTTCTGTAACATCTCACACAATATCAAACAAACAAACAAAAGGTTCACAAGATTACAACTCCATTAACTAACTGAATAATCCCAGAGCAGGAGGAGAAAAAAAAAAAAGAAGAAGAAGAAAATAAAAAAAAAAAAAAACAGAAAGTATGAGGGGATCCCCAAATCCTCTGAAAGTACGAAGGGATCCCAAATCATCCCTGACATTGACCCTATAATGTATGTTTCTGTGTGATGGATGCTAATATAATGAAAGTCATCCAATTTTTTCCCCACTTCACAGCTCAAACAACTGTTTGAATATCATAGTTTTTAATCCAGTGCATTATGCTAGATAAGGGCTGAAGGTGCTTCAGGGGAAGGACAGGCATCCCAGGAGTCTTCAGGAGGCATTTGGAATGGCCATATGGAAGAGACACTGGCATCACATTGTTCAATTTCAACTCAACTAGCCACTTCTTTCACTCCAAAAAACAACAACAACAGGAACAACACCCCAAAATACAAAAATCAGTGGCCAAAAAGTTCAAGTGCAATTATATGAACACCAAAACATAGTCATAAAAACTCAGAAGCCCCTGGTTTTAATGAGATACCAGGGAGCTGGTAACCTTTATTTGGCATCAAACATGAACTTCCATGCCATGCTTCAAACATGTACACCTCATCATATAATAAAGACCAAATATCAAATCACAAAAACTAAGCTATTACTTGAGAAGTTGCTGCTTACCCACTCAGGGCTTTTATCTGTGGGTGGAAGGATGGGGTCACATGGCTTTAACTGGGAAGACAGGAGGAGCACTGGGAAGTTAATGGGCTTTGGAGCCTGAAGGCCAGAGCTAATTCTCAGCTCTGCTTACTTACTAATTTTGTAACCTTGGGCAGGTTACTCAGACTCAACTTACTCGTCTACAAAATGGAAGTAATCACAGTGTTCTGTCCTGATAAGGTTGTTGTGAGGTTTTACACCTAAAGTGACACATAGTTTCATATGAGTTTCCTCCCTCCCACTTACATGAGATTCAAGCAAGTCTCTCTCTTCTAATTTTTCTTGTTTTTAAATGAGAATCAGTAAAAACTGCTACCATGTTCTGCCCATAGATGCCATGAAAGCAATTATACAATTGTTTCTGTAATTCATAAACATTTATCTTCTAAGAGTGAGGAATTACTTATTATCTTCTTATTATCTTATTAGAATTATCTTCTAAGAGTGAGGCATGTGATTTCCTCCCCAAAATAACAGAAACTTATTCTTCTACCTACACTTACCCACTTGTGATAAGAACATTATTACGGCCATGTTGCTGGATAGAAAATTGCTATTTAAAGCTAATGAAATAGAGAAACATCTGTTTCTGTGTTCGGTTAAATTACCAAAGTTCCCATTTCTATTGTAGAAACTCACCTGTGATAGCAGCCTCCAAGATAGGCCTCAAAGGCCCCCCATCTTTTTCTAGTCCTCTCCTATGCTATGCAGGACGTAATCTGTAAACCAATAGAATATGGCAGAAGTAACGGTAAAAAGCCCTCAGGGTCTGTCTTCTATCTTGAACCACTGCTTGGAGAAAAGCAGCGCCCCCATCCTGAGGATATGCAGGCAAACTTTGCAGATGTCCACAGGACAAAGAGCTGAAATCCCAGCCAACAGGAAGAGACACCTGCTAACAACCACATGAAGTGAATTCTCCTTCAGTTGAGCATTTAGATGACTACATCCCTGGCTTGACTATATCTTGATGATAGAGCCTGAGCTAGAACCCCCTAGCTAAGCACTCCTGGATTCCTGGCCCACTGAAACTGTGATATAATAAGTGTTTGTTGTCTTAAGTTGCTAAGTTTGGGATAATTTGTTACTCAGTGGTAGGTAACTAATATATTACTCAATCAAAACATACAATCATACACATACATATATGTGTACACACATATTCATTAGGAAATCCTTAGCATGCTACTTCAACCTAATAATTATATTGTATTCTGGACTCCGGCCCTACAGTTGTTTATACAGAGGTACCATAATAATGATCCCTTTTCGTTCTTCAGTCAAAAGACTTTAGTCGCTAGTGTCCAAGATGTACTCATCTCACAAAAAATTCCATCATACATCAAAAATCAATTCAGGTTGAAGATAAGAGTTCCTCTTGGCTTCCATATCTTTATCAAAAGAAGGACAAATATAAAGGAAAGTATTTGGCCTACTAAATATAAAAGGCCTCATTAGACTTTTTCCACGGAATGAAAGGAGAATCCAAATTTTACAATCTCTAGAAAATTTGCTAAGAATGGTCAGGAATCAGTGAATGCTTGGTGCATTGTCTGTGATTGAAAAGATTTTTCTGAAACATTTATAATATGGGTTATTATCAAAAATAAATCAAAGAAAAAATGGACAATTTATGCATATAGTAATTGTTATGTTTTGAAATACATAGATTTTGTAAGAATCTAAAGATATTGACTAGTCAATTAGCCATCAGAAAGGATGAACACTTACCATTTACATCAATGTGGATGGAACTAGAGGGGATTATGCTGAGCAAAATAAGTCAATCAGAGAAAGATAATTATCATATGGTTTTACTTATATGTGGAATATAAGAAACAGGGCAGAGGATCATAGGGGAAGGGAGGGACACCTGAATGGAAAGTCATCAGAGAGGGAAAAAAACCACAAGACACTCTTAACTATAGGAAACAAACTGAGAGTTGCTGGAGGGGAGGTGGGTGGAGGGATAATTGGGTGATGGGCATTAAGTGGGGGGCACATGATGTGGTGAGCATTAGGTGTCATATGTGAGTGATGGATTGTTGAATACTACATCTGAAACTAATGACATATTGTATGTTGGCTAATTGAATTTAAATTTTGAAAAGGAAGGGAAAAAAAGACATGATATTCAGTATTTATGTAAAACACATATATAATAAGTACATTTATGAAAGATTTATTTAAAAGATTAAGCCTCAGATCTGTCATGACCTATTAAATTCTACATCCATCATTTAGTTAATCCCCAAATTCTTTGCCATCATCACAAGATGAAACACCTTTGATCAACAAAATGATTTGTTTATTTATGTAAAATGAATCATGAAGTAAAACTTTATTTCTGGTTTAGACTATGAAATTCATTAAGTGAGTAATGCTGTAGTGAAATACAGTGCTCTACATATTAGTGGTAATGACATTAACTAAAAATGTTGGAGGCAGACAAAATGTAGAATACATAAGTGTACTGTAACTGGTTAAATTTTTTTTTTAAGATTTTATTTATTTATTTGACAGACAGAGATCACAAGTAGGCAGAGAGGCAGGCAGAGAGAGAGGAAGGGAAGCAGGCTCCCGGCTGAGCAGAGCTCCCGATGCGGGGCTCAATCCCAGGACCCTGGGACCATGACCTGAGCCGAAGGAAGAGGCTTAACCCACTGAGCCACCCAGGAGCCCCTAACTTGTTAAATTCTGAAGAGCTGGTCTGCAATTTGAGTTATTAAAGCTGTTTTCAAACAAGTCTGGCATGCTTTATTCTGGACTTTAGTGTATTATATAATGAAAACCTCCATTGTAATTCTATTCATAAAGCAGAGCATTGCTTATGGACCTTTAGGAAGGAAAGTGGGCTTGAAGAAATGTGGTATTATTCTTTGGACTCAGGGGAAAAAAAAAAAAAAAAACCCAGACCCAGCATCATCAAATCAGCCAAGAACAAGAACTTTCTGCAACCTACAGCAGTTAAAGTTCAGACCTGAACACTTAGAAATTTCCTGAAATTCCAGCTCCTTTTCAATTCAAACTTGAATCCACAGAATCCAATGAAGATAAAACACTTCGGAATGTCTCAAAACTCAGGAACTCAAAGTAATTAAAACTAAAACCACTAAAAGTGTATCATTTAAATATATGTACAAAAAGGATTTGGCAATTTTTAACATTCATTAATGGTTTTTTATATTTTATTTTTTAATTAGTAACATATAATGTATTATTTGTTTCAGGGGTATAGGTCTGTGATGCATCAGTCTTACATAATTCACAGCACTCACCATAGCACATACCCTCCCCAATGTCCATCACCCAGCCACCCTATCCCTCCTACCCTTCTCCCCTCCAGCAACCCTAAGTTTGTTTCCTGAGATTAAGAGCCTCTTATGGTTTGTCTCCCTCTCTGGTTTCATCTTGTTTCATTAATGATTTTTTAATAACTTAACAAAATTGTATAGAAGGGTATTTATTCAAACCAACAAGAGGACCTATAAACAAAACCTAATGTGAAATATAAAATGTTTTGTTTTGCTCCTAAAACAGAGAATAAAGCAAAGAGTCTACTCTCACCATTCTATTCAAAATTGCACTTAAAGTCTTAGCCATCATAATAAGGTAAGAAAAAGAAATAAAAGCCACGAAGACTAAAAAGGAATAAGCAAAACTCTCTATTTGCAGATGACATGATGGTTCATTTAGAAAATCCTATGAAATGTATAATACAATGACTAAAATTTATATGAGTATTTATTGAAGTTTCAGGATTAAAAGATTAATATAAAAATTGATTATATTTTTAACACTAACATAAACCATTGGAAAAGAAATCTTTTGAATTTCATTCACATAGCACAAAAAGACATAATACTTAGGGATAATTTAACAAACAAAAACTATAAAAATATCGCTGAGAGGGGCACCTGGGTGGCTCAGTGGGTTAAGCCGCTGCCTTCGGCTCAGGTCATGATCTCAGGGTGCTGGGATCAAGTCCCGCATCAGGCACTCTGCTCAGCAGGGAGCCTGCTTCCTCCTCTCCCTCTGCCTGCCTCTCTGCCTACTTGTGATCTCTCTCTGTCAAATAAATAAATAAACCATTTGCGACAACATGGATGGAACTAGAGCGTATCATGCTTAGCGAAATAAGTCAAGTGGAGAAAGACAACTATCATATGATCTCCCTGATATGAGGAAGTGGTGATGCAACATGGGGGCTTAAGTGGGTACGAGAAGAATAAATGAAAGAAGATGGGATTGGGAGGGAGACAAACCATAAGTGACTCTTAATCTCACAAAACAAACTGAGGGTTGGTATTATGGACATTGGGGAGGGTATGTGTTTTGGTGAGTGCTGTGAAGTGTGTAAACCTGGTGATTCACAGACCTGTACCCCTGGGGATAAAAATATATGTTTATAAAAAATAAAAAATCATATTTAAAAAAATATATATATATATCGCTGAGAAAAAGAAAAACTACATAAATGGAAACATTCATGCTTCATTTATGGATTAAAAGACTTAACATAATTAAGATACCAGTTCTCCCCAAATTGAGCTACAGAATCAAGGCAATAACCTCGGTAGGTTTTTTGTGGAAATTAACAATGATTCTAAAATTTCTATAGAAATTCAGAAAACTTAGACTACCCAAAGCAATCTTGAGAAGGGAAAACAAGTTGAAGGACTTACACTATCTGACTTTAAGATATACTATCAAGCTACAGTAATCAAGAGAGTGCAGTATTAGCATAAGGACTGAAAGTAGATGAATGACACAGAATAGAGAACCTCAAAATATACTCATACTTATAAGATCATTTGATTTTTCTCTAAAGGGACTATATCAATTGAATGGAGAAAAAATAATTTTTGAAATAAATGGTACTATAATAACTTGATGTCTGTGGGGAAAAAATGCACTTTGACACCTATCTACCCCATACACACAAATTAATCTGAGATGGATCACCAATGAAAATATAAAAGCTAAAACTGTAAGTCTTTTAAAAGAGAGCATGATAGAGAGCATAAGACTATCTGAAACTTTGGGTAAGCAAAGCTTTTTTCAGATGAGATACAGAAAACAATAATAATAAAATTAATTTGGCTTTACAAAATTTAAAACTTTTGTTCATCAAAAGATATTAAGAAAATGAATAGTTTGGGGCACTGGGTGGTATAGTCAATTAAGCATCTGACTCTTGGTTTCGGTTTAAATCTTGATCTCAGGAGATCTCAGCAAAGTCTGCTTAAGACTCTCTCTCCCTCATCCTCTACCCCTCCCACCTTGCCCCCCCCCACTCAAATAAATAAATAAAATTTTAAAAAAATAAAAGAAGGGCGCCTGGGTGGCTCAGTGGGTTAAGCCGCTGCCTTCGGCTCAGGTCATGATCTCAGAGTCCTGGGATCGAGTCCCGCATCGGGCTCTCTGCTCAGCAGGGAGCCTGCTTCCCTCTCCTCTCTCTCTGGCTGCCTCTCCGTCTACTTGTGATTTCTCTCTGTCAAATTAATAAATAAAAAAATCTTTAAAAAAAAAAAAGAAAAGAAAATGAATAGACAAGGCACAGATGGAAGAAAAAAATTGCAAAACATATATTTTGGTTATATGAAGAATCCCTAAAACTCAATAAAAAGAAAAATAAAAGAAAGAGATTTCAACATTTCACAAAAGAATAAATATACAATGAGAAAATGTTAAACATCACTAGTCATCAGGGAAATGCAATTAAAACTATTATGAAATACCACTATGGACTAACTAGAAGATATAGAACTGAGAAAAGATTGACAATGCTAAATATTGGTGAGGATTTGAAGCAATCAGGGAGAAGTATAAAATGGCATGGTCACTTTGAAAAGAGGATCTTGCCATTTCTTAAACTAAACATGCATCTACACAGAAATTCCACTTGTAGGTGATTTACCCAACAAAAATGAAGGCATATTTCTACCAAAAGACCTGTATGAGAATGTTTATAATGGCTCTATTTATAATAATAGCCAAAAAGTGAGATCAGCCCAGGTGTCCATCTGTCGGAGAATGGATAAAGTAATTGCTGTATTCATCCAATAGACCACTATTTAGGGACTTAAAAAGAAAATGAACTTCTGATATGTACCATGACACACATGAATCTTAAAACCATTTTGCTAAGTGAAAAATGGCTTACACAGAGCAAATGATGCATTATTCTATGTATACAAAGTTCTACAACAAGAACACTTCATCTGAGGATGCTGGAGGTGGAGCTTGGTAGGTGTGATGGAACTTTTTTGGGCAATGGTTGTAATGCTCTATGTTTTGATAGGGATAAGCACTTCTGTCAAAACCCAGAGAACAGTACATTTAGGTTTGCTTTTCACTTTTTCTAAATTTTATCTCAAAAGAGAATAACCTGTAAATGAATAACAACCTATCTTAAGACTAAGAAGTTATGAGAAAAATGATACTCTTGAAATGCACTAAAATGTAAGATGGTTTGACAGATGGATCAAGGAATGGATAGATGACAGGCATGTTGTAAATCTAATAAGCTTGTTTGTCTGGATACATAGACTCTGTGTGGTGAATATATGACTCTTCACTGTGAATTTGATTCAACTTTTCTCTGTGTTTTAAACTTTCAAAATACTGTGTTGGAAAAAAATTTCTCCAAGTCCATAATTTCCTAGTAACTACATATTTTAGCTTCAAATTTTTACCCAGGGTTTGGCTTCTTCTTTTGCCTGCCAACAGAACATCTTTATGTTCTGAAATGAAATGATAGCCAGACAAGGCCTAACCCTATGTGTCTATACCAGCCAGAGGGCCCAGCAAAACTGTCAAGCTTAGGCCAGACGAAGCTCAGAGTCTCACAGAACTTTCTAGTACTGTCGTACATGAAGAAACAAGTTACCAGTTTTACCTAATAATTTATAGAAAGGAAATACATGAGAAACCACAGAATTTATCATTTAGAGGTCAAACACAAAAACCAATTGTGAACCAAGTTTTAACTAAGATAAAATTAAGAATATTTGAGGCAACTAACAAAACTTTAAATTATCACAAATCTGAGTAAGTGGACAAATTTTGTAACAAATACTTTTAAAAACCTTCTAAGTGTACTAGTTCAGTAAAGGATACAGAAGAAGAAAAATTTGACTAGGTATTTGAAATGAACTTACACAAAACAACTAAGTGACACTGAATATTAATGTGTGAGATAGAGATTCGGATTTCTGTAACAGGAAACCTCACGATAGATGGAAACAGTCCGAAGGTAAGTAGGATTTAGCCCTACTGAAAATAGCTTACTAATATTAGTAGTGTAGAGCCCAGATTCGTGTGTCAGGCTCACAATGGTTCCAACCTCAAACCCAGCATTACTATGTGGCTCCCTACAAACTATAGATCCTCATCTGAAAAACAACCAACATCTTTCAGCATGATAACTTAACATTGTTTTTCTTAAAGAGGACTCCCTAAACCCTATAAGCTTCAGGCCCCAGGGAATCTTGATCTTTCCCTGTACTCTGTAATATTAGCTACTCTTATTTTATAACACATTAAATGGGACAGTGTTACAAGGGAACAGGTGAGAAGAACAGCTTCTTCCACACTGCCAGTTATTAGCACAGGTGAGTTCAAAAGCAGGAGCCCAGAGTCCTTGCCCTAAAGATACATACTCCATTGCCTCTCCAAACACCAAAAACATTATTAGGTAATGACAAGAATAACAAATACTTACACACTGAGCAGATCCTCAGAGTTCTCAGAGGTGCTTAAAGGAAAAAAAAAAAAATCCGAAACTTCAGGTGTTAGTGTTTCCCCTGAATTTAAACAAATTTCACCATGTGTCCAGTCCTCTTCAGGCTATATGGATCTATTTATGCGGTAGCAACCAGAGTGCCATCTTTCAAACTGATTTGATGAATTCTGTTTTACTCAGAAGATAAACCAGTCATTCGACTGGAATTAGAACTAAATGTCCTCAGGACATGGCTCTGCACATAGCAAAGGTAATTTCTCAATGGCAGTTAACTTTTCTGAAGCTCTAGACTCAATGCTTTACATACAGACCTTACATACTGTAAGTTAGGTATGCCAAGATGCTCAAAGGGGTTGAAGCAGGCTTAAACAGGTCAAACACCAACCTAGTGTTAAAGCTGGGATGCAAGTCCAGCATCCACCCTGGAATCCATGCTGTGAGCTCTATGCTGCCCTGCCTTTCTAAACGGGGTAGAATGGCAGACTGTGGGAGCCAAAGGACAGTGAATACTCACATAACCCAGGCTCCTGATTTTGAGACTTAATACAAAATGGCAGATAGTGACAGAACCAGAAAGAGAGTCATAGTAGAAAAAAAGTGTCTTTCTCTACTCTGACTCTCAGATACAGGGTCTTTGGAATTCTTCCGTCATCTCTATACCCACAGTCCAGAAGAAGCTTCCTCACAGCACACCTGTGCCTCTCATAATGACCTGGGCTGGGCACCACCTTGTAATTTTGTTGGGAAAGCCAGTTCTTAATCTCCTGACCCAAACTGACCAAGAAAACTTCTGCTAAGCCCCTGACTCTTTCCAGGGAAAGGTGAGCTGAGGGTTAGAAGTTGTTTATGTAGATTCCAGATTTAGAACGACTATCATCAGACTGGCAGTTGACATGGGTGAGGAAGGTCAAAACAATAACAAAACGCCCTTCATTTGAGATCACAGCAATTGCTTAATTACATAGTGCATTATGTTATGACATTGCTGGGGTTTCCAACCTCCTGTAACAAATGCCGTTGAACATCCAGCTCTGTTTGTCTGGACATGGCATGCAGAAACTTGCCACTGGCTGAATAGTTTCCATGTGGACTTAGGTCTTCTGGCCTTGACAGTGGGGTCACTTGGCAAACTAAGACCGAGAAAAGCCTGGCACCTAGAATTAACCTGAGAATCAAGAAGCTTTTAGTTTGATGACAATATCTCTCCCTGTCTATAAAACAACCCTTTCTTCTATTTTCTTTCTAAACAAAAAAAATGCTTTCTTTGTGTTGCTTGGTCACTCACTCAACACGGAAAAAGGAACTGTTTCTATTCTTTATCATTTGCTATTTATTTAGTGTTCAGAGGTAGAGTTCAATGCTTGTGGAAAATCCTGTGCATGAACTGGTAATTCTGGCTTCTTAAAGAATCTTTTTATGTAATTTCATTTTGGGATGTACAGATTTTCTTTTCACTGATTGTCAAAAGACTTTAATATTGTTGAGTGTTTGGGGTTTTGGTTTTGGTTTTTGTTTGGCTTGGTTGTCTTACAAAGAACTGCAAAGTTGTAGAGCAGTAAGATTAAGGTAAATTTTTTATTTTCTTTTTTTCTGTTTTCTTTTTTTATTTTAGAAAAGAAGCTATGCTAAGGGAGAACTGAATATAAGTATTTTAAATAAAAAATATATCAGTAAGGTTAGGTGGTTTGACACAAAGTTGTTAGGTATGTCAGTAGAAAAGGAAAATAAAGAGGAATGAAAATCTTAAATTACAAAGTTGGTCCTAGACTTTTTAATTTACATTCTTTAGAATGCTCACCACCCATGCAAAGTAACAGTCCTCTATATTTGATGCAGTCATGGATAAAGAATAAAAGAAGGATAAGAAGAAAACACTCCATGGAAAAAATTGAAGCATCCTCAAATTAGTGTATTTGAAATATACTAAAGCATTATTTTACTAAAAATTAACCTAGTTGTTAAATAACTAATTGAGATTTTTGAAGCTGCCTAATTTTTAAGTGTAAAGTACACAGTTTAGAACCAAGGAGAATTAGAAAACCCAGACTCTTAGAGACAGTATGCTACGAAGAATGAAGAGCTCTTCCAGATGATAAATTGATGCCCATGTGGCTTTTAGAAATAGTATTGTGCAAAGTGAAGAGACTCTTTCTATTTTCATTTCTCCCACCAAATCCATGTGCAGTTTTGGTTTGAACTGCCTGGACTTGAGTTTTCTCATTTGTAATAAAGGCAGCTCAACTATAAGGTTGCTTTTAAAGATACAAATCTATTGCCATTTGCATTTTTATCAATGTCAGTTTACTTTCACTTGTCATTTATTTAAACCTTTAATGTTTGAGAATATGTCTGATTGAAGTACAAAGATGTATGCTGTTCACTTGCTCCTTCCAACACATTTTTTATAAGCTCAGCGAACATTCCAGTTTTTGGCTTTGACAGAGACCATCAAATGCTATGGAGTG
Organism: Mustela lutreola; assembly: GCF_030435805.1. NCBI lineage: Eukaryota > Metazoa > Chordata > Mammalia > Carnivora > Mustelidae > Mustela > Mustela lutreola. The sequence goes on from NC_081295.1 coordinate 133,289,066, forward strand.
TTGGAACTTTTCCATCTAGGTATGGGAGCCTCCTAGCTCTTCTTCGAGACTTCTTCCTGCTACAGAATGTCGTGTTCATCTTAGTACCCTGACAGCCCTTTCAAAAAATGTTTTAGGCGGGCAGAAGAAAAACTCTACACAGAAAGAACTACTACCTGAGGGCAAGAGTGGGAGATGCCATAATTCAGCTGTGAAATTCCTGCCTATTACAGGAGCTACAAATGATTCATATACACATCCTCCCTGGAAAGGGTTTCTGCTGGCCTGCAGGATGGTTCTGCTCTCTTCTCTTCAGGACCTAATCTATTCAACATCCTTCCACTTTACCAAGACTCCTAGGTCAGGGTTAATCCCATACAGATTTACAATACAGCACTTCCTCCAATCATGGGTGTATGTCTCTGCTTGGCCCTTACCCGCTACCATAACCAGCAGCCAAACTGGCAAACGAAAGCTGAGGAACTGAGGAGACAGGGGTAAGAAGCCAAAAGACCAGTCAAGTAAGAGGTTTGACATAGACAAAATAACAGATTTGTAGATGGAATTTTTTTATTAAGGCAGGCTGAATTATGGCCCCCCTTAAATTCATACGTTGGTCTCAATCCCTAATGGTATATGGGTTTATTTAAAGATAAAGTCTTTGAAGACAAAATTAATTTAAAAGGAATTCATTAGGATAAGCCCTTATCCAAACCTGACCAGTGTCCTTTTAAGAGGAGGTCAAGACTCAGACACACAGAGGGAGAAGGCCATTTGCAAGCCAAGGAGAGAGGCCTGAGAACAAACCAGCCCTGCTGACACATTGATTTCAGAACTGTGAGGAAGTAAATTTCTGTTTTTTAAACCTGTGGTACTTTGTTATCACAGCCTGATGTGCTCATCAGTATACATATCAAATAATTGTCGTGGTGAGCACTTGAATTTAAGTTGCAAGAGAACATTTTGAAGGATCCAGGAAAGCTGCTATGAGAGTTATCACTGCTCACACATCAACTGACTCATCTAGAACTCCCTTAAAACCCAGAAGGACTCCTTTGCCCCTGAGACTATACTCATGATGCCCAGGCCCAGACTGGAAACTAAACTGCTTTTCAGTGAATGGCTTGCTGAGGTTAAAGTCAGAGCAAACAGTGGAATTCTTTTTAAGTTGGCTTTTTTTTTACAAGACTGGAAAGGGAATGGTATGTAATGGGAGCACAAGAAATATTTATTCAATGAGCAAGTGAAGCCTTTGAGAGCCTGATGAATTCCCTTCTCCAGATGGGGAATCTTTCTACCCAAAGAAGATGTCTATAGTCCATTCTCTCCTCCTTTTTCAGGGCTACAATCCTCCTTCCCTCTTTCAAGTTCTCAAACTGTTTTTCTCAAAGTATCCTTTCTGAGCTACATTCCCCTTCTCTTTTCACTAACAAAATCTGATTGATTGCATTCCAAAGGACAATGTACTTTTGCCTGCAGGAAGATTCCTGGCAGATAGTAATCATCCCTAAACGGGCAGACCAAGGGTACAACCCAGCAAGGAAGGGATCTTTCTCAAAGCTCTTTTGCACCTTTCTTGCAAGGCCAAGTTTTCCTCTCAAAGGATAACAAGCTGATGCTGGCTTCATGCTTTGCAATTTACAAAGCATATTAACGTATATTATCTTATGTAATCTTCACAACAACACAGTAAGTCAAGTTTTATCAGTAAAGATGTACCTCGGGAAGGTAGTAAGATCATAGTGTGCAGATAAAATATCTTGACTTATTTACACAGCACCTACCATCATTTACACATAAAATGGGACAAATTGTTTACAGTGATGAGTTGTAACAAGGCAAAAAACATTTCAAGGATCTCATGGAGCTGGTAAAAAAAAAAAAAAAAAAAAGCTGACTTTTCCTTTATCATCTAGGGACAGGAATGATACATGGGTGGTATGAATCCAACAGTCTGCCTTGCATCTACAGAAGACAGCCTAACTCCCTGTCCACCTGGGCCAGAGACCACCTCTCCTACACGGACTCTGTAATTCATTATGCTATTTCTATATCTAAATAGTTCATGAAAGAGACTGACGAGGTCATTGGGTTTTCTCATTTTCTCTGGGGATTCAGGGCCACTGAGCAACATTCTTTATAAATGGCCAAAAGAATTCTGACCAAGTCAAGGCTGAGCCAGAGGCTGATTCATTGGACCAAGCAAAGTGCTCCCAAAAGTATGTAGCTACGACGTTATTACAAGCTACTGGAAACAGTAAAGGAAACCAGCTACAACCTCTCCTTGTCAGATGCATTTCATTTTCCAATGAAACCCACATGCCCAGGTCCTAACAGGAGGTGCCAATCACAGATGTCTTGGGAGATGATGATTTTTTTTTTTCCATTTCTAAGCATGAGTCATGGGATACAAAAGCATCAACAGTTGAGACACCATATGTGAACCCCTGCGCTTCGGTGCTCCATGCTGAGCTGAAGCTGCCTGCTTTCTTCATGCCTCCTTCAGCAGCACCCAGAGGGCTGCTGCAAGCTCTTGTCGCCTCAGATGGGTGCTTCTGTTGAAACAACAGTCTTCAAAACATGGTTTTCACAGAACATTCAGGACCAGGAGGAAGAGCAAGTTAGCAAGGAAAAATGTAAATGTATAAGGCCTCATTTGGTCCTGAGGTCAGCAACCAAAAGGAAAAAAAAAAAAATGTTTGACTTCTTTCATATCAAGAAAACCTTCAGTTGTTATCAGTTTCATTGCTTTTTTGTAGTGTTTTGCCTTTGTTTTACATTTGATCAAAGATGACAGTGCTGCTCTGCCACTGGTACAAGTTGGTTTTGAGTCATTTTACTTGCTTAAGGAATAGGATATAAAATAACTTTCATGTTTGCTTATTTCATTCCTAATTCACAGGTGGCTGGCACTTAGGAAGAAGCAGTTTCACAGTGAGTACAAGACAGAGGTGTACAGCCCTGACGTGTGTTTCTTCAGCCTCATTCAAACCTTGCTCTCACCAGCTGAACCCAGTCACTTAGGAGTTGGACCTCACCCAGCCTATTCAGATGGATGCAGCCAACCATAAAACCCAGGTTTATGACTGGACAGTCATAAAACTACTGCAAAGTGCCACTCCCATCACACACACACACACACATACACACACACACACACAGTGAGCGTGTGGACACGCACATGGACACCCACACATACATATATGCACATCCACATTGCTGCCCATCTGCCCATTCTAATGGGCTCCTTCCCAGTTCAAATCATGCATGTTCTTTGTCCTCCACTGGATTTTAAATTACGTGGATGTTTGAACTGCTTTTCCTAAACTTCATTATTTATTTATTTTTTTAATTTGACACAGAGAGAGAGAGAGACAGCAAGAGAGGGAACATGAGCACGGACAGAGGGAGAGGAAGAACTAGACTCCCCATTGAGCAGGGAGCTCAATACAGAGTTCTATCCCAGAACCATGGGATCATGACCTGAGCAGAAGATAGATGCTTTTTTTTTTTTTTAAGATTTTATTTATTTATTTGACAAACAGAGATCACAAGTAGGCAGAGAGGCAGACAGAGAGGGAGGAAGAAGCAGGCTCCCTGCTGAGCAGAGAGCCCGATGTGGGGCTGGATGCCAGGACCCTGGGATCATGACCTGAGCCGAAGGCAGAGGCTTTAACCTGCTGAGCCACCCAGGCACTCTGAAATCTTTGTTGCCGAGAAAGGCAGGATTACACTTTTTTCTTTCAGATGGAGTTGGTATAGTGTATTCTTGGTTATCGAAATATTCATAGTTTGGGGACTTTGAAATGGTAAATATTCATGGTGTGTAAAAAAACATGATACATAACTACGATCTTAATTACATTAAAATGCTTACTTTGTAGATACACACGGGACCTAGAAGTCAAACTGTAAACTGCTTGTGATTATGGATGACTTTGTTCTTTGCTTCTTGTGTTTTTCAATTTCCTTTTATGCAAATGTTAACTTTTAAAATATAAATTTTTTAAAACCTAAAAAAAAAAAAAAGAAGATAGATGCTTAACTACTGAACCACCCATGTGCCCCTCAACTGCTTTTCCTAAATTTCTATTTTTCTCAATTTAGAGAAAATTCATTGGGAGGATGGTAAAGTCCCCATGGGACTGACAGGCCAGATTAGTTGCCACCACCAGCCAGCTTAAGAAATAGGCTGAATTCAGATATGGACATTGAGATAATAACAAAACACAGTAAAAAAAACTACAGCCCCTTCCCATAAATGAAGACCATTGACTCCTTTCCCAGGAAGAAAACAGCAGATGAAAATTAAAACTAAATACCCAAACTAAAATAATTTCTTAAAAATCTCTTTAGAATCATTTTCACTTATTTTTCCTGTTGACGTAACTTACCAGAAGTTTTCTGCACCCACTGCCGCTCCACCACAGAAAAAAAATTACTCCTATTCTTCTTCTGGTGTGCTGTAATTGATCTCAAAATACAGGACAAGGGAAATCCAAATAAAAAGGAACCAAGGTTCAGAGAAAATAATGAGACAAGGGGTACACTTCCTACAGTGGCAGCCAAGATGTAATGCCCTAAACCCTCTTCTTGGAGTATGTGAAAAAAGAAGGAGAAAACAAACTATTAGCCCTTGGCAGAGGTCCATAGTGATAAAAGTAACAGAAAACATGAATCAATTAAACCTTGATTTTGTCCAACTTCCTATTTTAGCAGAGAAGAAAAATGAGATCCAGAGACTTGAAACAACTTGCTTAAGGTCATTAAGGCAGTTTGTGGCAAAGAAGGGGTTAGAAACTTGGTTTCCTGACTTCTAATCATGAACTCAGGTAATCCCAGGTTAGGAGGAGCTATCCAGTCTCACCAGGTTTGCACCTGAGCTTTTGTAAGTGAGATCCATCTCATCTCTTTTCAGGACGGCCTGTCCTGCCTTTGGACCTCTCTGAATGTAAAAATTTTTGTTCTGTCCCTAGTCCTATTTCTGCCTTTGGAAGCTACACACAGTTTTACCTTACTTTTCTAGGCCACGCCTTCAAAGTAGAAAGCAATTGAGATATCTCCAGTTTTTCATTCTTCTCAAGGGCCTTTTATAGCTGATCTCTGTGCTTTGGGCATATTTTGTCCTTCTCTTAAATTCATTGCCCAAAACTGAATGTCAGTATTCCAAAAGTGGTTACACTGGCCCAGAGAAGAGAGAAGCAGTTCAGCACTACAGAAGGAAATATCTTTCCATAAGATGGACTGAGTAGACAGATGAAGTCTACTTTCTACCATAAGCTCTAGATTCTTTTTATACTTCATACTACTGTGTATTGGGTACTACTATACCCATGGAATACTAGTGAAATTAATTCTTGCAACCCAGTTGAAGACGATTTACATTTAACTTTTAAAATGCTTTTCTATCTTATTCAGCTTTTCTTTCTAAACTGTCCTATAAAGTCCTTTGAGATCTTCATCTGTGCTGTCCTTCCAATGTGTTTATCTTGGGTTAAGACAGATTGAGTCACATTACTCACCATGAGAAGCACCATGAGAAGCATCTCTCCAAGTTACTGCTGGTCATCACCTAGACCAGTCTTTGCTGAGTATAGTCATTGAACCTGTCAAGGAACTGCCATCATACTGACCTCTAGTCACATGCCTTTGGTGTGTATACAAAGATATTATCAAGAGAGACTGTGCTGAATGCCTTGAGAATACCCTATAATGGCAGCATTTCTTTGACCTACTAGTCTATTGGCCCTGTCAAAAGAAAAAATGAATTTGCTTTAAGGTGACTTGTACTTGTGAACTTACACTTGAACATTTGCCCCTACTGCCCTGCTACTCCAGCAAATATTGATGAGTTGTCAACTCTGCTGCATAAAAGTGGCAAGAAAATAATCTAAAAGAGCACTTCACCAATTTAAGGAAGGAGGTTGTCCAAGCTAGTGCATATGTCTTCTACCCTGGTTACCCTTATATGTCTGAAATCTCAGTTCCTATTTTAAATTTGTTGATGTCATAACCTCCAAGCTATTTCAGATACAGTATACACATTGTGGCAGGGAAGGGGCTGGCCAGGCAGAAGACTCCTCCCCAAGAACTAGCAATAGAAACTGCAAGGATGATACCCATACCCCACTCAGTGAATCTATAGAGCCGCAGAAAACCAGTCTGGGTTATAGCCACTATCCCTCCCCTGAGGTTTAAGAACTGAGGGGCTCCCATCCAACCCAGTTGGGGTTTCCAGCTATGACAATGCTCCCTCTGACCTTCACCCAGATGATTACAGGAGTAGCTGTCTCTGTTTTCTCACCCCATCCAGATGAAACTAACATTTATTTTTCTATATCAGTGAGTTAAGCAAATAGCTATTCCTCTATGCTTATACACATAAATTTATTTTTCTTAAATTTTAAAATTTAAAATTTTAAAATTTTAAATTTTAAAATTTTAAACTCCAGTTAGTTAAAACACAATGCAATATTAGTCTATGGTATACAAATTAGTGATTCAACACTTCCATACAACACCCAGTGCTCATTGTAACCAGTGTACATCTTAATCCCCATCACCTATTTTCAGCCATCCCCCCTGCCACCTACCTCCCTTCTGGTAACCATCCCTTTGTTTCCTATAGTGAAGTGTCTGTTTCTTGGTTTGCCTCTCTCTCTCTCTCTCTCTCTCTCTCTCTCTTTTCCCTTTGCTTATTTGTTTTGTTTTTTTATTTATTTATTTTTTATTTTTTTTAATTTTTTATTTCTTTTTAGCCTAACAGTATTCATTGTTTTTGCACCGCACCCAGTGCTCCATGCAATCCGTGCCCTCTCTAATACCCACCACCTGTTTTGTTTTTTAAATTCTACATATGAGTGAAATCACATGGTATTTGTCTTTCTCTGACTGACAATATTTCACTTAATATAATACTCTCTGGTTCCATCTTTGTCATTGCAAATGGCAGGATTTCATTCTTTTTATGACCAAATACTATTCCACTTTGTTTGTTTGTGCGTGCGCGCGCGTGCACGCACGCGTGGGTATGCACCACATCTTCTTTATCCATTTATCAACCGATGGACACTGGACTCTTTCCATAATTTGGCTATTGCAGATAATGTTGTTATAAACAGCAAGGTACATATATCCCTTTGAATTACTGTTTTTGTATTCTTTGGGTAAATACCAAGCAGTCTTTGGGTAAATACTAAGCAGTGCAATTGCTGGGTCGTAAGGTAGTTCTATTTTTAACTTTTTTGGGGAACTGCCATACTGTTTTCCACAGTGGCTGTGCCAGTTTGCATTCCCATCAGTTTGCATGAGGATTCTGCTTTCTCCACATCCTCACTAATACCTGTTGTTTCTTGTGTTGTTGAGTTTAGCATTCTGAAAGGTGTGAGATGATATTTTACTGTAGTTTTGATTTGTGTTTCCCTGATAATGAATGATGTTGAACATCTTTTCATGTGTCTGTTGGCCATGTGGATGTCTTCTTTGGAGGAATGCCTATTGCTGTCGTCTGCCCATTTTTTAATTGAATTATTTGTTTGTGGGGGGGGGGCATTGAGTTGTATAAGTTTGTTATATATTTTGGATACTAGCCCTTTATCAGATATATCTTTTGCAAATATCTTCTCCTAGTCCATAGGTTGCCTTTTAGTTTTGTTGATGTTTCCATCACTGAGCAGAAGCTTTTTTATTTTGATGAAGTCCCAATGGTGCATTTTTGCTTCTGTTTTCCTTGCCTCAGGAGACATATCTAGAAAGAAGCTGTGATGGCTGATGTCAAAGAGGTTACTACCTATGTTCTCCTCTTGGATTTTTATGGTTTCATGTCTAACATTTAGGTCTTTAATCCATTTTGAATTTTTTTGTGTGTTTGGTGTAAGAAAGGGGTCCAGTTTTCTTCTTTTCCATGTAGCTGTCCAGTTTTCCCAACACCATATGTTGAACAGACTTTTTTCCATGAGATATTCATTCCTGCTTTCTTCTAGGGTGGTTGAAAATATAGTTGTAAGCTTATTTCTCAGTTTTCTATTCTGTTACATTGACTTTTGTGTCCTTTTTTGTGCTGGTACCATACTGTTTTGATTACAACAGTTTTGTAATATAATTTAAAGTCTGGAATTGTGATGCCCCAGTTTTGCTTTCTTTTAAGAATGCTTTGGCTACTCAAATTCTTTTGTAGTTCCACACAAATTTAAGGATTGTGAAAGTAATACTTCTGATTAAAGTTTATTGGTGATGAAGGGATAGGAAAGGGAAGGGAAGGGAGGGAAGGAGGAATGAAGGAGAAAAAGAAAAAAGAAAGGAAAGAAAGGAAAAAAGAAGAAGAGAAAAAGAAACGAAAAAAGAAGAGTTGTCCTGAAAGTGCTGGAAACCACTGAGGTCTCCAAGCTCAGCTTCTCCCAGAGTTCAGGTGGCTGTTCTTCCAGTGAGCTGGACTGCCTTTTCTCTCATGGCTCATGGAAGGACAAAAGAAGTCAGGGAGTGGTCCAGTGCTGCTGTCCATGTATGGTCCAGCAAAAGGGCGGGCATGCAACTCCTGCAGGGAGAGGTTCTCAGTCCTTCCTCCTCCTCAGACTTCCTTAGCTATATCCCTGAACTAAGTCTCAGTTGTTGCCTGCCTCTAGTTTAGCTCTGTAGGCCTATTTCTACGTCTCACCCCATTTCCACTGACCCTAGCAAGAAGCATTTGCTCTCAGGGCTGTCTGGCTGCATTTTATTATTTTATGTTGCTAAAGAATGCTCACAGCAACAGAATAAGACATTCCAATCAAGCAAAAGATAAAAATTTATGGAACCTATGATCCTTCCTTTGATCAACTGATGTGCCACTTGTCAATTTGAATTTCAGAGAAAATACTTCTCTCCCTAAATAGAGATGTAATAACCTTTGTGTTTGCAAAGCCACAAATCTTCCTGATCAAAGTTCCATTTAAAATCATTACAAATAGGTAACTAATCTCTGCCTTCAACAAAGAGGGGCTCCATTCCATTTTTTCAGCAGCTTATTGCATAAATATTATTTTTGCCATCATTCTTCAATGTATGGGTGAGATCTCCAGTGGACAGAGATACTGATAAATGAACCTCAGGGCAATCACCAATCTTAAAAAGAGTAGTTTAGGGGCACCTGGATGGCTCAGTGGGTTAAGCCGCTGCCTTCGGCTCGGGTCATGATCTCAGGGTCCTGGGATCGAGTCCCGCAATGGGCTCTCTGCTCGGCGGGGAGCCTGCTTCCTCCTCTCTCTCTCTCTGCCTGCCTCTATGCCTACTTGTGATCTCTCTCTCTGTCAAATAAATAAACAAAATCTTTAAAAAAAAAAAAAAAAGAGTAGTTTAACAAGTAGTCCCTTAACAAGGAGTTATGAGGACTAAAGTCATTTTCAGAGGCAGTTCCTAGGAAAGGCTCCTCTGTAAGAATTCTTCAAAAAAACACTGACCAGTTTCATAACTATGACTCTCATGCTCTCAGGAGACAAGTATAATTCCTATATGTTGAATCCAGTTGAATCCAATTCCATCAGTTTTCTCTCTATTCCAGCAAATTACATCTGAAGTTTGCAAATAGCACAATACATAGTGGTGGGCTTTGCAAGGCAAGAGAACATATGCTACTTAATCTGCATATGGTAAGCACTGAAGTTAACCTTCCTAACTGTTTAAAGAACCAACTCCAGCAATGTGAGGGACTTAGTCAAGACTTCCAGGTTAATTAGCAGAAAGGTCAGCACTAGAATTCAGATTTCTTTAACCCAAGACTTAGACTTTTCAGGAGAGAGATAGTATAGGAAGTTGGAAGAACTATGGAGTTGGATCTTGGATTCTAATCCTAGCTCTCCTTCCTACAAAATATGTGGCCTTGGGCTGTCATCCAAGCAGTCTGAGTTCTAGTCTTTTTGTCTATAAAATAAAAGTGTTGCAGACTCTCAAGATGGTGGTGAGAATGGGAAATGATGCTACAGTGTCCTTGGCAGGGATTAGTTGCTACCGTAACACCACAATGTTTCCACTTACCTTGGTCTTCCTCACTGTGCTAGTGTTTTCCAAAGCACATCCCACAAAACACATGTGCCAGAAAATGTTCTCTGAAAGAGGGTTTCATTGTTAAGTTTTTGGGGACCCTGCTCACTTTATTGCCCTATTTGAAATTAATATTTTAAGAGTTCCACTGGGATTTAATCTCCATGGGGGAAGGAAACATACCTCTCTTGCTTTACACTATCTTCCCAGAGCCTCATATAAAGCCTGATACACTGTAAGCATCCAATATAAATGGTTAATGAGTGAAGAAGTAAATGAATGGCAGCATAAGAAGTTCTGCTTCAGGAAAAAAAACAAAAAACAAAAAACAAAAAAAAAACCCTATTTAACTTTGTGGAACCTGGCCTTTCCAAAGCTTGTATCAGGGCCCATTTTTCTCTACCTGTAAACTGCCTTCCTGAGAAATACTATTCTAAAGGAGTTAATACATTCTCAGCCCCTCTCTGGCTATGGTTAGTCTGCTACCAGAGAGATGAGGTTAGATAGAACCCAACAGGTTTTCCATTTTTACCACCGCCAATTTTATAGAAAGTCCAGACAGGCTTTTCCCATACCTAGAGATATAGCTGACTGACTTTCTCCATCCACCAATTAACTGAGAAAATGCAAATACTAATTTCACTGTTAGTCTATAAGAAGAAATAATTAGGAAAGTTGCACAATGCGAATCTGCAAGGTATTCCAAAAAGACATAAGTATTTCTTCTTAGAGGTACAAATAAATTAACCAAGTCCCAATCCCCGCCATTAGAATGATGTCAAGTCTTAATATTTAGATTTCTCCCTAGGATGGGGGGTTAAAAAAAAAGGATGTCATTTCTACAATCACAAAGACATTCCAAATGAGGTAATTTTATTTGTACAAAAGCCTTTGTAAACATGACCCTTGCCAAGGGAAAGCTCTCAGCAGTGATGGCAGGAAAGGTATTGGTCCCCAGGATTCATAGCCTTGTCTCTTCCTCATGGGTACCTTACAGCATGACTGAAGAACACATACAACCTTGAAGCTGTTAGCTGAGGGGTAAGAGTTTCTTTCTCTTACACATCACTAATCATCTTAGTCAGCTGAGGCTGCCTCAACAAAATACCACAAACTGAGTGGCCTTAAAACAGAAACTTAACTTCTTCCAGTTCTGGAGGCTAGAAGCTCCAGTGAAGGTGCTGGCTGATTCAGCTTCTCATGAGAGCACTCTTCCTGGCTTGCAGAGGACCACCTTCTTCTATTGTCCTCACATGGTAAAGACAGCTCTAATCATTCTTCCTCTTCTTTTTTAAGATTTTATTTACTTATTTGCAAGAGAGAGAGAATACAAGCCAGGGGAAGGGAGGAAAGGGAGGCAGACTCCCTGCTCAGCAGGGAGCCCAACGTGGGGCTTGATCGCAGGACCCCAGGATCATGACCTGAGCCAAAGGCAGACGCTTAACTGAGCCACCCAACCACTCTCATTCTTCCTTCTCCTGTAAGGGTGCCTGTCCTATTGGATTAGCGTCCCACTCCCATGAACTCTTTTTACTTTTATCATCACTCTACAAGACTTGTCTCTAAATTTAGTCACAGTGGAGCTAGGGCTTCAGCATATGAATTTGGGGGAGATATAAACAGTCAGTCCAGAACACTAACCTTGTGCTGGAATGAGCATTACCAGCAAAGACCCACAATGCCAATTGTCTTGCAGTTGTGAGAGAGCCTGAGGTTGAATGGACTTGCATAAACTAGCCATAGGTAGTGCACAGCTGAGCTCAGCAATGAGTCAGGAGGACATTTCATACCACTAGCCCATAGCTGACACACCTGATCCCAAGGGCTGCATTAAACTTGAGGAAAAAACAGGAATAAAAAATGCACCTCCAGACAATCCCAACATCCACTGACAAAGTGTGGTCTAAAAATACAATGGAATATTATTCAGCCTTAAAAAGAAAGGAAATTCTGGGGCACGTGGGTGGCTCAGTGGGTTAAAGCCTCTGTCTTCAGCTCAGGACATGATCCCAGGACCAGGGTCCTGGAATCGAGCCCCACATCAGGCTCTCTGCTCAGCAGGAAGCCTGCTTCCTCCTCTCTCTCTCTCTCTGCCTGTCTCTCTGCCTACTTGTGATCTCTGTCTGTCAAATAAATAAAATCTTAAAAAAAAAAAAGAAAAGAAAGGAAAGGAAATTCTGACATATGTTACAAATGGATGAACCTTGAGGACATTATGCTCAGTGAACAAAACCAGTCTCAAAAGACAAACACTTATATGAGGTACCTAGAGTAATACAATTCATAGAAATGGAGAGTAGAAGAGCAGTTACCTGCGGCTTGAGGAAGGGGTGGGTGGAGAGGTATTTTTTAATCACCACAAAGTTGCAGTTTTGCAGGATAAAGTTCTAGATACAGATGGTGGTAATGTTTGCACGACAGTATAACTATACTTAGCAGTACTGAATTATACACTTAAAAATGATGAAGATGATAAATTTTATGTTATGTGTATTGTACATTACTTTTTGGAAATAGTGCCAGCTATTATTAAAACAAACAAACAAAACTTTAATGAAGCTATGGACAGCTTTATACAGTCTCCTTAAGATTCCAAGGTGATTTCTTTTCCCACCCCGCCACCCAAGCAGGGATAACCATTATAAATGCTGTCTCTATTCAACAGACTTAGAGCTGCTGGCACTTTGGGGAAGTAGGAATATTTCTAAAGTGGTGACTTCTATTTAAGCCTGGAATTAACTCTCCTGATGGATAAGGGCTGTGTTAAGGCAGCAGGGTTGTGGAAAGCTCTTTAGCATTTCATAACTTACCCTCTACCTTCAACAGCACCTGGCATTGGCTCTAGCTATGAAAGCATCACCCCTTGGCAGAGCTGTACAAGGACTGGCATCCTTTCACAATTCTTGCTTTACAAAATGTTTTTTTAAAACACCTCTGCCCATAAAGGCAATACAAACAAGTTGCCTGTGAGTCATAAAACTATAGAACACACACTAAGTCCATGTAATAATCTTTATGTAATTTGCTCCTTAGTCATTGTCTAGCCCATTAAGTAAATATGCAGCATGCATTTCTTTGAAAATAAAGCCCTCTATAAAAACAAGCATTGTAAACACACAGAGCAATAAAGAGTTCCACAACAAGTTTCACCAAAAGGAACTTTTAAAAGATAAAAATAGATTTGTTTTGAAGTCATTCAAGGTGAAATATCAAACAGGATTTCCCCCAAGACAACTCTGGGCATTAACTGCTTTTAAAATTACATCAGAAGAAAGTCACGATGACCTATCTGAGCAGTAGGCACAAATGCAGAAGTGTCTCAGCAGAGGTCAACTTTGCACAAAAGCAGCAATAAGACCCAACAGGTAGAACATAGAGTTCAACCATTTGGCTTCCTTTTCTAAGCCTGACCTTGGCCACCCTTGCCTCATTTCCACACAATAAGTCTGTCCCCAACACTGCCCTGCAAGAAGGGCATGTGTTCTCTTCTCAGCACTGTACACAATAGAAAAGTTGGGAAATTTTTATTGCTTGCAAGGGATGGAGACAAAAGTTAATGTTGCTTCATACCTAATCTAACATGATTTATTCAAAGTTCTTCTCCTTATAAATAAAATGGAGAGAGTTGAACTTCACAGAGCAAAGTAGGATTCTATTAGAAAGGTCCAAGAATAATTTGGGAGAAATAGGCATCATCACCTACATAATACACACATGAACACTCATATACACGTTCACACTCTCTCATACACACACACACACACACACTCACTTAAACATATACTTATATGCATACATTCATGCATGCCCAACTTCACACATACATACACTCTCATATGCTTACAAACACACTCATGCACTCATCCTCATTCTCAGATACACAGCAAAGGGTTGGTGAGCTCAAGACTCAAGCACTAGCCCTCCTGCCCACAGAGCCCGGGGCAAACCATAACTGACCATGACACCTACATTTACCTTAAAGCTCAGACTTACCTCTCAGCCCTTCGCAGCCCTTCAAGCAGCAAAATTCTTTCATCCAGTTGGCTCTCTGATCTAAATTTCTTCATTCTTAAATCCAGAAATCTTGAAAGGTCAAATCAAGCACAAGTGGAGATTCATATCAATGGACTATTAATCATTTTTTGCCTATTTGTGTAAAGGAGAAAAGATATATTACTATATAGGATATCTTATAAAGTTACTTAAATATCAACCTGATTTTTTTTTCCTATGGCTTATTATTTAATGATGACATCACCTTGAAATGTCTCCAAAAGTGTGTGTGAGAGAATAATGTTCTACTAGAGGCTCTGATCTGGGACATGGACTTTTATGGGTCAATCCAGATGTTGTGTCCCTTGTCTGTAGAGTTTGATGAGCTGCATGGACATGCCATCTGAATCCTGAATGCAGAAATGAAATGGCATGACTAATATACTCCAGGGATCTGCTCAGCTTCCTAAATCTCTCCTTCCTTAAAGAAGAAAGGAAACCACTTTATTTCCATTTTATTAAGTTTATTGAACAGAATTAATATTGTTGAATTAAGCTTAAAAAATATGAGCATCTATCCTTCTGCTCAAATTTATCCTCGGAATGTGTGTGAGAGCAGTGGGGTGGGGGTGGATGAGCATGTATGTGTTTTTCGAGGAAAGAGAAGGGAGGACAGGAATTTTCTGGTTGAGTCAGTTTCACAGAAATAAAAATACAGGTATATGTGTTCAGCCTCCACCACCATCTTCTTCAAGCCTCAGGGGCTACATGGTCTTTCTGTCCAGTAAGTGATGACTTCAAACAAATGGTTAGCAAGGCTAAGGGCCTAGGTAAGACAAAGACTCATGTGAGAAAATCAGAACTTTCCAATGAATCATTTTTTTACCAAATAGTTTAAGAAGCATGACCAATAAGTCCTTTTTCCACTGTGTCCCAGAACCAAGACCCACCCCAATGTTATCCTTTATGTGTGTCAGAGTTCTGGGATGTCTTGCTCCTCTTGCCAGTTCATCACCAGAAACAGAAAGGGCAGATGCCCAGAGAAGAAGAGCAGTGACTCCTAGTCACATTTGCAAAGTTAAGTGGACCGGAGATAATAGGGATTGTGTGACCTCAGGAGAGAAGGGTAAGCTTCCTTTTCCTACAGTGTGCTCCCAATCCCTCCCCTCTCACTTCAGAGAGGCAACCAAGATTATCCTACTACCTGCAGTGGCCACCAGTCATATCTATGCCTTGCTGATGTCACTGCTAGCCTTGCATGTGAGTAAACAGACTGCACACTTCAATAAATAAAATATAAAGAAAAGAGAGGTATATATCAAATGTAATTTAAAGTATACTAGTTTAAAGTCAAATACAGGAGGAATTGGTAAAATACACCAGGATCGGGGTGCCTGGGTGGCTCAGTGGGTTAAAGCCTTTGCCTTCAGCTCAGGTAATGATCCCAGGGTCCTGGGATCAAGCCCCACATTGGACTCTCTGCTCAGTGGGGAGCCTGCTTCCCCTCCTCTCTCTCTCTGCTTGCCTCTCTTCCTACTTGTGATCTCTCTGTTGGTCAAGTAAATAAATAAAATCTTAAAAAAAAAAAAATACACCAGGATGTTGGGTTTCACAACACACATAACTGTTGGGCCCAGGCCCTGCCAACCCTCTTATTTGAGCAAACTCTAGTCTCCACTCATCTTTCAAGACTGGGCTGGCTCAGGAGTAACCTTCTCAGTGAATCCTTCCCAAAGAACTCCCCTCACCTGGGCTTCTCCTCAGAACCCTCTGCTTTTGCAGTACTAAATCACATTGTACTGTAACTTGGCCAAGAAGTATCCTTTCCTGGAGTTCAGAACTCTGTGAAAGAAGGAAGAATCTTTAATCTTTTGATCCATGGTTCAGTGCTTGGTACTAGCGACCCTAGGTAAATAAATGATGCTGAACATACACCTGGATCAATCTATCAACAGATATTTATTGAGTATCTGTCTTTAGTCCCCAAAGTGAAAAGACCCCTGTGGAAGTGAAGACTTAGTAGAAGACATGATTGCTTTCACTAAAGAGCTCATATTTTTTTGTTGTTGTTGTTGGAAAAGATACACTTGCATGGCAAAGTGTCTACTATAGACAGATTCTAAGGTAACCAGAGGTCATGAATGGGAATTTGACTAGTAAGGGAAGCTACATGGAAGACAGGCAAAGGTTTTGGGCATGGGGACTGAGAGGAAAAGTGATAAGGAAAGGAACACAGGAACTGAGAGGATTCTGAACACTAGAGTTGTGAACATAACCACTGAGCATTCAGTCTGTGTTAAAATACTTGCTGCCCCATTCACTAATCATGTGATCTTCAGGCTCTCTGCCTAATCTTTCTTTGTAAAACTGGGGAAAACACAAATTGTTTTTATGAAGACTGAATGGGACAATGTATGGGCAGCCCCTAGCAGATGCAGTGCAAAAGGGCTCCTCAATATTAACTATTAACATATATCAAGTGGGAATGAGCCCAGCTTGCTTACAAGATATAGACAAGAGCTGTGTGCATGTTGGTATCCATTAAGAAGTGTGCAAACTCTATTTTAGAGAAATATAGCAGACCTGCATTGTGAAGGACTTGGAAAACTGGCAGAAGGATTTGAACATCGTGTGGGGAAAAACAGGAAGACCCCAAGAGGTTCTCCTAGCCCTGCTGAGAATAAGGAACTGCGCCCCAGACCTGGTCCTGAGTCACCTCACTTCATTCTCCCAGAGTTGAACAAGGGCCTGCCCAGCATACCAACTATCTAATGGGTTTTCCGACAAATCAAATCTTCTGTTGTGCTTTTATTACTGTGTAGAGTTTTGTTTTGTTTCATTCCATTAATAAGGAGTGCCTCGCACAGGGTAAGACAATAAAATCTCTTCTCATCTCTAACTTTGTCAACTCAAGTAACATGACCCTGTGTTCCTCAATTTTCGCATCTTCAAAACATAAATTTATCTCATCCTAGGTAGATAGTATCTACCTAGTATCTCATCCTAGGGAGGATGGCTATCCATCCAACATACTGGAAACCTTGAGCCAATGGCCCTAGAAAGACCTCAACCTCAACCTCTCCACATGCTGTTCCTAAGGTCTATGTCATTCTGGATGTTCTTCTTCCCATTTTCATATATCTGACTGTCCTTTACAGAAGAATGGTTTTCTCTTCAAACACCATTGCACATACAGCTATTTTTTCCCTCTCTGTTTCCCATGATATTTCTGATTTGTTCCAAGTTTCCATGCTTCTTTCAAATCATAGAAACTAAGATACAGTCTGTCACTGACTCCCAAAAGGTTTGGTTCAAGTTCCACCAACACTTGTAGGCTGGAGCCACATCATGCCTCCTCACTAGAGCTAATTGTGAAATCTACAAGAGTCTAGGAATTGGTTGAGAAACAGTCGGTAACTTGAAATCACCCACAGTAGGAGTATTTATACCATGACATCGGCATACACTATAAATCATGGCTTGATTTATTGTTTTATTGATTGTCTATACTTAAGAAAGTGATAGAGAAAATACGAATACTGCAGATCAAACTTTAAAATGTGTCTTGTCGGTAGACATTATATTGTGGACAGCATAAAATAATTGAGGAAGCATTCCTCCAGTGTTTGAAAATTACTATTGGATTCAACAAAGAAGTTGCTCACACCGTGACTTCATTGTTGCACTTTTGTCTCACTTATTAATGGTAAACAAAATGTCAACTAACATTTATATTGGAACCACATTCTGAGAACTAGCCCTGCATCTACTATCACTACCCACAAAACAAAATTCCCTGGGGAGAGATGGCACTTGTTAATTTCATTCCCATGAGAATCAAGCTGGCCAGCCCTCCTCAGCCTGCATACTGAGATAGTTGACCCCTCTCCTAGTTGCAGACCCTACTCTGGTCCTATAATCCATTCTTCAACCTGGCACTTCAACAAGCAAAAATGGCCCCTGAAGATAGCCATTTGTGGGTACTACTTACTCCTGTCTCTTTGCTCACAGGCTTTGGAATTTGAGAATTTCCCAACAGTGAGATGCCTCAGAGATTGTGAAATAAATAAGAGCACATCTTAAGCAAGTCATATATAAATATGGGAAGGAAAATAACAATCCCTCAGGCTGGGCAAAACACATATTTAGAACAAACTATAAAGAAACTCGACTTGGCCTCATTTTTCCACATATTCTGTTTTTGCATTTTGGAAAATTTACAGCTGGGTACAAAACTATTCTTGCAAACTAATTGCACCTACAATCAGCTAATTGGAGGGGCAAGGATCCAGCTGTGCTTGCAATTAGATAATTGCTGTTGTAATTCCTTGACTAAGAACAATGATCATTTTTAGATAGGACTTACAGGTTTCCAAGTAGTTTATAGGCATCATGTAGTTATTTTTCCTAGTAACTTTACACACCATACACCTGTTAAAATGGTGAATCGAGAAGAGAGACCACAAGGCCAAAGCAGAAGCTCTCTGATTAGCATTGGAGAGAAACCATGCAACCCCAAACACACAAAAAGAACCATATCACTCATGTGTTTAAAACTAGCAAAAGCCGCTGGGATCTACCAAATACAAATCCACATTCTTTAGTAAGACATACAGGCTTTCCTTCACTGGATTCCATCTATTCCACCTGTGTCATTCCTACGCTTTCTCACCTTTATAAAAGCACCCTGGGCTCTAGATACATAGCTGTGTACCATTCCCTGTGCACAACATATTCCAAGGGACCACCACATATGTGCAAGTGATCTTCTGCTAAATGCCCTTCTTCATTCTTTCTCAGAAAATATCCACTTAAATGAGCTCAGCTGTCACCACTCTTGAGTAGGTTTCCCTTAATGCCACCAGGTAAAGTTGATCAGTACAGCTCTGCACTCCAAGGCAAAATTGTTTCCTGTATTATAACTGAGTTATCCCTATGTAATTTTGTCTTTGCAATTAGGTTTTATTATGATCTTGCCCAGGGTAGGAATGGTTTCTCCTTCATCTTCGTATCTTCCTCCACCCCTGAGAAACAGATACAGGTTCAACAATGTCTATGGGATAAAAAAAATTAAGTCGGCCTGTCTAAGGAAGGCTGTGGGCAGTCAGTTCTAGTCTCTGATGAAGGAACTAGAATGGCTGAGAAGGAAATCTCAGGCCTCATGGTGGAAAAGGATGGGGTCTGATAAAAGTGTGTGAGGGACCTCAGGTTAACACAGCCCTGTTGCACAGACTCAAAGGATGAGCCATCTGAAGGAAAGTCTCCCTCTGTGAGAGACAGGAGGAGCTCTCCCTCCACCATATAGGCAAAGTAAGGTATGATTTCACATCCTGGACGGCCTCCTTATGCCACTTAAATTATCTTTACATTTGATGGTAACATAACTGCCAACTAAAGATGGTTTTTCTATCCAAAAGTGGCTTGATATATTTTCCCATGAACAAAAGTGTTGGCCCAATCAACCAAGCCAGTGTCAACCTCCCCAGGCATAAAGTCCAATCCATTTCACTCCTGAATTCTTCCTTTGTCCATCACCTCCTCTTTGTCTTCACTGGCACTGCCTCAGTGTTGGTCCTTCTCATCACTCACCTGGGTCACTACAACCACCTCCACTTATCTCTCTGGCACCATTCCTGAACTTAATCCAAAAGCTTCAGCTTGCTCCCCACCTCATATAGTATAAAGTCAAAATCCCTTAAAGACTCTATGACCCATCTTCTGTCTAAATCTTCACTGTCCAATATGGCAGCCACTAGCTGCCTGGGGCTATTTAAATTTAAATTTGAACTAAACAATATTACATGATGGATTCCTGTCTCATGTTGAGGTCTTTTATCCATTTTGAGACAGGAATCCATCAGAATCCTGGAGGAGAACATAGGCAGTAACCTCTTCGATATCAGCCACAGCAACTTCTTTCAAGATACGTCTCCAAAGGCAAAGGAAACAAAAGCCAAAATAAACTTTTGGGACTTCATCAAAATCAAAAGCTACTGCACAGCAAAGGAAACAGTCAAGAAAACAAAGAGGCAACCCACGGAATGGGAGAAGATATTTGCAAATGACAGTACAGACAAAAGGTTGATATCCAGGATCTATAAAGAACTCCTCAAACTCAACACACACAAAAAAGGCAATCATATCAAAAATGGGCAGAAGATATGAACAGACACTTCTCCAATCAAGACATACAAATGGCTATCAGGCACATGAAAAATGTTCATCATCACTAGCCATCAGGGACATTCAAATTAAAACCACATTGAGAAATCACCTTACACCAGTTAGAATGGCCAAAATTAGCAATACAGGAAACAACATGTGTTGGAGGGGGTGTGGAGAAAGGGGAACCCTCTTACACTGTTGGTGGGAATGCAAGTTGGTGCAGCCTCTTTGGAGAACAGTGTGGAGATTCCTCAAGAAATTAAAAATAGAACTTCCCTGTGACCCTGCAATTGCACTCCTGGGTATCTACCCCAAAGATACAGATGTCGTGAAAAGAAGGGTCATCTGTACCCCAATGTTTATAGCAGCAATGGCCACAGTCGCCAAACTATGGAAAGAACCAAGATGCCCTTCAACGGACGAATAGATAAGGAAAATGTGGTCCATATACAATATGGAGTATTATGCCTCTATCAGAAAGGATGAATACCCAACTTTTGTAGCAACATGGACGGGCCTGAAAGAGATTATGCTGAGTGAAATAAGTCAAACAGAGAGAGTCAATTATCATATGGTTTCACTTATTTGTGGAGCATAACAAATAGCATGGAAGACATGGGGAGTTAGAGAGGAGAAGAGAATTGGGGTAAATTGGAAGGGGAGGTGAATCATGAGAGACTATGGACTCTGAAAAACAATCTGAGGGGTTTGAAGTGGGAGGGGGGAGGTTGGGGTACCAGGTGGTGGGTATTATAGAGGGCACGGATTGCATGGAGCACTGGGTGTGGTGAAAAAATAATGAATACTGTTATGCTGAAAATAAATAAATTAATATTTAAAAAAATAAAGTAGAGGATTGCAAAAAAAAATATTACATGAAAACAAAAATTCTCATTAACACTAGCTACATTTTAAGAGCTTAAGAGCTACCTATGTCTTGTAGCTACTATATTGGACAGTGCAATTCTAGAAAATTCTGTGAAATTCACAGAAAATTCTATTGGACTTCCTTCCCCTTCCATCTTCCTCCACAGGTACACATTCATAATAAAATGGGTATAAAATCAGAATTCCTTCATGCTAATTTGATATGAATTCCTCATCAAGTATATTGATATAAAATAGTCGTGATGTTGATTATTATTAAATTACTCATAGAAACATTTTGACATTTCTACAGCAATTTTCACCTGAAAGTCACTGGAACTCCAAATGAAGAGGGCTCAGCACAGGCCTGTCCCTTTTCCAACTCTTGAAACCACTCTTTAGCCATTGAACCTCAATTTGCTCTTTTATTTGTAGCCCATTGTGTATATTACCTGCAAGTTCATTTCTCAGTATTTACTCATACCTAAAAAGCAAACAAAAAGCAATTTGCTTTCTCTCAACTTACAGAACTATTTTAAGAATAACTGAATTATTTTTTTTTAATTTTTTATTTTTTATAAACATATATTTTTATCCCCAGGGGTACAGGTCTGTGAATCACCAGGTTTACACACTTCACAGCACTCACCAAATCACATACCCTCCCCAATGTCCATAATCCCACCCCCTTCTCCCAAACCCCCTCCCCCCGGCAACCCTCAGATTGTTTTGTGAGATTAAGAGTCACTTATGGTTTGTCTCCCTCCCAATCCCATCTTGTTTCATTGATTCTTCTTCTACCCACTTAAGCCTCCAAAAAAAAAAAAAAAGAATAACTGAATTATTTTAAATGTCAAAAAGAAAACTGCGTTGTACCACAAGACTGGGTTGACCAGCATTAAGTTAAGTAGTCATAGAATTTTGGAGCTTGAAGGGACCTTGGAAGTCATAAGCCAATAGCCTCATTTTACAGATGAGGCCTCAACACTGAGAGGTTTGCCTGAGGCCAACTGATTAATGCCAGAGCTTGAGAGGAGGCTATGGTTTCCTGTCCCCAGCCCCAAGTCACTGGAAGCTACAGTGAAGGAGAGTAGGAAAACAAATATTTGCATTGTTCGCTCAACAATTTAAGACTAAAGTATAAAGCTTTGTACTGAGTCAAATACCCTCTTGCCCAAGTCCTTCAAGTGCAAGTGGCAATTACCAGCATTTAAGACAAACTTGTACACATGTGTGGTTTCCTTTAAAACCAACTGATGCTCACAGGCTTTGGCCTCATCAGGCTTCCATTAACTTAGCTCAGTTCACGTTGATGACAGGTGAACCTTTCCTATGTGTCAGAAACATGAATGAGCAGTTTACATGTATGACCTCATTTCATCCTCACCATAATCCCACAGACTGCTACAATGATTACCTCCATTTTGCAGATTAGGAAATGGAGGTTAACAAGTATCATATCAATATCCCCAAGGCCACCCAGTCTATAAGTGGCAGAGCTGATATTCAAACATTGATCTGCCTAATTTGAGCCCTGAACCACCACAGTGTACTGCCAAAGAGTCAATCCTAGAATATTAACCCCAGTCCCATTCAGGACTCTATTCAACCACCAAAAATTTCTTAAAATACTTCCATGTACAATTCACAAGCTCCTTTCACCCATATTTGGGACCCTCAGTTTCTTGGTAGACTACTTCTGGTAGGCATACCACGAGCCTGTTTCATGTCTTATGAAACTATTTAAGTAAGCAATTTCAATCATCACCCAAAGAAGAACTCACAGCCCTGATTCAGAGCTGGCTTTGCTAGGCAGCCTATTAGTTAGGATGTCAAAATGTCCACCCAGACAAATGTCACCTACATAAGGAGACTATTCTTGCTGAGATTACTTGAACCTCGTAATTACCAGGGATTTCACAGAAAAAAACCCACTGATATCTTAACTGTGAGCCCTACAAAGCAAAATAAGTCTCCAGTGTATGCCCTCCAGGAACTTACCTCAACAATTAATTTGGAGAAGTTTCCTTGTCTCCCTTCACTGTCCCTTATGCTCAACTTTAAATATAATAACCAGCATTCAGTAGTTGAATTTTGACAGAACTGGTTTAGCACACTGTCCAGAAGCATGAAGGTTATTCTTTTTAATCATTACATAGTTGTTCTTAACATTAGACAGATATTACACTGAATACTGTCATTAACACAAGGGAACAAGATCCTTCAACAGCAGATCAACAGTCTTGCTAAATATAGTTCCTTTACAGCTATGGGAACCCTCTCCCCTTAGAGCCCCTTGGCAATTGAATAAGATCCTATGTCTTTAACAATGTTTCCAAATGACTTTGTATTTCAGGTCATAAAAATGCAAAGTAAATAAGTCTCTAGGGGTCTTGCTGGCTATTTCTGAGTAGACCAATTCCATAACACTGTTCATTCATTCAGTCACTCACTCACTCATTCATTCCTTCATTCAATAACCTTTTGTTGAATCAGCCCACTTCATGGGTACTGAGGACACACACACACACACACACACACACACACACACACACTTATTTTGACACAAACACGAAGTGTTCCTATTTATCCTAAAGAGGTCTAGTAAGGAAAACAGATAAATATCTGACAGTACAATGTAATAAGCATATAATGTAAGCAGTTCCTGCTGGAGCACAAAGGAGAGACACTGAATCCAAACCAGGAGAGTGGAGGAATATCTGAGTCATATACAAAGAAGGAAAAGCAAACACAAAGAAGCAAATGCATCTAAAATTAGTTGGGTGTATGAATGGGTGAATGAGTGAAGGAATGGATGAATCTGAGGAAGGTGATATGATAGACAGGCAAACAACACCAGTAAGTAAAACAGGGTTAGCCCAAGGTGCTGTGGCTGTACAGGAGCCCACATCTAGGCTCTGCTGAATAGATAGGGCCTCCAGGTATGCTTAAATGTGGAACAGAAGTTGCCAAACAGATAAAGGGTTTTCTGGGCTGCAGGAAGGGCCTGCTCAGCAGCATCAAGGAGAGCTTAACATATTTGGGAAACGTTTGATTTGTCTAAACCAGGGAATAGATTGGGGAGAGGAGTCCAGGGGGAGTGTTTGACACGTACTTAAGGTCACTGAGCAAGGACAGCAAGGACAGCAAGCGGAGGAACTTAGATTTCGTCCTGGAGAGGATAGGGATCCATAGAAAGATGGCCAAGTAGATGGTTTGTGCTTCAGAAAGATGGCTGCGATAATGATTTAGCAGGTGGCCTGGAGAAGTAACTAGCATTCTGAATTTACTGCAATCATTTCAAGGGAAATTATGAGGATCTGAAATAGGACTTCTGAAGTGGACAAAGGTAGACTAGGGAGGATTTTTAAATAGAGATACATATTTTCAAGCACCTCGAGTGAACAAGTGACCAAACAGACCAAGCACAGATGCTGCTGTGATTACTCCTAGGGCAGAACCTTGACCAGAAGACACCAAAAGGCAGGTTTCCAGCTGTATTGCCCCCATATTTGCTCCCAAGTCACCAATTGTAAAAATGGACATCATTTCTTGAACACCTACATCTCGCCATATGCTACACATTTTATACACATTACCCAACCCAACCCTCCCCAAAACTCTTAAGTGCATATTAATCCTCCCATCTAGAGACCACGTAATTTGCCCAAGATCTAGGATTTAAGTCCAAGTTTAGGGTGACTCCAAAGTCTTTGTTTAACCATCACAGTAGATTCCTTCACCAAATGTTGTCTTCTTAGAGTCCTGTTTCTTCCTCTCTCCCAAACCAGTTACTCTCATGCAACCTGGGTCAGTGCATAGAGCAACCAAATCTCTGATGCAGCCCTCTGGCCATTCATCCAGTTTTTTAGGATAAAGTCCAAGTTACTGAAATCTACCCTCTCAGCCCCACTTTTGGCCATGCAATCAAGTCCCCAAAACAGTGTGGCAGAAGCTGATGCCAGATTATTAATACAGATTGTCCCCTATTCCTCAATAGTAGAACTCCCAGTTGTTAGCCCCCTGTTGCCCTGAAGAAAGACTGTATTTCCCAATTTCCTGTGTCTAGGTGTGGCCGTTGTGAGTACATTCTGGTCAACAAGGCTTAAGCAGAAGTGTTAAATGCATCTTGAGAAATCTTGCATACAGGGAAGAGAGCCACCCTCCATTGCCCTCTTCTTCCTTCCTCTGGCTGGAATGAGGACACGATGGCAGGAATTCAAGCATACATGGTGTACTATGAAGCCTTGGAAGTGGCAGCATAGAAACCTGGAAGAAGCCAGGGTCTCTGATGACTTGAGACCCTTTTAGCGAAACAGACATACTAACCCCGGACTTCTACCATCCAACGTTTTTTGCAGGGTATCAAACATTTTGCGTTTGATCCTCTGTTAATTTGAGTTTTCTAGCACTACTAACTAATGCTATTCCTAATGAATACTGGCTACAATATTGTGGGGGAGCTATTGTCTTTTCCCCTATTTTCTCTAAATTAAACACATGTCACCTGCTCAGTGATTCAGGATGACTCTCTCCAACAGGAAATCTGCCTATGCATTAGGGGACATTTATGTTCCTCTCCATACTGCATTTTACTGTATGAAAGAGGGAAATGACCAGAATGGAAAATAGCACATTTTGCCCCTGAGTGAGAAAACTGGCCAATCCCAATCATTTGTGCTCTGATTTTTCATAGCCTATTTTATGACTTTCATTCTCTATCATTAAATTCTAAATAAAACCCAACTAATCTTCTGGCCTATACAGTCCACAATCCTTAATCAGCCATGGCATCTGTTTCCACAGAAGCAATAGAAACCTTCACATCTCAGATACTTTACCCCAAATGGCAAGCATCTGGTAGTAACCTAGAATATTCTTTCATTCAAAGCACTGATCTTATTGGTTAGCTTTTTCCATTCTGCTGACTATTCCCAAATTACGTATCTTTCCGACCAGAAGAAAGGCAGTGTCTTAAATGGCACTGGGTGAACAGAGCTCCGTCTTGCCCTGCAAGTCCCCTGGCTACAACCCAACCTATTCAGAAGTTGGTCTCTCTGACTACACTACACTGTCTTGATAATCCATGTATTCCTCCTATAACTACGACTTTATATGAACTAAGAATTGATCATTTTGTTAGTGCCATTTAGCATTAATTGAGTGTTTACTGTTCTACTATCTTAGAAGACAAGAAGGAAAATACAAGTTATCCCACTCTTAAGTTCCCAGGCAATATCCATGTGAGGTTTTCTTATGACTCTATAAAAAGTATATAAATTTAGGGGCGTCTGGGTGGCACAGTCAGTTAGGCATTCAACTCTTGGCTTTGGCTTAAGTTGTGATCTTGGGGTTGTGAGATCAAGCCCCATGTTGGGCTCTGAGCTGAGCTCGGAGTCTGCTTGAGAGTCTCTCTCTCCCTTTGCCCCTCCCATTCATGCTTTCTCTCTTAAATAAATAAATAATGTTATTTAAAGCGCATAATTTTTTATTGAAAATATGGAGTTTTTCTGTGTATTAAACCCAGAAATCAGGAACAGAAATTATAAATCTACTTATAAATGTAAGTTAATATATAATAATAGTCTATGAATGTCCTTGTATATCAAAGGACTTTTTTCATTTTTTGTGACAGAAAATATGGATATAAGGGAACATTTTAACAATGATGCTGAAGAAGCCCAGATTTACCATGAGCAATCAATAAGACTCATATAAAATTATAAAGTTTGTATCAAATTGTACTTTCTCTGAAAGAACTAAAGGCAATCCAATGATGTAGTAAATAGAAAGGGCACTAGATCTGTCATACAGACTTAGAGTCACCTTTCAATTTTGCCACTTAATTAGCCAGCAACCCTGGTCAAGCCACTTACTTTCTGAACATTCTCATTGCAGGCCTGGGGTTAGTAATGTTTACCTCCAGGTGCTTTTCTGAGCATGAAGGGAGAAAGTACATGTGGAAATGTCTAGCACAGTGCTCAACACGTTGCAGATCCACCTGGATCTTGGCCCGTGGCCTGCTGAAGGTCTTTTTCTGACTCCAAGGAGACCTGAGACCAGTTACCCTGGGAACATGGCCCTCAGTGCAGACCCTCAACTGCTCGCTGCAACTGACATCATGCCCCTTGACTGGGCAGTGAGACAGGAAAGCTGCATTTCCTCCAGTAGATCTTCCCAGAGACGGGACACCCGGAAAACTGTGAAGGAGGCCAAGCTGGACTTCAGCCTTCCCAGAATCACACAGTCTCCACACTACTGGTGAAATTCTTAGTGCAAAGGACAAGAAGGCATAAAAATCAAGCAAACATTTGGCCCATTGTCTTGAAGTGTTTTATCCATATCTGCATACCTCAGACTGCAATCCACTTGGTCCTAACTAACTTTTCCTTTCTACAGAGATAATAACAGAGAATCTCAGCCCCTCCACTCTAGTTCCATCCTCCATACGAGGTAAGTAGCCAGATTGTCCTAAGGAACAAATACCAAATACCCCAGGCTATGCACTGGTATAACAGACAGCAAGAGGAACATCCAGAGGGTCAAGAAATGGAGTTACTGAGTCCATTGGGCAAACTTTTCTCTCTCTTTTTCTTTCTTCTTCTTCTTCCATCTTTCTTCTTTCTTCTTCTTCTCTTACTCCTCTTTTTTTCCCCTTCTCCTTCTTCTTTAAAAAAAAAAAAAAAAAAGAATAAATTGGGAAGAAAAGACTAAAAAATACCTGAGTCATCAAGTACACTGTATAGTAGGGTTAAGGTTTGCTTCTTGAAACCTTGGTTCCTGCGTGTGAGTGTGTGTGTGTGTTTAGGATAACAGTTTAAAATTGTGTGTCTTGGTTAGGAAACTGAAAGATAAATATAGGACAGTCACATAGAGCTTTTACATGATGGTAACAGCTTTCTGAAGAGCTGTGAAATCATAGAGGGGACAAAAAACAAAACCAGTAGGGACAGAGAACCTGAATTCTAGCCCTGGCTGTGCTGTGTCCACAGCCAAATTCCACAATCTGTTTGAACCCTTTCCTCATTTGTAAAATGAAGATGATAACTCCTACTCTGCCTATGTGGCAGGACAGCTGTGTGGTTCAAATGGAACAAGGTTCACTGAACACTGTATACACTGCAAGACAAAGGCTGACTGAAATAAGGTATTTTGAAATTCTAATTTATGGTGAGAAGTTCAAGGGGGGAAGGGAAGAGATAGACAATAGAAGCATTTGGGAGCTACTGGGGGACCCAGAAAGTGTTACAGATGCCCAAATCCTCACATGTGGCATCCTTCCAGCTCCAATATGTGTCCAGCTACGTGATCCAGTCCAGGTGACGCAGTCCAGGTGATGCCTCAGGACTCCTACCACAATGATTCTAACCAACACAAGCAAAGGAAATTTCGTGTTTTTTCTGTTGCACGTCACTGGCCCTAGGGCTAGTATTCGATAGCACCTGAAGGTCTAGTGCTGACCAGTTCTTTCGGGTTCACTCCACCTCTGCGGAGTGGTGGGAAAGCCATGCAACCTCATCATTATTAATGAAGAAAGGCAAAATTAAGTGCACGCCTGTTACTGGAGAGAACATTGATGTTCTTTCCATTTCATGGAAAGGTCTTGCAAAACATTGGTTCTAATATCTTCTTGCATGAGTCATAGACTAAGGAATGAAGAAACACTTCTGAATGACAAACAAGGAAAAAAGAAAAGAAAGAAAGCTATGATGATGTGTTCTTGGAACACAACTCCAAGTCCATTTACACAAGCAAAATCAACATGTAGATCTCTGTTTAGGGTATGCTGCTAAAGGACAAAACAAAACAAAAAGTCCATTCCTTTTCTTTTTCCTGATTAAAAAGATAATGGACACTCACACAAAAATCAAATAATAAAATTAGTTCCCAAGAGGAAAAGAATGCCAGCATTTTAAAGTACATCTTTCCACACCTGTTTCTTTTTCTGAACTATCAGATGGATAGACATAAACATTGTACAGATAGATTTTTTTGAAACATACTTTCTTATATACTGGTATGTCAGAAATCCTCATCCATAATTACTATTCTATAAAGATCTAGAACACTGCTATTGGTAATCATATAGTATTCCATCATAGAGATGAAGCTTAATTTATTGATAAATTTCCCTAAAGGACATTTAAGTTACTTCTGAATTTATTATTGAGATATAATTGACATATAGCATTGTATAAGTTTAAAGTGTACATTGTGTTGATCTGATCTACTTATGGCTGCTTCTGGGTTGTTACCAGGGTAGAACCCCAGGGTTCTGCTACCAGGGTGCCTGGATGGCTCAGTCTGTTAGGCATCTGCCTTTGGCTCATGTCATGATCTCAGGGTCCTGAGACTGAGCCCCAGAGCTAGCTCCCTGCTCAGCGGGGAGTCTACTCATCCTTTTCTCCCTCTGCCTCTCACCCCCACTCGTGCTCTCTCTCTCTTTCTCTTTCAAACCAATAAATAAAATCTTATTTTAAAAAGAATACTAGTATAAGCATTCTTAAACATTCATCACCGTATACTTGCCCAATTATCTCTCTGGGATAAAGTTCTAGGATATGAGCCAAAACCTATTGCATTTTCTTTTCTTTTTCTTTTTTTTTTTTTTGCTATGAAATATTTTTTTTAATTTGAATTTATTTTTTCAGTGTTCCAAGATTCATTGTTTATGCACCACACCCAGTGCTCCATACAATACGTGCCCTCTTAATACCCACCACCAGGCTCACCCAACATCCCACACCCCCAAAACCCTCGGTTTGTTTCTCAGAGTCCACAGTCTCTCATGCTTCATCTCCCCCTCCAATTTTCCCTATCGCACTTCTCTCCTCCCAGTGTCCTCTGTGTTATTCCTTATGCTCCACAAGTAAGTGAAACTCAACACTCAACAAAAAACACTCATGTCAAAAAATGGGCAGAAGACATGAACAGACACTTCTCTAAACCTATCACATTTTCAGTGTTAATGCATACTGCCAAATTGCCCTGTGGAAATAATGTGCCACATCCCATTGCCCCAGCAATGCAAGAGAGAACCTGTTCCTCCACACCTCACCAACAGTGGGTATCATCAATTCTCTCACATGTTTTTTCCAATCTGACAGGTAACAATATTGCACTTTTGTTAAATTGCATTTCTTTGATTTCAGTGAGACATTCAATATTAATCTTACTTGTTATCAATGCACATATACTACTAGTAGTGATAATAGTTAACATGCATTGAAAGTGTATTATGCATCAGGCACTGTACTAAACACTTTACAGAATTATCTTTTTAAACCTCATGATAGCCCCTCCAGATAAGTACTACTATTATCCTTATTTCACAGGTAGAAACAAAGACTTAGTAATTTGCTAAAAGATATGAAGCTAGTAAATAGCAAACCCAGAATTCATTCCAGGTATATCTGGCCCGAAAGCCATGTTGTTGAGCAGGGCACTATACTTTCATTTACTGCTTTATGCAAGAGTGCTAATTCTATTTCTTCTATGTATGCTTTTTTATGAGTTTAATGTGTTCATAGCCTTTAACCATTTTTCAGTTGGGATGTTCATCTTTTCCTTATTAATTAGCAATAATTCTTTTCTATAGACAATATCGATTTTTGGGGCACCTGGGTGGCTCAGTTGGTTAAGTGTTAGAATCATGATTTTGGCTCAGTTCATGAACCCGGTGTCCTGGGATCAAGTTCTGTGTTTGGCTCCCCATTCAGCAGGGAGTCTGCTTGTATTCCTCTTTATCTGCCCCTCCCCCCACTTGCACTCTCTTTTTCTCTCTAAAATAAATAAATCTAAAAAAAAAAGAATATTGATTTGTTCTCATTTTTTGCTACAACGTTTTTTCTCTGTGGAATTTACAACTTTTACTTCTGTTTATAATTAGTGCAAGGACTTGATTAATGACTGTAATAAGCCTGATGTAGTACCCCAGACATGGGAAAAAGCACATGCAGATCAGCTAAACTGTTATATTTTAGTGGTAGTGCAATCGTGAACAGTAAGGGGTTTGGACAACAGCACATGAATATGGAGAAGGGGAAGTAAGAGAGAAAAGAGGCAGATCAAGTCACAAAATGGTAATCTCCCCTTTAATGCCTTTCTGAGTTTCTTCCACTTGCAGAACTTCTTCTGCCATTTGACCACCTCCAAGAAATAGGGTTTTTATCACTTGGAATTGTTTATAGAGATCTAAATCTCTTCTTTTCATTACCCAATTTCATCACATGTTATTAAAACAAAGACAACACTTTGGCCATGGACCATCACCCAGAAAGTAGAGCATGTACAAAAGAGAGGGCATGGGGTCGGAGGCCCCATCTTGGAGCCCTACCAGGTGAGGACATGCTGTGTGGCCTAGCAAGTTGTTTCACTCTCTTGGCTTCCATTTCCTCATTTGCCAACCTGGCGTAATGATAACTATGTCACACAGCGGCTTGGAAATTACCTAAGAAAATGTTAAGGGTAGGTGCCTCATAGAACCCTAAGTGCTCAGCAGATGGTCCTCTGCCCCCACCTCCACTGATTCAAGTGAAAGAGAAAAAGAGGGTTCTGTGGGATTCACAAGAGGCATGCAAAGGCTTGGTCTGACTCAACGTCTCTGCTATTAAACTAGAACTTCAGTTTATGTGTTTCCAAAATTGTCCCATGAGACACTGTCAGAGTTAAACAGGAAGACAGCTGACAACCTAACAACCTAACTCCAGTTGGCGTCTCCCTCTACCCCATCTGTGTGCAGACAGCTAAACTGCCTATGTTGGTCATCTGCAATCATTTGCCTCAACACTTATTCCAGAAGATCTCATGGTCCCAAAAGTCTCTAACTTTGCCTTGGATTATCAAGGACAGCAAAGTTCTCATTTGAATAAAATAATACTAGGATTCATTCAGCGAAAATCCCTGAAGACATCAGGAAAATAGATGAGAAAGGTGATCTGCTTAATTTATTATCAGGACCAAAGCAATCCCCTCATTCATTCACTGATAATTTACTTATTTCCCAGGCATCTCTCCTAACCTCCGAACCACACCCCTCCTTTGACCTCAGGCTATGTTTATTATAATACTCTTCCTTTGTAAAGCATTTCAGACTTGAAAGAAAGTTTCCTACCATTAGTTGAGCCCTACTCTGCAAGCCCTTTACACAGGAAGCAACTGAGGTTCACAGGATTGAGCAGTTTCCAAAGCCACAGAACTAGACAATGACTAGAGTGCAGGTGCGTCTGCCCTGGAAGCCTGTCCACCAGGCCCACCTGCCCTTACACCTTTACAAAGCACTTACTTATACACCCATTAGCTCCTTGATTGCCTCCAAAATCTTTCTAAGTACCACAACTCCTGTTGCCTCTGCTTACTGATAAGAGACTGAAAGAGGCTGCAGGATGTAGGCGCCCCCACTGTCGCCTAGAACCCCTGGGGATGGCCTAACCCCACCAGGCAGGGCTCCCACAGCCAGGCCCTGGGGTGCCTGACAGAAAGTTCATGGCCCACTGAGAAGTTCTCTGTTGAAGGAAGACATAATGTTATATTTCAGCAAGATCTAAGTCAGTGTTGACCAACTCACTGAGGAAACCAGAATTCAAAGGCTCTGGGCTCCACAGCCCTCCTCCCCAAGGCAGTAACTTCAGGAAGTAGGTGCTACTCCCACAGTCCTTCAGCCTGTCCCCATAGTTCATTTCTACAGGTGAGCTGATTTGTCAGAAAGTTGATCAATATAACCAGCCCCTAAGGGCCACATAATAAGGCCTAAAACCAAACACCATTCTTAAGGAGGAAGCTCAGAAATGAAGCCAAAACAAATGTTGCTGAGATAAAGGATTAGAATAAAACTACAAGAGTAGCTGGCACAATGAAGCACACATTCCCCACATGATTCAAGGGCATAAGATATCAAGGACAACTCATCAGCCAGAGAAGGTACAGCTCAGTCAGCTTGTACCATTTAACACTACTTTTAACAAGGAATCATTAAGGCTTCAGAGCAAACACATTGAAACATAGACTTTTCAAGCTGAAAGACCCTTTGGGATAAGCCAGTCCAAACCCTGTATTTAACAGTCGGCAGAACTAATGTCCAAATAGGTTAACTGACTTGTCATAGTTATGTAGCTGGTCAAAGGCAGAGAAATGACCAGAAATCAGGTAACAGAGCTCCAATAACATCTTCACACAGGTGTTTAAACACTGAATCTTTCCTCCTATTTCCTCCTATTCTTCATATATATGTATATATGCACATACATGCACACACACTCCTGCATAATACACATGTGCCTATGCGCCCTACATACACACATGCACCTGCAGCCATGCATACATACACATATCTACCTACATACACATACAAGTGTGCACACACACATAACGCATTCTTCTTCACCTGAAGCCACAGACTCCATATGCCACATCCTTATCAGCCCCTTCTGAACATTCAAATAGGAATATAATTCAGATGACCTGTCTGACCATGGGGCTTACTAAGAGAACCACTGTGCCCCAGGAGGGACCTGGCTCTCTTTCAGCTTTTTATTTTTATCTGTTGTTGAGGTGACATTTACACCAGTAAGAGTAGGAGCTATAGGGTAGTTAAATGACTGAGTGCAAAAATATTCACAAAGGGCTCAGCATGGTGCCTGGTACACAACAGACCCCAAATCCTATCTCAGCTGGGGATGTGTCAGGCAGATGACCTGGGTGTAAACAGCTGTTCTGCGGCCAGACAGCCAGGCCATGATGCCCCCTTTCTGTTTTTGACTTTTAGCAGCTTGCCTACCCTCACTCAAGTCTAGAGTCCATATATACGTAGGCCACTGCAAGGGGTGAATGAACATGCTTGCTGCCTGACTCTGAGTCAACAAACAGCAAGTGCTAAACAAACAGAAAGGCAAGCAGGTTTTTGATTTGCATAGGATGGAGAAATGCACTGTCCTGCCTCTTCCTTCTCTAAAATCCCAGGACTGCAGTTTCCTCCTTGAGGGTGAGTTCTATAATCCCACAGTGCAAAGCATTGGGTGTGGCATAGAATTGGTATACAGTTCTCTTCTGTAGAAGGTAAGTTTCTTCAAACCCTTTTAAAACCCACCTAATCGGGAAGTCTTTGCCAGGGGATTCTGAACTGACTGGGATGGATCCTTTCTAGATAGATTCTCACACTTGGTCTGCACAATATTACCTTCCAGTTATTATTAAGATTCTTTCTGAGCATTCTCAAATCATTTCATCTGGGTTCACTCTTTCCAAGTAGAACATAATGCCCTAAAGGGCAATAATCCCCATGCCAGCTGAGAGAACATTTTGACCCAGTAGAAACTCAAAGGCCTGATGCCAGAATTTCTTTCTTTCCACCCTAGACAATCCTTGAGGCAAGGCCCCTGGCGTCTTTTAAGAGATTCTGCTAAAAGTCACTGTTTTCCAGAAACTCAGTTCTATGTGTGGGGAGAGGTATAGGTAGGTCCTGATATCTCTCTCTCTCATCACACATTCTGAATACAAGTTTCTCAAAGGCCAAATGCATAGGAGGCAAAGCAAGACACTTCATGGAATGGCATGGTCTCAAAACAAAGCCAGACACTCTGGAGGTCTCACACACTCAGAGCCTACTTGGTGAAGAGGTTCAGCTCTACAGTCAGCCCTTAAATCTGGAAATATTAGAAGCAAGAGCCGCAAGAGAAGGAGAAAGAGCCATGTGTTAGGAGAGTCAACTGTGAGAAGTCCCTGCTGGCAAGGGTTAGCGTCCAAAAAAGCTCTCCACCCATTCCATCCCTTGGCCAATGTGAAACGTTGGAACCAGAAATTTGGCTCAGCCTGAGCATCTCCGAGTTCAAATTATAACCATCGTGGAAGTGGCCTACATTCGCCTGAGGCCTCTGATGTAGTTAGGTCACAGTTCAGTGACTCACTGAATCTTTTCAGGGGAAAAGTATAGGAAACTGCTAAGGGTTCAGTACCTGACAATATATGGCTCCCATGAGATGCCCTCTTATACTCTGAAATCCTCATTCTGTACTGTGCAGTTAGACTGAGCTGATTGTTTCAGGAACGTTTTCATATTTAATTTAATTCTCACCACAATTTTTATTTCCCCCGTGAGGAAAGAGCTGCTGAGAGATTAAGGAGTTTGACAAGATTACACTGCTAAAAGGAGACAGAAGCCAAACTTGGCCTCTGCCAGACCTAAATCCAAAAGGCCCCTTTGCCTCTCCCTAGCTGAGGCACATGGAACAAGCTCTGGGTACTTTCCTCTGCTTTGCAAACAGAGGTTTGATGATATTGACCTCACAGGATTGTTATGAGGATTGGATATTAAAACAGAAAACTTAACAGGCTTGGTAAAAGGTAGCTTCCCTGATTGCTCTTGTTACTATTTTGTCCTC
The DNA here is from genome assembly GCF_030435805.1 of Mustela lutreola. Taxonomy (NCBI): domain Eukaryota; kingdom Metazoa; phylum Chordata; class Mammalia; order Carnivora; family Mustelidae; genus Mustela; species Mustela lutreola. The sequence goes on from NC_081295.1 coordinate 133,324,459, forward strand.
TGATGTCCTGTCCTGTCGGTGCCAGCTTATCCCTTCATCCCCTCAGTAGGACTTTAGAGATGTCAAGAGGCAGCTCTCAGTTAATACAGTTCTGGAGAATGACAGCCTGGTTTTCCATTCCACAAGAATGTCCCAGGGCCTTTCACTTTGACACAGCCTTGATTGCTATTAAACACTTGTATACAACTGATTGGATACATTTTAATTTGTATAGGTCCCTCCATACAACTCTAGTAATCCTTAAATGACCTGTAGAAAAATAATAAAGGATAAAGGAAATATTGCCCCACAATTTGCTTGAACTGACATCAGTCCTGGGGTAAACCATACAGTCCCTCAAAATGTTACTGTTTAAATGTGCATTCGCCATGAGCTCCTGTGCTTCTTCCCAGTGTCAGATCCAGGCTCTGACATTTACACACATTTACATACTACATTTACACACTGAAAATGTAACCCAAATGGAATTCATGGGAAAGAGGTGTTAGCAGCTCTGTAAATGCAGATGCTTTCTTTCATCCTTACTCACATACCAACATGAATTGAGATCTGGTACAAATTCAAGATAGTTTCATTTAAACATGCATATGCTGGCATTTGTTTCCCTCTCTCCCCAGCAAGATATCTGACCCCACTCATGAACACCACTGAAGTTCCCCTTGGGTCACCTCTCCTTCTAGATTTATCCTACAGCTTATTCTAGTCTCTGCTGCAACCAGTTCCAAGCAAATGTGGCTCAATAGCACCTCATTCCAAACCTCCAATGCCTGCTAGGATCTTGGCACTAACACGGGTAGCACAGGGGCTTAACACCCACTGTTTTTCATCCTTTGGGGGAAAGATTGACACTGCCAACACACATTTCTTAAAGCATCTGAGGAGCTCCCAGGGAGCTGCTCTCTTCTCCAAAATTCATCTATCCTTCCCTGACTCTTTCTCCCTGCTCCTCACTGCTGCTTCCTGGCATCATTTCCCAAATCAACTACCTGCATGCATGCCTCTGTTTCTGGCTGTGTCTCAGGGAAATCATTCCCTGCAAAAATTTTAGTGATCACAATTTTAAACTCAACAAACAGGACATGAGACCTTACAAAAAAAAATGTTTCAGTGCCATTTCTATATTCAAGGAAGCAGTCTGGAAGATATGGACTGAGCATTGAAATATACAAAATTCCAGAGCATCTCAATCATTTATGTAGATAACCAGTCAGAAATTTTGAAATAAGACTATTACCCAAATGGATGTGTTACTGCTAGAGCTCTACAAGAATGGTGAAAATAAAGTTTAATTTTACTTCCCTCAAGAGAGTGAGACAAAGAGGTAAAAAGTATCAGGTCTTGTTTGGCAATAAGCCAACAACAGGCCACATCAATGCTAAGAGGTTGTCACCACACCTGAGTGGAGATGGCTGAAGTAGATTTTAAAACATACTTTCCAGAAAGTTGAGACCAAAAATCCCACACTAAACAAATATTTTAACTTAGAGAGGAGGAGATTACCCTCTAAGGTGTACCTGGAGTGTGGTGAAGGAAGAAATACTAATACCACAATACTCCAAAAATAAACAGCATAGAGCTTGAGAAATCAATATTGTACTTTACCAAATATACAAAACATCTTGGGAGCATTCCAGAAGAACAAGGGTTAGCTGCAGATTAGTATAAGCAAGCAGACAGACTGCCTCCATGGCTCAGACCACTTTGGGGAGTACACCTACACACACGACTTATTGCGCATACCAACACACTAGACAAATGTTCCAGCTTCCCAGACATTGCAGACAAATGAAGTTCAAAGCAAGACACCACAAGCTGGCCTACCTTGCAATAACTATCCCAAAAGCTACTTATAAAACATCAACATTGATTCTTCTGCACAGGTGTGGTGAGTAGGGAGACTAAAGAGAACCTTCCCACTATGTTCTAGGGCATGGAGTGCAAGTGTGTAACAACCAGGGATTAGAGGCAGGGAACCCTGGCTAAATTAGGTTCTTCAAGTCCCTGAATCTTCTGTGACCCAATTTCCAAGTCTTACAAAATTAGGTGATAATATCATAGAAAAAATCATGAGGAAGAAGAAATGAAAGAGTATAATAGAAAGTTCTTTGTAAAAATAAATAATTTCATGTCTACTAGTATGAAAGCAAGGACAGACACTCACTTTTGCTTTAAAAATCCTATGTTCACAAACATGGTTAACAGGTGGAGGGGATGGGTGACATATGTTAAGGGGATTTAGAATACACTTACCTTGATGAGCACCGAGTAACCTATAGAATTGTTGAGTCACTATATTGTACACCTGAAATTAATATAATTATAAATTAATGTAACATTAATATAAATAGCATGCTAATTACACTGGAATTAAAATTTTTAAAACTGAAAAAAAATCCTATGTTCACAATTAATGAGTCAGCCCATAAACTAGCCTGAAAGGAAATATTTAAACAAATTTAGACTACAAACAGTTTTTTCATGCCCTTAAGCACTACAGAAGCATCCTTGTCTTATGACTGATATGAAAATTCATCCTTGCCTCTCATTGAAAGGCGTTTTTCCTCCTGGCAGTGTCATTTGAACCCAGCTTTAGTTAGAGCACAACCTTGAAAGTAACATGTATGAATTTATAAAATTCATGCTAGCCTCCTTTTAATTTGTAAAAATGGGTCAATGTTTCCTTGAGCAAATTTAAAAACACTCTACCTTTTTTTTTTTTTTTTTGCAACAAAATAGATGGTTCTATAGAGTATAATGTTAAGGGAATAAGTCTATCAGAGAGACAAGTACCATAAGATTTCACTCATATGTAGAATTTAAAAACACAACAAATGAACAGAGAAAAAAAGGGGTGCCTGGGTGGCTCAGTGGGTTAAGCTTCTGCCTTCAGCTCAGGTCATGATTTCAGGGGTCCTGGGATGGAGCCTCACATGGGGCTCTCTGCTCAGAGAGCCTCTCCCTCTCTGCCTGCTGCCCTGCCTACTTGTGAACTCTCTGTCAAATAAATAAATAAAATCTTTTAAAAAAATGAACAGAGGAAAAAAGAGACAAACCAAGAAACACATTCTTAACTGGAGATAACAAACTGATGGTTACCGGAGGGGAAAGGAGGGGACAGGGTGGTATAGGTGAAACAGGTGAAGGGGATTAAGAGTACAGATATCATGATGAGTACTGAGTAATGTTAGAATTGTTGAATCACTGTATTATACATCTGAAACTAACAGAACACTGTACATTCAGAATGTGGGAAACCCTATATGCATACATTTTAGTTTTTACTGATAAAAGAAAATGGAAGGAAAAAGGTGTGAAGAAGGTAAAAGAGGGACTTAATTAAAGGTTACAAGGAACTTAGATAAAGGTAAAAAGACATACTGACCAATAAAAATGTGTGAACTTTATTTGAATCCTGATTCAAATATTTAAACTGTTTTAACAAAGTATGACTCTGATTCTTGGCCGCAAAGGAGAGACTAGTTCAGAATATTTTTTCTCCTCAAAACAAAAGAAAATTTCACAAATTATCTAAAAACCTTTTTCAGACATAGGAAATCAAGCAATATGACTGTCATCTCCGAGAAAAGGAAACAAAAAGTTGAGCTTTACAATCATCCTGGATTTTTACCTGAAAGCAATTTTAGAACAACAGCAAAGGGACAGGAAAAGCCAAGAGGAGCTCCACAACCTCACTGAGTTGAGGAGAAACAGACCAGAGTTCAGGGAGGCCAAGTCAGTTGGAATTTGTGGGGCAGAGTAACAGAAAGAATTGAAGAAAAGTTTAAATAATTTGGATGAGGGCCCCTTAAGTCTTTAACTGAATATGAATCTGTGCATTCATGGTGTAAAAATCTGCATCTGGACAAAGAACTGAAAAAAAAACTACAATCATTAATAGTTCCTAGAGGTTTCATAGGACTGGAAGGTATACAGATTCTAACTAGCCAATAGAATAATATGGCAACTATATGCAGAGTTGCCAGAAGGAGCACACCTCAGTAAGAGGGCTAACTTAGCCCTAAAGTACAGACTATTCAAAAACTGCCCTAAACAGGCTTAAAAACAAGTCGGCTAAGAATTAATCAGTACCATGAAAACTAATTTTCTGCCAAAACCAATTTTGAAACTCTTTAAGACAACAAAATCCAAATGCTCAACAACATAAACCTGACAATGTCCTGCATCCAATTAAAAATTACTAGACATGCAAAAAGTCAGCAAATTATGATCCATAACAAGAAGAAAAATCAGTCAAAAACTAGATCTATAAATGATAGAGATGTTAAAAATACCAGTTCAAGTCTTTTAACAAGCTATTACAAATATGCTTAAAATTCTAAAGGAAACATGAATATAATAAAATATTTTTAAAGGATCACATGGAAATTCTAGAGAAGAAAAACACAAAAACTGTAGGGAAAATTCCAATGGACAATCCTAACAGCAGATCAGATGTTGCAAAAGAAATGGGCATTAAAAAGGGCACATATGGCGATGAGCACGGAGAATTATATGCAACTAATGAATCATTGAACACTACATCAAAAACTAATGATGTACTATACAGCGGCTAACGGAACATAATTAAAAAAAAATCAGTGAACATGAAAACATTACAACAGAAAATACCCAAGTAATAGAAAAGAAAAAAAAAAAAAACATACACAGAGAAACTCAGGGACCTGTGTGCCAGTATCAAGCAGTCAAATATACATGTAACTAGAGTCCAAGAAGAAGATAGAGAGTAGATGACAACTATACATATATACATATGTATTTGAAGAAATTACTGGAAATTTCTCATCTGTGATGCAAACAACAAATCCAAAGATTCAAGATGCTCAAGGACGCACAAGGTAGAGAAGCACAAACTATAGTAAACTATAACATAATTAAATTGCTGGAGACCAGCTGTAAATGTTTTAAGTGGTCAGAAAAAAAAAAAAAACCTGAGAGACATATACTCATAAAATTCATATGAATGTACAGAAAGCAGATTAGCTGTTGCTTGAGGCTGCAAATGGGGAGGGTAGGAGGAACTGACTGCAAGGGGACAAAAAGGCAACTTTTCGTGGTGATAAAAATGTTCTGGATCTTCATTATGATGATAGCTGTAGGAGTTTATACATATGAAGACTGATTTAACTGTGCTCTTAAAATAAGTAAATTTTATTATATGTAAAACACATCTCAATGAAATTCATTTTAAAGCAATATGACATTTTTAAATAATCAAAAATTTGAACACCTGCTGAGTACTTAATGATATAAAAGACTTACTGTTAATTTGGTAGATATGATGGGGCAATGGGTGGCTCAGGTGGTTAAGCATCTACCTTTGGGTCAGATCATGATCTCAGAGTCCTGGGTTTGAGCCCCACTTTGGGCTCCCGCCTCAGCGGAGAGTCTGCTTCTCCCCTCCCTCTGCCCCTCCCTCCACTTGCGCTCACTCTCTATCAAATAAATAAATAAAATATCTTTAAAACATCCTGAAAAAGGGGTGCCTGGGTGGCTCAGTGGGTTAAGTCTCTGCCTTTAGCTCAGGTCATGATCCCAGGGTCCTGGGATCGAGCCCCACATCGGGCTCTCTGTTCGGCAGGGAGTCTGCTTCCTCCTCTCTCTCTGCCTACTTGTGATCTCTGCCTGTGAAATAAATAAATAAAATCTTTAAAAAGTAAAATAAAATAATAAAATAAATAAAAATTAAAAAATAAAACATACTGAAAAATTTTTATAGATATGATAATGGTATTGTGGTTATGTTTTTTAAAAGACTTCTTATCTTTAGAAGTATATAGTGAAATATTCACAGATGAAATTATATATTGTCTGAGATTTGTCTTTAAAAAAATGTAAGTGGCAGGGAAATGTGAAGATAAAACAATATTGGCCATCAATTGATATTTGTTAAATTTGGATATTGAATATATGGGATTCATTACACTATTTTATCTACTTTTTAAAAAAGGAACTATTTGAAAAAAATAAAAATAATAAAATGCTATTTTATTATTTGGAACTTTTATTTATTTTTTATTTTTATTTAATTTAATTTATTTTATTTTATTTGGAACTATTTATTATTTGGAACTTTTCATAATAAAAAGTTTCACTAGTACTTTAAACACATGAATGATGTCATGAATTACTCATTTAGAAATCATAAACTGAGCAACTATTTTGAGGTACAGGGCATAAAAAAATGTAAAATAATATTCTCAAAATATTCCCAATTATTGATGCACTATCAATACTTCATTTATTTAACCAAGATTAGGGAATTAAATGGAATCTTATGGAAACTTTGAAATGCATTTTTTCAACAGTCTCAAAGACATGAGTGTTCTTCATTAAGTCCAGTTGCCCATCATATCTTGTACACTCTTCTCTATTAATATAGTATCACCAGCACTAGGCTGATATCATTAAATATGATTTGGATAATATTCTAGTTCACAGATGTAGACCTTAAATGAAAAGAGAAGGGAAAGAGAAATAATCCAAACTTCCTGATAGGGAATTAAAAATGGTAAAACTATATTGGTTATGGGGCGCCTGGGTTGCTCAGTGGGTTAAAGCCTCTGCCTTTGGCTCGGTCATGATCTCAGGGTCCTGGGATGGAGCCTCGCATCAGGCTCTCAGCTTGGCAGGGAGCCTGCTTCCCTCTCTCTCTGCCTGCCTCTCTGCCTACTTGTGATCTCTCTCTCTCTCTGTCAAATAAATAAACAAATAATCTTAAAAAAAAAAAACTATATTGCTTATAATAGCTTCCTCATGAGGCACTATTAGTTCAACAGAGAATAGCTTGATTATAGTCTGGCCTGACAACAAAGCTGGTCCCATAGACTTTAAGTGAATGGTGAAGACAGTATGTAAAAAAACTAACATGTAAAAGATCTTGAAAATTAAAAATATGTACTTGAGGTACAATTCTATCTGTACATAAAAATAGTAGGAATATGGATAGATATCTCATTTCTATAACTTGGGAAGAACTTGGTAAAGTAATTATAATCATTGCACTAAGCTCAAAAGGGACAGAGTAAATGGTTATCACTACTATGCAAGAGAGGCTATTTTTATTTTTGCCAGCAAATATGCTGATTAATTGTGTACATTACCAGGATGGTTTCTGAGCATTATATCCAGTGTTTAAACTGTGCACATTTCATGATGCAACCTTACATACTCTGTCAACCCTTACCAGGTGGTCAGAGTACACCAACAGACCAGTAGGAAGTCTTCGTTAAGTAACAACACAGCCTCCACCTTGAGAAGCTGAGCTAATTAGAAAGCAGCTGACAAGTTCTTGAGTATACTAGTCAGAGCTCAGAAAGATCAGAACAAGTTCTTTCCCAACTAGATTTGGAAAAAAATTCAAGGCTCATGGAATCATTTATGAAAAGAATAATGGAATCCTTGGAACAGGCTGATTCTGGTTTAGCACCACAATCTGCCAAGAACTAATAGGAAATAATGTAGAACTCAGACTTCGAGCCATGCCTAGAAAGTAATAGGTTTATACTTTTAATGAGATCTTTGCTTTATTATTATTTTTTGGACCTCCAAAACTGGGGGTCATAGAATTTATTGTCCAAAATTGGAACACTTTTAAAGAGGGAAGGCTCTATTGATAATGACATGAAGACAACAAACTGAGACTATTCTGGGTTGACATTTATGGTCAGACGATCTAAAACCACAGAATGTTGTAATAAACAATTGAGCACATCATTTTATAAGGACTCCATTTGTACTATGCAACACATACCACCAATTACATAGCTTCCATTTTCACTGGCCAAGTTCATAGTGTTCTGATGTCACATAGCCTGGTGGCATCTCTGTCTTCTGATAATGTCAGAGTACTGTTGTACCTAACATATGTGCTCCATGTTTCTGAGCCATGATGACTTTACATATGTCCTTGCCACTATCGTATATGGAAAAATAGACCAGTAACAAGAAAGGTCATTCCAAGGGCATACATGGAGTCTGAAGTTGTACATACAAGGACATCAAGACCATTCCAACTATATATAGTCATACATTTTTATGCCTCAAGTATCTTTCATACCATCTTTGAAGTCTTAAAACTGAGTGATAGTCAATGTATTTCTTTCAATGTCAGAAAATTCTTGAGCTCAGTGAACCATTAAATATTATCTTCCAAATAGGAACAATTCTATTTATTGCTATGGAGGAAGCTCCAGAATATCTTGTTATTAAAAACAGGAAGAAAAAAAAAAAGAGAGAGGCACCTGAGTGGCTCAGTGGGTTAAGCCTCTGCCTTCAGCTCAGATCATGATCCCAGGGTCCTAGGATCGAGCCTCACATTGGGCTCTCTGCTGGGCAGGGAGCCTGCTTCCCTCTCTCTCTGCCTGCCTCTCTGCCTACTTGTGATCTCTCTCTCTCTCTTTCTCTGACAAATAAATAAAATATTAAAATAAAAAAATAAAAATAAAATAAAGAAGAGGGGCATCTGGGTGGCTCAGTGGGTTAAGCCTCTGCCTTCGGCTTGGGTCATGATCTCCGGGTCCTGGGATCAAGCCCTGCATCGGGGTCTCTGCTCAGCAGGGAGCCTGCTTCCCCCACCCCTCTTTCTCTGCCTGCCTCTGCCTACTTGTGATCTGTGTGTGTGTGTGTGTGTGTGTGTGTGTGAAATAAATAAAATCCTTAAAATAATGAAAAATAAATAAAATAAAAATAAAACATAAAGAAGAGAGAACTGACTATATAATACGTTAACACTATCTACATGGAGGAAAATCTAAATATACATGTGTTGGCTTTGATATTTTAGTTTTTTAAGATTTTATTTATTTATTTGAGAGAGAGAGTGAGAGAGAGACAGAAAGAGTGAGCACAAGAAGAGGAGAGGTTCAGAAGGAGAAGCAGACTCCCGCTGAGCAGGGAGCCTGATGGGGGACTCCAGGATCATGACCTGAGCTGAAGGCAGACACTTAACTAACTGAGCCACTCTGGCATCCCTAGCTTAGATATTTTAAATAGAAGTGTAATAGGGTTTCAGTTGTCTCATCAAAATTTATATGTTGAATTCCTAACCCAGTGTACCTCAGAATGTGAATGTAGTTATAGATAACATCTTTTAAAAGGTGATTAAATTGGGGAGACTGAGTGGCTCACTCAGTGAAGTGTCTGGCTCTTCATTTCAGCTCAGGTCATGATCTCAATCTCTGGGTCCTAGGATCAAGCCCCACACCAGGCTCCCTGGGAGCCTGCTTCACCATCTCTCTCTGCCTGCCACTCCCTGTGCTTGTACTCTGTCTCTCTCTGTCAAAGAAATAAAATCTTAAAAAAAAAAAAAAAGAAGAAGAAGAAGAAGAAAAAGAAAATTAGATTTCCCTGACTATACCTCCCATTATAGTTTTGACTTTGAAACCAGGTAAAAATTATATACTTATGAAACAAACTAAAAACAATGAAGGAAATAAAAGGCAAGATGCATCAAATAATGCTAACCAAATACCAGTTTGAAGAGTACACTTACAATTACCTGTAGCTATTGTAAAACTTGGTAATTTGTGTAGCTAGTGAATTATATCCCAGTAAAGGCAAAAAAAAAAAAAAAAAAGGCAAGTAAAACTCAAACTGTTTTCAGTTATCACATTGTTAGCAAATATTGGAATTGATATTTTGATACAAGAACAGAGATGCACACCCATATACAAAACAAATAGGGAGCCATATTGATGTGATATTCAACACAAGTGAAAAGAGATACAGATAGCAAATGAAAAACTTCAGTAAAAATCTTATCATCCTATAGTGAACTGGAAATACTATGTGATCTCTTTAAGAATTATTTTTCTTTTTAGCACTGTCCACTGTAAAATCCTAGAAGCAATGACCGACAGACATCTCTAGAACTTAGATATTGGTCTCAATACTATTTCTACCAACAAAGAACTATTTGAATAAATAAATAATCCCATATATGAGGCAGGATATGTAAAGTGAGGAATATCTTGTCATATTAGAAATTTAGAAGACTATAAATGGACTTAAACACACCATACATGATTAAAAAGCTGTATACTTTTATATACTTTATAGGGAGTACGCGCGTGTGTGTATCCTTTGCAGGATTCTAGGAGAACCATCAAATTATTTGAAAACAGGTAAGTAAACATAATTAAGTATTTAGCCTACTGCTGCACAAAATGTATTTCCAAGTAACAAATAGTTATTGAGGCAAATCTTTTCTTTACATAAGTATTCCAACTTATAAAGAAAGAAGGGATGAATAATAATGCCACTATCTTGCAACCTCTGGTGGCAATAAACAGTTGTCATTAATGGCTGCAAAGACCATGTGGCAATACACTAGTGGGAACTTTAGATGAATTAAGCTTAGACTCAAAATCACAGATATCTTAATTTGCAAAAAGAGCAACAACCAGTCATTATAAGCCTCCATAAAAAAAATCCACATCATCAGCATTCTTGAAAAATCAAAATAAAAGCTGAATATGCTCAAGCCTTTCGAATTGTCAATTCATCAAAAATTTAGGGGACAGAAGAGCATGTTAACTAATCAACATACAACTAACAACTAACATAATCAAAAACTCCAAACTGTAGGAAAAATCTACAAGACAAACAATCTGACCTATTTAACAATTCAACTTCAATGATAAATTAAAAACAGGGAAGGAAGCTCTATAAATTCAAGAGAATTAGAAGACTTATCAACTAAACATAATGGGAGCATCTTTAGATTCTAGATCAATCAAACTAATTGTTCATTAAAAATGACACTATTGAGGAAATTTTTTTAATATTTTTATTGAAGTACAACTAACATGCAGTGTTATATTAGTTTCGGGTGCACAATATAGTGATTCAACAATTCCATACATTACTCAGTGCTCCTCATGATAAGTGCACTCTTAATCCCCTTCACCTATGCCATCCATCCCCCACCCACCTCCCCTCTGGTAACCAACAGTTTGTTCTCTGTATTTGGAGTCTGTTTTTTTGTTCTTTTTCTCCTTGTTTATTCATTTGTTTTGTTTCTTAAATTCCACGTATGAGTGAAAGCATATGGTATTTTTCTTTCTCTGACCAATAGTTCACTTAGCATCATAGCATCCAGGTCTATCCATGTTGTTGCAAATGGCAAAATCACAACTATTTTTATGGCTGAGTAATATTCCATTCATTCTTCTTCATTCATTCATCTATGGATGGACTATGGATGGACATTGGGTTGCCTCCATATCTTCGCTATAGATAATTTTGCAATAAACATAGGGCACATACATGTTTTCAAATTAATGTTTTCATTTTCTTTGGGTGGCCATCCAGCAGTGGAATTACTAAATCACATGGTAGTTTATTTTTAGTTTTTTGAGGAATATCCATACTGGTTTCCACAGTGGCTGCACTAATTTGAATTCTCATCAAGAGTGAACAAGAGTTCCTTTTACTCCATGTCCTTGCCATCACTTATGATTTCTTGTATTTTTTTTTTATTCTAGCCATTTTGACAGGTATAAGGTGCTATCTCATTGTGGTTTGGATTTGCTTTTCTCTGATGATTAGTGATATTGTGCATGTTTTCATGTGTTCATTGTCCATTTGTATGTCTTCTTCAGAAAAATGTCTATTCAGATATTTTGTCCACTTTTAAAATAAGATTATTTGGGGTTTTTTTATGTTAAGTTGTCTAAGTCCTTTACATATTTTACATATTAACCCCTTATTGGATATATAATTTGCAAATATCTTTTCTGAGACTACTAAGGAAATTTAATACTGAGTAAATATTTGATAATATTATGAAAATATTGGCAATAATTTGAGGTGTGGTAATGATACTGTGGTTATATTTTTATTTTTTAAAAAAAGGAGTCCATATCTCTTAGAGATATTAAAGTAATTAAAGAAGAAGTAATATGGTATCCTGGACTTGATCCAGAAAAACCTAGTGAAGGGTGGGAAGTGAAGACAATGAAGATACAAATAAAATAAAAGTGGCTATAAATTAGTAAATATTGATTGGGATAATAGTTACATGAGACTTCATTATACTTTCATCTTTACTTTTGTATATGCTTGAAATCTTCCATGATAAAACGTTGGTAGATAATAGAGAGGCTGTTAATCAGACAGATATTCTCTTCACAGCTCAATCACATTCTTTCCCGTGTGATTTGCTAATATGGGTTTTACCCTCTCTGAACAACACAATTGTCCTCAATGTTCTGGAAGAAAAACAGGGGATTTGACTTTTCTCTTTTTTTCTGGAACATTGACTAAGGCATTAGTTGCACTCCTGGCCTTGATAGTCCAAGGAAGTTTCCCATCCACCCAGGGACTGCTTTTCGCTTTTCCAGCTTCCACCTGGAAACTTTGCTTAGTAGATAATGGCCAAGGAATTTGGCCAACTGGGCCTACAAAGGCAGTCTATCTTTGCAGATGATCTCCCCAAGGATGAGGAGAATAAGACAAAGAATGTAATCTAGGGAGTTGAGCTGTTAAAATTTGGACAAGAGTTATTTTTCTAGATTTAAAAAAGAAAAAAAAGTGAGGACCAGTAACTTGTCTGGTAGAACAGGGACACAAACCCCAGATCACCCATCTCCAAATTCCAAACCTATTCAAAGAGTGACAACACCCTCTCTCGAGTTAAATGGAGGACTTCACTCCACCTCTATCCCACATGCACAAACCTAGACTGTGGGTCCAGAATCTGGGGACTGCTAGCCAAGGCAAGAATGATACAAGACTCCTCCCTAGCCTGATGGGAAGAGCTGAGTAGGACCCTTCGAAGACCCATTTTGCTTTGTTTGGTTGTACAACCTCATTTTTAGATCTGAGGATACTAACTGGATCTCATTTGCCACCTGTCACCTTCTCACCAGGACCTGTATGATAGTGTGACAATGGGGCAGTACCCAGAGGTATAAGAGTCAGAGGCATCCTATTCAGAATCCCCTTTGGAAAGACAGTCTTCTCTCAACAAACCTGGGGTGAGGGTCTGATTTTTAATTTGTTATGAAAAATGGCAGCCTCAAATTTAAAAAGAGAGAACAGATAATTCATTGTAAAATAAAGTTCAGGTTTTCTTTTTCAGCTTTGAAAACTTAAAATTTGAAGAACTTCAGGTATTAGGGAAACTGGACTAGAACTAAACAAGGATTCCTCAGACTTGGTCAGCTCTGAAGGGACAGACTCCATGGCCACAGTATCAATGCTGTCATCTTATTGTTACAAATGATCCCAAGGGTTTTCTTTCATTCTCTGATAATATTTCATGCATTGTGCAGAATTTTGTCTCTGAATGGCAGAGACAGCTTTTCCAGTGATCTCTAACCCCTATCATACTGTGGCTGATCTCCTTCATAACTTCACATCTTCTCTCTTTCCCCTTTACCTTTCCTCAATTTGCCTTTACCTACTTTCTCTCTTCTCCACCATTACTAGATCTGCCTGCCATTCCCCACTCCCCAGGACCCACTAACTGGAGGTTACACTCAAGTAGCCCAATAACACCTCAGGTTAATGGAAGCCCAAGGGGTTTCTTGCTGGTTGCGAACCTTGGACTCTCAGAAAAAAAACTTCAAGGATAGTCCTTAGGTATGTACCTGTTCAGTAATGCCTAGCAAAATACTGGACTTCTTTGATTAAACCATGTCTAGGTGCTGGGCCAGAGTACCAAATGCATAGTGCCATAACACAGGTGGCAAACAGACACATAAGCCCATGTCCATTACAAAAATACATAAAATTACATGTTTTTATCCTTTCCTACACGTCCACCCTGAATCTCTGCAGGATTCTTCCCAAGTTTTCAGAATCTACCAAACAATCAGCCAAACAATGGAGGTATGGGTTATAACAGGGCACAAAATATTGTTTCCTATATGTTTTCACTAGGAGAAAGGAAGAGTCACGGAACTTTCACTGCCACCTGACTTCTAAAACTAAGAGTCAGGACCCTCTCTGTTCCTCAAGAGAGAATTCACATAGGTCCAGTGCCACACATTTTCCCTTGGGACTCTGAACCTTAGCCTGTCCTCTGTGCCTGGAGCTCTTAGGTTCTTAAGGGCATTATAATGTAGACTCATCCACAGGTCCAGGTTCCCACAGGAAAGTACTTTTAAGTTCACCTTTTCTTTATACCTGGAGGCGGACAGCAGCTATCAGAGGAGGTTAGCAAGAAACTCAAAACTGTTTCCAGGTTACCCACAGGGAATGTTATCAAGGTGATCCCATGTTCCCACTGTGCAAAGTCTGTATGCTCTTTCATTTTTTTTTTTAAGATTTTACTTATTTATTTGACAGAGAGAGAGACACAGCAGGACAGGGAACACAAGCAGGGGGAGTGGGAGAGGGAGACGCAGGCTTCCAGCCCAGCAGGGACCCCAGTGCAGGGCTTGATCCCAGAGTCCTGGGATCAGGACCTGAGCCCAAGGCAGACAGTCAACGACTGAGGCACCCAGGCACACCAGGTATGTTCTTTCAATTCAGGGACAAGTATTGGTATTTCCACTCAGAGTCAACTTCCAGTCTCCCAAATTACTTTAAGCATTTTAGGAATTAAATTATTTCCCACCCACATTAGAATTTAGAACTGGGGTTTGAAGCACTATCAAATCATTAAATGTGCAGATAGCTTCCAGTTAATTTAATTCTTGGTGTCTACAGATACATGCATTATCTTCCTTTGCCTAAAACCATTTCAGGTAGGCCACAAGATCATAGAAATGTGAACTCATCTTTGGCCATAGCTTATTCACTTCTCTCCATGGAAAGAAAAAGGCAAGGGGGAAAAAAAACACACAAGTTAATAGGTCTTTCATAACTGCAAGTGTTTAGTCAGGCTCTACCCACTGGTATTTAATCCCCCAGTGGATTAAGAATTAGGGAGCAGAAATCTCTAACCATTTCTGAAGAACTTATGAACTAACTAAACATTGAACGTGAATTTTTTTTACAGTGCCTGGGCTTGAGGATGTTGTGGATAGAGATGCACAGAATGGATCATTTCTCCATCCATTCTTGTCTTTCTTAAATCTGGACAAAGTGAGTGATTTCCCTGGCTGTAAACAGCAGTTAAAGATAACATACCAAAATCAACCACAAAGGGAAACAGCAGTTTTATTTCTGATCTTAATTAAAGACAAATGCAGCCTGTCCTCAGCAAATGGCACAACGTGACATTCTGGAGGCAAAGACTTGGCACACTGCAGTGAGGGGAAAAGACAAAACTCCTGCCCTAGTGGGGCTCCCACTCTAGTTCTTGAGGATCTTTTTACCTCCTTAAGTTAGCCCACCTCCTGCTATTCTTACCAGGGCCTTCTTTCCAAGGTCCATCACCAATGGTCACTCTGAAAATAGAAAAGATTTTCTTGCTGAGAATTCTCCCACCTCCATCTTTCCCTTCCAACCTTTTTAGGCTCCAAACCTGCAGACAGTCACCCACCAGCATCCCAGCACTGAGGCTAGGGAAAGACCCATCCCAAAGGAGAGACTGGCAGGTCCCTTTCCCACCTGAGATGGGGTAAAGAAAGGGTCTGCTCCTTCTGAGGATGAGCAAGAGGGAAGGCACTGGGTAAAAAATAGATAAATGAGCACTGATGGGGGCAGTCTGCCTTCCCCAGGAGCAGCCAACACTCCTTTGATCAAAGCCCCATCTCCAGGTTGCCTGCCCAGGAGATCCACAACCCCCTCCCTGTTTTCACCAGAGCAGATGTGCACATTCTGGAACTAGCAGGCTAAGACAAAGAGTGCCACTGCCACTATAGTCCGGGGGGTTGCATGCTCACATACCACCTTGCCTTGCAAACTCCCTAGGGGCGAAAATGTACTTCCTGTACATTTAATCCAAGAAAAAAATGAGTGCCAGCAAACTATCCGTGCAAGAGATGAGAGAAAATTTAGGAGTCCATTTGGATGGCCCTCTTTTTACAGGCAAAGAAGATCCAAACTTCGGCCTCACCTGGCCGTGTATGTACGTGGCAGCAGGGCACAGTATGTTGCCCAATTTTCTTCTATGCTCTCTGAACAATATCCCTATCAACAGTCCATTAGTCCATAAACTTCCCAGACTAACATGAGAGCCTCCTTGCCTCCTGCACCTGGGCTGGGGGATCTGGGGAGGGAGGAGGAGGGAAGATAGGGGAATGCAGAGCACCAGGGTGGAGAAAGTCATGGAGGTCCAGGGAGGACAGCCCGTAGAAGTGAGTGTTGAGGTGAGTGTTGCTGCTAATCTAGAGGTGTCTGGGCTGCATCAGGGTCACGAGTTTGGTATTAGCTGTATGACTCCAATCCTGCAGTACAGCACACCTATGCTGTATCTAAGATGGAACTGGGTGATGGCTGGGCACCTTGGCACTGGAGTGTCTCAAGGGCCTCCCTTAGACTCTGCAGCCAAACTGGACACCCACCTCAACCAACTTGCCCAGGCTTATCTCACTCAAAAAATAAGCCTTCTTCCTTTTGCCCTGCCCACCTCCAGAGTTCAAATGAGGATGACATTCATTGTGCCTGTCTTTTGTCACTAGACAAATCGCTGCCTCTTTACCTGGCTGCTATCTTGCCTTAGCCCACTCCCCCATTCCAGGTCCAAGGGACCATAAACTCCCAGGGCTAGAGTGAGCAGATTCCTTAAAGAGAGGCTCATCTCTGGAAAAGAATCCATTCCCCACCCCACTCCCAACTCAAACACGCAATAAATGTCAGTCTAATCTCCAAATAATCATTTCTCCAAACACAAAGCTAACAGAACCGCCGATGGGTCTGTCATTTTGCCCGCCCCACTCTAAATGCCTTCAAAACTGCCTGAATAAAGATAAGAAAGGATTGTGTACGTTTTCTACACAAATGGTGGAAAGTAATAAAATAAACATCAAAGGTGAGCTTCCATGTACTCGCAGCTCCGTCGCTATGTCCAACAAAGGCAGGAAAAAGGAGGAAACCTCAGCGTGGAAGGGCAGCGGGTTAGAAGTGCACCCTTCCGGGGGGGTCCAGGGCGCCCCATCCCTGGGGTATTGACACGTAGTAGGCCCAACCGTCCTGCAGCAGAAAAAAGTCCCCCTTTCTCGACAGTCCAAAACCACAGCAAAAACCCTCACGGGGAAATTGGGAAGAAATGGTCGTAAACATATCGTGCTCTCACCACCCCCCTCCCAGTCCCGGGAAACACACCCTCCCTTTCATTCCCGTTGATTAGTCGGAACCGAGAAGAGCACGTCCCCCGCTTCGCCCGTGTCTGCAGGGTTCTGCAGGGGTACACACGCAGGCAGAGCCTGGCTCCCTGAGCCATACACAGCAACCCCAGGGAAAGAGGGGAACAATGCTGCTCTTACCCAAGAGCCACCAGCCGGGTAAAGAAAAGGTAAAGGAAAACGAAAGAAAAGTGAAAGTCAGAGGCCATATAATCGAGCAAGAGTCAAGGTCCTGAAAGGGAGGGTGGGGAGAAAAAAAAAAGAAAGAAAAGATCACAATTTCAAGTCCAGTATGAAAGAAAAGAAAGAAAGAAAGGAAAAGAAAAACAGAGAAGAAAAGAAGAAAGATAGGACGGAGGGAGAAAGAAAAGAGAAAAAAAAAGACCGCCAAAGAAAATCATAGAAAGGTGCACAGCATATGGCTCCCATAGGCGGTCCCTGCAAAGTGTCTTGCGCGGTTCTTGCTGTTAGCTGTCAGTAACTACAGGGGTTTGCTTTCGGAAGAAGCAGTTTTCACTACACCGCTTGCTCTTTGGGAGAATCGTAGGCCTGAGCAAAGTCCCTGCCACCCTGCACGCAGTCCTTCCAGGTGCCCCCACCCCCGGCCCGAGGATAGCCCCCCGCCACTGCCCAAATCGTCTCCCGGAGCTGCAAGACGCAGGGACCCCTCCCAGGCGGTCGGGCGCTCACACCTGAGGGAGGAGCCGGGCGGGAGGGGCCCGGCACGCAGGCAAACTCTCAGACACGCGCACACCCCCAGCCGCGCGCAGGCTTCCCATTGGCAGGAGGCGGAGGGCGGGGCTGGGCCGACCCAAAACAAACAACCTGCGCCTTGACTTTGCTGCGGCGCTGCCGCATGGCCTCGGCCTGGTGTGCGCCCTCCCGGGAGCCTCGGCCACCTAGGCCACCTCGTTCCCCCACCCCTCGGCCCTCGGCGCCCAGGCCCCGCCCCCTCGGAGCGGCCGCAGGGTTATATTGGGCCGGGGCGAAGGTGGAAACGAGATGTAACAGCGGACGGCCAGCGCGGAGATGCAGCTTCGGAGAGCCGGGGCGGAAAGGCGGCTACGGGCGCCACGGCCTCCGGGACTCGGCTCCGCGGGCGCTCAAGGCTGAGGGCTCCAGACCCTACCCCAAGGGTGGCACGAACACCGGTTGGCACCATCTCCGTGCCCCCAAAGATTCCTGCCCCGGACCTGGGACCTCCAGTGAAGAACACCTTCTGGTCTCTTGAATGGATAGCAGATGCTCACGCTTCTTCCTTCCAGCAAGAAGTCCCAAACCCGGCACACTTGGGCATCGAGGGTGGAACCGCGCCCCTGTACGCATTCACCCCGAAGTCTCTCATCCTTGAACTGATGACAGTACCCACCCAACTCCTTCCTCTCCGCCCCTCTTAGTTCACCCAATAAGCACAACTCCTCCAAAAAAAATTTCAGCGGAAGAAGCCTCTTCAACGGAAAAGTGACTGTCTCTCGCAAGAAGAGGGAGAGCTCCCAGGAAAGAAAGGCGAAGACCCCTGGCCTCGAGATCTCCATTCCAGCCCCCCGCACCAGCTTCCCAAGGCCACGCGAAGGAAAGGGTACGGCCCAGGGCAGGGACAGGGTGCGCGGGCATGAAGTTGGAGGTGTTTGACCCCCGCGCGGCCCACGGGGACAAGCCGGTTAGTGATCTGGAGGGTGCAGGCGGGAGCAACGCGCCATCTCCGCTGTCGGCAGCTGGCGACGACTCCTTGGGCTCGGACGGGGACTGTGCGGCCAACAGCCCCGCGGCGGGCAACGGCGCCGCGGAGCTGGCGGGCGGTGGCGAGCCAAGCCCAGGCGGGGGACCGGGCGAGGAGGAGGAGGGCCCAGCGGTGGCTGCGGCGGCGGGGCACGCGGAGGCCTGCGCGGTGGGGCCGGGTGCGGGGAGCGCGGTGGGCGGCGAGGGCGCGCGCAGCAAGCCCTACACTCGGCGGCCCAAGCCCCCGTACTCATACATCGCGCTCATCGCCATGGCTATCCGCGACTCGGCGGGCGGGCGCCTGACGCTGGCCGAGATCAACGAGTACCTCATGGGCAAGTTCCCCTTCTTCCGCGGCAGCTACACGGGCTGGCGCAACTCGGTGCGACACAACCTCTCGCTCAACGACTGCTTCGTCAAGGTGCTGCGCGACCCCTCGCGGCCCTGGGGCAAGGACAACTACTGGATGCTCAACCCGAACAGCGAGTACACCTTCGCCGACGGGGTCTTCCGCCGCCGCCGCAAGCGCCTCAGTCACCGGGCGGCGGCCCCCGCACCTGGGCTTCGGCCCGAGGAGGCCGCTGCCCACCCCCCTGCCGCACCCCCGCCGCCCGCACCCGCCGCCCCGGCTTCTCCCCGCGCGCGCTCGCCTGCCCGCCAAGAGGGGCGCTCCAGCCCGGCGGGCAAGTTCTCCAGTTCCTTCGCCATAGACAGCATCCTCAGCAAACCCTTCCGCAGCCGCCGCGACGGGGAAGCGGTCCCCGGGGCGCGCCTGCCGTGGGGCGCCTCGCCCTGCCCGCCGCTGCCCACATATCCCGCATTACTCCCCGGCGCCTCTGGAGGGGCTCTGCTGCCGCTGTGCGCGTATGGGACGTCCGAGCCGGCGTTGCTGGCCGCTCGCGGAACCGACGCGCAGCCCGCGGTGCCACCCGCCGCACCTCACCTCCTGCTCGCGCCCCTCTCCTCCTCGGCCCCAGCCAAGCCGTTTCGAGGCCCGGTGGCCGGCGGCGGCGCGCACCTGTACTGCCCCCTGCGGCTGCCCGCGGCCCTGCAGGCGTCCTCGGTCTGTGGCCCCGGCACGCACCTGCCTTACCCAGTGGAGACGCTTCTGGCCTGAACAGAGCCGCGGAGCCCCCCAAAGGTGGGCGCCTTTGGGGAGGCAGGAAACGCAGGCCGGGGCTTTGTATTTTTCTAGACAGACAAAAAAAAAGAGAGAGAGACGTTAATAGAAAAGTCTCCATCAAACGTGCCTTAAAGCTAAAGCATTTTTGACATAAGTGTTCAAATTTAATTCAGATTATTTTTCATCTTTTGTGACTTTACAGAAGACCAAACCAGTTCGCCATAATTGTTTTAGGTTCTTGACCAAGCCTGTCCTTCCCTCACTTCACAAAGACTTTTCCTATCTTCTTACTCCCCCTTATTCCTATTTTTGTCGCACCTTCTATTGATTTGTCCCTTTAAAAAAAAAAAAATCAGGGAACCATTCCATAGGATAAATGATATGACTACTATATGGGGTTTAATGGCCCCTGCTCCATGTAAGTATGTGGCATTTATAGGCATGACTGAGTGTGAGAGAGGTGTCAGAGAATCTGCAGTCATTTCTCTGCTATTGACCAATGCTTCACTGTGCCAAAAGATTTTAAAAAAAAAAAAAAAAGTTGGGTTTTGTAATTAAATTATTTATATATTTTTGAGACCTGAATTGAAAATGTTGCAGGCAACGGGCTACAGCTTTATTAGTGGTTCGGTGATCTCTACCTGTGGTCTCCTTGGGCCAAGCAATTTCTTTAAAGGGAATGTTAGCATTATGTATGTGGGGTGCCAGGACCACTGCCACCTGAAAGCAAGTGTGATTTTTTATTTTTAATATTATTTTATTTGTGTCTGTACATATTCATGTATAAATTTTATGAAACCCAGGCATAGTGCTTATTTTTAATAAAATTCACAACTGACTTTAACACTTTGTGATGGTGGGTTGCAGATGCAGAATTTTTTACATTCCTTCCACCCTGCCCTTGCCAAGAAAATGGGTTTAGGTTGGACTCTCAAAAAACTTCCAATGGAGTCAAACAATTTCTTGAATAATTCAATAAAGGTAAAGTCAGAGTGCAGGTTACCTCACCTAAACAATTACCCTACAAATCTCCAGGATGGGACTTCTGTCAACATGATTTCTTAAACTTCAAACCAATGACCTCTATGAAAACTCACTTAAGAGTTACCAGAACAAATGATAAGGTGTGTGCCCCTTTCCTTCAAGAATGCTTTAGCAGACAAATTGAGCTATTAGCAAGCTTTTATAGTCAAGCAGGCATTTTTAAATAAGTTGGATCTGACTTGGAGCTCAAAAAGCTGGAAACAATCTTGGCATAAGACTATCTTAATACACCAAAGATTTCTTTAGGGCAGTTTTAAAAGCAACTTAAAAGCCAATGATTTTTGTCAAAATGAAACGTTTTTAGGAATGCAAATTTAATCTGTTTATGAACGAATCAGTAGTTGTTGGTTTTTGTTTGTTTTTTTTTTCCACTCGTATGAGGATAGCATTTTTAGAGGTGGGGATGCCAGGCCTATTTCAGTTGTGATCTGAAGAGAAAACATCACCTCAGATGGGGCAAAGACAGTATCTCACAGTAAAAAGGGAAGGTTTTGATCAGAGCAAGTATGAACAGTGTGGACACCTGTTGTTCCGTAAATTCAGAGGCAGTGGGGCTCTAACAATTTATGGATTGCAATATTCTAAAGACTAATGCAAAGAACAAGAGATTCAGAATCTAGAAATTTAGGCCCTATTCTTGTTCTTGAAGTTCTTCTGCAGATCTAATCTAATTTTAGACAAGAGAATGATTTAGGGTTTACATATTGTGAGGTGGGGAAAAGAAAGTGGGATTTATTTCAGGATGCTGTCTTTAGACAGAAATGGGGGGGACCCCATCTGCAAGTCTAGTAACAAGTCTTGACAAATTTTGGTGGTATCTACTTAGTAATCATGAAGAGTGTTAATAATAGGGTTGAATTATGGCAAAAGGTAGACACTGAAGTGGAGATTTGCACCCACAAGGCCAATAATTAGACCGAAAAATAAAACTGAAATGAACTGGGAGTAAAGGGTGGGGAAAGTTCACTGGCCTAAAAATATCAGGACTCATATACTCAATCCTTTGCTTTTTCTCTTGAAAACACACTCAGATTAAAGGCAAGCAAGGAGTCAGACACTTGAGGTGCTTCTGAACTCCAGCAGACCATTTCTCTCCAACTGTGTACCTTGCCTCCAGAGGCAAGGTGCTGTATATTTTTAAATCAGTTTTGGAAAGCCACAATTTTCATTTCTACACTAATACACGACGTCAAGTTTGCAAATGGAGATTTTAAATCGCAGTTTATTTATGGTAAAGAACACAGGGCAATGTAAAAGAGGCAAAGGGAAAGGTAATTTAAAAAAAAGAAAGAAAGAAAGAAAGAAAGAAAGAAAGAAAGAAAGAAAGAAAGAAAGAAAGAAAGAAAGAAAGAAAGAAATCACAGCTATTCTCTCGGGGAAAAAAATCCCTCCTTCCTAATGAAGACTCCGGAGTCCCGCGACCGGGGCCCTCCCCGGCTTCTGGTGCCCAGGTACCCTAAGGTTTTCTAGAGAATGGTCAGAGGCCCCTGAACTTTGTG
This sequence comes from Mustela lutreola, assembly GCF_030435805.1. Classification (NCBI taxonomy): domain Eukaryota; kingdom Metazoa; phylum Chordata; class Mammalia; order Carnivora; family Mustelidae; genus Mustela; species Mustela lutreola. Next base: position 133,347,042 of record NC_081295.1, read on the forward strand.
TGCCTGTACGACCTCCCATGACCACCGCCAACCTCCTACTCCCACGACCAAGCCAGTGGGGGAAGGGGGCAGGATGTGGAGAGATGGAGGGACCTGTGGCTGCCTCTCCTTCCCACTTCTCAGCCTCTCCCAGGTGGGCCGGAGGAGGGCCCAAGGAAAGGGAACCGCACAAGCTGTGGTTTTCGAAATGAAAGTGGAAGAGTTGCGAGCACGCTTTTAGTTCAAGCTATACCCCAGTTCCACCAGAACCGCATCTCGCGGAGGAGACCCCGGCCCTCAGCGACTAAGTTCAATCAGTGCTTGCGCTAAGTCCACCCTCTCCCATGGCCCGCCCTTCCCCCACCCCCACCCCCGCTCGACCCTTGCCTGCCGCGGGGCCGGCCCACCTGTGCAAACACCCAGCAGCCTAGCGCGCAGACCCTGGGGTGGGGGTGGGAGTCTGTTTGGTTTGGGAAACGCCCTTTGATACCTGTCAGGCCTGTGAGGAGCCAGAGATGTGGGCCGAGGGCTCCATGGGTCAGTTTTCAAAGATCCCCTCTTCTGCCCCTGCGTTGGCACTTTTGCGGTGCCTTTTCTACTCACCCCTCCACGACTCAGAAGAACCCCTTCCAGACCAACGTGGACAAACGCGGAGAGAGAAGTGCACAACTGCAAAGCCCAGTCCAGCGGCGCCTCCTCCTACAAGTGCGGGACCTACCCCCATCTGCCTTCCCCACAGCCACGGATCAAGTCCTCCGTTTTGAGGAGCTGAAAAATTCTCTGCGAAGCGATATGCAACATCCTGATAAATCTAAAACCTGCTTTCTACTGTAGAAGAGGACTCTCCTGAATACAGGAGGCATGGGGCCTGGGTGGCGGGGGTGCCGTGGTCCTGTGCCCGGAGGCCCACATTCCACCCATCTCTTTGCCTGTGTGTGTGCCTGGGCAGTGAAAACTTCAGTCATCAAGGGTGATGGCTCACTCCAAGTCCCTTAGCTTACGAATTAAGCCGCCTAACTAAAGTTCCTTGTAGAATTGTTAAGTCAGCTTCTTGATCCCATAGGAATTCTCAAAAAGAAATGAAAAGGGAAAAAAGGAAAAAGGAAAAAAGAAGTCAGAGAAAGCCTCACCCTCAGCTAATGGGTACCCTCTCCATGAGCAACTTGCTGAGCTGGAAGCATCCTTAAGGAGAATTACCTATGCCCACTCTGGTTCCATTGTGGCCCAGTTTCACAAACTGGGCCTTTATCTGCCCCAGGGGATGTGTGATCACATACAAGATACTAAGTTAAATTCATAGACTCCCTTAGGTAGACCCCTAATTTTATAGATGTGAAAACAGGCTCAGAGTAGCTTAAGCATGCTTTCTGGCAGACCCTGGTGGAAACCAAGATCCAACTCCCAGTTCAGAATTCTTTCCACTGTAACACAATTATCTGGATAATTCAGACCAAAACATACTTTGGCCTGAACCAAGTTGAACTATTCAGATAATTGTCTCAAGCCACTTTTATTACAATGGTAGACAGATTTCTCAAACTGGTAGACAGTTTCTTTTATTACTAAGACCTTGCCACCCACCACTACCACCATCATAATTTGTCCTTTCCTGGAAGAATATGTCCACACCTCACCTGAGAGACCTGGATGGGAAGTGTGTTAGACCCGATAGCTTTAATGTATAGATAGATTAGATAGATGGCTACCACAGTGGAATTTGGCAACTGCTTTCTCTCACTTCTGCAGAGTGCCAAGTGCTTGCCCCTACTGAAGATAGCAAGCACAATTCTGTGTTGAGAAAGAAGGATCTCTAGAGAATGCAGTACCTGCTCTCTGGTGACGAGCACTAACAGATGGGCCCTCCATTATGCACACCTCTCCTACTTTTCCATACCAGGAAAAGTAACAAAATAACAAAAATGGCCTCTTTCCCACATGAGAAAGAAACTAGAACCTCTTAAAATTATCTTCCTTCCATTTTTAGTTTTAAAAGATGCCAACTCAATCCAACACATAACTGACAACTTTCTGAGGTATTAAGGGACTTTGTTGGTGATCAAGCATACAAGGATATTGTTCCTCTATTTTACTATTTTTTTTAACTCTTTAGATCAAGATAAGCTGAGCTTTGCCTTGGTTCCAGAAATTAGACCCTAAGTATCCTTCAGTAAATATTTCCTGCTTTCAAATACCACAGTATTTCTCTCTTAAATAGCAAACTTTATGGTTCTCTAATGAAACCATTAAACTTTTGTTATGCTTTAACAACATAATTTGTTAATTCTTAATGTTGTCAACAAATGGCCCTAATAAGTATCTTCTAAGAAGATCATGATCAAAAACATAAAAATGTAGCTCTCCCCAGATCTGAGGTCCTCTTTCAAATTGGCAAAGATTCCAGTGTCATGAAATGCTGGTTGTTGTGCAATAGTTTCTGCACTGTATCTGTTCGGCATTATTAAGATGGATGGGTGATTAGAAGCAAATGTTGTTCCTGTCATTTGCCAACTTACACACAGACTGGAAGAGAGAACTGTATTGACCTTCATTTTTGGTGAACTACAGCCAAACATAAACATTAACATAATACCACATTTCCCTTACCACTCCTGGACCCTCTTTGCAGCTCTTTTCAGGAAAAGTTCAACTTAGAAGATTTGCCATAACTGAGCTTTTTTATCACATCTGTTTGAAGCCCAAAATAATATACATATTCAACATCCTTGACATGTATTTGTTGTTTCTGACCACCAATTTCTAACCATTAAGGGAAAAGGTAGAAAAGTTTCCCAACCTTTGGTGGCTGTGCTCACTGTAGTTATATGTCTGGTAATGCTCAAAATCACAAAAGTGGTCAATTCAAAAAAGAACTCAGAATGCAATCTCAAAGAAGACCTGAGACTAAATTCTGGCTCTGTCTCTCACAGCTGTGTGACCTTGGGAAAATGGGTCATCCCTCTAAGACTCAGTAGGACAAGGGGATTGAGCTAGAATATACCATGGTTCCCAGCCATGAAAACTTGTATAGAATGTCAGAGATGTCAGTGCAAATGGATGCCTTTTCTTCCCCTTCTCTTCCCTTCAACTCGGGATCAAATATATATTTCAGAGACAAGTTTCATATTAACAATATTCAACATAATTGAAATACTATAGACATTGCAAAACATATTGGAGACCATCAGGGTACAGAGCACATATACAACTTGTCATTCTCATGGATCATAACATATATTTCCGATAACATTTTTCCCCCACTGCATTCTCAACAACATAATTTTTGCACAAAATCCCAGATTTGAGAATTAGGTATAAAACACCAGCATACTTATTTCAGTCGGGAAAGCAAGGCTGAGAGAGTTTGAGCTATTCTCAAGAGGTTTCATTATAAGCTAAGCATCTAGGGCTGTTTTCCTGGCTTTGATGGCCCCCAGGCCAGTGCTCAAATCCTGGGATGAGAGGATCAGATCAGCCCTTCATTTGTTTAGTTAAGAACAAAGTCCAAAGATGCCAAAGGCGATTCTCCGGGCAGCAAAGTCAATGCAACCTAAAAATTCAATTAATACAAAAACGTACCTGTGTTTAAGTGTGTACAAATAGAACATGGAAATAATAACGTTAAACACCAACATAAAATAAATATGGGGACACGAAAGGAAGGCAAATCTGGAAATTAGAGAAAAGCCCTAGAAATATGAAACTAAATGCTAATAATTATTATTACTTAATAAGGCATCTTCCAGGTATATTCTCAGGCTCAGGGAAAGCATGAATGACTAGAGTTACACGATTCTTACAGATAGACCCACACTCATTTGGAGGAACTGGTTTTTTTCTGGGGTAGTCAACAGGGGAATAACCTGCCCCTGGTCCTAACACCCTGATTTTCTTTTGGTGAGCCACGTCTCCCCACAGTGTGTTATTCTGTGTGTTATGCTCTCCAGCTTAAGGCAGGCCAGGCAGGCCTTCTCTTCTCTAGGACTCTGGACTTGGAGCAATAAGATTCAAGGGCCAAACATGAACTGGGTTAATTTGTCCCTGCTGTCCCCAGTGAGATGGTCCATTCTTTCCTGCTAAGAAACCCCTGGAGGCACCCTGGCTCTTCTCCTTTCTAGAAGAATCCTTCCAACCAAGTCCTGCTTTGCCCACATTAGTTAAGTTATCTGTCATTCTCACAGTTCTATGCAGTCAAGGCAGACACAGTTAAAGACAGCCAAGATGGCCTTCGTACTCTTGCCCATTTCATTTGGGAACTCTTCTCCTCTTCCTGGCCCTCCTTGGACACACAGTGCTGTGGGAAGATATGGGTGACACAGAAACTGGGGGGAAATGTCACATGGGTGTCACATCGGTGACAGAGAGTCAGTGACAGGCAACTCTCTCCTCTCTGGGAAACAACCAGCAAAGGTTTGGATAGCTACTCCGGATGACAAAAGCATGAGACTAAGTTTATCCACAAGGGGACCCTCTAAATATCAAGCTGAGTGGAAGGAACCAGTCCCAAAAGTTTACATCCATACAATTCCAATTATATATATGACATTCTGAAAAAGAGACAGAAATCAGATCAGTATTTACCAGGTGCTGGGATTGGGGAACTTAAAGGAACACGTGGGATTACTGAGGTGATAGAAGTAATCTACATCATCATCATGAAAGTGGCTTCATGATTATAGATGTTGGTCAAAGCTCAATGCTGTATACCTAAAAAATCTATGTTGCTGTATGTACATTCTACTTCAATCACCCTGACTTATAAAATAAATGCACAGAGAGTAAATGCTAAGACTTATTATATGATCCAAACTAGTGACATTTCCCAATAACAGCTTAAGTTAAAAGAAATAAAGACTTATTTATAAATTTCAGCTAACTAGAACTAGTTAGGAGAATATTTTCTGAGGAAAGATAAACTTTCCAGTGCCTCTTAAGTCCTACGTGGCCCTCAGCTGTCCCCTTCCCACTGTGGGCAAGGCAGCATTGGTGCCCACTCCACTTCAACATGGGAATGATCTCAAGGACCACCATTGAAAAGAGACATCATGCCAGGACTTACCCTACATGTGATCTTCCCACATTTAGACAAATTGTTTTCTTCACCTGGCCTGTTAGCTGAGAAAGGCCAAGGGGCTATGAGCCATCAACCCAAGTGGAAAAGAAGTCCTACTTTCTCCCTGAAGCCTGGATTAATTCACCAAGCAACTCCTGGGGGGTGCTGCCAACTCTAAGACCTGGATCAAAGCCTAATACCCCTGAAAAGAGAGGTCATCAAAAGACCCAAAAGGGAACTACCAGGACTATGTGACTGCCCAAACCTATCAAATACATCTACCAATACTAAATGAAAGAGATCCCACAGGCATAATTTATTCCCTTTGCTCTCTGACACCTACCTACACCCCAATTCTGTAATCACAAGTGTCAGAATGTTGAGGAAATGTTGAGCAAACTGGACACTTTTGACCCCTCACAGCAGTTACACAAGTCAGCAATCTGAAACAAGATAATTATTAGTTCTCATATTTATTAGCTGAACCCTTTTGAGTAATAGCCTCTGGGGATATTTTATATATGCAATAAAAGACTTCATCATTGTTAAGTGCAAAATGATGTGGCTCATCTGGGATTTGTGCTGAAGCAAAACCTTTGGTCCATGCAGTGGCTTTGCTTAATTCAAGAAAGGTAAGAGCTGTGACTTGACCCTTCTCCACTCCTGTGCACAACTCTAGTGTCTGCCTTGTAAGTACTTTTTGAACTTAGAGGTTTGAAGTTAGTAAAAGATATGGACCAATTTGGATACAGTAAAGTTAAATCTGAGCCCATATTTTCCAATTTGTAACCTCAGAATGACTTGTGACTATAAAGAGATGCCTGATGGCCCAAGTTACTTCTGTGCCCATGGGCAGAGTCAAAGTGCTTGAGTTCACAGGTTTGGCCTTTGAAACAAAGTTTGTCCAATTGGGCTTTCTTAATGAGTCACAGGAAATCAAAACTAGTGGATCTTTTAGTCATAGTTGATTCAACTAAATCAAGGCCTAGTCCTTATCTAGGGCCAACGGCTGGTTGTTCACACAGAGTGATTTATGGAGGGAGTCAAAATGCTCTGCCAGGTAAGATCTCTCTCCCTACACTTTTCCCACCAGCTCACAACCATCCCTCTGGCTTATTTTGCTGTCTGAAGTATTACTATTTAAATCCATTGAGTTATGTAATAAAAATGGGGCATAAGAACCACTAAAAGAAAAAGAAATGGGGAAAGGGGAGCGGAAGACGGATGCGATCACTGTTCCATTATAGACACAACTTGCCCTTTCTCACACATTTACTAATTGCAAGGCCCAAGTAGACCAGCTTTCTGGCCTCAGAGTTCTCGTGTTCTATACACAAAATACCATCCATCTGTAGAAAACATAAATGTCAGAGTCTTCAGAAAAATTCCTGGTGCCAACCTTAACTTTTGTCATCTTTTTTTAAAGATTTTATTTATTTATTTGAGACAGAAAGGGCACAAGCGGAGACAAGGGTCAGAGGGAGAGGGAGAAGCAGACTCTACACTGAGCAGGAAGCCCAATGCAGGGCCCAATCCAGGACCCCAAGATTATGATCTGAGCCAAACACAGACACTTAACTGGCTGAGGCACCCAGGTGCCTCTTAACTTTTATCTTCTGTACTTCACTAGGAGAGGTACTGGGTATAAATGAAACACTTCTGGTAAGTAGCAGTAATTCAATTCATACAGTGAATTTGTTGTTAAGTTCTGCTGCCCATTGGCCACAATCAGCCTTCACATTGGTGGTCACTCTTCCTTTGTTCTAGGATGTAATAATACCACATTGTGTACTTGAATAAATTTGCTTTTAAATTCCTTTGACAGATCATTTTTTCTTCCACTTACATCTTTTTACTGAAGTTAGAAAGCAAACCAAAGGGCTTAACAAAATACACAGTCTATATTTAGAACTCAGGCTTCAGGGAAATGGGAGTGATACAGGACAGAACAGGATTATAGAGACTTGGGAAGGAGCCATACCCTGCCCTCCTCTCCCCTCCGGACTCAGCCTGGCTCTTGGGTCAGCCACGGCTCTGAGGTTCTTGTTCCTCAATCCAACTTCAGCTCTCTTTGCCCTTTTGGAGAATGAACATGTGCTGTTAGTACTGAGCACTCCCAGTAGCCAAAGGCAGGCTTTAACTCTAAGTCAAAAGCAATCTAAAGGATAAATGGGATCACTGTAATCAAACATATCAGCTCAAAATCTCTATTCCCTGCCAGACCCAGGGAACAAACCAGTTCAAACAAACTGCTTCTCTGAAATGTTCTGCTAGAGATATCGGTTACTGTCACATCTAAGCGAACTGGTGACTTCATTCAGAAAGTTCCTGTTGCCCACCTGGAGGGATGGAGACCAAGACAATAAATACTCTGAGCTTGGGGGGTAGGGGGAACCTTTCAGCTAGCATCAGAATGACAATAATAAGTTCATGTCACTCTCTTCTTTCATTGAGGGAAAGTCTTTTAGACACTGCAAGTTCTTCTGTGGAGAAACAACCAGTGGGTTAGGCAGTCAGCAATGCACCTGCACCTGCAGGAGTGTAGTGGGCAGACAGGGAAAACACCATGAAATCGGACAGTAGGGCCAGAAAATCCATGGAATGGAGTCTCTGAAATACAGAGCAGGAGACCCAGGAAGGCCTGAGCAGGCAGCCCAGCTCCTTGGCCAGGCCCCCCTGCCTTTGCATGCCAAGCACCAGGGATGGTCACTCAGCCCCTATTAGATGAGGTGCCCCCAGATGCACTCCCAGAGAAGAACGGGAGTACAAATTTATTTAGTCACTGCAAGAAGTATCGGGGGGGGGACAAGGAATTGAGACAGTGAACTGAAGGCAGCAAATAAAGGGTTATCAAGTTAGCAGTAACTAGAGCTTTAAGGAAATACCAGGAGCTGTATAAAATACCTGCCTCAAAAAGATCCTACTAATGACCAGAGGGACAAGGAAGCCATTGGTGAAGAGGTTCTGGTGTTTGTTGAGACAGGGGAGTGTTGACTTCTTGGCATTTCTGGGCTATTGTGCATTAGGCTGAGAGGCTCTCCATGCGTTCAAAAAAAAGCCTTCATGCAGATTCCAGCAACTAAACTCATCTAATCCAGCTCAAGCAGGCCCTGGGAAATTATACACAACAACAACAGACAAATAAACCAACCCACCCTCTTATGGGTCCATATCAGGCTCCTACAGTCAGGAGTGGGATTCTTCAGAAGGACTCTGTTTGGGAATATGATCTCTGATTTGCAACGTTTGCCAATTTCCGTGGTGTAAATACTCCTACCATGGCTTATTTCAAGCCATCGGCAGTCTAGCACCAGACTCACCATTCTTGAGTAGTTAACAATTGGCTGTTATGCTCCAAACTAGCAGCAGACTGTTCTAGCATACCACTGAGCCTGGAATGGGGATTCCTAAGTCATGGGACCCAGGTATAGAGCACTGGCCTTAACCTCATGATTTGCTCTCTCCTGAGGACTGGGTCTCTTGGTCACAGGACCCCCATAATGGAATCCTCAACCCAAAGCAGCTCTTGTGTCTAGGGCTGACTTTTAAAATTCAGGAGTTAACTTCAGGTTTAAGAAGCAATGTAGCATAGTAATTAAAAGCATGGACTCTAAAGCCAGACTGCCTAGGTATGAATCCCAGCTCAACATGTATTATTGTTGTAACCCTGGGCAAGTTACTTAACCTCTCTGTGTCTGTTTCCTCACTCATAAAATGGAAATAATAATGAAAATAATAGTGGTTCTCTCACAAGGTTCTTGTAAAGGTTAACAGCTATTATATGCACAGTGCTTAGAACAGAGCCTGACATATAGTAAGTACCATGTAAAGATAACTTATTACTTAAGAATAGGAACAGTTGATAAGCCAGGACCCTAGTAGCATAATGTTACATTTCCACCAATGGGAGTTTATACCCGAAATTGATCCTGGGAGAGAGAGAGAAAGAGGTGAGAGAAACTTTTCAATGCCTCAATCAATGACACAATCCTTTCAACCCAGGGTCTTAGAAGAGCAGACATACCTCATTTTGGCATTTTCAGAGCCCCAGGCCCAGGTCAAAGCTATTTTTAATAATGGATGCCTTACTTTTCCTTATCTTTCTTTTACATCTATGCCTTTTTTGTCTGTTGTTTGCCTTCAATAAAATAAGGTATTTCCAACTGAATTATGAGAATAGGAAATCCCAAGGTAACATGAAGTTCTTCCATAGAACTTGTTCAATTCCAACCTTGTAAGTACCGCGCGCTAACCGATTGCGCCACTGGAGCCGCAGTTCAATTCCAACCTTTGTGAGCAGCTTCTTATGTGCCAGGCACCTAGCACTGACTGAGAAGCAAGGGCAAAATACAACCTCTGGCCTCCAGGCCTTACTGAGTAGGCAAGTACAGCACCTAGGGTAGTTGTATGCTGGAGGCAGGTCTTCAATGCCATGTGACTATAGGAGGGATGCATCATTCCCACACCTCGGGGAATTTAAAGAGGGCTTTCTGGAAGTAGTGGATACTTCCACTGAAATCTGAACCATTAGTAAGGACCAGAGAATAGAAGGGAAGGTTTTCAGGTGGAGGGAACAGCATATACAAGGGTAGAGAGCCAAGAGACTGCATGACATATCCAGGGAAAAGTAAATTGTCTGCATACATAAGCTGCAGAACCTGCAGTATAAAATAAAAGGAATCTAGAAAGGGAGGAAAATATAAGCCAGATCACAATAGACCTCGGTCGGCATGCTGAGGATAATGGGGAGACTGACTGGGTAATGGAGAGGACACTGGGCTGGTGTGAGACCACCCATGCAGCAACAGCATCAAGAAGGAGTTAATCCTGCTTACACGTGGAAAGAGGAAGAGGACTATGAGTGTGCAGTTGTTCAGTACTTAAGGCAATTCACAAATAAAGGCGGGTTCCACTCACACTATGATAATTTTGTATATCACAATATTTTCATATTTCAATATTTTTGTCACAACAATTTTGTATGTCAATTATAATTGTTACTCAATGAAAATAAAATGTTTGGGGGAAAGTATATTTTTGTAATTTGCTCAATGGCAAATGAGCATAATGAGCTAGCCATGGCCCTGAGTGCAGTGTAGAGTTAGACTTTGAAGATTGTGAATTCGAATTGCCTACAGGACATCTAAGTGAAGCAAGCATGTAAATGGTTAAATATACATGTCTGAAAGATCTGGGCTGGAGATGCAGGTTGGGAAACATCAACACAGATTGTTGTACAATCATGGAAATACATGGTGTCATCAAGGAAGCTGAGCTAGGGTTCTTCATTTGGGGGTGTAACAGACTTCTTTGGGAAACGGTTGAAAGAAATACACAGAAATACCAAATTAAGGGGTGCCTTAAGTGGTGAGCTCTTGATTGCAGCTTGGGTCATGATCTCAGAGTTCTGGGATGGAGCCCCAGGCTGGTCTCCATGCTCAGCAGGGAGTCTTCTTGAGAGTGCCTCTCTCTCTCCCTCTGCTCCTCACCCCATTCACTCTCTTTAAAATAAATAAATAAATTTTTAAAAATACCAAATTACGTCTATATCAAAATGCATATATATGTGGCAGGAGAGAGTTGGGGAGAACACAGCTTCTGACTCACAGTGAAGTGTCCCTGAGCAAAAGAAGAAGACATGAGAGCCAAGTATGTCATGTTTACATTTAAGAGGTGAGTAAAGGAAACTGAAAGGGAGGGAACCAGCAGAATGTGGAATCATGAGAACCAGGAAAAATCATGTTTTATGAAGACAGAAGGTGTCCATTACGGCCAAATAGAGCAGGGAAATCAAGGATAATGTGGTTTGACTTCCCAGCAAGAGGAGCAGTGACCGTGGGAGCAGCAGCACTGCAAAGCAACAGTGGGCGGGCCCGGAGCAATGACTGGAATAGCTCCTCTAAAGAACACTGACTTGGGAGAAGACAGATTAGGGGAAATCTGGAAAAAGAGTCCAGAGAAGATTATTCTTACTTTCAAAGAAAAAAAGAAAGAAAAGCTTGAACAGTCTTAAGTGTTGCTGGAAAAGAGGAGAGAGGAGAGGTTACAGATGCTTGAAAAGAATTAATGAGGGTAGATAGGAGGGCAGTCACAATTTAGATATGATGGGTCAACAGGAGCTAATCACACACACCTGGTCGATGGATGGAGGTCTAAGGACTCCTGCCAGACCTATTTCACCCCTACCCTGACCCCTGATCCTTGTGCAAGCCCTCACTTCAGCCTGAAGCTAACAGTGGGCATCCTGGGAGAAGCTCCCTGTTCCACCCAGGGCTCCACGGGAGCTCTCTTGGGGATAGTTGGAATACCAGGGTGGGGGCAGGGCTGGGGGCTCTTAGGAACCTTAGAGGTAAGTGTGCCACAGCAACAAGAAGATGGCAGAACTGAGAAAGGATTGGTGGGAAGAGAGGGTATGGTGGATCTTGATTCCTTAAGCTGATACGGAATTAAAACTTTCACTGGAAAATTTTCTGCCTCTCATTGTGTCTGCACCTGTCTTTGCAGAAAGAGATACTGTGAAATTGTGGGAAGAGCATGGAGTTTGGGGCCAGATAGTTTGGGGTTAGGTCTCAACTCTGTACTCAATAGTAGTATGATCTTATATTCTACTTAGTCAATCTGAGCTTCTGAGCCTCTGTTTCTTCATTTGTAGAGTGGACGTAATGGAACTGGTCTTGTGGGGCTCATAGGAGGCATTAGGATTAAATTAGAGTACATACACACACAAAAGTTTGTTGACTACAGTACAGTATATGGCACAAATGATAATCAGTATTAATAGTAGTGGTAGTATACCCTTAGCCTCTAATGATGAAATCAAATCCTCATCAATCAACTTAAATTATTATACAAATTACACAGTTTATATGAGACAGGCACTTGGGGAGGAGAGAGTTCTTCAGTATCTTTTAATTAAATTACCTGGAATTTGATTTACAGGATTATATTATTTATGTTGCAAATCAAAGTCATGTTGGTCTTTGCCAACATGCATATCATATCCTTCATGCCAAGAAACACAAACCTGTGGTGTTACTGATTGTGCAATTATTAATTTGGTCTTTAAAGAAGAAATATATTTAGGAAAAAAGGATCACTGAAAACCTAGTAATAGAGTCAATAAGATTTCTTGAACTTCTCCTAAGAATTTTATCTGTTAAACCAAGAAAATTCATGTAGAAATGTCATTACAATGCAAGTAACATAAAAGTTGTATATTTCTTCTTTCCTTTTTGAGCGGAGCTAGATGAATAAAAGAAAAACCGGATTCATCTGCTCAATTGTGTTTTAGCCCACCGATTCTCTGTCTTCATCTCTCATACTGTTAAAGTAAAAATAGGCCCTATTAGCTCTATGGTTTATGCACTTAAACAATTAACCTCGCCTTTTTTTTTTAATATTTTATTTATTTGTTTGACAGAGAGGGAGTGTGAGCAGGAGGAAGAGCTGAGGGAGAAAGAGAGACTCCTCACTGAGCACAGAACCTAACGTGGGTCTCGATCCCAGGACCCTGGGATCATGACCTGAGCCAAAGTCAGACACTTAACTGACTAAGCCACACAGGTACCCCTAACTTCATCTTAAATTTGTGTTTTTCACTTCCTACCAGAACCTTTCAATTTTCCATTTTTCTCCTAATCTTCTTATGCCATCTTCTTTACTGTTTGAGGGCTCCTTCAAAGTATAGCTAAGTATTCTCCTGGCCGAGAAAGGGCCAAATCTTTGATCCAAAAAGTAAAGAGAACAAGGCAGGTTCCTGCCTGAATCCACAAAAAGCCTGTCTGAGTCCTTTCATTTCCAAAGCCTCACTAAGCAGTATGTCACTATTACTAATAGGTTGGTTTGCAAAACTATACAGAGCCAATAGAAATTCTTCAAACTGAATCCCTACCTCACTCCATACACCAAAATAAATGTGTGAAATCACAAAGATTTACTAAAAGCAAAACCTGTAGAGCACTAGAAGAAAGCACAGACGTGCTTGAAGTCTTCCTGATGTAGGCAGGGCTCACTGAAGCCTGGTGCAAACCCTAAATGTTATCTAAGAAAAGGCGGGTAAATTTGACTTCACAGATACTGCAAACTTCTATTCATTTAAAAAACAGACAAATAGGAAACGTACTTGTGACCTCACTGATAAATAAAGGCTAATGATAAATAAAAGCTTTTGTAAACCAGTTTTTAAAATTTCTAAAAACCCAAATGCACAGTGGTCAAGATCAAATAGTTTCCACAAAAAAGAAATGCAAATAATCCATAAAATGTAAAAAATGTTCAATCTTTCATGATTAAAACACAAACTAAAACAACAAGGACTTACCATTTGTTGCCTATTAGCAAACATGTAAAATTCTGATAGAGAATAGAGTTAGTGAAGTTTTGAGGAACTAGGTTGCTCGTACAGTGCTAATGGGATTGTAACTTGGTGCAATCTTTTTACAGAGCAATTTGGCAATATTTATTAATATGTAAAATGCACAAACCCTGTGACCCAGCCATTCCATTGTTAGAACTTTATCCTAAGGATCTGCTATTTCAACTGTGCCAAAAAGTGTGTGTGTGTTAGCATGTTTGCCACAAATTTGCTTATAATCCCCCCAAACTGGAAAAAGCCTTTTAATACCAGTTTAAGGAACTGGTTAAATTAATTAGGATACAACCACACAACGGACTCTAAGAAGTCATGAAGCGACTGGGTGGCTGTCTGCGCCCTGTTTTGGTGTCTGTTGAGTGCCAGGCAGGGAAAGCTGCAGAACAATACACTGTCTGGACCTCTTCATGTTAAAGATCTTTAAGTATACAGTTTGTCTGGATGTATGAATGCTTATATACAGAGGAAATGTTAGGAAACATTTTGAGAAATACTTTAATTGTAATGTTACCTCTGGGTAACTGATATTACCTTACATAGTTTACAATTTAAAAAAATGAAGTTCACTAAAAGCGAAAGAAAACAAAAAGAAAACAAAAGAAATATAGAGGACAAAGGGAAGGCCTAAAAGAAGGAAGGAGGGAGGGGAACAGATAAGAGAGAGACAATAAACACTTTCTGATTCTGAGTGAATGAGCCCTATGTACTTGTTTTGATGGAGACAGGTATTAACACATTTTAAAACTTCAGCATTTTCCCATACTTCACAAACACTACCTTGTTACCTCTTTTATAAATGAAAATAAGGAAGAAGTACCAGACTGCTGGATTTGTCCACACTTTTTCTTGGTCTTTGCAAACCACCTTGGGATAAAGTCCTTACTGAATGTTAGCCAAGGGTGACTCCAGGAAGCCAGACGGCATTTCCTCCCATAATACACAAATTTGTATTTTGCCTGATGTTTTTGTCTCTGTGCCTAGATCCCACAGTGATAGGCGCCACAAAAGTACACAGACGGACAGAGAACTTGCCCTGACTTTGCAGAGAGGAGACAGACATGTGGAGGTCAAGAGGCTCTCTTTTCTAAAGGCCACAGAGCCCATCAGAATTCCAAGGGAGAGTTTTGGCGTCTGGGGCAGATTAGACCGTCAGTCTTTGTCGCGAGAGCATGTGAGGTTTTACCAGATAAAATATCTTTGCTTCGTCCTTATATGATTCTGGTAGCTGACCAGAAGCTACGAGAATTTTTTCTCACTCACTTTTAAAAATTAAAATCATATTTGAGGCTTATTTTAAAAGATAATAGTTTATTGCAGAGGACTTGTTTTTTAAAGAATTGGTTTTCTAAAACTGATTTCAGGACAGCTGTTTTTCCTTTTTTTTTTTTTTTTTTTTTACTTTTCTATAGGAAAGGAGAAACGTTTAGACCTACCACAGGGCCATTTGAAGGAGGCCAAAATTCTCTAGAAAAGCAGATGGGACCTCCTCAGCACCCTGCTCCTACCCTGCCTGTACTCGGTTTCTAGCCCCACGCTGAACTCTGCAACCATGACCGAAGCTTACAAAATATTCTTTTAGTACTCGACAGTTTAAATATTAACGAGCATGTAAAGCTACTGGGGGTAAAAGCCTGGGGCCTGTAATAAGAAGCAAGCCTCTGCTGGCTTCGGTAATTACTTATTACGCAACTGCAGGCCGCAGTCATGGCTTTCTGAAGATTACACACTTCCAGCAGCTTTGGCATGAGGGCCCCACTCTGCCCGGGTTGCATAAGCTTTCTCATAGCATCATAATTAGTCATTAAGAAGCAGAACAAAGGGCCATTCTGACACCGGGGCTCTCTAATACTATATGAATTTGCTTTCCGGAAAGGAGACATTTCTTGCACATTCTCTCCTAGAATAGTGTCAGGGGATTAGGAAGGAAAGTGGGGGGTGTGGGGAGAAGAAGGTGGGTCAGTTTGTTGCAGATCACAGACTCCGTGGGGATTTTCAGTTCCTGCTGTTGTGTTTCTCATTGTTGTAGCCACTGTGTTAAATCTCCCACCAAATCAAAACGTTCCATTCTGACCCCACCAGCCTTGGCTTACCAATTGGGACTGTGCCTCCCGTCAGGCCTCTGAACATCCTTGATTTCTAGTCCTATTCCCGTCAGGCCTCTGAACATCCTTGATTTCTAGTCCTATTCCAGGCTTTCTTGGTCAGCAAAATCACTGTCTTCTTGTGCTGCACATGTTATTTTTCAATGGACTAAATCTTTGTGAAATTTGGATTCCAAAGTATCGATGCCCTGGTTACTTCTAATTAAATGAATATAGAGGGGCGCTTGGGTGGCTCAGTTGGGTAAGTAAGCATTTGCCTTTGGCTAAGGTCATGATCCAAGGGTCCTGAGATAGGACTCCCTGCTCAGCCTGCTTCTCTCTCTTCCTCTGCCTCTCCCCCAGCTTATGCTCTCTCTCTCACTCTCTCTCAAATAAATAAAATCTTTTAAAAGATCAAATAAATTTTAAAAATAAATGAATATAGAGAACTTGAATTTTGGTGGTAGAGAATTAATTAGAAATAATCTAGTCTAGTCCACTGATCTACAAATGAAGGAATGGAGGCCAGAGAAGTCAAGAAGTGAGCTTACACACATTTTGGGGACCAAAGGAAGGAACTTGGCTTTACCCTTATTATTGGAATACATAGCTAACCTCACGTGTTTTCTTTGTTTCCTGTAAGAATTCAGGATCTACCTAAAACCTCCACCCAACTTGTTCATGCACAGCCCTGTGTACGGGCTAAAAGATAATCGTGGCAACAGTGCAGCCTGCAGGTAAGTTTGAAGATAACAGCAGTGCACCTGGAGAGGAGCCCAGGCCTTCAGAAAGCCTAAACCCCCCTGCCCCCCCCCCCACAATAGTGCCCAAAGAACCTGGAGAGATGGTATTAAAGAGGCACACTTAGGTTTTGGACTGTAATGGTGGAGCCAAAGAAGTGGTTTGTCATTCAGAATTACACTTGGCAAAGTTTCCTGAGGAAAAAGTTTAATTTCCCACAATACTGCCCAGAGAATTGAATGTTTTCACCTGTGCTTTATGGTTGAGGTCCATAAGGATAGAAAATGTCCCATAAGCCACTCGGTCTCCTCCTTCTGCTGCTGTCACCACTCACTCATGGGGCTTGCTAATGACTAAGAGGTACTCCAAGTTGACAAGAGAAAAACAGTCTTTCACATTAAACTCGTTTTCCTTATATAAGAGTTTGACTAGCCTGGATCAGGGAAATGCCATGGATGCTAAATACCCAGGTTTAATATGTCTCAAAATGTCCTTAAAAGCATTGTAGAGAAATGCAAGCTAGATACTTAAGTTACAGAGAGTTTCAATGGATTAGTCAGTTGTACCCCAAAGGAACGAGTTAATGGGATTAACATCAACTTATAGGGAGGTTCCTCGTGACAGATCAAAGAATTATTTTCACCTTATTTTCTAATGAATTAGATAGAAACATCTTCAGATCTCTACTGAAATGTCAACTTTTCTGAGGTTTTCTCTGACCCCCCCCCCATCTAAAATTACAAAATCTCCTCCTCCTCTCTTCCTGTATCTCACTCTGCTTTATTTTTCCCCTTGGCTCTTATAATTAACACACCATATGCATAACTAATTTATCTTTGTTTAGTGCCTGTTTTCTCTACATGAATGAAAGCTCCAGGAAAACAGAGATTTCTTTCTGTTTTGGTCACCACTGTATCCCCAGAGCTTGGAAGAGTCAGTGCCTGGCATATTATAGGGTACTCAATAAGCAGTCACTGGCTGAAAAAATGAATGAATGAAGATAACATGCTTACTAAATGTGAAGATAACATAAACCCAGGAAAGCTGAGGAGAATAGTAGATGCCAAAGTCAACAACCAAAATCACCTTGACAGGTGAGAATGATGGTCTAAAGTTAGCAAATGAAATTTAACAGCCTCTGTAAATCAATCCCACACTTGGATTTCAGAAAAACAATTGCACAAGATCAGGATGGGAAAGATAATGTGGCTAAATAATAACACATGCAAAAATGACAGGGTCTCAGATGACTGCCAGCTCAATCTGAGTCAAAAATAAAACCGGCCTGTCAAAAAAGTGTGATCTCTGATATCACCACTAATTAAAAGAATCCTACTTTTCTGTATATAAGTGTAACCACATGCATTCTTTCATTTGAACTTGCGTCTTCTCATACATCCATACAATGTACATGTGAACAAGGTTATTCCCTGCTGTCCAGCTTGTAAGGACAGAGATGAGAAACCACCTAACAATCCACCAACAGGGAGCTCATTATATAAATTAGGAAAAGCTATGCCATGGAATACAAAACGGTCTTTAAGTAACAGTGAAAACATGCTGAATGCACTGATTTGGAGCAGTCTCTAAGGCAAGCAGGTAAGTGGGGCAGTGGGAAAAGAAAGATTTAAAGAAAAAAGAAAATAAATGCCAGTTTCGGTTTAGAGTTAATAAAAAGCCTTACTACTCAGTGTGATCTCTGACCATAAGCTTGGCTATCATCTGGGAGCTTGTTAGAAATGCAGAGCAAAAGAAAAAAAAAAAAAAGTGAAGAGAAAAGAGAGAGAGAGGGAGGGAGGGGGGAGAAAGAAAAGAAAGGAAAAGAAATGCAGAGTAGCAGACTTGATCCCAGACCCACTGAAACAAAACCTGTAATTTCTTAAGATTCCCAAATGGTTTCTTCACACATTAACTTCTGAAGAGTGCTGTTGTGGAGAACAAATTTAACCTAGCCTGTCTCATTTCATCCACACCCTGAGGAGGACCTGGCAACCCCTTCCCCGCGCCAGCCTCCCTTCTTGGAGTCCTTGTTCTAGAGGCCAGGGAGCCCTTAGCATTCCAACGGCCTTGGGTCCGTATTCAAAAGGCTCTCCCGATACCCTTAGGGATACTGGATTTTGCTGGGTTCTGCTCCTTAATTAGCTCCAAAGTGTTCATGGCTGAGCTGACACTAATGTTAAAAAATTTTGCTTAGCCAAACTGCCTCCTGCAGCGACATCTGTGGATCCAAGTAATTTGCCCTTGTTTGACCACACTGCTCAGGTCAGGATGCCTGCTACAGCCAAATCCTGATGGCTAGTGCTAATTTTCAGTTGTCACATCTAAGTATTTATCCCAGCTGATACAACTCTAGCTTCAGCTGCATATTCTCCTACAAAGATTTACAACAGGCAAGATTAATCAGAAAATCACTGAGGTTTCTTTCTAAATTCCAAGGTACTGAGCCACAGCATGGTATCTTCACCTGCCAGAATTAGGAAACTGATGAGGGCACTGGGCAGTACTGGTGTCAGATTGGGGACAGCTCCTGGAACTGTCCACTTATGTGGCTTATCTCATCCTCCTAGAGCCCATGATGTCTGAGCTGACTTACTCTTCTTCCAGTCACGTGGCCAGTCTCATCCCATCTTCATTCTCTGCTACATGCATAGTTTGTGATTCTCCTTACCTGCCAGTATTTTAGAGCCAGAAACAAAGCACATATGCCAACATTGTGAATATAGAGTTTGGGTGGGATTTCACTGATGCTTTGCCATCAGTGGCCGGAGGGATAAGGTCCACATTGTTATTAGTAGTTTAGACTTAGCCAAGCAAAGAGCAGTGCTCATTCTATAAAGGAGTTGTCAAATCAACATATTACAAAACTTCAGAAGGCCCAGGCAAAATGTCCAATCAGGAGGTGTGCGGATCTATGAGCGGTCCATAGATTTGGTGCCAAACCCCAACTGAGGGTTTTCAAGCTCATCTTTGTGGCTTACTACACGTCTTCCATCACAGGAATCACTTTTTTTTTTCCCATTAAAAGGTTAATGTTTTGAAATTACAATTACTGTACATATTTACTGTATAATGTCTCTTTTCTTTCTGAAAATTATGATTAGATGGATGATACATTCACCCCCCCAAAGTTCTTACTTTGTACTCCACATCACTGCAACTGTACACACCAGATGCCTCCCAGCACCACTTAGCCTCCTTCCTCACTTCCATACCTCCAAAGATTAATTCCTAAGCAGAAAAAACAAAGCAGTGTCAGCATCCTACCATTTACATAAATGTGGGGGATATTAGCACATGATATGTATACAGGTGTGTGTTGTTATACGTGGAGAATGGCCTTAAAAAGTACACACAGGTAGCCTGGCTGACTTCAAGGACTTGGTGACCAGGAACAGAAGTGGCAAAGAGATATTTTATCACAGGCCTTTGTTCCTTTGAACTTGTCACATTACCTCATCAAAAAAATTAAGTTTAAATTATAAGTAAATAAATACACTTTTCTACTTTATTAACACATGTAATTGTATACATTATCTAATCAATATATAGTGCCATACTAAAAAAGAGATTGTCCTATTTTTTACTCTGAGGTAGTCAAGTCTTTCTCATCCATAGACTGCTCAAATCTGAATGCATACTTTCAAAAAAATTGTATTTGCTGTTCCTATAATAAAAATAATTCCCTCTCTTTCCTCCTTCTTCAAAAGCCAGAAGCAGTCCACCGGAGCTCTTATCTCCAGGATCAAATGCTTCACGTTGTAGGAAGTAATTATTACTTTGCAATCTGTTAACATGCTCCAAGTCATTGGATTTCTGTGTATTGCTTCATAGTGTCACTGGCCTCTGTTCCTCTGAGAAGACCTTATACCAGTCAATGACAAATGAATTCAAGACAATGGTCCAAGTAACATTTTATATCATAAAAGTATCTGTTAGCAACAAATTCTGTTTATTCATCTTGCCAAAACTGCAGTAATAGGTGGAAGGCTTCCAGTTTTTACTCCGGTATGTGAAGAGCTTGAAAGTCAACACCCCCATTTTCACAATAAGGAGCAAAAAATTAACAAACTGAAAATTGATAGCTTTTTTAGATCCACCAGAAAATTGAGGTCACAGGGCAAATTGCTCAGACTGGAGACTGATAGGCAGCTACAGAGACTCAGAGCTTATTGAAGCAGAATCCCAGGACCAAAAATGGACATTGGAAGTAGTACCAGTTTCTTTTTCAGTACATTGTGTCCATTTTTAACAAAAACTTAGAAGGCATATTGAAAGACCAAAAAAAAAAAAAAAAAGTAATGTTGAAATCATCAGACCAGGAATTTAAAACAACTACAATTAATATACTAAGAATTCATATGGAAAAAGTGGATAATATTCATGAAAAAGTAGGTAATAAAGAGTTTTATATCAATAACAACAATACATGTAAATAATCTAAATAAAAGAAAGAGACCAAATACAAGAGAGAGATTGTCAAGAGGGCTAAAAATACAAGGCCCAACTTTATGTTGGCTATAAGAAACCCATTTTAAATATAAAGACACAGACAGATTAAAAGTGAAGGGTGGGGAAAGACATACCACACTAAAACTAATAAAAAAAAAAAAACAGCTGGGGTAGCTATATTAATTAAAAAAAAAACAGACTTCAAGGAGAAAATAGACAAATCCACTATCATAGTTGGAGACCTCACCACTCTTTTATCAGTAACTGACAGATTCAGCAGACAGAAAATCATTAGCATAGTTGAATAGAACACCACCATCAATTATAGAGGACCTAATTGACATGGATAAACTACTTTAGCCACCAAAAGCAGAATATATATTCTTTTCAGACTCACATGATCCATTCCCCAGGATAGACCACATTCTGAGCTATAAAACAAACTATGACAAGATAAAGGAATAGAAATTATATACAAAGTATGCTCTAAGACCATAATGAAATTAAATTAGAAATCAATAACAGAAAAACAACTGGAAGTCTAAAATCATATGATCATTCAGTAGGTGTTTAGAAAAACCATTTGACAAAATCTAACACTCATTCATGATTAAAAAAAAAAACAGGAAACTAGGAATACAGGGAAATCTTCTCAACTTCATAAAGAACATCTACCAAAAAACTACTGAAAAATTTGTTGGTGAGAAACTGTTTTCCTGCTAAGATGAGGAACAAGGGAAGGATGTCATCTCTCATCACTCCTTTGAACACTGTCCTGGAAATCCCAGCTATATAATAAAATAGGAAAAGGAAATTAAAAGTAAAGTATACTAACAGGGGAAAAAATCTGATTTTTTTGCAGATGACATAACTGTTTGTGTAGAAAAAGCCCAAGAATCAAAAACAACAACAACAACAACAACAAAAATCCTGCAACTAATGAACAATTTACAAGGTTACAGAATATAAGATTAATACACAAAAGTCAATTGTTTTCCTATTGACCAACAATAAAAGATTGAAATTTCAAATTAAAATGCAATGCCATATATATTAGCACCAAAAAAGAATGAAATAGTTATATGTAAATCTAACAAATATATACAAGATTTACATAAGGAAGATTATAAAACCCTTATAAAGAAATCGAAGAAGATCCAAATGGAGAGAAGTTTCATGTACTGGGATAAGTAGACTCAATATTGTTAAAATGTCATTTCTTCCCCCACTTGATCTATAGATTCAATGCAATCCCAACCAATATTATAGCAAGTTATTTTGTGGCTATCAACAAATTGATTCTAAAGGTTATTTGGAAAGGCAAAAGCCTCAGAATAACAAACACAATATTCAAAGAAAAGAACAAAATCATGGGACTGACAGTCCTCAACTTCAAGACTTACTATAAAGCAACAGT
Source organism: Mustela lutreola (assembly GCF_030435805.1). Lineage (NCBI taxonomy): Eukaryota > Metazoa > Chordata > Mammalia > Carnivora > Mustelidae > Mustela > Mustela lutreola. Next base: position 133,369,130 of record NC_081295.1, read on the forward strand.
AATCAAGACAGTGCAGTATTGATGAAAAGATAGAGCAATAGAACAGAATGGAGAACCCAGAAATAGACTCACACAAATATAAGTTTATTAAGTTTGACAAAGGAGCAAAGGTAATTTAATGGTCAAAGAATAATCTTTTCAAAAAGCAGTACAAGAACAACGGAACATCCATACACACAAAAATAAATAAATAAAATAAATCTAAACCCAGACATTACCCGTTTCACAATAATTAACTCAAAATTGATCATAGACCTAAATGTAAAACACTAAATTTAAAACTCCTAGAAGATAACAGGAGAAAAATCTAGATGACCTTGGGATTTGCACTGACTTCTTATATACAACAGAAGTATGATCCATGAAAGAGAGAATTGGTAAAATGGACTGTCGCCCTTGGCCGGCAAGAACGACAATCAGCCTGGCATGGTGTTAATGCTTCATTCCTCTTTATTTTGTCAACTTCCTTAGCTTATATGCAGCAGGGTGACCAATAAGGGGCCAAGCAATGGGGAGAGCCAATGAGAGTCTTGTTACTATGCCGATTAAATTTGAAACAGCCAATGACTATGTCCTCCTTTAGGCGGGCTTCACCAGAAAGTTCGTTGTTTACTTGCAGCGTATTTTGCTGGCAGTGAGCCAAGCGCCATCTTTTAATGGTGGGGACTTTCCCAGCCAGAGGCGGTCCCCAACAATGGACATCATTAACATTAAAACCTTCTGCTATGCAAATGACACCATTAATGGAGAATGAAAAGAAAAGCCATAGGGGAGGAGAAAATCTTTGCAAAGAATTATCTGAGAAACAACTGGTATCCAAAATAGACAAAGAACTCTTAAATCTCAAGGGTAAGAAAACAAACACCTAATTTTTAAAATGAGTGAGATAATGAATGGACACTCACCAAAGATATAGAGAAGGCAAATAAGCATATGAAATTATGTTCAACACTATGTCATTAGGGAATTACTAACTAAAACAATGAAATACCACTGCACACCTAGTAGAACGGCTAAAATCCCAAACATTGACAATACCAAATGTTGGCACAGATGTGAAGCAACAGGAACTCTCATTATTGCTCATTAGAATGCAAAATGGTTAATACAGTGACGAGAGTGGGCATCCCTGTCTTGTTCCTGACTGAAGAGGAACAAGAAAAACTCCATTGAAGATGATATTAGATTTGGGTTTTTCATGTGTGGTCTTCATGATGTTGAGGTATGTTCCCTCTAACTCTACTTTGTTGAGGGTTTTTATCATGAATCGTTGTTGTACTTTGTCAAATGCTTTTTCTGCATCTATTGAAAAGATCATATGGCTTTTATCCTTTCTTTTATTAATGAAGTGTATCATAATTAATTTGTGAATACTGAACCACTCTTGCAGACCAGGAATAAATTCCACTTGATCATGGTGAATGATTCCTTTGATTACTGTTGGATTTAGTTTTCTAGTATTTTGTGGAGAATTTTTGTATCCATGTTCATCAGGAATGTTGGCCTGTACTTCTCTTTTTTAGTTGACTCTTTGGTTTTGGAATCAGGGTAATGCTGGGCTCGTGGAATGAATTTGGAAGTTTTCTTTCCATTTCTAATTTTTTTAATAGTTTGAGAAGAATAGATATTAACTCTTCTTTAAATGTTTACAGCCACTTTTGATGATACTTTAGCAATTTCTTACAAAACTAAATATACTCTTACCATATGATCAGCTCCTTGGAATTTACCCAAAGAGGTTGAAAATTTATATCCCCATGTTCTTTAATATTTACCCAAAGGAGTTGATATTTACCCAGAGTTTAAAATTTATATCCACCCAAAAGCCTTTCCATGAATGTTTAGAGCAGCTTAATTTATAATTGTCAAAATTGCCAACATCAAGATATCCTTTAACAGACAAATGGATAAACAAATTGTGGTACATCCAGACAATGGAATATTAATCAGCGATAAAAAGAAATGAGCTATCAATCCACAAAAAGGCAGAGAGAAAATTTAAATGCATATCTCTGAATGAAAAAAACCTGAAAGTTGTTTTTTTATGATTCCAACTACATGACATTCTGCAAAAGGCAAAATTGTGGAGACACTAAAAATATCAGTGGTTCCCGGGGTTTATGAGGAGGGAGGGAGGTAGGTTTAAATATAGCACCAGGGATTTTAAGGAAGTGAGATCATAGTGCAATTGGAAACTATGGATTTTACTTAGTAGTGATATATCAATATTAGCTCATCAGCTGTAACAAATTTTAATAAAAGGGAAAACTAATGCGAAATGTTAATTGAGGGGAAAACTGGGGGAGGGAGGGGATAATTGGGAGCTCTGTACTTTCCAGTTAATTGTTTTGTAAACCTAAAACTGCTCAAAAATTAAGTCTATTTAAAGTAATGAGTCCTCAGAAAAATAAAATTATGATACAATCAAGAAATTCCACTTCTATATGTATACCCTAAAGAATTGAAAGGAAGGCCTCAAAGAAATATCCTTACAACTGTATTCATAGCAGCATTATTTGCAATTGTCATATGGTGGTAGAAACCCAAGTGTCAATCAACAAATGGAAGAATAAGCAAAATGTGCTATATGCATACAATGAAATACGATTCAGCTTCAAAAAGAAAGGAAATTCTGACACATGCTACAACATGGATGTATCTTGAAGACATTATGTTGAGTGAGCTAACACAGACACAAAAGGTACTATATGATTGTACTTGCATGAAGTATGTAAGGTAGCCAGACCCATAGAAACAGAAAGTAGAATGATGATTGCTAAGGGCTGGGGTGCAGGACAGGGTGTTAGGGAAGTGTTGTTTAATGGGTACAGAGTTTTGATTTTGGAAGATGAAAAAATTCTAGATATTGCGTATACAACAATATGAAAATACTTAATGCTATTAATTTGTGTACTTAAAGTTAAGATGGTAATTTTTATGTTATGTATCTTATGATAAGTAAAAATATTTTTAATAATAAAAAGATAAGTCAATATTTGGAATGAGTTTGCTTATGTACATATTATTCCTGGACGAAAATACCAAAACTGACATATAGTTACTTAAGGGAGAAGAGAAAGGGAATTGAACCAGAGAGGAAACTAAACATTTTTTATACCATAAACATTTCTCAACTTTTCATCTTAAGAGAAAAAAGGTGAACCAACAACTTCCACAACCCTTTCAAACAGAAGCAGGTAGTTCAGAACCAGATAGCTGAGATTTTCTCATATATATTTGTCAATTTTTAAACAGAGCCCCTACATTTAGGCTTAATTCTCTTAATGTATATTTCCATCACTATAAGAAAACTTTTTCTTAAAGTATAGGGAAGTCATCTATCCATACGAACCCAAATTGTAGTCTTTGGCACATAAGATTAAAAATTGTCTATTGATGGTATCATTTCTAGTGTTCTTTTTAATAACAGTGGTGGGTTTTTGCAAATTCATCTCTATCCTGTCCCCCATGCTTGTGTCCAATCATACTACTACCTGTTATTTATTGAGGATTTACTATGCATTACACACAGTGCTGAGTTCTTACATATATCATTTCCTTTAATATCTAATAGGCTTACATCTTCACACTGCTATTATCTCCATTTTACACATAAGGAAGCTGGATGTAAGAAAGTTAAATTATTTTTTTGAGGCTTTGATGCATTAGGAATAGATTTTGCACCAGGTTTGCTCTATGAATCCAAAGACTGTATTAAACCATGACACCATACCTCCTCTGACAGTATTTCAGGATAGGCATGGAGTTCAGCTTATTACTGTGAAACCACAAAGACAGCTAGCTAGACTGTATGCAAGAGCTACTATCTTGTTCACTGCAGTATCCCTAGCAAATTGCACAACACCTGGCACAGACAACTGAATGATTTCATGAATTTACTGCCCTCACCAGTACAGCTATTTACCTGAAAGTACAAATAAGTAGGTAAGATCCAGAAGAATTGAGGATATGAATCCCTCAGACTTTCTGAATAACTAAGATAGACTGCAGGAAAGCACATCTGGAGGTCTGCTTTTCAGCCCCCAACACTTTGTACTAACTAGCAGCACATTCTAACTCTGGAGAGACTTTTATTATGCAAATGTATGTTTGTAAAGAATTCTTTTAACCACTTGTCACCAATGAGTGAGTAATTGCTAATTACCAACACTCACTTGAAACCAAGTTACTCCTTAAAAGACAGACTCTAATGATTTCAGCAAATGCTGTCACCTTCGCATGTTGGAAAAAAGTAATATAAGTGGTAGCATGGATTCATCTCTGAACCACAGAAAGCTCCAAAGTGAGAACCTCATGTGGACAGTGAAGGCTGAAGTCAACACCCCGTGATCGCTTCTGAATAACATGGCACACCCACGTGGCATTTTGAAACAGATGAGTAGACACGCTGTCATACGCATGCTCTTGTTTTCCTCAACCACTTCTGTCCCTGCCAGCCCCCAACTCAAATAGCCGCCCCCCACAAGTGCCCTTAATGACTTTTAACATTCTCAGAGCAGGAAGTGAAACCTGACAAACAACACATCATCAGCACCATATAGAACTGTTTGTGAAGCCACAGGCTTATAATGGTTATTTTTAAATTATTGTTACTAATGGAGATTATTTTGAATGATTATTTTCTTTTGCCTTGAGTCGTTTCTTTAATGGAGCACTACTAGAATTCTGGGACTTTTCTTGACAAATTTATTCATTATTTTTCATGTATTTCTGCTCTGTTTTTTCCAAGAATGTGGGCTTAAGATGAATGGTTAAAGATGTTTTATACACCACCACCACCCCCGCACAGGAATATTATTCAGCCATCAAAAAAATGGAATCTTGCCATTCGCAATGATGTGGATGGAGCTAAAGGGTATTATGCTGAATGAAATAAGTCAGTCAGAGAAAGACAAATACCATATGATTTCACTCATATGTGGAATTTAAGAAACAAAACAGGTGAATGGGGGGGAAGGGAAGGAAAAATAAAATAAGATGAAAATAGAGAAGGAGGCAAACCATAAGAGATGGTGAACTCTACGAAACAAATTGAGGGTTGCTGGAGGAGAACTACATGTAACTGGGTGGTGGGCATGAAGGAGGGCACTCGAGGTAATGAGCGCTGGGTGTTATATGCAACTGACAAATCACTAATAGAAAGAAAGAAGGAAGAAGGGAAGGAAGGAAGGAAGGAAACAAACCTTATCCAAAGAAAATTTTTTTTAAAAATGTGGGCTTAATCATCATGTCCAATGGTTTATGAAATACCAATGTTAACCTCCCATCCTTATTTTTTCTTGTTTCTATTTTTTCTATATAGATATATGTCTGTATATGTATATGTGTATATGTTTGCATGTACCCATACATGGAGATATATATGTATATGTGTGTACATATATATGTATGTATGTATATCACAAGTTCAGAATAGTTCATAGTTACCTATTATTGATCTATTATTTATCTATTATCTACATTTTATTACTTTTGACCTCTAGACCAATAGTTTTAGACTTTGACTTTCATCAGAATTTCCTGAAGGATTTGTGAAACAAACATCTAGGCCCAACTCTAAATATTCTAATTCAGTAGGTCTACAGTGGATCCCAAAACTTGAATTCTAAACATTTTCAAGGTGATGCAGATGATACTGATCCAAAGCTCCATTTTGAAAACCATTGAGTAAGAGGAGTGACTTCAAAATCCATCAGCGTGGACAACAATTTTAAACACAGAAAAATAAAAGAAGAATTTCAAGAAAATTCAAAACCATGTTCAACTATCTTTTTTTTAATGACATAATAAAATAATAAAGTATTCAAAACACTAGGAGAGAAGGGCTTTGTGGTAAACTTTCAAAATCACAATAATAATCATTGCTAGAGCTTTCTGAATAAGTATGTGTTTCCTACACATCTGCCAATTTTTTCTGAATTTGAATCTTATAAAAGGGTAAAGCTTCATATCTTTATAAATAAGATGGGCCCTTGGTAAGTCTTTGGATTTTTTTCTTCTTTTTGGCTTTGAGATTTAAAATTTATTTATTTTAGAGAGAGAGAAGGCATGCTAGCAGGGGAAGGACAGGGAAAGAGGGAGAAGGAGAGAAGCTGACTCTCCACTGGGCAGTGATCCTCATGTGGGGCTGGATCCCAGGACCCTGCGATCATGACCTGACCTGAAATCAAGAGTTAGTTGTCCAACCAACTGAGGCACAAGACACCTCTGGGTTGTTGGTTTTTTTTCTTCTGAGCCCCATGTTCTCTTTCTTGGGGTCTTGGTTGCTCCTAAAAGTTAACACCATGAGTCACTCTTGCATCTCTACCCATTCAAAATCTGAGAATTGAAAAGAGTTCTTCCTTGTCCCATATCAAAACCTGTTCCCTGAATAAAATATGATTGGGTAATTCATACAAAAGTGTAAAGTGGCTGGTATTTTTGAATGTGTGATTCCTCTCAGAAGAAACCTATTTAAAATGTATTGTTTTCTCCCCTAATCATAAGTGTATTTAATGTTCCAAGTAAACTAAAAAGGTGAAAAAACTGTAAAAAAGAAAATGGAAATCATATAACCTCAAAGTCAGGTAAAATATATGTTAAAATTCTGACTATCTCCTTCAAATGACCCACCGCATGTGTATATGCAAATATACAACCCAACATTATCAAACTGGTAGACTGGGTAAGATATTTGGGAGAGCAGTGCCCAGAAAAATCCCACCCATGAAAAGAACCATTTTTTCCAAGTGTCACATAAGACATATTTCAACAAGTACACACATACTTAGAGCAGGGAGTCTGATGTAGGACTTGATCTCAAAATCCTAGGCTCATGACCTGACCTGAAGGCAGACACTTACACGAATGAGCCACCCAGGCATACCAAGAGGCTCATTTTAGACACAAAGACACCTCTGGATTTAAAGTGAGGGGGTGTAAAACCACTTACCATGCTAATGGACATCAAAAGATTGCTGGGGTGACTATCTTTACATCAAACACATCAAACAAATTAGATATTAAGTGAAAGGCTATAAAAAGAGATGAGGAAGGACACTATATCACTGAAATTCTATAAGAATATTTAAAAATTTTAAATATTTATGCCCCTAACATGCCAGCAGCCAAATATATAAACAAATTAGTAACAAAATTAAAGAAATACATTGATAATAAGACAATAATATTAAAGGGGACATTAACGTCTCACTCACTGAAATGGACAGATCATATAAGCAGAAGAGCATCAAGGAAGCAAAGGCTTTGAAGGAAATTCCAGACCAGCTAGACCTCACAAATATATGCAGAGCATTCCATCCTAAAGCAACAAATACACATGGAACATTCTCCAGAATAAATCACATACTGGCTCAGAAATCAGGTATCAACCAGAACCAAAGGACTGGGATCATTCCCTGCATATTTTCAGACCATAATGCTTTGAAACTGGAACTCAATCATGAGAGGAAATTTGGGAAGAATTCAAATACATGGAAGCTAAAGAGCATCCTACAAGAAAAAAAAAATGAATGGGTAAACCAGGAAATTAAAGAGTTTTAAAAATTCATGGAAACAAATGAAATGAAAACGCTATTCAAAACATTTGAAATGCAGCAAAAGTGGTCTTAAGAGGAAACTATATAACAATACAAGCCATCTCAGATATACAATCTAACCTTACATCTAAAGGAGGTAGAGATAGAACAGAAAATAAAGCCTAAACCCAGCAGAAGAAGAGAATTAATAAAGATTGGAGCAGAGATCACTGAAATTGAAATCAAAACAACAGTGGAACAGATCAAAGAAAGTAGGAGCTGTTTCATTGAAAAATTAAGATTGATAACACCCTGGCCAGACTTAAACAAAAAAAAAAAAAAAAAAAAAAAAAGAGAGAGAGAGAGAGAGAAATGATCAAATAAATAAGATCATGACTGAAAGAGGAGAGATCGCAACCAACACCAAAGAAATACAAACAATTATAAGAACATATCATGAGCAAATATATGCCAACAAATTGGGTGTTCTGGGAGAAATGGATGCACTCCTAGAAATGTAGAAACACGAAAGCTGAAACAGAAAGAAATAGAAAACACGAACAGACCCACAACCAACAAGGAAACTGAAGCAGTAATCAAAAATATCCCAACAAACAAGAGTCCACGACCAGAAGACTTTCAAGGGGAATTCTACCAAGCATTTAAGGAAGAATTAATACCTATTCTTTTGAAGCTGTTTCAAAAAAATAGAAATGGAAGGGAAACTTCCAAACTCATTCCAAACTCTTTGAATCAGGGATCTAGCACCTTGAGTTTTCCCAAAAAAGCACACCTCCCCAATGTGTTCACAGTGATGTGGTGTAAAAGATCCATTTAATGTACTTAAAACTACTTTAACTCAGATAACATCACTCTGAAGTATGCTACCAAAATGTTAATTGAGAAAAGCTGAAAATTATTTTAGTTTACTCAATATCACATGCTAGAAGAAAGTTTGCATGAGAAAACACTGAGGAGGTAATTTTTTAATCCAGATTTCACAAACTCGTGGTGCAAAATGGGTCCCACAGCATGCTGGCTAATGAGGCCAGCAGTACCTTGACTCCCAAAACCAGACAAAGACCCCACTAAAAAGAAGAATTACAAACTAATACCCCTGATAAACGTGGATGCAAAAATTCACACCAAAATACTAGCCAATAGGATCTAGCAGTATATTAAAAGGATTATTCACTACAACCTAGTGGGATTTATTCCCGGGTTGCAATGTTTGTTCAATATCTGCAAATCAAACAACATGATAGATCACATTAACAAAAGAAGAGACAAGAACCATATGATACTCTCAATAGATGCAGAAAAAGTATTTGACAAAGTACAGTGAAATTTCTTGATTAAAACTCTCCACTGTATAGAAATAGAGGGTACATACCTCAGTATCATCAAACCCATCTATGAAAAATCCACAGCGAATATCATCCTTCATGGGGAAAAACTGAGAGCTTTTTCCCTAAAGACAGGAACATGGCAGGGATGCCCACTATTACCACTGCTATTCAACATAGTGCCAGAAATCCTAGCCTCAGCAATCAGACCACAAAAAGAAATAAAAGGCATCTAATGCAAGCTGATGCAGCCACTCTGGAAAACAATATGGAGGGTCCTCAAAACGTTGAAAATAGAACCACCCAATGACACAGCAATTTCACTATTGGGAATTTACTATAAAGATACAAATGTAGTGATCTGAAGGGTCATGTGCACCCTAATGTTTGTAGCACAATATCCACAATAGCCAAACTATAGAAAGAGATGAATGGATCATCAACAGATGAGTGGATAAAAAAAATACATGCAGCTATCCAAAAAGAAGAAGATAATGATGATAATGACGACAACGACCAAAAAAAAAAAAAAAAAAAAAAAAAAAACTTGCCATTTGTAACAACCTGGATGGAACTGGAGATTATTATGCTAAGCAATATAAGTCAATCAGAGAAAGACAATGATCATATGATCTCACTGATATGAGAAACATGAGAAACAAGACAGAGGATCATAGGGGAAGGAAGGGGAAAAAATGAAACAAGATGAAACCAGAGAAGACAAACCATAAGAGACTCTTAATCTCAGGAAACAAAGTGAGGGTTAGTGGAGGGGTGGGGGCGGGAGGGATGCAGTGGCTGGGTGATGGACACTGGGGAGACTATATGCTATGGTGAGTGCTGTGAATTGTGTAAAACTGATGATTCACAGACCTATACCCCTGAAACAAATACATTATGTTAATTAAAAATTAAAAAATTTTTTTGAAAGGAGCACTGAGTAATGTAGAAAATTGTTGTCATTATATTTATACCTGTAAACTACTATAACACTGTTTATAACACTGTTCATTACATGTAAATTTAAAAATAAAAAAAATAAATTTTAGGGACATCTGGGTGGCTCAGTCAGTTAAGGGTCCAACTCTTGGTTTTCAGTTCAGGTCATGATCTCAGGGTTGTAGGAACAAGCTCTGCATCAGGCTCCATGCTCAGCATGGAGTCTGCTTGATATTCTCTCTCTCTCCCTAAACCCTTATTCACTCACTCTTTCTATATAAAATAAATAAAGAAAAATCCTTTAAATAAATAAATAAACTTTTAAATAACAGAAGGAAGTTTGGAAGATTTATAAATATTGGGAAGTTAAAAAACACATTCCTAAAATAAACATCAATGAGTCAAAGAAAAAAATCAGAAAGAAAATTAGAAAATTCTTTGAGATAAATGAACATAAAAATGAAACATACCAAAACTAGTGGGATGCCCTAAAAATCAGTGTTCAGTGGTAAATTTATAGATGGAAATACCTATATTTTTTCAATTCTCAAATCAATAATCTAACCTTCCATCTTAAGAAACTAGAAAAAGAAAAGCAAAAGAAAACGTAAGGAAGGAAGAAATAATGAAGACAAAAGTAAAAATTAGTGGGAAAAAATAGAAAAACAGTGAACAAAATCAATTACAAAAGTTGTTTCTTTAAAAAATTAACAAAACTGATAAAACTTTAGCTAAAATAACCAAGAAAAAAAGAAAGAAGATTCAATTGCTAAAATTAGGAATACAACAGTAGATACTATTATCTATCTTATTTATTTCTTATATGGAAATAAGAATTATAAGGAAACACTATAAGTAATTATAAAGGCAACAATTCAGGTGACCTAGATGAAATGAGAAAATTTGTAGAAAAACCAAACTACCAAAACTGACTTAAGAAGAAACAAAAATTCTTAATAGAATTATAACAAATAAAGAGATAATATTAGTAACATAAAAACTTCCCACAAAGATAGGCCCAGTACAAGGTGGTGTCACTGATAAATTTTACCAAGCATTTAAAGGATAATTAATACAAATTTTATTAATACAAATTAATACAATTTTTTTTTACAAACTCTTCCAATGAAGAATGGAAGAGTTTAGATTTTTCCATTCCAAAGAATGGAAAAGGATGGAACACTTCCTAACTCAATATATGAGGCCAGTATGAGCCTGACACCAGAACAAAAGACAACATAAGAAATCTGTAGTTAGGGTGCCTTGATGGCTCAGTGGGTTAAGCCTTCAGCTCAGGTCAGGTCTCAGGGTCCTGTGTTTGAAGTCTGCCTCCAGCTCTCTGCTCAGCAGGGAGCCTGCTTCCCCCTTTCTCTCTGCCTGCCTCTCTGCCTATTTGTGATCTCTCTCTCTCTCTCACTGTCAAATAAATAAATAAAATCTTTAAAAAAAAAAAAAGAAAAAGAAAAAAGAAATCTGTAGTTATATATGCCTTGTGAACATAAATAAAACAATCCTCAACAAAATATAAGCAACTTGAATCCAGCAACATATAAAAAGAATTATACACTATAACCAAGTGGGATTTACTCCACAAATGCAAGGTTGGCTTAACTGAAAATCAATTAATGTAATAAACTATACCAATAGAAAAAGGACAAAAGTCATATGATCATCTCAAGAGATTCAGGAAAAGCAACGGACAAAACTGAATACCTTCTCCCAATATAAGCATGGAAAAATAAGAAACCTTTTCCCCTGGATAAACGAATTTATTAAAAAAACTACAGATAACATCACAGTTAGTGATAAAAGAATGAATACTATGATTAGGAACAAGACAAGGATATCTACTATCACTATTTCTATTCAACATTGTACTGGAGTTCTAGTCAGAATAATTAGGCAAGAAATAAAAAGGATAACAAGACAGACTAAAAAAAGACAAAAAAGAAATCTATGTATATTTACACTTGACATGATCTTGTATATAGAAACACACACACATGCTTCACACACACATACTTTTAGAACTAGTAAACAAGTTCAACAAAGTTGCAGGATACAAGATCAACATCCAAAAATCATTTGTATTTCTAAACACTAGCCATAAACACCTAAACATGAAATCAGAAAACCATCCTATTCACAAAAGCATCAAAAATAATAAAATATGTAGAAATAAATGAAACAAAATAATTTCAAGTCTTGTAAACTGAACATAAAACATAAAAAATTAAAACATAAAACATAAAAATTAAATGAATTTTTTAAAGCCCAAATAAACAAAAAAGATAACCCATGTTCATGGAATGAAGAAGTTAATATTCAGAAGGCAATACTCTCTCAATTAATCTACAGATTCAACACAATTTATCAAAGTTCCTGCTGGCTTTTATTCAGAAATTAAAATTCATAAGGAAATGCAATGGCAGGCATAGCCAAAGATTCTCGGGAAAGCAGAACAAAGTTGGGGGATACATACACAGTTACCAGTTTCAAACATTTTACAAAGTTTCAGTAATCAAAACAGTGTGGTATTGACATAAAGCTGGACATACAGACCACTGTAATAGAGTTGGGAGTCCAAAAATAAACACACATATTTATGAGCAGTTGAATTTGCAAATGTGTATAGACAATTCAGTGGGGAAAGTAATCTTATGTGGAATCTTATGTGGAATCTTGTATGTGGAACAACTGATATCCACATACAAAAGAATCAAGTGAGACCCCTTCCTTAAAATATACAACAAAACAAAACAAAACAAAACTTCCCTAAATATAATAGCTAAAACTATCAAACCCTTAGAAGAAAACAGGATAAATCTTTGTGACCTTTGATAAAACAAAACATTCTTAGATACAAAACCAAAAGCACAAGGTATAAAAGTTAAAACAGAAAAATTGGACTTCATCAAAATTAAAAACTTTTGGCCAAGAAAGCAAAGTAAGAGAAGATCCTATGTTCACCTTGTCCTAAAGATAAAACTAGATAAAACAGTGTAAATAACCTAGGAAACACCCACATGACTGGCAGAACAAACTCCATAACTAAAGTTAGAGAAAAGGCCACATCAAACAGGGTCAGAAAGGCACAGGGTTGAGACAAATGGTCATGGCTGTAGAGAGCCTCAAACAGAAGAGTGAGAAACAGATTACCACACCAGGGAGCCTACACAAGGAAGACAAATCCCCAAAACATTTGGCTTCGAAAACTAGCGGGACCAAATTTCCTGAGTTCATACAACCATCCAGACTTAGAGACTGGATTTTAAAATTCAGAAGGCTGGGCTCTGAAAGAACCTAAAGGGTGTTAGGAAGATGAGTTCCCACCCTTAAAGAGACAGCACGACCAAAAGACCACAGAAATACAGCATAGAAACAGCAGTTTGAAAAATACCTAGGGCACATAGGAGGGAGAATTATTTATACATTTCAGAGTGCATCCCAGAAGGGCAGTGTTCACTGAAGAACTTCTCTAGGAAAAAAGGAGCTGGCAGGCACCTTCTCCCTCCCCACTACTCAGCATAAACACAAGGCCAGCTGGGGAAAACAGCACAGTACTGGAACTTGCTACCTAACTTCCTTACACTACAACTTGCCACCACCCTCCCCTCAGCTTCAGTGGATCCACCTTTCCAAGTCTCAGTTGCTTCAGACCATATGCTGTGGATCCCTTCCCCCAAAGGACTGGTGAAAATCTTGCCAATACTATGTCTCCTGACCTATATGTTTTTTGGGGCCATGGTCCAGTGGCAGTGTTCAGGACCACAAGCCCTGCAAAAGCCCAGGAACACTTTGTTCAAACTGCATAACCCAACCAGGTCTTCTAGTCCTGACAGCAGTAGTGGCAGATCTCATTTCACAAGCAGATCAGAGCACCTCTTGTTAAAACCGCATACCCCACCCTGATCAGACAAAATGCTGCCCACAACGGGCAAAAGAAATCTCTGCAGATGACTGGACTAAAAGAAAAAGCAGTTAGAACACAACAGCGGGACATGCAACACACATAGGAGACACCACAGATGTACCAGGTTCTGTAAATGTGGGACACAACACGGCACTATAGGACCTCTTTTTCATAAGGCTATTACTTTCTTTCTCTCTCTCTTTTTTTTTAAGGCTACTACTTTCAAGAGCAGAGACTTAGCTGCTAATTAACACAAACAAACAGATAGTTAGGTAAAATTTAAAGTAATGACCAAAAATTAAATTTAAAGTAAATTTAAAGTAAATTTAATTTTAATTTTAAATTTTAATTTAAATTTTAAAGAAAATTTAAAGTAATGACCAAAAAGACATTCACTGGACTTGAGAAAAGAGTGGAGGACATCAGTGAGACCTTTAACAAAAAGATTTTTAAAAGAACCAATTAAAGGTGAAGAACATAAAAACTGAAATTAAAAATATACTTGATGGAATAAGTGGTAGACTGGAGAAAGCAGAGGAACAAATTAATGACCTGGATGGAGAGTAATAGAAAACAATTGATGTGAGTGAGTGAGAGAAAAAAGTTAGGAAAATTGAGAAAACACTCAGGGAATCAGTGACTCCATTAACTAGAATAACATTCACATTATAAGGATAGCTGAAGGAGAGAGAGAGAAAAGGCAGCAGAAAACTTACTTGAGGAAATAATAGCTGAAATTTTACCTAATCTGCGGAAGAAAGCAGATATCCAGATCCAGAAGGCATGGAGATCCCCCCAAAAATCAACCCAAGGAGGTCCACACCAAGACACACAGTAACTAAAATGCTAAAAAGTAGTGATAAAGAAAAAAAAATATCAAAGCAGCAAGAGAAAAAAAAAAAAAAAACACGGTCCATACAGAGAAATGCAAGAAGACTATCAGGTGATTTTTTTTTTTAGCAGAAACTTTGCAGTCCAGAAGAGAGAGGCATGGTATATTCAAAATACTGAAAGGTGAAAATCTGCAACCAAGGATGCTCTCTACAACAAGGCTATCATTCAGAATAGAAGAAGAGATAATGAGTTTCTCAGACAAATAAAAGTTAGAGCAATTCATGATCATTACCAGCCCTATAAGAAATATTAAAAAGGAATCTGTGAGTGGAAAGAAAACATCATAAATAAGAGTTAGAAAGTAGAAGGTACAAAAACAGTAAAACTAAAAATATCTGAAAAAAATCAGTTGAGACTCAGAAAAGGATATATAGCATGATACCATATACCAAAAACATGGGGGAGAGAGGAGTAAAGAAAAGTCACAAACTTAAGCAACCATCAACTTAATATAGACTGCTATATGCAGATGTTGTATACAAACCTAAAGGTGGCCATAAATCAAAAATAAGTAATAGACATGAAGAAAGTAAGGGAGAGGAATCCAAATATAACACTAAAGAGAGCTAGCAAACCATAAAAGAGAGCAGGGAAGAAGAATCAGCAAAGAACTACCAAAAAAAAGTAACAAAATGATGATAAATACATATTTTCCAATAATTATCTTGAATGTAAATGGACTAAATACCAAGACATAGGGTAAAAGTGTAGATAGAAAACCAAGACCCATCTATATACTGCCTACAAGAGATTCATTTTAGACTTAAAGACACCTGCAGATTAAAAGTGAGAGGATGGGGAACCATTTATCATGCAAATGTATGTCAAAAGAAAGACTGGGTAACAATATTTATATTGGACAAATAGACTTTAAAACAAAGATTGTAACAAGATACAGAGAAAAACATTATATAATAAAGGGACAACCCATCATAGAGATATAACAATTATACATATTTATTTACATAGTACTAACCAAATACATAAAATGGTATTTAACAAATAAAGAGAAATTAATTGATAATAATACAATAATAGTAGGGGAACTTAACACCTCACTTACATCAATGGATATATTATCTAATCAGAAAATCAACAAGAGAACAGTGACTTTGAATGACACCCTAGACCAGATAGATTTAACAGATATATTCACACATTCAATTCTAAAATAGTAGAATGAACAATCTTTACAAGTGCACATGGAACATTCTCCAAAAGAGATCACATATTAGACAATAAAACAAATCTCAACATATTAAAAAAGATTAACATCATATCATGCATCTTTTCTGACCACAATGCTATGAAACTAGAAATCAATACAAGAAAATACCTGCAGGGGCACCTGGGTGGCTCAGTCTTTAAGTATCTGCCTTCAGCTTAGGTTATGATCCCAGGGTCCTGGGATCGAGCCCCATGACCAGCTCCTTGCTCTTTGGGAAGCCTGCTTCTCCCTCTCCTGCTCCCCCTGCTTGTGTTCCCTCTCGTACTGTGTCTGTCTCTGTAAAATAAATAAATAAAATCTTAAAAATATCTGCAAGGAGCACAAATGTGTGGCGGCTGAATAACTTGCTACAAAACAATGAATGGGTCAACCAAGAAATCCAAGAAATTAAAAATGACATGGATAAAAACAAAATTGAAAATACAACAGTATAAAATCTGGAATGTAGCAAAAGCAATTCTCAGAGGGAATTTTAAACCAATAATGCTACCTAAAGAAGCAAGAAATTTTTCAAGTAAATAACCTACTTGTATACCTAAAGGAGCTAGAGAAAAAACAAACAAAACCCAAAACAATAAAAGGAAAGAAATAATAAATATCAGAACAGAAATAAATGATACAAAAACTGAAAAAAAAAATAGAACAGATAAATGAAACCAGGAGCTAGTTTGTTATAAAGATCAACTAAATTGATAATCCTCTAGCCAGACTCATCAAGAGAGAGAGAGAGAGAACTCAAAGAAAAACCCAAGTGAAAGAGGATAAATAACTTATGCCACAGTAATCAAAACTAAGAGATTATTATGAAAAATTATATGCCAACAAATTGGAAAACCTATAAGAAATGAATAAATTCCTAGATACATAACCTACCAAAACTGAAGCAGGAAGAAATAGAAAACTTGAACAGACTAGTAACTGGTAATGAAATTGGATTAGTAATCAAAAAACACCCAACAACAACAACAAAAAGTCCAGGACCAGATTACTTCACAGGTGAATTCTACCAAGCATTTAAAGTAAAGTTAATGCCTATTCTTTTTAACCAATCCAAAAAAAAAAAAAAAAAAATAGAAGAAAACTTCCTAATTCATTCTATGGGAACATAATTTCCCTGATACCAAAACCAGATAAAGACACCACAAAGAAAGAGAACTACAGACCAATATCTCTGCTAAATACAGATGCAAAAATTCTCAACAAAATATTGGCAAACTGAATCCAAAAATACATTAAAAATTTCATTCACTGAAATTGAGTGGGATTTAGTGCTGGGATGCAAGTGTGGTCCAATGTTCACAAATCAACCAACATGATACATCACATCAATAAGAGAAAAGATGAAAGCCATATGATCATTTCAAAACAGAAAAGACATTTGGCAAAGTACAGCATCCATTCACGATAAGAAAAAATAAACTCTCAATGAAGTAGATTTGGAGGGAACATACCTCAACATAATAATAAAGGCCATATTTGAAAAACCCAAACATCATACTCAGTGGGGAAAAACTGGAAGCTTTTCCCCTAAGGTCAGAACAAAACAGGGATATCCATTCCCATGGCTTTTATTCAACATGGTACTGGAAATCCTAGCCACAGCAATCAGATAACAAAAAGAAATAAAAAGCATCAGGGCTGGTAAGGAAAAAGTAAAATGTTCACTATTTGCAGATGACATATCATTTATAGAAAACCTGAAGGACTCCACCAAAAAGCTACTAGAACTGATAAGTGAATCCAGTAAATATCAGGATACAAAATCAATGCTCAGAAACCTGTTTCATTTCTATACACTCATAATTAAGAAACAGAAATAGAAATTAAGAAAACAATCCCATTTACAATTATACCCAAAATAATAAAATATCTAGGAATAAACTTAACCACGGAGGTGAAAGACTTGAGAACTATAAGACATTGATTAAGAAATAAAAAAACATTCCATGCTCGTTGGTTGGAAGAAAAAATATTGATAAAATGTCTATATTACCCAAAGCAATATATAGCTTTAATGCAATCCCTATGAAAACACAAGCAGGATTTTTCACAGAGCTAGAACAAACAATCCTAAAATGTGTATGGAACCACAGAAGACCCCAAAGAATCAAAATAATCTTGAAAAAGGATGTTTTCGAGGGCATCACAATTCCAGATTTCAAGTTATATTTCAAGGCTGCAGTAATCAAAATAGTATGGTACTGGCACAAAAATAAACACACAGATCAATGGAACAGAAAAAGAAAACAAAGATAAACTCACAATTGTTGGTTAATTAATCTTTGATAAAGGAAGCAGGAACATACAATGGGAAAAAGAAAGTCTCTGCAACAAATAGTGTTGGGAAAACTGGTCAGCTACTTGCAAAAGAATGAAACCAGACTGCTTTCTTACACCAAACACAAAAATAAACATAAAATAGATAAAGAACCTAAATTTGAGGTCTTAAACCTTAAAAATCCTAGAAAAGAGCACAGACAACATTTTTCTGACATTGGCTTTGGCAATATTTTTCTAGATATGTCTCCTGAGGCAAGGGAAACAAAAGCAAAAATAAACTATTGAGACTACATCAAAATAAAAAGCTTCTGCATGGCAAAGGAAACTATCAACAAAAATAAAAGGCAACCTACTTAATGGGAGAAGACACTTGGAAATGATATACCCAATAAAGGGTTAGTATCGAAAATACCTAGAGACTTACAAAACTCAATACCAAAAAAACAAATAATCCAAGGAAAAAGTGGGCAGAAGACATGAACAGGCATTTCTCCAAAGAAGACATACAGATGGCCAACAGACACATGCAAAAATGTTCAAAATCAATCATCCTCAGGGAAACAAAAACCAATACCACAATGAGCTATCACCTCACACCTGCCAGAATGGCTAAAATCAAAAACACAAGAAACACAAAATGTTGGTGATGATGTGGAGTAAATGGTATTCTCATGCACTCTTGGTGGAAATGCAAAGTGGTTCAAGCCACTGTGGAAGACAGTATGGAGGTCCCTCAAAAAATTAAGAATAGAGCTGCCCTAAGATCCAGCAATCACACTATTGGCCATTTACTAAAGAATATGAAGGGATATTCATATCTCTCATTTGAAGGGATATATGCACCTCTATATTTATTACACCATTATTTTCAATTTACAATCTATGGAAGCAGCCCAAGTTTCATCAACAGATGAATAGATAAAGAAAATGTGGTGCCTGTGTGTAATGGAATAATATTCAATCATAAAAAAGGGAATGAAACCTTGCTGCTTGCAACAACATAGCTGATTCTAGAGAGTATACTACTAAGCGAAATAAGCCAGAGAAAGGCAATTGCCATATGATTTCACTCATATTGTGAAATTTAAGAAACAACAAAGGGAAAAAAGAGACAAAACACAGACTTTTAACTACAGAGAACAAATAAGATGGTTACGAGAGGAATGGTGGATGAGAGGATGGGTGAAGTAGGTGAAGGGAATTAAGAGTACACTTATTTTGATGAGCACTGAGTAATATATGAAACTGTTGAATAACTATACTGTACACCTGAAACTAATATAACAACTAATATAACAATTTACATTAACTACACTGTAATTAAAATTTAAAAAAATCTGGAAGAGCAAACATTGGAGAACCAGCAATGTTTCAAACAAGTCATAAAAACCATTGTCATCTTTCTGAAAAGAAATTTTAAACTTTTTTATTTCAAAGGACGTAATTTTAAAAGTGGAAGTTAACACAAGAATGGAAGAAAACATCCATAAATCATGTATCTGATAAGGGACTTGCATCTAGAGTATATTAAGAAGTCTTACAATTCACAAATTGTAAGACAAACACAAATAACTCCAATTTTAAAATCAAGCAAAGTGTTTAGATATACATTTCAAGTAAGTTTATAGAAAGATACTTGATATAACTAGTCAAGTGCAATTCCATATCAAAACCACTTGTTGTGATGGCTAGAATCAAAATAATAAGCATTTGTGAGGATGTAGAGAGTCTAGAACTTGATACGTTGTTAGTGGAAATGTAAAATAGTGTAGAGCTTTGGAAACAGTTTGCAAAGTTCCTAAAAATCTTAAATATAGTATTACCATATGATTCAGTAACTCCACTCCTAGGTATCTAACAAAGAGAATTGAAAACACGTGTCTGCACAAAACTTATACACAAATGTTCATAGTAGCATTATTTATAATAGCCCAAAATAGGAAAAACCCAAAATGTCTATCAACTGATTGATTGAGAAACAGGGAACCCAAAATGTCTATCAACTGATTGATTGAGAAACCAGGGTGGTATATTCATACAATGGAATAGATATCAAGTTATGGATACATACTACAACGTGGGTGAACCATGAAAAGATTATAGAAGTAAAAGAAGCAGACATGAAAGAGCACATAATGTTTTATTTCATTTACATGAAATGTCCAGTATAAGCAAATCATAAAAACAAAAAGTAGATTAGTCAATGCGAGGGTCTGGGGGAAGGAGGAAATTGTGAATGACTACTAATAGGTACAGGGTTTCTTTTTGGGTGGTAAGTATGTTCTGGAATTAGATAGTGGTGATGGTTGCACAACTTTATGAATATACCAAAACCCACTGAAATGTATACACCAAAGGAAAAGGAATGTAAATAGAATGTGTTTGTATTTCAATAAAAGGGAAAAAAAGTAATAATAAACATTTTGTACGTGTATTGCTACATACTAGGGATTTATTTCTAAGGATAGATTCCCAAATGTGTGATTACTGTGTCTAACTTATATGGGGTTATTTCCCCTATTTCTGTATTGCCTAGTTGTTTTCCAAAAGTGGTACATTACTTCACACTCATCATGACAATTTATCAGTAGGTTCCTTTCTCTGAATTCTGGCCGTTACACTTTTTTTAATTTTTGCTAAGCTGATGTAGGAAAACAGTATCATTATTTAAACTCCACCTCCCTATTTCATTCACTTTTTTTCATACTCTAATGTATATGGATTTCCCTAACAATGTATTGCCAGGTTGTATCTGTTGCCTATTTTTCTATTAGATTGTCATTACCTTTACAATTTATGAGAGGTCTTTCTACATTTGATGTATTAACCCTTATCTATCTTACACATTACAGATTATCCCCCTTTCATTTATGATGCCTATATCTTTAAATGCCCATCTATATTATTACAATATGATTTGAATGATTTGTAAAATAAGAAATAAGCAAGACTACCCTATACCTCCTCTTTCTATGAACATTCATACTCTCCCATGTCCTTACTCTCACCATTAAACTAGAAACCATCCAAAAAGAAAGTTCTCCTCTTCCTACCACCAAATATAGCAAACTGCCTGAATATGTACCTATACATGCTGCCCCTTAAAAACCTCAAATCCATCAACTAGTCTCTTTTGGTATCCAAGGACCATCATCCCTTTCCATAGCTCCTTAAAATTTGAATTCAAACTTTTGGCTTTGTACCATCACTTACTGTGACCAGAACTTGATAGGTGTCAAAAAATTCTAGTTGAATTGAATTAACAGGTTTGGGAGAAAACAGATTAGGAATTGATCAAAAATAAATCCATTTCCTGAAATTAATGGGACCAGATTAACCTGGTCTAGCCAAATTTTTTTTAATATTTATTTATTTATTTATTTGACAGGCAGAGATCACAAGGAGGCAGAGAGGCAGGCAGAGAGAGAGAAGCAGGCTCTCTGCTAAGCAGAGAACCCTATGCGGGACTCGATTCGAGGACTCCGAGATCATGACCCGAGCCAAAGGCAGCGGCTTAACCCACTGAGCCACCCAAGCGCCCCCTGGTCTAGCCAAAATTTTAAAGCAGTGTTTCTCACATATTGTTTTAGTCTCAGGACCTCTTTACCCCCTTAAAAATGTACCCCCAGAGGCTTTTATGTAGGTGATTTAGATCTATCAACTTTTACTACATTCAAATTAAAACCAAGTTTTAAAATATATTCATTAAATTTAAATAAGAATAAACACATTTTATGTTAGCATAAATAAATATTATATGACAAGAGGTGCCTGGGTGTTGCAGTGGGTTGAACAACTGACTCTTGTTTCCACTCAGGTCATAACCAAGTATGTTGGCTCCGTGGTCTTTGCTGAGTCCTTTTGAGATTCTCTTTCCCTCTCCATCTGCCCCTCCTCCCATGCTCTCTTGCTCTCAAATAAACAAATAAACCTTTAAAAAATGTTTTATGAAATAACTGTATTTTCCAAAACAAATTAGTGAGAATGGTGGCATTGTTTTATATTTTGTAAATCTCTTTTATGTCTTGCTCAACAGAAGAAAATTGGAGTCTCATATCTGTACCGCATTTCATCTGTTGCAGTGTATTGCTTTGTTTCAAGTATATGAAATAGATCCAATCTCACACAGATATATAGTTGGGAAAGAGGGAGTATTTTAATTACCTTTTTAGATAACCATGGATGTTCTTCTTCTGTACTACATCAAAATTGCCAAGTAGCAGTTTCTTAAGGCTTAGTTGCAATGGGGAATCTTAAATCATATCAGTGTACATTTTAACTCTGTTACATAAAAACCTACTGCTGTATCTTGCATGATTTTATAACACTATGCATCATTGGTCATTCCGAAAAATTGATTCAATGAGTTATGGAGATTTTCTAAATTTGACACGTTTCATTATACACATATTTTTAAAATAATATTTGTTAATATCATCAGTGATTTTAGCTGAAAATTCTTTAAGTTTTAGGAATTACTAAGCTTACTGTGGTGGATACAAGTTTCTAAAATTCTGATTTTCACTAGAACACTAAAATTTTGTTATTTACAAAAGATACATTCAGAGATTGTTTCCCTAGAAGTGACTCACTGCATTCCTTCTTAAGAAAAAGCCTTCCATGGGGCGCCTGGGTGGCTCAGTGGGTTAAGCCGCTGCCTTCGGCTCGGGTCATGATCTCAGAGTCCTGGGATCGAGTCCCGCATCGGGCTCTCTGCTCAGCGGAGAGCCTGCTTCCCTCTCTCTCTCTCTGGCTGCCTCTCCGTCTACTTGTGTGATTTCTCTCTGTCAAATTAATAAATAAAATCTTAAAAAAAAAAAAAAAAAAAAAAAAAAAAAAGAAAAAGCCTTCCAAATACTCAAGTTAAAATACCAGTTTGTCATTCTTTCAAGTAAGAACAGTGTTCCATGAAAAAAAGTTGTTAATTCAGCTAGCAACTCACTCACTGTTTTTTTCTTTTTATGTTTCAGGTTTTATTTAAATTCTAGCTAGTTAACATGTAGTATGATATTTATCTAGTACAGATAAATACAAGCAAAACAATAAGTCCAATGTTCATTTATAAGGTAAAAGTAGAAATCTTCAGACAGGTTATTAATTGAATCTTTATGCTTGCAGCAAATGTTTTAACACAAATTACAGTATTGTTGGAAAGCGGCAGTGCCACAACTTCTTTAACTGACTTTTCAGCCAGCAGACATTTAACAAAGTCAACTGTGCAAGGTTTTATTCTTCCCTAAGCTATTGTATGTATTTTTCCAGCCTAGGCAATATAGTAATTTATTCTGTGAGATGCTCCTGCATCTTTTGAATCTCTAGTTTGAAAAGCTGTAACAAACAATTTTTAGTTTTCAAGACAAATCATCATGGAGTGCCTCAGTGGCTCAGTTGGTTGAGTATCTGACTCAGTTTTGGCTCAGGTCATGGTCTCAGGGTTGTGGGATTGAGCCCTCTGTCAGGCTCTGCACTCTTCTCCCTTTCCCGCTCCCCCTGCTCACACACAAGTTCTCTCTATTTCTATAAATAAATAAATAAATAAATAAATAAATAAATCTTTAGAAAGAAAGAACTCATCATGTCTATGTTTAAAATAGTCTATTACTTTATCTCTGAAGTATGAATGATAGGTCCAAAAATGATACCACAGTATTATTGGCACTATAATATAATTTAAAATTTTTTCCCTAAAATTTAAAATTCCCTAAAATTTAAAATTTTTGCCCTAAACACAGTAAGGAAAATTCTTATTCTATGCACTGAAGAGGAAATAGCTTTTGTCTATTTTCTTTTTTGTTTTTCATTTCTTACTTGTAATCCAAAGAAATTGGTAAAAACTATAAGTAATTTTCCTTTCCCAAGTGAGCTAACACCCTACATATAAATTTGTCCTTATCCTACACATAAATGGTGCAGCTGCTCATTGAGAAAAATCTTCTAATCTCTCTTTTTAAATTTAATGATCCATCCTTAAATATAATGAAAATGCATTATATGTAGATTTCATTCCATTTTAAATAAAAATACTATATTCTAAAAAAAGTAAGATTTAATAGAATTATAAAATTAAGAAGAGTTCTTCAGAAAAAAAAATATTACTGAAACAAAAAACAAAAGAATACTTTTTTATTGTATTCTGTGTAGGAAATTTGAGATTTCTTCTTTCTTTTTTTTTTCATTCTTTCTTTCTTTCTCGCTCTTTCTCTCTCTCTCTCTCTCTCTTTCTTTTTCCAAATGATGGAAGACAATGTTATCATTATCTGACTTTTAGTGACATTGAACATCTTTTTTATATACACCTTTTCATATTTTATACATACTTTTTTCATATTTTCACTAAATCGATTATATAATTTTCCATTTAAAAAGTTAGATTGTCATTTTCTTAATAACATTTTACCCCACTGTAATTAATACCTATCTTTTGACTTTGTCAGATTTCTTCCCTTCAATACTGAAACTTTTTAATACTTACATAATCAAATCTGTCAATTTTTCCTTTATAACTATGCATTTCCTGTGTTGTTTTAGATGTCATCTTTATCACAATATTATAAAACTATTATTTAATATATTATCTTAGTATTTTATTTTACATTTGCATTTATATATTTAAACTACTGGGGGCACCTAGGTGGCTCAGTTGGTCGAGTGTCTGCCTTCAGGTCAGGTCATAATCCTAGGGTCTTGGGATTGAGCTCTCGGTTAGGCTCTCTGGTCACCAGGGTGCCTGATTCTCCCTCTGCTTCTGCAGGTTGTTCCTCCTGTTGGTGTGCTCTCTCTGTCAAATAAATCAATGAAGTCTTTAAAAATAAAATAAATTGTCTGAAGTTGATGGTTATTTATAGTGTTATAAATGATTGTTTTTCTTCTACATGGATAGCCAGTTTTTCTATACTGTTTATTGAATAATTTTTTTGTCTCCCAAAGTTGACAAGCCACCTTTAACATTAATGAAATGCTGAAAGGAAATAAAATAAAATGAAATGAAAAAAATTAATGAAGTTCCTTTAAAACAAAATTACAAAAACAACCAGAAACAATTAACAAAATGGCGGTAAGTACATACTTATCAATGATTAAATGTAAATGGACTAAATGTTCCAACCATAAAACAAAGTGTGGTTGAATGATTAAAAACAAAGCAAGAGTGGGGACAAGATGGAGGGGAAGTAGGAGGAGGCGCCTTTTAAACCTGTACCCTAAAGTGAGCTGATTACCTACCAAAGAACTCTGATCACCCATGAAATCAGCCTGAGATCAGAATTATACACGTCTGGATCTCTACAGGGGCAGAAGCCGCCAGTGGGCAGTTAAAGCGGTGTGGGAACAGCGGACTGATATTGGAAGATAACCAAAGCAGGGAGGAAGCCACCAGAGGTGACCCATTGGAAACTAATACCCCCAATATGAGAGAGAGTGCCCTGCATCTGGGGACCAGCATTAACTTGGAGACTGGTTGAAAGCACTCCAAAAGAGCAAAGGATCGTGGGGGGGAAATTGTGGGAATTGGGGCAGCTAGGGACAGGGGCTTAAGTCCCTGGTCCCAGGGCACCCTCCCTTGGTGCTGAGCAAGAGAGAGTGTGGTGGAGAAACCAGGTCTTGGTCCGTAAGCTGCCAGTGTGCCTGAGAATGCGTGGGGTCTGGCTCCTGTGAGGGGGTGAGAGCAACGCCAGACGGCGCTCTTAGACCCAGAAAGACCAGGAACTCCCAGCCCGGGCCAGCAGGAAAATCTCAGTGTGCAATCACTGCTTGGAACCTCGCTGGCACGCTGGAGCTGCCCAGATAGCCACTGCTGCCCTGGCTTTGGGTACAAGCAAAAGATCCTGCATCCCCAGGGACCGCGACTCAGAACCTGCTTTGCCAGAGGCCAAGGGGGAACTTATTTGGGCTCTGCAGCCAGACTGAGGCTTCTTTCTGAGAGAGAGGTCAGGGTGCACTTTGTTTTCCTCTAAAACTACAAAAACCATCAAAAGCTGTCAAGGTGAGAGAAGAAAAAAGTGAACAAACATAAAAACCACCAGAGAACAAAACCCTGAAAAAAACCAGTTTCCTCAGAGCCCACCCCCTTGAGGGGGGCGGGGGGACTTAACTCAGGGAACATCATTGACTGAAAACCCACATGGCAGCGCCCTCCCCCAGAAAACAAACCAAGAAAGAAAAAAAAAAAAAAAAAAGGACTTCATAGGAAAACTTTTATTTTTTACTCATTCCACTACTCTGGTTCATTTTTTTTTATATATAAATAATTTTTTTAACATATTTACCATCACAGTGAGCTGTCCAGTACACCAAATTCCATAATAACCTTCTAACCTGAACTTTTTGATACGTACACCTATATTTTTCTTTTGCATTACTATTTTTTGAATTTCTTTTCTTAATTTTAGTTTAGTTTAGTCCAGTTTATTTCTTTTTATTTTTATTTTCTAATATTCATATAGAGTTAAACTTCAAAGTAATCCCCTTTCCCCAATCAATACTACCCCTATAGGCAAACCAATTTTTAATACCCCTTTATCATAGGAAAGTTGAGTCCTTTAACAAAGATATCAAGATACATCCAGGAAGAATCAAAACAACCTTCCTCGCCACACTGAGAATTTATAACCACTCTCCCATCTTTTTGTTCCACCAGTGTTTCTGTGTTTTTGTGTTTGGCCTGATAGTATATAAATCTTACACTTGGGGTTCTTTTTGACAAGGTTCTTCCTTTATTTGCATATATATATCTTTTCTCTTATCATATACTTTTATCAGTCTTTTTGTTTGTCTGTTTTTGTTTGTCTACTTCATAAATCTTACCTTGGGGCCCATTTGGGCTGAACCTTCTCTTTTATCTTCCCTTTCTTTCCTGTCTCTCTCTCTCTTTTTTTTTTCTTTTCTTTTCTTCTGTCTCTTGTTTGGGTGGTAAATCCTGATTGCTCAGAAGTGTTCCAGGGTGCACCTTGATTGCACCACAGTCAATACATCCAGCTACATCTGTTCAGTTATCTCTCACCAAAATGACTAGGAGGAGGAATGCCCAACAGAAGAAAAATACAGAGAATGGACGTTCTGCAACAGAGCTAACAGCTATCAACATAAACAATATGTCAGAAAGAGAATTCAGGCTAAGAATTATCCAAGCAATAGCTAGGTTGGAGAAAGCCATGAATGACCAAACGGAATTGATTAGGGCCGAACTGAAAGTGACCAGAGATCATGTTTTCAATGTTAGGGAAGAGCTGAAAGCTACCAGGAATGAGCTTCACAATGCTCTCAATGAGTTCCAATCTAATCTAAATTCTCTCAAAGCTAGGGTAACTGAGACAGAAGATAGAATTAGTGGTCTGGAGGACAAACAGATAGAGAAAAGGATCAGGAGGAAGCCTGGAACAAACAGCTTTGACGCCACGAAAACAGAATCAGGGAAATAAATGATGCCATGAAAGGTTCCAATGTAAGAATTATTGGAATGCCTGAAGGGGATGAGAAAGAAAGAAGTCTAAAAGATAAAGTGGAACAAGTTCTTCATGAAAATTTTCCCAATCTCGTGAATGGAACCAGTGTTCATGTACTAGAGGCTGAACAGTCTCCACCCAAGATTATACATTCCAAAAAAAAATCACGACACCTGATAATCAAATTGAGGAATCATAATTGTAGGTATTATCTCTTGAAAGCCGCTAGGACAAAGAGGCTCCTTACTTACAGAGGAAAGCCCATCAGAATAATGTCAGACATGTCCACAGAGACCTGGCAAGCCAGAAAGGGTTGGCAAGATATATTCAGGGCACTAAATAAGAAGAACATGCAGCCAAGAATACTTTATCCAGCAAGACTGACATTCAAAATGGATGGAGAGATAAAGAGTTTCCAAGACCAGCAAGGCTTAAAAGACTATGCAACCACCAAGCCGACACTACACGAAATATTAAGGGGGGTTCTATAAAAGAGGAAATATTCTAAGAATAGCATCGAACAGAAATATAGAGACAATCTACAGAAAGAAAGACTTCAGAGTTAACACGATGTCAATAAAAACATATCTATCAATAATTACTCTCAATGTGTATGGCCTAAATGCACCCATAAACTGGCACAGGGTTGCAGATTGGATAAAACGAAAGGACACATCCATATGTTGTCTACAAGAGACCCATTTTGAACCTAAAGATACACCCAGACTGAAAGTGAAGGGATGGAGAAGCATTTTTCATGACAATGGGCCTCAAAAGAAGGCTGGGGTAGCAATTCTCATGTAAGATAAATTAGATTTTAAACTAAAGACTGTAGTCAGAGATACAGAAGGACACTCCATTATTCTTAAAGGGACTATCCACCAAGATGATCTAACAATTGTAAATATCTATGCCCCCAATATGGGAGCAGCCAATTACATAAGAAGATTGTTAATCAAGATAAAGAATCATATTGATATGAATACATTAATAGGAGATCTTAACACACCTCTCTCAGAAATAGATTATTGAAGCAGAAAATGAATAAAGAAACAAGAGCATTGAATGACACATTGGAACAGACACACAAAACAGGCAAACAAATCAAAAAATGGGCAGAAGATATGAACAGACACTTCTCCAATGAAGAAATACAAATGGCTATCAGACACATGAAAAAATGTTCATCATTACTAACCTTCAGGGACATTCAAATTGAAACCACATTGAGATATCACCTTACACCACTTAGAATGGCCAAAATTAACAAAACAGGAAACAACATGTGTTGGAGGATGTGAAAAAAGGGGAACCCTCTTACACTGTTGGTGGGAATGCAAGTTGGTGCAGCCTCTTTGGAGAACAGTGTGGAGATTCCTCAAGAAATTAAAAATAGAACTTCCCTATGACCCTGCCATTGCACTCCTGGGTATTTACCCTAAAGATACAGATGTCATGAAAAGAAGGGTCATCTGTACCCCAATGTTTATAGCAGCAATGGCCATGGTCGCCAAACTGTGGAAAGAACTAAGATGCCCTTCCACGGACGAATGGATAAGGAAGATGTGGTCCATATACACTATGGAGTATGATGCCTCCATCAGAAAGGATGAATATCCAACTTTTGTAGCAACATGGACGGGACTGGAAGAGATTATGCTGAATGAAATAAGTCAAGCAGAGAGTCAATTATCATATGGTTTCACTTATTTGTGGAGCATAACAAATAACATGGAGGACATGGGGAGAGGAGAAGGGAGTTGAGGGAAATTGGAAGTGGAGGTGACCCATGAGAGACAATGGACTCTGAAAAACAATCTGAGGGGTTTGAAGTGGTAGGAGTTTGGGGTATCAGGTGGTGGGTATTATAGAGATCATGGATTGCTTGGAGCACTGGGTGTGGTGAAAAAGTAATGAATACTGTTATGCTGAAAATAAATAAAAAATAATTTTAAAAACAAAACAAAAAATCAAAGCAAGACTCATCTATATGTTGCCTAAAGAGATATTTCAGACCTAAAGAAACACACAAACATAGTGAAGAAATGGGGAAGACTTCAAACAAATGGAAATGAAAATAGAGCTGGAAAAAACAACTAGTAAGTTGTTGAACATGACATAAAAAACTAACGATGTTGGCTCCTTAAATATAGTTTTAAAATAGAAAAAGAAAGAAAATAGACCTGGGGTAGCAATATTTTTATCAAATAATATAGACTTTAAAACAAAAACTGTAATAAGATACAAAGAAATATATTTTCATAATGACAAAGGTTTCAATTCTTTAAGAGAATATAATAATTATATTGATAAATAAATATCTGTACACCCAACATTGGAGCAATTAAATACATAAATCAAATACTAAGAGTCATAAAAGGAGAAAATGAAGGAAATATAATAATAGTAGAGGACATTACCACCCATTTTCATCAATGGATAGATCAACCAGAGAGAAAATCAGCAAGAAAATTTTGGCTTTGAAATTCAAATCAAAACTACATTGAAGTACCACCTTACACCAGTTAGAATGGCAGAGATTAAGAAAACAGTAAACAACAGATGTTGGAGAAGATATGGAAAAAAGGGAACCCTCTCATGTTGTTGGTGGGAGTGCAAGTTGGTGCAGCCACTTTGGAAAACAGTGTGGAGATATCTCAAAAAAATAAAAATAGAGCTACCCTATGACCCTGCAATTGCACTACTGGGTATTTACCCCAAAGATGCAGGTGTAGTGAAAAGAAGGGCCATCTATACCCCAATGTTCATAGCAGCAATGTCCACAATAGCCAATCCTCAAAAAGAGCCATGGTGACCTTCAATATATGAATGGATAAAGAAAATGTGGCCCATATATACAATGGAATACTACTCAGCCATGAGAAAGGATGAATACCCAACTTTTGTATCAACATGGACAGACTGGAGGAGATTATATTGAGTAAAATAAGTCAAGTAGTTAAAGTCATTTATCATATGGTTTAACTTACTTATGGAGCGTAAGGAATAACATGGAGGACATTAGGAGAAGGAAAGGAAAAGTGAAATGGGAGAAATCGGAGGGGGTGATGAACCATGAGACTGTGGACTCAGAAATAAACAGGATTTTAGAGGGGAGCAGGGTAGAGGGATGGGTGAGCCTGGTGGTTGTTATTAAGGAGGGCATGTATTGCATGGAGCACTGTGTGTGGTAGATAAACAATGAATCTTGGACCACTGAAAGAATAAAATAAAATTGAAAAAAAGAAAAGAAAATTGTGGCTTTGAACAATACATTAGAGCAGATGGACTTAACAGATATAAAGAAAACATTCCATCCAAAACAACAGAATACACATTTTTTTTTCAAGTGCACATGAAACACTCCCCAGGAGAGATCACAAGTTAGGCTACAAAATAAGTCTTAATAAATTTAAGAAGACTAAAATAATATAAAACACCATTTCCAATCAAAACAGTATGAAACAAGAAATCAAATACAAGAAAAAAGAACTGGAAAAAAATACATGAAGGCTAAACAACATGCTATTAAATAATGAATGGGTCAATGAAGACATCAAAGAGAATATCAAAATATAACTTGAGACAAACTGAAGTGGAAACACAGTGTAACAAAATCTATGGAGTTCAGTAAAAGGAATGCAGTTCTGAAAGGGAAACTATAGCAATAGAAATCTACCTCAAAAAGCAAGAAAAATCTCAAATAAACAAAGTAACTTTACACCTAAAGGAACTAGAAAATAAAGGAACACACAAGGCATAAGTTAATAGATGGGGAAAAAAATAGTAAAAAGTGGAAATAAATGAAGTGGAGACAAAAAAATTTGGAAAAGGTCAATGAAACAAGAGCTGGTTCTTTGCAAAGATAAACAAAATTGGTAAACCATTAGTCAGACTCATCCCGAAAAACAGAGAGCCCAAATAATAAAATCAGAGATAAAAAGAAATTACAACTGACACCACAGAAATACAAAGTATTATAAGAGATCACCACATATATAACACTGTGTTTTAGCTATACCGGATATAAATAAAACAAAGCAAAAAAGATACTATTACAAGAAATTATACACCAGTGAATTGGAAAGTCTAGAAGAAATGGAGGAATTCTTAGACCACTACAATATTCTAAGACTAAAGCAAGAAGAAAGAGAAAATCTGAACAGACTGATTACTAATAACGGATTTGATCCAGTAATTAAAAACTGTCAACAAACAAATGTCCAGGACTAGATGGCTTCATAGGTGACTTCTACCAAACATTTTTTTTTTTTTAAAGATTTTATTTATTAATTTGACAGAGAGAAATCACAAGAAGACGGAGAGGCAGCCAGAGAGAGAGAGAGATAGGGAAGCAGGCTCCCTGCTGAGCAGAGAGCCCGATGCGGGACTCGATCCCAGGACCCTGAGATCATGACCTGAGCCGAAGGCAGCAGCGAAACCCACTGAGCCACCCAGGCGCCCTCTACCAAACATTTAAAGAGCATTTATGCCTATCTTTCTCTAACTAGGGGCATCTTGAGGGCCCATTACAAATCCAATGCTTCCAAACTATTTCTTCAAGGTCAACATTATTCTGATACCAAAACCAGATAAAGACACTAAGAAAGAAAGAAGAAGGAAGGAAGGAAAGAAGGAAAAATGGAAGGAAGGAAGGAGAGAGTGGGAGGAAGGAACGAATAGAGGGAAGGAAGGAAGAGGAAGGGAGAGAATGAGAGAGAGAGAAAGAGAGGGAGGTAGGGTGGAGGGAGGGAATTAAAGGACAATACCCACAATAAACAAAAATGCAAAAATCCTCAAATAGTAGCAGACCAAGTTCAACGATTCAAGTGAAATTTATTCAGGGATGCAAGGGATGGCTCAACTTCCACAAATCAATCAACATGATAAACCACATTAACAAACTGAAGGATAAAAATGATATAATCATCTCAACAGGTGCCAAAAAAGCATATGACAGAATTCAACATCTATTTATGAGGAAAACTCTCAACAAAGTGGCTATAGAAGGAATACACTTCAAAATAATAAAGGCCAGATATGACAAATGCACAACTAACGTCATACTCAATAGTAAAAAGTTAAAAGCTTTTCCTCTTCAGACCAGGAACAAGAAAATTATACCCACTTTTATAACTTTTATTCAAAATAGCACTGGAAGTCCTAGCCAGAGCAATCAGACAAGAAAAAAAAAATTAAATAAAAAGCATCTGAATTGACAGGAAGTAGTGAAACTCTCACTATTAGCAAATGATATGGAAAACCCTAAAGACTCCACCAAAAAGCTATTAGAATAAATTAATTCAGTAAATTTGCAACATACAAAATTAACATATAGAAATCTGTTGTGTTTCTATATATTAATAATGAACTATCAGAAAGAAAAGTTAAGAAAAAATCCTCTTCTATAATTGCATCAAGAATATAATATCAGGAATAAATTTAACCCAGAAGAGACCAATACTCTGAAAACTATAAGACATGGATGAAAGAACTGAAGACAACACAAATATATAAAAAGATATACTGTGCTCATGAATTGGAAGAATTAATAATGTTAAAATGCCCATATTACCAAGAACAATCTACAGATTCATTGTAGTTCTATAAGAAATTCCTATGATATTATTCACAGAAATAGAACAAATAATCCTAAAATGGAACCATAAAGGAACCCAAATAGCTAAAGCAACCTTGAGAAAAGAACAAAGCTGGGGTTACCATGCTCCCAGATTTCAAATTACACTGAAAAACTATAGTAATCAAAACAGTATGGTACTGGCATAAAAGCAGATACATAGATCAATGGAAGAGAATAGAAATTCCAAAAATAAATTCATGCATGGATAGTCAAATAATCTAGGGGCATCTTGAGGGCCCATTACAAATCCAACTCTTGATTTCAGCTCAGGTCATGATCTCAGCATTGTGAAATCAAGCCCAGCATTGAACTCTGTGTGGGTTTTGAAGCCTGCTTAAATTCTATCTCTCTCTCTCCCTCCGCCCCTGTCACCCTCACCCTCTGGCTCATGTGTGAGCTCTTTATAATGAATACTGTTATGCTGAAAATAAAAAATAAATAAATAAATAAATAAATAAATAAATAAATAAAAGATAGTCAGATAATCTATGATTAAGGAGGCAAGAATATACAATGGGGAGAAGATAGTCTCTTCAGTAATTGTATTTGGAAAACTGGGTGGCTACATGCAGAAGAATAAAACTAGACCATTTTCTTACACCATGTACAAAAATAAACTCAAAATGGATCAAAGACTAAAATTTAAGACCTGAACCCACAAATTTCTTAAAAGAAAATATAGGCAGTAAACTCCCTGAAATAGGTCTTGATGATGATTTTTTCAATTTAACACCAAAAGCAAAAGAAACAACAGCAAAAATAAATAAATGGTACTACATCAAACTAAACAGCTTTTGCACAGTGAAGGAAATCACCAACAAAACAAAGAGCTATCCTACTGAATGAGAAAAGATATTTGTAAATGGTATATCTAATAAGTGGTTAACATCCAAAATAAATAAACAACTTATACAATTTAACACCAAAAACACTAGCAATCCAATTAAAAAATGGGCAGAGGATGTGAATGGATGTTTTTCCAAATTTTATATATATATATATATGTATTTATATAAATATATATATATAGAGAGAGAGATGGCCAACAGGTACATGAGAAGATACTCTACATCTTTAATCAACAGGGAAATGCAAATCAAACCCACGAGATATCACTTCATACTTGTTAGAATGGCTAGTATCAAAATGACTAGGAATAACAAGTGTTGGTAAGGATATGGAGAAGAGATTTTAGGAGAGATATTCTTAATATTCTGCAATGTAAATAACCTGAATAATAGTTTCTGGTAAAGACACTTCAGGTTTCAAAATAGCAATTTGTGATGATTATAGTAGGTATAACAGGAGATAACTAGCAAGAACATAGAAATTCTAAAAACTGAGTTAATATCTGAAAATGCATATATGTACACTTTTATCCTACTAATTTCGTACATTCCAGAGAATGAAAGAGTGTATAAACACACATTTTATTGGCTGAGTAGTGACATGTTCACGTGTCATGTAGCCTCTGGAAAATACTATCATAACTTCTGTGGGAATGATAGTAAAAAGAGCAAATACTGTCCTGTTATTATTAGAAAATAGTTTTCACCTTGAAGATCTCCTGAAAGGTTCCCAAGAATCCCAGTGGTCCACAAATCACATTTTGAAAACCACTGTTGTAGATGACTCCTTTTGGAGGCTCTAGGGATGCTGGATTGAACTTGTCCTGAAGCTGGAAACCAGGCAAAAGATAAAAGAAAATCCAGACATAGGGAACCTTGGCTTTCCTACAGTTGTGGGGCTTCTAACCAAGCTTAAGAGCCTCAATTCTTTGAACAGGAAAAGTCTCATAAACACTTATGTGCTGTTGGACCTTCTCCTGCAGCTGTAGGCTTCCAAAACAGAAAAGACATTCAAGGGCAGCCTACACGTCATTATTGCCTTTCTGCAGCTTTCCCTCAGTTCCTGGGGATATGTTCAACTGCACTGTCAACCTCACACATATGCACACCATTCTGGAGATGGGTCATAAACATTCAAACTATGCTGGCTCAATAATGGGGACATTTTGGCTCCAGACTGTGCTGAACTTTGCCCATTCCAGAAATATCCCATAAGATGTTCCCAAGGCACTGAATGATGCAAACCACATTTATCCACTTACCATGGACAAAAATGTGACTGAAAAGAAGAAACTCAAATTCTTCCTGAAAAAAAAGAAATAATGTGAACAGTATTCTTGTACAAAACCTGCCTTTTTCCCTTGTTTGAAAACAACTTCTCATTGCTCAGAACAGAATCTTTCAGTGAGAGAGATTTTCTTTAGATCTGATATCAAATACTATCTCCATCGCTATACCCTTAAATAGAGGGCAGGATAAGGTCTAACACAAGGCATCGCTGCCATGTTTCAGGAGTTTTGCAGATAATAGTGGAAATGGTAGTGAAAGCAATAGTAATGCATCGCCTTACTTCTTTCAATCTCAGTAGGCAAGTATTAGCATTTATTTAGTACATACTTTGTGCACAGTATTGTATTTGGCCCCATGACAAGAGGACAGTGAGTTGACATTTGGCCCATTATCCTCAAGCACTATTCACCTTTCATTTCATGAGGAAGCTTTCTATCTGTATTAGTTTGCTAGGAAAGCCATAACAAAGTATCACAGACTGAGTTGCTTAAACAATAGAAATTTATTTCCACAT